>NC_140225.1:31538976-32251476 GCF_951802725.1 Rutilus rutilus | reverse complement strand
ATAAAAGAGCATCTATCCATCATAAATGTGCATCTATCCATCATAAAAGTGCATCCATTCATGATAAAAGTGCATCTATCCATCATAAAAGTGCATCCATTCATGATAAAAGTGCATCTATCCATGATAAAAGTGCATCTATCCATCATAAATGTGCATCTATCCATCATAAAAGTGCATCTGTCCATCATAAAAGAGCATCTATCCATCATAAATGTGCATCTATCCATCATAAAAGTGCATCTATCCATCATAAATGTGCATCTATCCATCATAAAAGTGCATCCATTCATGATAAAAGTGCATCTATCCATCATAAATGTGCATCTATCCATGATAAAAGTGCATCTATCCATCATAAATGTGCATCTATCCATCATAAAAGTGCATCTATCATCATAAAAGTGCATCTATCCATCATAAAAGTGCATCTATCCATCATAAAAGTGCATCTATCCATCATAAATGTGCATCTATGCATCATAAAAGTGCATCTATCCATCATAAATGTGCATCTATCCATCATAAATGTGCATCTATCCATCATAAAAGTGCATCTATTTTTTTAATATAACTCTGATTGTATTCGTCTGAAAGAAGAAAGTCATATACACCTAGGATGAGTTGAGGAAGAGTATGCTAATTTTATCCCCTTATCCCTAACTATCCCTTTAAAGTGACAGCAGCCTAATATTCCTGCTGCCATCTCTAAAATAACTTTAATCAAACAACAAAAGACAACAAGAAAATTCACTCGCTGTTCTTGTCTAAGTGTTTGAACTATATCTGTAATGTATGTTTTATTTATAAAGTGCAGTGTTATTTTACATTTGATGAGAATCTGTCCCTGAATACCTGAAAATCTTAAAACCCTGTTTATTTAAATCATATCTTTGTTCAGCTGTATCTGTTTGTACAAATGCTAATTTGCTTGTTCTTTTTAATTACTGAATGTTTACTTGTCTTTAATAATGCTTAAAATGTATAGTTATTTTTACTATGGTATTTCAAATCCTTGTGTAAGTGTTCTTTAGCCTGTTCAAGGTATTCAGCTACAATTAAATGTTTCGCAAAAAGACTTAGAATAAATGTGAATGATATATAAAAATGGAAAAGAATCAGAATCGTTAAAATTCAAACATACCCTGGGTGCAAAAACACTTTTATGCCAACTTTAATAAAAAAAAAAAAAAAAAAATGTGATTGTCTTAATAGTATTACTCACTTTTATTGAAGATTCGTTTACAATTCATATCACAAAGAACCACAAATGACAAAGTGAAAAATCAGAATCTATTAAAACGCTTCAAAAAAACCTACAATGTTGCAGTTTACCAGCATAGTATATATTTTTATTTATTCATTTCCTTTTCTGCATACACACCAAGCTGACTCAGTTGAGTTGAACAAGGCATAAATGCATCAAAATCTACAAAAATTCAAAGCAAAGCAAAGAAATGCATCAAGTTACTGCCAAATACATGCAGGTCTGCTTTTTTATCCATTTGCTCACCCCTTTTTTTGCTGTAAAAATATCTATGTGAAACTCTCCACACACACTTTGACCAGCCAAACACGAAACACACACATTCTTAGCAGACAGTAAGAGCACTTTAGGGAAGGCCGGCATAGAATGACACATTAATATACAAGTACAGTTACATCGTAAAAATGTTTACCTAATGTTGATATGTCGAGATGTTCAAGAAATATACAAATATCAAAACTCAGCCGCACTTTACATTACAATATTCATGTTACAGTGTAAAACTCGTAAGAAAGCAACCTACTTTCAATTATCTTCTAAGCTGTATTAATGTGATTTACGTCTATAATTAATTATGTTTACATATAATACGCGATGGACAATGTAACTCTCTACAATGTATAGAGAAAAGGTGGAGTTTTCTGTCCCGAGTGACATTAAAAAACAAAGCATCAAAACCCAATCGGTTTGTTGAATGAATAACAAATGAAAATAAAAGGTAATCGCATTAACCTGGAAGGTTGGAGAGACGGCCACAGTTTGGCTGCGTATCAAAGTCAGTACTGTCCTACGGTTGCGTTGGGGAAATGACAATGCTTTCGGAGATCTGTGAGCATTGACCTTTAGTCTTGGGTGACTTAAGATTGTCCGTTATGAGAGGTTTGGGGATTTTCAGGCAGAGCTGTAGATGTATTTCACCTTCCCAATCCCGGAAAGCTCATCTTCGTAGCGAGGAAGGCAGCAGAAGAGGATCCCGCACCCCAGCATCAGGATTGTCGCGCCCCAGCCAAAACCGTACGCCCACGTGTAGTTATAATAACCTTCATAGATCAGCTCGTTGAACTTGACGGGGTAGATGATCAGAGCGATGATCTGCACGATTACTGTAACGAGAGAAAGCACTGTCACTCAATGGCACAGCAGATTACAGATAAGATAACAGACAAGTTCAGTCACAGTCACCAAAGAAGTAGTTGAACACTTAAGTCATACCATTTCATTTTTTTTTTTAAATGTCATTATTCTTAGGGATGCACCGATATGAACATTTTGGCCGATACCGATAACCGATAATAACCGAAAATAACCGATATATCGGCCGATAAATCTAAATCCAAATTTTCATATAATTTTTGAGAGCCTGATTACAAAAACAAAGTCTCACCATTAAAAGCCTTTAACATTATAATTATATGTAGCCGATATGACAGACTTGCGCTGCACATGTTGCAATTAACTGTATTTTCCTTTTTTTTCAGTGATTCCAGTCATATTTCAAGAAATTCAAAACCATCATGTTGAACAGTGCGCATCTGAAGTGTCTCAGCTGAAGGAAATAATCCATCATTTATCAGCTTTAATATATCGGCCAAATTTTCTTATCGGGCCGATACCGATACCGATATGGTGGCCGATATATCGCGCATCCCTAATTATTTCACAAAATACTAAAGCAGGTGGCATTTATTTGAAAGACAGGCAGTACAAGCACACTTTTAGGCTTCAAATGATAAAACAATAGACGCCCTATTCAAAATGAAGACTTCAGACATCATGTCCATGCATAAGGCACACAAAATGGGAAACACTTTGGGAGTTTCGAGCTTCTGCCATTAGTCTGAAGGTCTGGCTATGTGAGACTAAACATTAACAGAAGACTACTGTTCATTTGATGAACTACACCTGTGGTTCCTCTGCTAGGACACCTGTGTGAGCTTGAGGGAAACTGTTACGACCCCAGATGTAAAATCAAAGTGTATATTGACTGAACGGATTGATCCGTTGGTTTATATTGATCTGGTGTGGTGGTGTGTGTGTGTGTATAATATATCTACTGGTTAGAACAGAAATAACCTCGTCTGATTTACAAGCATGTAATATTCATAATTCAAGCATAGACCAGTTTGAGGAATGCAGGAAAGATGAGCTGAGCGCCACGGGCCGTTTTCAACTAAAAGCAGAAAACTTTATGCGTTTTGGCCGTTCATTTAAAAGACAATGCCGTTTTGGGGGCCTAAAAACAGTTACAAAGTGCACATTTTTGAAAACAATATCATTATCCTCTCTGTGTAAACTAAAAAAATGGGAATTTGTGAAAACTAAGACATCATGCGCATACGTGTTCAGTCTATAGATGCGTAGCGTTTCTTTACAAAGTGACATCGCCATCTACTGGCCTGGCGGCAGAATACAGCGTTTTTAGTCGTTTCCGCGGATCCGTGTGAACGAGGATCGTTTTGACAATATTGTCGTCTGTACGTAAAAAACACAATGGAAAAACAAAGGAAAAACTGAAAGAAAAAAAAAATGGCTAAACAGGAAGCGATAAAGACATGGTTGTTGATCTTATCCTGCACTGCAAAAAATACTTTTCTTACTTAGTATTTTTGTCTGGTTTCCAGTCCAAATATCAAAACAATTCTTAAATCAAGATGCATTTACTAAAGTAGTAAAATGCCATAAGATATTAAGTCTCGTTTTCTGGGGAAATAAATCAAAATTAAGTGAGTTTTTGCTTAAAACAAGCAAAATTATCTGTCCATGGGGTGAGAAAAATAATCTTGTTTCTGTTTGAATTAACATTATTTTTCTTACCCCATTGGCAGATCATTTAGCTTGTTTTAAGCAAACTTAATTTTGTCTAATTCCCCCAGAAAACAAGACATAAGACATCTTGATTTAAGAATTTTTAGATATTTGGACTGGAAACCAGGCAAAACTACTAAGTAAGAAAAGCATTTTTTGCCGTTTGTTTCTTGATAAACCGCACCTCATATAAACGTGGCAGTAATCTGTTTCTGCCCATAATCATGTTTAATCAATAGCTTCAATAAACCCATCATCTAAGCCAGGGAAGGGCGGGCGTCACTGGGTGTTGCAGAGACATGCGAGTGAAGCCAAGCCCTGTTTGGGTGTGTGGAAACTTTCACACAGGGCTGTGTCTGACGCTTCAAGCAACAAAGCTGTAATCTTATCTAAAACTGAGGAATGAACTATCGCTCACACAGAGAGTGCTGAGCTTTCATTGTTTCATTGAGTATGTGCCACCGCATAATGGTAAACTTTCAGTATCATTGAGATACTAATATATGTTTTTATCAATATTTCGATAATAGCTTTTATTCTTATATTTCCATTTTAAACCGTAATTTATCAGATCACAAAACATTAATAAGAAAAGGTTGTGATTCAGTCTGGTGAGGAATAAGAGACGCAGAGCAAACCTGCCCAGTCTCGACAGCCGCTCTTAACTTTCACCTGAACACAAGTGAACAAGTGAACAAGTGGATGGGGGAGGGCGAGAGCGTGGTTTGTGATCGCAACACACTGACACTCGATCCCGTAGCAACAGCAAAACAAAAGTCACGTAGTAGAGGCCGGAAAGACTAAAATTACATAATCAGTACAAAGCAACGGTTTATATCTTTAACTCTCCACCCCTAAAAGAGGAGTTCTTACTTGTCTTGACTTATTTGGGATGATTTCCGCTCTGTATTGTTTTAAAGTCTGACCTAAAGTAAACTCAGTGATAGTTCGATAGTCCACTTAGACACTGTACTAACGGTAAGTAACTTTGCAACATGTCCGCTAACTCTCATTAGAGTGTTAGTAGAGTATTAGTAGACTGGTAGGGTTAGAATAAGTTGACATGTAGTTGCAAAGTTACTTATAGTCTGTTGCTGAGCATCAAAATAAAAGAGTTAGCAGATATTAAGTCTACTAATACTCTAACGACTGCCAGTTCACATGTAGTTGCAAAGTTACTTATAGTCAGTAGAATGTCTAAAGTGAACTATCGCAATAAAGTGTTACAGACATTTCTGTGATCCAGGTTATAATAGCTATAATAATAGCTATAAAATCGAATTAAAAAAGATTAAAAAAAGTCAAATTAAGGCAACTTTTCTCATTTTCATTTAGTCTAACTTGACACACTAAAATAACTAAAAATATGTAAATAAAAATAAAACTACATAGATATATTTAAAAAATAATAATAATAATGGCAAAAACAGAAATGGCAACAAAATATTTTTTATGAAAATGGAAGATATTAAAATAAAAATATTAATATTAATAAAAAAATATAATGGTATCTCAATGATACTAAAATAATCCACGTATTATCTAGAAACAATTCCATTCATCACAGACAAAGTGAAGGAAATGATCCTAATGTGGAATTTCCTGGGAAAGAGTTGAACTCAAAACCCACGTGGACTGGAGGCGTGTGGACTGGAAACTCATGTTTTGTAGAGTTTTGGCCGACATGAAGGTGTTCCTCAGCCCTTATTCCTTGACTTCCAACAGACTAAAAAGCAAAGAAAGTCTCTTACCAGCCAAAATAAGCATGCCTCCAATGAAAGGCAGCAACGGGATGCTGAGGGTGCAGCAGAGAGCCACGACCGAGACGATGAAGGCGACGCAGAGGATGATGAGGCCGATGATCATCAGAGCAGCGACCGCCTGGGCCCATGCTGGAGGGACGGCAGGAACAACACTTTAGCACAATTCAGAACTGCTTTATGGGCATGACTGTAAATAATACAATATTGCCAAAGCTTGGAATACATAGAATCATAATAATAGATGAAGAAAATATTATAACTTATAACTTAAGTTTAAATAAACAGTGTAAACATGTGTGAACGTGTGTTTTGGTTTCATTACGGTCACACTATTCGAAAACTGTAGAAATGAAACAACACAAAACCTATTAGCAGGTTTTAACATTTTTAAAAACAGATTATACAAAGGCATCATGTATTACACGAGGCATAGTTAATCTAAACAACTAAACAAACGGGGAAACTCCTCGTCACTTTCACTCTATTAATCAACATGAGGACGTTTAAAGAAAACACACGAGCACGAGTGCGAGCTTGTGATGTGGATGGTTACACATTAACAGACATGCAGAAATGCTTAACTAGTTTCACTCTGAATCAGTTTCAGGACTTGTAGAGACAGCTCTTGGCTTCTTCACGCTCAGTAGAGGAATGTGTCTGAGGACAGTCACACCCAGGAGGACGGGTGTGGTCGAGTTACACAAATAATGTGATTGATGCGACTTGTATTTTTTGGGTCTGACTCCTTATCTAGTCAACTCATCACTCATCACCAAGTCGTTAGGAACAAAACTGCTTATGTTATGATCAACTTTGTTTTTAAGATTATAATGATATTTTTCATGACACTTGCTTGACGTATGACACAAGAGCTTAAAGAAATATGAAGTGCTAACCTATGAAGTGGACTAGTGCATCACAGCATATAATATTCTCCATCTACGAATAATTTAGACGCATTGTTGTTCATAAAGAGGGTTGTGGTATTATATTCCTGCATCAAAATGCTCAGTAAACAGTAATGGAGAGATCTTTATTGTCAGGCCTTAGTTTAGACTTTGTTCTATTGGTAAAATAATGAAAATAACAGCTGGAAAACAGGTAAATGACCACACACACACACACACACACACACAAAATGGCAGTTTTGCCAGGAGGTTTAAGCTGTCAACTTTCTCGTCTGATTTAGTTAACTGGTTCAACTGGTTAAATATGGCTCTATTTGCAAACTTTGTGAATGTTACATTAATTATTCCCATTTGCATAGAGAAAAACAATTATATAAATGTTATTCTTTTATGGGCTTTTATTTCTGATCAGCTTAACTTATAAGAAGCTAACAAATATAAATGTTCTAACAACGCTGTGCGAAAGATTCCCATCAAGTTATGAAAACGTTATTTCTGAATGTTCAATGAACATTTTCAAAACATCCAGTGAAACGATTTAAAATCTTTTTTCTTGTTTTAAAAAAACTTAAAACGTTTTAAAAACTAAAATTCTGTCACCATTTACTCACGTTCTAGTTGTCCCAAACCTGTATGAATTTCTTTCTTCTGCTGAACACAAAAGAAGATATTTTGAAAAATAAGGGTAACAAAACTTTAGATGGGCCCCATTGACTTCCACAGTATGGATGGATAAATTATATAAACCCATGTCTGGTTAGCGACATTCTTTCAAAATATCTTCTTTTGTGTTCAGCGGAGGAAAGAAACTAAACGAACTAGAGCGTGAGTAAATGATGACAGATTTTTGTGGGTGAACTGCCACTTTAAGGGGAACATTCCATTGTATCACTCCGCAAACATTACGGAACGTTACTTTTGATTGTTCTCCTAAGTTCTGAACGTTCTAAAACTAGTGAAATTTAAAAATTGACAGATGAACGTCCAACTAAAACGTTTAAGAAGAAGAAAAAAAAACGACATATGAATAATGTTTTAGTGCTAACATTTTTAAAGGCCAGATAACTTTAAACACAAATTCTATTAAGTTACCGCAACTGGGAAGAACATTTGTTCATAACTTTGAGAGAAAAGCTTTTGCGCCTGTTTAATTTCTTTTTTGGTGAAACTGCACGTAAATGTCTAAAACTTGATTAAACATCGATTCGAAGGACTTGAACTCAATACTTACAGAACTCCATGAGAGATTTACAATCCCACTGGTCGTTGCGGCCTCGACACTGCGTCCACATGCTGGCGTAATGTGTTTTAGCGTTCTCGTCCTCGACCCATCCAGACTGCGCCGCGATGGCGATAATGTCGAAAATGATCGCGAACAGAATAAGGATAGGCAGGATCCACCTGCATCTTGGATACGCGATTCCGCAACGAAACATTTTGGAAAGCTGTGCTGTGTTGTGTCTCCTGGCCGAGTGTGAAGAAGCTCTTTGAAAAGGTTTTCGTGCCACTCTTTATCTGAAACTTTCCCTGAGCTCCACCCTACCGTGAAACCTGATCTGGAGAGGCTCGACCTGTTTCAATGGATCCTCTCAGGGTTGGGCCTCAACCCACTGAAATGACACACACACACACACACACACACACACACACACACACACACACACACACACACACACACACACACACACACACACACACACACACACACACACACACACACACACACACACTTCATCAGTCATGTTCTCTTTTTTTAACATTGTAGAAGTTCACTTTTAATTGACAGTAAAGTTTTACAATTCCTTAAAGGTTATGCATATAGGTTATGAAATGGCATCTCCATACAGTGGAGTTTTTGTGAATGAGCTCAGCTATGCTGTATAGATTAAATAGATAAAAGATTATTCTGAATTCACTCAACCGGCAATTCACCTTTATCTTGTCTTTTAACTACTTATAACATTAACAAATAATTAGAGATAAAATCAATCCTAAATAACATCTATTTACACCTGACACGTCCCTGCATTTTACCAGTGGCCTATTTATTGCCACAATGTAACAATTAATTGTTTTATTTGTATTTTTTACAGTAATGTGTTCAGATGACCTAACCTGCTTTTATTTTACAGTAAACCTCTCCAAAATGCAGTATTTTAATGTTGAGAATAGTGTATTTTGGGTTACTGGGGTCTATGTTTTATTGTTCTTTCTTTTCTTTTTTAAGAAAGCAATGTTGTACAGACCTTAATTACTCTTGCATGCAGATTCTTAAGATATTAAGTTTCTTCCCATGGTTTCTGGGATGATTTTCCATAGTTTCTCTCTCTCTCTCTCTCTCTCTCTCTCTCTCTCTCTCTCTCTCTCTCTCTCTCTCTCTCTCTCTCTCTCTCTCTCTCTCTCTCTCTCTCTCTCTCTCTCTCTCTCTCTCTCTCTCTCTCTCTCTCTCTCTCTCTCTCTCTCTCTCGCAAATTTCCCAACAGCTCAAACTCAGGTCTAACGTATAAGTTTAATGTCACTTCACACTTTAATGTACTTTTCATTTCATCATGATTTATGCAATCTTTTTGGATACTATCAAAAAGCCAGGTTTTTCCTAATATCAATCATCTTTTTAACAGAACACATTTTACACATAATGAGAAAACAAGCTTGGTCCTTAAATCATGAAGGTCCAGACTTTAAAGCTCTTGACATTGTACTTGCACTTCTAAGTATGTTTATTGCAATTGTGGCAGTTGTTAAAGCTGTCAATCACAGGTAATACCATAATGGTTCCTAATGTATATTTTCAATGTATACTTTCTATAGTAGCAGCCTAGAAACTGTATGCTGTATAGTAAATGTGTTATTACAATAAAATGTGATACAATCTTGTAATGCTGGTCATGAGTAAAGTTTAAAAAGAATTTAAAAAGCCTTAATTTATGTGGGTGCATGTCAGTGTCAGTTTTAGATGGTTGACTTTCTTCATAGTTGTGTGCTGTTAAAATTCTATAGAATTAAAAAATGGGTTGCACATATATTTCATTAGCAAATCTTACCACAACTTTGTTGCATGCTGGTGATTCACGCACCACTCATGCAAAGTTAAACCAGTTTCTATCAAAAACATAATGTTGAAGTTATTCCCAGCTTTTGAACCGTATGTGCACCAGTCCCTGCTGTATACTATATATATAGTGTTTGTTTATGTAAACTACGTGGTCGGTTTAGCCGTCCCTGGTGGCAGTGAGAAGCCCATATTGTGGAAAACGATCTCATGAAGTTGTTGCTGGGTCTTGAGAGCAAGTCATAAATTGTGAATGTATACACTGTCTGTATACTTAAGCAATACGACCCGCGAAGCCGTGTTTTACAGTGGATTTAGAACAACTAAGGGGCGTTGTTAGCTACGACTCGGAGGTGGAGTGCCTAAAACCTCCACAGCTGTTCTAAATCCACTGTTAAACATGGCTTCAAGGGGCTTATTGCTTTTATAAAACGGTTACTCCATAAAAATATCCATTTTAATATTTATTTTATTCATAAAATAAACACTGTTAAAAAATACAACGTTATTATACATTTATTCCTCCGCCAAGCAATGTAGTTCCAAAGAGGTTGCTAAGCAACACATGCAGCAACAAAGAATCACAAACCAAACGGCAGTTGCGCAGTAATACTAATGTAATGCGGTCACAGGTGTATGTTTGTTCAACCAAGGACTTTGGTTGAGTGAGTTCAACGGCTTCGCATGCGGCTCATCCAATCACAATCAAGATCTGGAATTATCCGTTTTATTATATATATAACATAACATTTTTTTTAAAGCGATAGACATTTGAATACTATAGATTTGTATAGCTATACATGTTAAAGCATAAACACTTCAGAACTCCAAAGGAAATTATGAGATCAGAAAACTTAATTCAAGGAAAGGTCATCAAATGGGTTAGAGTGGTTAATTAATCTCTCATTAAGGATATGCTACCCCTGTCATTCTTCCCTTGAGTCTGTGGATTTTCACACCTATTACATTATTCATCAGTTTATGTCTGTAGTTTGATTCTAAAATAAAGATGTTTAATTAACCTTTTAAAAAAAAACAGATGTAATCTTACATTTCACTTACTATCAGGACTAATAACATAGAAAGACAATATGTTCTTTCATTTTCTAATGATTCAGTCTGCAATTAAATAATCAATATTCAGTCCACCTCTATATTATAATCTATCATGTAATATTAAAATTCTGTACTGATATTTGACCATTTGTAACTTAATAACTTTTAAAAAATAAAGGTTATTTCTTATTGGCATTGATGGTTCCATGAAGAACCTTTAACATCCATAGAACCTTCTCAAACAAAGGTTTTTTTAGATTATTAAAATGTAATAAAATAAAATACAAAGTTAATTTTTAAGTTAAGTTAATAGAAGAACTGGTGGTTTCACATTATTTTGATGGTCCCTAACACATTCTGTTGACTGTAACGTTACACCTACATGACTAACTCTCATTAGAGTGTTAGTAGAGTATCAGTAGACTGTTAGGGTTAGTATACACCGTATTTGCTAATTTACTTATAGTCAGTAGAATATCTGTTGTTGAGCATCAAAATAAAGCAGATATTAAGCAGACAGTCTACTAAAACTCTAATGAGAGTTAGTTCAAAAGGTACCAGCAAAATAAAGTGTTACCGAACTGGTGAAATGGCATTGGTATAAAAATAAAAAAACATAAAAAAATAAAATAAATAAAAGACTGCAGGTCTTTCTAAAGGCCTATTCACACCAAGAACTATAACGATAGGCCTAATAACTATAATAGCGTCCACACCAGCAAATTATATTGATCTGTTTATAAAACGCACACGCTGCAGTTCTGCCTCTTTAAATGCTCAAACTCTTTAAAGCAGGATTGATTCTGATTGGCTGTCAATGTTTTTATCATTCATCAGCTGAAATCGTTCTGAAAGAGATTCAACGATTTCTCTGCGCCGTCATCGTTATACAGGGGTCCCACGGGTCCTGGAAAGTTCTTGAAAATAAGCACACACAGATACAGGTCCTTGAAAGCGCTTGAATTTATTTTGTGCAAGAAGTTTTCTGGAAAAAAAATCCATATTATTCCCTCCGGTCCGCTAATGTGTTATTTCGCCAACACTTCGTGGCCTATGCGCACTAGCTTGCTTGATTTACGTTAGTTACGCGCATTTACGCGATACGTTAAGTGTTTCCCGCGTGAGGTAGGTTACTTTGTGTTGTAAGTTGCCATGACGTTCACGCACGCAAAACTGTAACCTATGTATCTTACAAGGTAACACGATGTAACCTTGCGCTCACTTGAAATGTGTAGATCCCCCACATTAAGTCCTTGATTTTGAAGGTAGCCTATTGGACCGGGAAAGTCCTTGAAAGGTCCTTGAATTTGAAGTTAACAAAGGTGTGGGAACCAGTTGTGGTGTGAACTGTTATTATTTTATATTTAGAACACATTTTACTATAGCCTATCTTTGATTCAGCTCTCCCTAAAATATGCAGTCTGTGTAAAAACAGATGCACTGTGTGAATGAACAAACGTGACTGGCTTGTAAAACCTTCTTACTATACAATCTTGCACATGCTTTCTTTTCTGAGACATACACTATTGTCTAATAGGCCTAATTTAGTGATTTCTGCAGTCTTTGCATGAATCAAAAGGGTGTGATCATTAAGTCCTGTAATCAGAATAATTTGAGGTAAATCATAGGTCCGCCCTTTTCACTCGCCTATGAAGAAAAGACAGTGCTGTCTGATCCCCGTGAATCAGAAGTGACGAGGGTGCACTGGAGGGTGTGGTTTTTCACAGCTCTACACTGTAAAAGTTACAGTTAATTTTTTTAAGTACAATCAACTTAGACGATTAAGTCATTTCAACTTAAATAACATTAAACTGACTTGTGAAAAAAGTAGAAAATTGCTTAACTTATTTTGATGAGTTAAAGCAATGTAAAACCATATGTTGTCATACCTTATTTATCATATCATTTTTTTTACAGTATAGAGACATCAGATAATTTACATTTTGAATGTTCGAATGACTCAGGAAGCATTGCCACTTCACAAGCACACTCCCTGGACAGACCGGTTCTGAGAGAGCACAGGTGCCTGCGGGCAGGGCCGACCCGAGCGTGAGGCGGGGCCCGGTGTGAGAGAGAAGCCCTGCAGGTGTCCATCACACCCAACGTCATTTACTGTGCAAATGATGAAATATGGTTGTTTTCATCAGTATTTATATGCACGTTTCATCATAATAGCGTACATGCCGTCTTAGAAGGAATTGTTGATAGTTCACGAGTCACTAATGACATATAGCCTCTTACAGCAAAGACGTGGTCTGCGTGTTGATCTATTCGATTATAATTTGGGATGGCATCTTCCTTTTGATTATACAGTTCAGATCAAAAGTTTGGAAACATTATACGTTTTTTTATATTTTTGAAAGAAGTCTCTAATGCTTATCAAGGCTGCGTTTATTTGATCAAAAATACAGGAAAAAAACACACAAAAAAACAGTAATATTGTGAAATATTATTACAACTTAAAATAATAGTTTTCTATTTGAATATACTTTAAAAAAATAATTTATTCCTGTGATGCAAAGCTGAATTTTCAGCATCATTACTCTTGTCTATCACATGATCCTTTAGAAATCATTCTAATATTCAGATTTATTATGAGTGTTGGAAACAGTTCTGCTGCCTAATATATTTGATGAATAAAAGGTTAAAAAGAACTGCATTTATTCAAAAGAAAAAAATATTTTCTAATAATATAATTCTTCTTTACTATCACTTTTTTATCAATTTAACACATCCTTGCTGAATAAAAGTATTGATTTATTAAAAAAAAAAAGAAAGAAAAAAATTACTGACCCCAAATTACTGACCAGTAGTGTATATTGCTGTTACAAAAGATTTCTATTTTTAAAACATTTGCTTCTTTTTTTTTTTTTATTCATCAAAGTATCCTAAACAAGTATCACAGGCTATGAAAAAATATTAAGCAGCAGAACTGTTTCCAACTTTGATAATGAATCATCATATTAGAATGATTTCTAAAGGATCATGTGATAGACTGGAGTAATGATCCTGAAAATTCAGCTTTGCATCACAGAAATAAATGATAATTTAAAGTATAATAAATTGAAAACCAATTATTTTAAATTGTAATAATATATCACAATATTACATTTTTCTTTCTGTATTTTTGATCAAATAAATGCAGGCTTGATGAGCAGAAGAAACTTCTTTCAGAAACATTAAAAATAGTAATGATTCCAAACTTTTGGCCTTTACTGTAAATGCTTCTGCTTGTGTCTTTGTTTGTTGATTTAAATGAATGTGTCTGTTAAGTGTCAGTTTCTCTGAGACATTCTCTTGGCATGATGCCTCAACATGAAGCCCTTAAGGGATGGTGATGAAAAAAATATGAAATGGGAGCAAAAAAAAAAAACTATTTCAATGCTTTTTGCATTCCCTCGAGAAACTTTGCGTTCGCTTGCAAAGAACTTGCAAAAGTTTTGCAAGTAAACGTAACATTTCTCTGAGGAACGCAAAACATTTGGGAGAAAACACAAAAGCATTGACATAATTTTCCCTCCCATCTCATATATTTTTCCATTACCAATGAGGTTCATCCTAGTGTTATGCAGCACGTTTGAGCTTCAGCGAGAACCAATGAGCTTCATTCTCATGTTTCGCAGCACGTTTGAGCTTCAGCAAGAACCAATGAGCTTCATTCTCATGTTTCGCAGCACGTTTGAGCTTCAGCAAGAACCAATGAGGTTCATTCTCATGTTTCGCAGCACGTTTGAGCTTCAGCAAGAACCAATGAGGTTCATTCTCGTGTTACGCAGCACGTTTGAGCTTCAGCAAGAACCAATGAGCTTCATTCTCATGTTTCGCAGCACGTTTGAGCTTCAGCAAGAACCAATGAGGTTCATTCTAGTGTTACGCAGCACCTTTGAGCTTCAGCAACAACCAATGAGGTTCATTCTCGTGTTACGCAGCACGTTTGAGCTTCAGCAACAACCAATGAGGTTCATTCTAGTGTTACGCAGCACGTATGAGCTTCAGCAACAACCAATGAGGTTCATTCTAGTGTTACGCAGCACCTTTGAGCTTCAGCAACAACCAATGAGGTTCATCCTCGTGTTTCGCAGCACGTTTGAGCTTCAGCGAGAACCAATGAGGTTCATTCTCGTGTTTCGCAGCACGTTTGAGCTTCAGCAACAACCAATGAGGTTCATTCTAGTGTTACGCAGCACGTTTGAGCTTCAGCAACAACCAATGAGGTTCATTCTAGTGTTACGCAGCACGTTTGAGCTTCAGCAACAACCAATGAGGTTCATTCTAGTGTTACGCAGCACCTTTGAGCTTCAGCAACAACCAATGAGGTTCATTCTCGTGTTACGCAGCACGTTTGAGCTTCAGCAACAACCAATGAGGTTCATTCTAGTGTTACGCAGCACCTTTGAGCTTCAGCAACAACCAATGAGCTTCATCCTCGTGTTTCGCAGCACGTTTGAGCTTCAGCGAGAACCAATGAGGTTCATTCTCGTGTTTCGCAGCACGTTTGAGCTTCAGCAACAACCAATGAGGTTCATTCTAGTGTTACGCAGCACCTTTGAGCTTCAGCAACAACCAATGAGGTTCATTCTCGTGTTACGCAGCACGTTTGAGCTTCAGCAACAACCAATGAGGTTCATTCTCGTGTTACGCAGCACGTTTGAGCTTCAGCAAGAACCAATGAGGTTCATTCTCGTGTTACGCAGCACGTTTGAGCTTCAGCAAGAACCAATGAGGTTCATTCTCGTGTTACGCAGCACGTTTGAGCTTCAGCAAGAACCAATGAGGTTCATTCTAGTGTTACGCAGCACGTTTGAGCTTCAGCAACAACCAATGAGGTTCATTCTAGTGTTACGCAGCACGTTTGAGCTTCAGCAACAACCAATGAGGTTCATTCTCGTGTTACGCAGCACGTTTGAGCTTCAGCAACAACCAATGAGGTTCATCCTAGTGTTACGCAGCACGTTTGAGCTTCAGCAAGAACCAATGAGGTTCATTCTAGTGTTACGCAGCACGTTTGAGCTTCAGCAACAACCAATGAGGTTCATTCTAGTGTTACGCAGCACGTTTGAGCTTCAGCAACAACCAATGAGGTTCATTCTCGTGTTACGCAGCACGTTTGAGCTTCAGCAACAACCAATGAGGTTCATTCTCGTGTTACGCAGCACGTTTGAGCTTCAGCAACAACCAATGAGGTTCATTCTCGTGTTACGCAGCACGTTTGAGCTTCAGCAACAACCAATGAGGTTCATTCTCGTGTTACGCAGCACGTTTGAGCTTCAGCAACAACCAATGAGGTTCATTCTCGTGTTTCGCAGCACGTTTGAGCTTCAGCAACAACCAATGAGGTTCATTCTCGTGTTACGCAGCACGTTTGAGCTTCAGCAAGAACCAATGAGGTTCATTCTCGTGTTTCGCAGCACGTTTGAGCTTCAGCAACAACCAATGAGGTTCATTCTAGTGTTACGCAGCACGTTTGAGCTTCAGCAAGAACCAATGAGGTTCATTCTAGTGTTACGCAGCACGTTTGAGCTTCAGCAACAACCAATGAGGTTCATTCTAGTGTTACGCAGCACGTTTGAGCTTCAGCAACAACCAATGAGGTTCATTCTCGTGTTACGCAGCACGTTTGAGCTTCAGCAACAACCAATGAGGTTCATTCTCGTGTTACGCAGCACGTTTGAGCTTCAGCAACAACCAATGAGGTTCATTCTCGTGTTACGCAGCACGTTTGAGCTTCAGCAACAACCAATGAGGTTCATTCTCGTGTTACGCAGCACGTTTGAGCTTCAGCAACAACCAATGAGGTTCATTCTCGTGTTTCGCAGCACGTTTGAGCTTCAGCAACAACCAATGAGGTTCATTCTCGTGTTACGCAGCACGTTTGAGCTTCAGCAAGAACCAATGAGGTTCATTCTCGTGTTTCGCAGCACGTTTGAGCTTCAGCAACAACCAATGAGGTTCATCCTAGTGTTATGCAGCACGTTTGAGCTTCAGCAAGAACCAATGAGCTTCATCCTAGTGTTATGCAGCACGTTTGAGCTTCAGCAAGAACCAATGAGGTTGATTCTCGTGTTACGCAGCACGTTTGAGCTTCAGCAAGAACCAATGAGCTTCATCCTAGTGTTATGCAGCACGTTTGAGCTTCAGCAAGAACCAATGAGGTTGATTCTCGTGTTACGCAGCACGTTTGAGCTTCAGCAAGAACCAATGAGCTTCATTCTCATGTTTCGCAGCACGTTTGAGCTTCAGCAAGAACCAATGAGCTTCATCCTAGTGTTAGGCAGCACGTTTGAGCTTCCGCAAGAACCAATGAGGTTCATCCTAGTGTTATGCAGCACGTTTGAGCTTCAGCAAGAACCAATGAGGTTGATTCTCGTGTTACGCAGCACGTTTGAGCTTCAGCAAGAACCAATGAGGTTCATTCTCGTGTTACGCAGCACGTTTGAGCTTCTGCAAGAACCAATGAGTTTTTTTCTCGCGCGTCAAAGCTATTTGGTTGATCTTCTGTTATGTTCGCTGATCAATGTTCATGTGTATAAAAGACTAAATTAAATCAAAAAGGTTGAACAAATTGCAACAGAAGCAAACTCAACTGATTTTGTATCCTCAATATGTCCTACGTAAGGGGGAAGAAAAGCCCAGAAGAATCCCATTAGGGGAACGTTTCGAAAAAGACCCAAATATAGCCTATTCATACGCCTATTCATTCTTTTTCTCACGTGAATAGGGTAAACATTTTACCCTTTAGATATCACCATGAAAATTACTGATTTGATTACTTACATCAAGACAAACAAAAAATGTATTACAAGTTTTTTAAAATTGTTTGTTAACATGGACAAACGGTGCATAATCTAATTACGTATGTGCTAATTTGCATAAATACCACAACAGATCTAAACATTGGGTCTAGCCAGGTGAAAATGTCTTGTTGAATCTTGTTGACATATAACAGTAAAATACTTGATGTTAAGGTCTGAATGGAACCCATTTAGGCTACCCACGAGCATTAATACATAGAGGCAGGAAGAAGTACTTTAAACCAGCCTTTATTAATTATTATTGCGGAGATGGGGTTTGGGGCTGGGTCTGTGGGACTGTTTCTGGGGATTCACTTTTTATTTTGCCTACCTTTTGTCTTCTGCATTCTCCTTACCCTTGTCTCCTGTTCTTCCCTCAGACTCGTCCCCCAGAAACAGTCCCACAGACCCAGCCCCAAACCCCATCTCTTAAACATTAATAAAGGCTGGTTTCTAAAGTAGGCTACTTCGTCCTGCCTCTATGTATTAATGCTCATGGGTAGCCTAAATGGGTTCCATTCAGACCTTAACATTAAGTTATTTTAAAGAAATAAAGCAAATCATCTATAAAACTATGGTGTAGCCACTAGATACCTGTATTCATTCATTCATTCATTCACTCACTCATTCCAATAGGATTTTTTGACAAGGCTAGCCTACTGTTCTTGTCCCTTTGAACGTGAGCGCAATGAAAGACACTGGGAACTTGTTTCACGTATCAATAGGTTATAAACAACTGACTAAACGATCATAATGAAAACATTTGACATATGCTTCACATTACACAGCAGCACTGTGAATAATCGAGGCTACCAGCAGACGGCGCTATGAGCTAGCTAGCATGAGACTACAAACTCTGTGACGTAAGCGCACAGGAAACCAGGACCTGTCAACTTCCGGTGGCCATATTGCGGTGATACAGCGAGTTTTTGTGAGGGAGCTTCATCATGATTTCTTCTCAAGCTTATGGTGATAATGGAAAGATGAAGGATTATCACTACTCTGGTCCAGTGGAGCATAAATTCTCTCCTTATGCTTTCAACGGAGGGTAAGAAGGATGTTCTGCCTTATCTTCCTCTTCCTCACGCGCCGATCATGACAGTTCACTTCACTGCACAACTCCTTTTACACACTCTTCAGAAAGCCTGTTTAGTGATTCCTGCTTCTCTTATCTTATCCATATATTAAGCTTGGCATTCTATAGTTAAATTCAGTCGTAATGGTAAAAAATAAGTTGGTATGAAGCGTGTGCTTTTTTTACTTTCACTATCAAAACTGCCGCATTTGACAATAAAAGCAACTGATTTACTCTTTCTCAAAGTCACAAATATATGCTGATATCTGCACTAATAATATGATCATTTATTTAATGGTGAAGTGATGTTGCTGCCTGATTTCTGCAGATTAATTTCATTGGCGAAATAAGAATTATTATTATGGGATATACATATACAGTGTTGGATACGTTTCTCTAAAAACCCAATTAATGAACTTAATTACTAGCTACTAATCAACAGTGTAAGTAGATTACTGTTCTGATAACTCTTTCTGAAATGTAGCTATTGCATTATCATCCCATATCAACCTCGACCAGTTGAACAATACCAGGATAGACATGAAACTGCAGCACTTTTAATTCTTTCAGATAAATCATATAAAATTGTATACATTATTCTTGAACTGACCGAAGTATTTAAAGGGATAGTTCATCCAAAAATTTATATTCTGTCATCATTTACTCACCCTCATGTGGATCCAAACCCGTAAGTCTTTCACTCATCTTTGAAACACAAATGAAGATATTTTTTAATTAAATGTGAGAGATTTCTGTCCCTCCATTGACACTCGACGCAACTACCACTTTAACGCTTCAGAAAGATGACACAGGCTAATTTTCATTTTTGGGTGAACTAACCCTTTAAAGAGAGAAAGTTACATTAAACACATTTTAACATGATCAGATGTAAAAGTTTGATTTTAAATCCCCTATTGCTTTATATAAAACGGTTCTATAGTCTATGCAGTATTTAGTGCAATTACATCAGAAGTAATTGTAATTAAATTAAATTTTTTTTTCAAGGGAAAAGTAACTAAATTACAGTAATTAGTCACTTAGTAATGCATTACACCCAACAACACTATGTGTGTGTGTGTGTATATATATATATATATATATATATACAGTGCTATGCATAAGTTTAGACACCCATGCTAAAGTTGACTAAAAAGAGGAATAAAAAAAATCATCTTTTGGAAATTGACCTTAATGCCTTAATTTAAAAAATTAGGAAAAATCCAACCTTTAAGGACACCAATTTTCTTTGTGAATGAATAATGTATCGTAAATAAATAAATGTTCTTCCTTAAAATACAGGGTGCATAAGTTTGGACACCCCTGTGTTAAATTCCCATAGAGGCAAGCAGATTTTTATTTTTAAGTATTTTTTTAAATTTATTTTTTAGGATACTATGCATCCTGATAAAGTTCCCTTGGCCTTTGGAATTAAAATAGCCCCACATCATCACATAGCCTTCACCATACCTAGAGATTGGCATGGGGTACTTTCCATAAGATCATCTCTCAATGCAAATCAAACTAGCTATTAGGCTAACTGAAATAAAACCATGCCAATCTCTAGGTATGGTGAAGGCTATGTGATGATGTGGGGCTATTTTAATTCCAAAGGCCAAGGGAACTTTATCAGGATGCATAGTATCCTAAAAAATAAATAAATAAAAATACTTAAAAATAAAAATCTGCCTGCCTCTATGGGAATTTAACACAGGGGTGTCCAAACTTATGCACCCTGTATTTTAAGGAAGAACATTTATTTATTTACGATACATTATTCATTCACAAAGAAAATTGGTGTCCTTAAAGGTTGGATTTTTCCTAATTTTTTAAATTAAGGCATTAAGGTCAATTTCCAAAAGATGATTTTTTATTCCTCTTTTTAGTCAACTTTAGTATGGGTGTCTAAACTTATGCATAGCACTGTATATATATATATATATATATATATGCACACACAATAAAATATATATATATTTTGCAGTCTATAACTCTTTTTTAATCAGAATTTATGTAATGAACAAGTACATCATGAATCCATTTTCCAAACCGTGTTTTTGCTTTATCCTAAAGCACTAAGGTACACCTATAAGTTATAGGCTATAACTATAATAAGTGTTTATATTGGGACTATTTTAGACTGGTTCAGGTTGCACTGCTGCCCATAGACATAAACCAAGAGAAGTAGCTCCACGCGCACAATGTTCTTCCGCAAGACTCATGCAGTTTTGTTTATGAACCGCTAGAGCACCAAAAGTTACGGACTACAGCTTTAAAGGGATAGTTCACCCAAAAAAGAAAATTAGCCCCTGATTTACTCACCCTGAAGTCATCCGAGGTGTGTATGACTTTCTTCTTTCAGACGAATACAATCAGAGTTGTATAAAAAAATGTCCTGGCTCTTCCAAGCTTTATAATGGCAGTGAATGGGTGTCTGTCTTTGGAAGTCCATCAAAGCGCATCGATCCGTGATAAAAGTGCTCGAAACGGCTCTCCAGGGGTTAATAAAGGCCTTCTGAAGTGAAGCGATGCGTTCGTGTAAGAAAAATATCCATTTTTAAAACTTTAGCGACTAAAATAACGGCAGACGGCCGTACGCAAGTCGACTTGCGCCAAATGATAAAGTTTTAAATATGGATATTTTTCTGTACCTGTCTTTCCTCCTCACTATGTTAAAGAGTGTAACTCTGTTGTGTTAAGGTGAGACACTACAGGTGAATAGGGTAACATCTTAAAATAATAGATCTCACCATGAAACCTCCTCAGTTGATTACTTACACAAGTATATAAAAAAACAAGTTTTAGAAATTTTTATGTTTAATTATTTGTATACAAATTAGGCATTATCTCATTAAATATGCACGATTTTGCATATATTTTCGGTAGATAGATCTGAACATATAAAAATTATTTTTTCACTTTGTTTACACACAAGATATATGCTTTCATTACCTAGGAAATCAAAATATACTGTAAAAAATACCTATAATACCTTAAAAAAATCGATTTTCGCCCTATTTTTTTTATTAAGTTGTCACATAAATCAGGCCAGGAATGATTTATTAACAAATCCCTCTGAAAATATCTTCAGAATACTGCTAAGTGTATAACTGGAGAGTTTGGTGTACGTCGGCTGAGATGTTTGTACCGGAGAATGACAAAAAACTCATTTTGAGAAAACGAGGCAGTTAAAGAGTTAAACATCTCTAAATGAGATTTCGTCATTCGCTTTAAATCCCCCTTTGGACATTCACGATTGGTTACTGATAGAAAGGAAATGCCCATATTTGGGTTACACAGCGTGGAGACTCATCTCTTTACAACGATCCTGGTCACGACAGACTTTAGTGAACAGACGGCGCTCGGCGTGTCGCGTTGTAACTTCCTGGTAAATTCGGGAGAAACTTACTGCCGCAAGTAAACAAAATGTAATAAAATAAACATCTTAATGTATATTTTCAACGTTTTCTTTATAGCAGCTTGAAAGAACACATATTGAAGGAGTAAACTAGCCCAAAATCTCAAAACTGACCACTGCATGAAAAATCAATGTTTTTGCCTGTTGTGTCTCGCCTTAAACCCTGTGTGTTTCTCTGAATCTCTCCTCAGGACCGTGCTGGCGGTGGCCGGTGAAGACTTCGCTCTCGTGGCGTCGGACACGCGTTTGAGTGAGGGGTACAGCATCCACAGCAGAGACTCCCCCAAATGCTACAAACTGTGAGTGAGCACACGAATCTCTCACACAGAACACAATCTCTATTAGCTTTCTGATCATATGTAGTGTCACTTACTGTATAGCCTATACATCACTATTTTTAACTTTTAACAGTAAAATAAAATAGTCATTTAATTAAAGATAATCAAGGAATGACGAATGCCATGTGGATACATCTGTGAACATCACATGTTTGTGTCAGTGTTTTGACACTGAGTTAACCAAGCAAACAAACCTACAGACTCTGCTGAAGTAGAAGCTTCAAAATACAAATCAACATAAAGCGTTAAACTAGTGACACTGATTGATTACACTCCCTTTAGGAAGCAAATATATATATAGTGAATATTCCTTTATCGTCGCTGTCGTGCGGAAAACTCGCATCTCCTAAAATGCTACTTTTCAAAACACAGTATTTATACAATAATTAAATACTGCATCGTCAAAGTTGATATTGTGGCTTTATATGTGGTCAGACACGTGCATGTGGCATTATATTATCAAAATTAAGCTCATATGGAGTTACAAGGCTTTTGACCTGCACATTTCTGAGAATTTCACGCAGCACTTCATTCACGATAGAGGTGGGCGGAGCTATGGGGTTTGACTGACAGTTCGAGGATCCAATGGAGTTACGAGGTTTAGTCACAAGCTGTTTTTAATTCTTTTCATTGGTTAAATATTTGCAAAACCCACAGACAGACGTAAAGGATGACCATTAGTGATGATTTATGGGGGAAAAAAACACAAAATATGGAGATATAAGGTTTCCGCCCGACATCGACAACATGTGACTTCCAGTGCTTTGATTGAACTGTAACTGTATTGAGAGTTTCAAGATAAAGATCAGATGGCTGAACCCGATCTCTCGTTCATTCCCACACAGGACAGACACTACAGTGATTGGCTGCAGTGGTTTCCATGGCGACTGCTTGACGCTAACCAAAATCATCGAGGCGAGACTGAAGGTGCGTTTGACAAACACAGCCTAGAAAGGAAAATGGAAAATGTCATAGTATGTTCTGGTCAGATCATGTTCAGGCAGCACTAACAGTTGTAATGTTTCTTTCCCGTATAGATGTACAAGCACTCCAATAATAAGGGCATGACCAGTGGAGCCATCGCAGCCATGCTGTCCACCATTCTGTACGGCCGGCGCTTCTTCCCTTACTACGTGTACAACATCATCGGGGGTCTGGATGAGGAGGGTGAGTGTGTGTGTGTGTGTGTGTGTGTGTGTGTGTCAGCGGGCCGAAGCTTGTCTTTCTCAGGCTCCGAAATGTGTGATTGAGTTTATTATACACTCTTTTATTGGTAACACTTTACAATAAGGTTCATTAGTTAACATGAACTAAGAATGAATACTTATACAGCATTAATTAATCTTAGTTAAAATGAATTTCAACATCTACTAATACGTTATTAAAATCAAAGGTTGTATTTGTTAGCATTAGTTAATGCACTGTGAACTAACATGAACAGCTGGATTTTTATTAACTAACATTAACAAAGATTGATAAATACTGTAACAAATGTATTGCTCATTGTTAGTTTATACATTAACTGTTAACTAATGAACCTTATTGTATAAAGTGTTACTGTCAAGGCAAGACCATCAGGTGAATAGGGTAAACAATTAACTAATAGATATCACCACAATATCTTATTTGATTGATTACATTAAGTATTGCATACAATATTTTGCATTACAAGTTTCTGCTATGTTATGTTTGAATATACAAATGAGGCATTAAATGATGAAATATGCGCTAGCTTGCATAGATTTCCTAAACCCAAATCTGCGCATTGGATAAAGCCAGGATCAGTCTGATTGTGTTCCAGTTAAAGGTTTTTCCAGAGCGGAGTTTGGACCTTCAGAAAGTACTGTCAACAGCCAGAAAACAAATACATTTCCACCATGTTTTTAGGAGTAAAATGTTCTATACATCAGGGGAATGATATACAGTATGAGTGAACCTCCAGAATACAGATAGGAATAAAACTGTAAAGTGTGGTGTGTGTAAGTGCCGCTAAAGTGGAGATTTCTGACTCAAACATTGAAATTTACAGATGCAAATAGATCAAAAATATGACATAAAAGTGTATTTTGGATGTTTTACTTCCATTAGTCTGAAACAACATGTTATGAAAAGCCAAATTAGGGCAAAATCACAAAACTGGCCAGTGCATAAAAAACAATGCTTTTGCCTTAATAAACGGGATTGTCTTTCAATAGCCTGTCTGTTGTTTTTTCATTCCAGGTCGAGGTGCCGTTTATAGTTTTGATCCAGTCGGTTCGTACCAGAGAGACTCTTACAAAGCAGGAGGATCAGCGAGTGCAATGCTGCAGCCTCTTCTGGACAACCAGGTAAGAGCGTTCAGGGACGGCTGGTCGAGTGTCTGTCCACCTGATCTTTACAGAGAGAGTGGCGCCGACATGTAAGTGAAGCAAGTCTTCCGGTGTCATTCGTTTGACCGTTCGCAAAGACCCGCCCCCTTTAGTTACCGACAAGCCACGCCGCTCTCACACACACCATGTTCTCACGCAGTGAATAATACATCAAGGAGGAGAGAGGACACTGACAACACACTGACAGGCAGGACAGACCAGGTTACTTTTGATATGAAACAAAGTCTCAACTTTCAAAATTGGTCATTTTTATAAAGAAATTTAAACAATAAATACCGTTTTGTGGCTCTTCAATGTGTCTGATAGATCGCTCAGTTAAAGCTGCTCGTGAACCGATCATCTCTTCCTTCTAGTTCATTTATAGCATCAAATAAACATGAATGAACATCAGAAGGAATGTTGTTTTAACCGCGGAAAGATGTCAGTACACACCGTTTTTCAAGTTCAGATCCTCCAACATTAATCTACTAACTCTCCTGACTGATTTGGCAGACAAAAATGGCGGATGGCGGATTATGATTGGTCCGTCTGTCAATCAAACTCCCTGCGAAGGGTCAATTCCAGTTATTTTAGCTGCACATAACAGTACATAAATATTCTGCTTGATATTGCAATGCAAACTGCTATTTCTTATAATATGTTAATGTTTTATAACACAAAACACACTGGTTTGTGGCGCAAATAGTTTTACCATTTACTGCACTTTGTTATTCTTATAGCTCACGACCTGTAGCTGCTATTCAAGTGTCAATAATAAATAATCATACAACACCTAAATAGGTCATATCAAAAATCAAAAGAAAGAAAATCAACTTTTCCTCCCTGCAGTAAATAACTGTATCCCTTAAAACTCATCTTTGATCATCAAAATAACACATTTTAACTTTTTTTCACTGTTAAAATAATTTCCTTATGCCTCTATATAGCTTAAATGTAACTACACCCATGAATATGCAAATGAGCCCCGCCTCCACTCAATCACAGCAGCTCGATTGACCTGATGCATTCGCTCAACTGTAGGAAACACTACAGAAGTGGAAATATTCCTTCAGAAGTGGAAGAGTGAATCACACAGGCTCGTCTACGAGTCCATGTAATGCTAATGTGTGATTAGCTTTTGGCTTGACTACATTATCGAACAGCTAATAATGTGTTGCTAATGTTACACAATGTTCCTGTTCGCATCTCAGAGTCAGACAGCTGCCTTTAAAACCCATAGAGAGTCAGTGGAGATAAGCCCCGCCCACACGTTGATGAGATTGGTTACATGTTTGTGATGTATGTAACCGGGGCGATTTCAAACCGTGTTTTTGAAACTCTCTTTGGTTCACTGCAGTTTTAAGGAGAAAATACTCAGCAATGGTGTCGACTTATGTATTTGCAATTTCTTTTTTATTTGAAAGCACATTTAAAAACACCACATAGACACATAAACAACATTAAAAACTTGATTTTCACCACGCTGATTTGTCTGACTCTGAGATGCGAACAGGAACATGGTTTGTGTAACATTAGCAACACATTATTAGCTGTTTGATAATGTAGTCAAAGCCAAAGGCTAATCATATTAATTACCGTTATGTGTCCGACTTTGCAGAGAGCGATACAAAAAAGCATATTATAATGCCTGTATAATTCACTCTTCTTCTTCTGAATCAGTTTCTGCTTCAAACATGTGTGGATGAGTGGATCAGGTAATTGGATCTGCTGTGAGTGAGTGGAGGTGGGGCTAATTTGCATATTCATAAAAGGGTGTAGAGTTACATTCAAGCTATTTTGAGGCATGACTTGTTTTAAATAAAATGAAGATCGTAAAACGTCACCGTTCCTTCGTGAAGGCTTGAACTGTTTCCTCTTGTGCTCAGATCGGCTTCAAGAACATGGAGAACGTGGAGCATCTCCCGCTGAGCCAGGAGAAGGCCGTTCAGCTGGTGAAGGACGTCTTCATCTCGGCCGCCGAGAGGGACGTCTACACAGGAGATGCTCTCAAGATCTGCATCATCACCAAGGAAGGCATTCGAGAAGAGATCGTGCCACTCAGGAAAGACTGAGACGCCAAAATTAGCCTGTTTTTCTTTTTCTCCAGTCGCATCCTTCAAATCCGCTGTTCTTTTTGTATTCCTTCTCAAGAATAAATGCGTTACAAATATCACTATTGTCTTTCTTTTCTTTTAATTCAGTGAATTAAATTTTAATTAATTAATTAATTATTATTTTTTAATTACAGTCTGTTTTAGAACTGCATTTATGGGAAAAAAAATATTTTGTTAAATTCATGTTTGCATAAATAGTCCAAGGTCTTGATCTGTCTTGATCTGACACACAGGCATGAACAACTGATTCCCATTTTATTTATTGTTAGAGACGTTTTAGCAAACGTACAGAAAATAATTGATAATTAAATGCATAATTGAATAACAGAATAATTAAGTGCAGGTTAAGGCTCAGGACTGATTCACTTCATTTGAAATCATAACATTTCATTTAAAAATCTCAAAGACACTTTAAAGTCTTAAAATGAATAACATTTCTTTTAACCATTAATTGCCATCCAATATTTATTATGTTTGCTGTGGGACATATAAGACATTTCTCAACAACAAAAAAGATAAACCATAAAATACATTGTACATTTTCTATATTTTAGCACCTATCTACACATACCAAAAGCACATTTTTGTAAATGTTACTTACGAATACTTAAGTTTGAGACCAGGCTTGTTTTTATATATAAAAAAAAGAAGTTTTTTTTAAATTCTACAATTAATTAATGTACTTAACCTCCTCAGACCCGAGCTTTGGTTTGGCGTGCATTTTAGATTTCTTCTAGCTTTTTGGGGTTAGGAGGGGACCAATATATATAATAACCAGAATTTATCTTTGAACATGAAGCACTTTTTGAAAAAAATGATGTCCACATAATGTGGACACTGGGTCTGAATTCACAGAAAAAAATCAATACACCATTGTGTAACAAAGTGCAAATCTCTTTTATTTACAGCCTGTGCCTGAACATTTTTCGTTGTTACTCTTGTATAACTTCTGAACATACATACATACATCTTCCGCTTATCTGGGGCCGGGTCGCGGGGGCAGCAGTCTAAGCAGAGATGCCCAGACTTCCCTCTCTCTAGACACTTCGTCCGGCTCTTCCAGGGGGACACCGAGGCGTTCCCAGGCCAGCCGGGAGACATAGTCTCTCCAGCGTGTCCTAGGTCTTCCCCGGGGTCTCCTCCCGGTGGGACGTGCCCGGAACACCTCCCCAGGAAGGCGTCCAGGAGGCATCCGGAACAGATGCCCGAGCCACCTCAGCTGGCCCCTCTCGATGTGGAGGAGCAGCGGCTCTACTCTGAGCTCCTCCGGAGTGACCGAGCTTGTCACCCTATCTCTATGGGATCGCCCAGCCACCCTGCAGAGAAAGCTCATTTCGGCCACTTGTATCCGGGATCTTGTCTTTTCGGTCATGACCCACAGCTCAGCCCAGGTGAGTTGGAAAATTTATCCGGGGCCCCACCCTGGAGCCAGGCCCGGGGTGGGGCTCGTATGAGAGCGCCTGGTGGCCAGGCCTCCCCCATGGTGTCCGGCCGGGCTCAGCCCGAAGAAGCGACGTGGGGCTGCCCTCCCGTGGGCTCACCACCCGTAGGTGGGACTGTAAGGGGCCGGTGCTTAGAGGATCGGGCGGCAGTCGAAGGCGGGGGCTTCGACGATCCCTGGACCCTGGAGGGGTGCTGGATAGCGCTCTGACTGGGGACTCCATCGTTCTACTTGGGGACTTCAACGCCCACGTGGGCAGCGACAGTGACACCTGGAGGGGCGTGATTGGGAGGAATGGCCCCCCTGATCTGAACCCGAGCGGGCTAGTCACAGTTTGTCCATAAGGAACACCATGTTCAAGCATAAGGGTGTCCATCAGTGCACGTGGCACCAGGACACCCTAGGCCGGAGGTCGATGATCGACTTTGTGACTTTGTGGACGTTTCATCTGGCCTCTGGCTGTATATCTTGGACACTCGGTGAAGAGAGGGGCGGAGCTGTCAACTGATCACCACTTCTGAACATTGATATGGAAAAACAAAATTTCTATCCAAATAAAAAACATATCCAAAAAAAAAAAAATTTGAAAATTTGCTTTCTTTTTTGTAACACTCCAAAACTTCAACTTCTCCAAACTAGGAATGTTATTTTTATTTGTGTGTGTGTGCACGCTCGATCGCAGTGAGCAAGAATGTGTGTGTGTGTGTGTGTGTGTGTGTGTGTGCGCGCACGCGATCGTGAATGAGCAAGAGAGAGTGTCTGTGTGTGCGATCGCGAGTGATCAAGAGAGTGTGTGTGTGTGTGTGTGTGTGTGTGCGCGCGCACGCGACCGTGAATGGGCAAGAGAGAGTGTCTGTGTGTGCGATCGCGAGTGATCAAGAGAGAGTGTGTGTGTGTGTGCGCGCGCGCACGCGATCGTGAATGGGCAAGAGAGAGTGTTTGTGTGTGCGATCGTGAGTGATCAAGAGAGTGTGTGTATGTTCGCGCACGCGATCGTGAATGGGCAAGAGAGAGTGTCTGTGTGTGCGATCGCGAGTGATCAAGAGAGAGTGTGTGTGTGTGTGTGTGTGTGTGTGTGTGTGTGTGTATGTGTATGTGTGCACGCACGCCACGAAGCTCGCAAGTTGTGCAACTACAAATTGTCATTTTTTTTGCTAAAATTCTTATACAGTTTCATCGAAGTTAAGTCCCAATGTCCACATATGTGGACATCAAGTTTAGCAGCCTAGTAAATCTTTCCTGTTACAAAAGTTTGTCAAATGTGCATGCCATTTTAATCATACAACACTATTATGCATAACTTAACAAGAATCAACGATGAAATGTTATTACATTTTTTACCTTGTGGGCGTTTTGGTCTGATGTGGCTGCGTGACATTTCCATGGACATTTCGCCTCTGTTCTCCGCCATCTTGAAATTATTTATGTTACATTTTTTTTTCTCCTGACACCACCAGATGGCAGTATAAGTGTCCATGTTTGTGAAAAACCAGTTCCAGTTACACAGAATTAAGTATTAAGCTGCACACAGCCAAAAATGTGGTGTCCACGTATGTGGACACGGGGACTGAGGAGGTTAAGTACAATTTTGTACTTAATTGCCATTATTATGTCGACATACAGAATTGCCAAAACATTGTTAAACCAAACGAATAATGGCAAATAAGAGAAATCTACAATATATCATTATCAACACCAAAAATGAAGAATTCTTTGTTGGCAATTGCATATTGAGCTAGATAAGTCTGGTCAGTTGTGGGGTTTCTGGGTAAAGACTGGTGTTGATATGCTTTACTTAGGCTGTGAATTGGTACCAATATTAAAAGTTCCCAATTCTGGGTTATGGGTTATTAATTGATGATTAATGAGTTTCAGCACTTAGCATTGCTTAATTACACTTGGTTTCTGCACATAATATTTCGGTAACAATTTACAATGAACTCCCAAGTGACCATAAAACGCATAACTAATATTAACTAACAGTGAGCAATACATTTCTTACAGTGTTTAATCGTTGTTTATATGTCTGTGGTGTTTGTAATGTGCTTTAAGACAAACCATGTGTAAATTCATAAGTCAACACCATTGCTGAGTATTTCCTCCTTAAAACGCAAGTCATGTCCATAACTATGGATCTATGAGACCGAACGATGACCGCCACCACGGTCTTCCCTTGAATGACGCCATTCTTCCGCCTGTCCTCGAGGCCTAATATCAACAGTGTCAGGTGACTGACCTCAGGGGCCAACCACTTCCTCTTGCCTGGAACGCCCCAGTTCGTCCCGAGTGATATGGGATGGTGACGGTCATCGTTCAGTCTCTGGACATAATTACGATCTATTTCGACCTCACTCACTCACCACGGTCTTCCGTTTTAACATAATTAAAATGTAAGTACTCTGAAAAAGAAAGTATCAAAATCGAGTGTCTGTAGACCTCTCACGACTGTTTTAAAGACATCTCATTATTTCCATTCACTCCACCCCCTCATTTCTGTGCTTCTTCCAAAGCCACGCCCCCAAAACACATGAACGCGCGACTCCGACCGCTGAGCTAGAGGACGCATTATTTACCTGAGACAAGCGGAGGGGAAGGGGCATTTTTTTGCCTGGTTTGCCTTCACTAACTGCATATGCCGGTACTGTAAATTTAGATTGCTCTTTCTCTGCCATTGTTTTGGTATTCCTAGGTTCAGTGCCTTCTTCTTCTTCGATAGATAGATTTTATTGGCAGCTTGCAAACATAGTGCATTACCGCCATCTACTGGACGGAAGTGTGATCAGGTTCCGTGCCTCTCGCACTCCTCAAATCAAACGGTCGCGCGCAAGTGGGCAGGTGCTGTGTGGCAAAAGGGTGGTTGCCATGGTTGCGAGAGAGTGACAGTCGCCTAAGCCAATCCTTTGATTCGTCCCGAATCGAAATAATGAGCTGTGTTTAATACAGATTAAACGGTCTAGAGTCACTTGATTTTTATACTCTTTTTTTCAGAGTTTTTACATTTTAATTATGTATTGATATATATAGAAAGTTTTAACAAATTTGGATCTTTAATTTTTAATAAATCCTACCTACCCTGCCTTTAAGGACCTTGGGTAGAAATTACGGGTTTGGCCAGAGAAAAATAATACTAATTTCCGCCTTCCATCTCAAGCATTCTTCACTGACTGATAAAGCGCGCAATTCACCAACTCTCTTGGCTGAACATATCGCCAGGAGGAAGACTGTCTTCCATGTCGAGAACTTGAGATCGGCTTGCTCCAAAGGTTCAGAAGGTGCTTTGGCCAGTGAGTGTAAGACAATAGAAAGGTCCCAAGCAGGTGATCTCATAATTCTCCGTGGGCATAAACGCTGTGCAAACACCAAAAGGGTGTTTGCCAATATTTGCACCATTCACTAATGCATGAAAGTGGGAGATGGCTGCAATGTAGACCTTTATGGGATTAACTGATTTCCCCGAATCCATCAATGATTGAAGAAAACGAAGAACCAAACTGGTGTCACTCTAGGCCGGATCTTGCTGTCGATCGTGACACCATGTCTAGAATATTCGCCACTTGCTAGAGTAGTTACTCCGCGTAGACGGTGGCTTAGATCCAGAGGCGGACAGAGTACCCAGCTTCATTACTTGAGTAAAAGTACAGATACCCCTTGCTAAATTTTACTAGTAAAAGTAAAAGTAAAAAGTACTACAGTCAGATGTCTACTTAAGTAAAAGTACTAAAGTACTTGTTTTTAAAAGTACTTGAGTATCAAGAGTACATTTTCTAAATATTGCATTACTACTGCCACAGTGCTTACATTGGTAAACACAGCAAACACTTGAAGCGAAAACTATCATTAACTTGTTCAGAATATTGAAATAGTCTGGCGAGGTGGGGCCACGGGTTGGCACATTCCCGGAATGGACCTTCATCCATTGTTTCGTCCATGGTTTCGTCTCTTATCTAAATCTGACCATGGAGTTGACTTTGGCGGAAAGCTGAAGGTGATTGCTGATAGGCTGTCCCAATCAGTGGTGCCTGCACAATCCAATCACGTTTGAGAGGGAACCGACAAATTGAGGGTTTCCGAGATTTTTCCTTTTTTTTTTAGAAGAAGTAACGGGTACTCACGGTTATGGATAGAAATGTAGTGGTACAATATTTGCCTCTCAAATGTACTTGAGTAAAGTCATGAGTACTCCCCAAAAATGATACTTGAGTAAAAGTACAGATCCCTCAAAACTGTACTTAAGTACTGTACTCAAGTAAATGTTCTCCGTTACTGTCCGGCTCTGCTTAGAACTATTTATCATCCTCAATACAGCTTCATCTAAGTCTTTAGAGAGGGACTGAGCAATACCCACAGTTGTAGTATCTCTGGTCTTGGGTGCCAGATTTATTTATTTAGGGTAACCTTGGACCAACGACACGTCGAGATATTTAGATGAGGAGAAAACCACCACAATCCTCAGGGACGTGAAGCACCTGCATGAAAACGTGACGGATTGTAACTAATCTCTCCATGCGCTCTACCGCGTCGGTCTCAGGTGAGGCGAGAAAGGCAAGAGGAAGTGGTTGGTTCACCTGGATGTTATATAGCCAACCCCTGAGGTCAGTCACCTGACATTGTTGATATTACGTCTCGAGCAGAGGTGGACAGTAACAAAGTACATTTATTGGAGTACTGTACTTTAGTACACTTTTTGAGTATCTGTACTTCACTTGAGTATTATTTTTTTCTGGAAACTTTTTACTTCACTACATTTGAAAGACAAATATCGTACTTTTTACTCCACTACATTTCTGTCAAGGTCCTTGAGTAGAAAGTAACATCAGTCAGGGGATGATTTTGGTTGGAAATGAAAGTCGGGTTGACGTCAGAACTCGACTGATGTTGGTTTCTGTCTGTCCAACGTTGGAGATTAACGTCAATCTGGCGTTGAATTGTGACATCAACCTGATTTTCATTTTCAACGTTGGGTTTGGCCAAGCAGCCATTTGGGTGTCCGAAACCATTGTGGACGTTATTGAGGGACTCACATTCAATCCCACGACTGGAACTGTGTTCTGGAAATAAATGTGATATTGATATGAGGGCAGGCAGATTCAGAGGCATAAGGTACTGTAAGTATTACACACAACAATGCAACAATAATAAAACAGTGCATTGACATTTACTTTTTACGTATAATACTTAAGTACTTTTAAAAACAAGAACTTCTGTACTTTTACTTCAGTAAAAATCGGTCTTTACAACTTTTACATGTAACGGAGTAATATTTGACCAGTAGTATCTGTACTTTCACTCAAGTAAGGAAGATGTGTACTTTGTCCACCTCTGCCTCTCGAGGATAGGCTGAAGAACGGCGTCATTCAAGGGAAGACCGCGGTGACGGTCTGAGTGAGGTCTATAAAGATCTGCAGTGAACCAAAGACAGTCTCAAAAACGCGGTTTGAAATCACTGGTGTTTCTGATGTCACAAACTACCTTAAAGAGACACATCTTACGATGTCGGAAAGATCCGGGAGGCCCTCCTGGAGAGATACCGTATATACCTGATCTTCCTACACAGCTTCTCTGGCTGCGATACCGTATCAGCAATTTCTGGGTTTAGCGAACCAACTTTTGACTTTAGCTACTTCTACAAAGTCCATCACTGGATGTCCTTGAGTATGGATGGAAACAAGGAGAGCAAGGTTATGCACCAGTCCCTACAACAGATCCCATTGCACTGGACTACCTTCTGAAGTTTGTCAGCTGCAACTGTGCTGTAAAAAGCAAGCTAGGCGTCAAGCGTATTTCTGTTTGTGGGAACTGTCATGGTAACTCTTGCCAGAACATCAACCAGCCAGATGATATCAGGAGTGAGGGAGATGTAGGGGAGTTGGATGAGGTTTGTTACATTTTAAACTGATTAAGTAAGTTTTATTTTGTAATTGGTCAATAAAACCATTTTTATGTGGTTTTTGTATGGACTTTTTTTCACAGCTCATTTTTACTCAAAACTAATGGCTGGGATAGATTCAGCACCCCTAAAAAAAAAACTAGTTAGACATCTCAAAAGGTAATATTGATACATTTTTTTAAAAGATATATATTTTTACCCATGGCCGTCTGGGCACCCCAACTTTGATTGCCTCTCCAGGCGTTTCCCCGAGGATTTGGCCGTGGATAAATTGGGAGGTGTTACTAGACATCTATAGGAACACATCGTAAAAAAAAAAAACTATTGGTAAGAATTTTTTTTTTTGCAGATTGGCAACCTTGCAAACTTCCCCTAACTATCCACGCAGGCTCAACATGTTCAGTGGCTCTTGTGCTCTTGAGTCTCTCTTTAGGTTTGTCTCGAGTCGCTCAGCGTGTTGAACTTTCATGAACTTTCCAGGTAGTTCCGGATTCCTCCAGTGGGGGCAGAATAGAGAGAACTGATGACGTCACAACAGTCATAAAAAAAATGTAATAATAATAATAATAAATTCTGGCTTCGACTCCCTCTTTTTTTCCCCCTCTTTTGTATATTTTTATTCCTCTTATTTTCATTTTGTCTTTTTTAATTTCATTGTGGTTATTATGTAATGTATGCTTACTCTTTTGTATGTTCTCGTTCTCTGCAATAAAAAAAGAAAAGAAAAAACCCTTCTGGTTTCAATTTTTTTGTATGATAAAGCTGCTGAAATTACACATAATTGCTACCCAGTAAATTATAAACGTGCAAATTTTTTTTTTTTTTTGGTGACTGAAAGCAGATCCTTCTCATTTTAAATGTATAATTTATTACTATGTCTTGCCAAATTTCACATACACAAGTGGTCCTTTTCAAAGAAACGAAAACATTTTATTTTCAAGAAAGATATTGATTTAGGCCTAAATTCTTTAAGGAATTTAAAAAAAAATGACCCTTTATGGTGTAATACATGTAAGTTGTAATAGGCTTTATGATAGTGTAATGTAACCATCATAGTTCTCTGTTTTGTCTTTGAAATAATCTTGCAAAAAAAAAAAAAAAAAAAAGAGGAAAGAACATCGATTGAGCTGAACTGATTTATTATCTTTCACCCAGTTTACAGATAAATGCATTATTTTGTTATTTATGAGTTCATTTTATTATTTTAAAAGATGTCAGCTAAGACTGAACACTGAAGTATAGAAGCTTGTTTCAATTTTAAAAGAAAATTGCAACTTTATCATGCAGTTCTGACTTTATAACTCACAATAGCAAGTTTATATCATGCAAATTAGTTTTTTATTATTATTCAGTGGCGGAAACAAGCGTCCACACTAAGGGTCTCCAGCTGAAAAATGTAGATTTGATCTGGCAGGAAGAGAAAGAGTCATGACCAAGTGTTGGAGAGGAGAAGATTTAGTGACAGAAAACACTGAGGAAAGACTGCAGACCTTCTTTCATCAAATTAAGACCAGGAATGTGTAGTAAGAAAAGAAAAAGTGTTTTTGATTTCAATTTGACTGCAGATCCTACGCAACATAATGTAGAGATGTAAATGAAGAACAAGCAGAACAACACAGCTGATTTATTTGGGTGCTCCAGTCGTCATTAGACACGTTCCCTCATTGAAACTCACACAGACAGAGTGAACATTCATCACAGTTGAACTGAAACTTCTTAAAGATGATCTATATATATATATAGTATTTTTATCTTTTCAATAAGAGCGTGACAGATCTCTTACATTATTCATGAGAACAAAACATAATGCTCTTGAGCTGCAGTTAAGACTAAAACATGTCACACGATTCTTGTACATTCATCAGAAAGAGCCCGTGTGCTGGAAGCGGTGGGAGAAAGGTCAAAGGTCGGCTTTCGTCATGCATCGCTGGGGTCGTCCTACAGGGGACGCTCTGAAAAGGCGGTGAAGCTCTTGACTCGTGCAAAAAACAGAGGCGTGTACATTTTGTCCACATCAAACGCAGTGACGATAGTCTCTCCGGTGGATCTGAGGAGAGGAAGAAGAGGAGGAAGAGGAAGAGGAGGAGAGGAAGAGGAAGAGGAGAAGAGGAGGAGGAGAGGAGGAGAGAAAGAGGAGAAGAGGAAGAGGAGGAGAGGAAGAGGAGGAGGAGAGGAAGAGGAGGTGGAAGAGGAGAGGAAGAGGAGGAGGAGAGGAAGGAGGAGGAGGAAGAGGAGGAGGAGGAGAGGAAGAGGAGAGGAAGAGGAGGAGAGGAAGAGGAGGAGGAAGAGGAGAGGAAGAGGAGGAGAGAAAGAGGAGAAGAGGAAGAGGAGGAGAGGAAGAGGAGGAAGAGGAGGAGAGGAGGTGGAAGAGGAGAGGAAGAGGAGGAGAGGAAGAGGAGGAGAGGAAGAGGAGGTGGAAGAGGAGGAGAGGAAGAGGAGGAGGAGAGGAAGAGGAGGTGGAAGAGGAGGAGGAGAGGAAGGAGGAGGAGGAAGAGGAGGAGGAGAGGAAGAGGAGAGGAAGGAGGAGAGGAAGGAGGAGAGGAGGAGGAGGAGAGGAAGAGGAGAGGAAGGAGGAGAGAAAGAGGAGAAGAGGAAGAGGAGGAGAGGAAGAGGAGAGGAAGGAGGAGAGGAAGAGGAGGAGGTTAGAAATAACCACTAAATCAAAAACGTACATAAAACAAAACAGTTAGTCAATAAATTGTAACAATATAAATAATGAATGAATTAATAAATAAAATAGTATGAAGTAAAAAAACAACAAAGAAGAAAAAAAAGGGTGGATAGCAATCTTAAACTCAACAGGACCAGGACACGATTGTTATGGGACTGAAGACTGGACAGCACCAGCTCGAGTCACATGACCCACGGCAGAGCCCGTCTACGGAGAGCCTGGCCACTCCCTATTAAGTCCTATTGTGCCGAATGTTGCTTGTAGTTCCACCAGAGTTCCACTGGGGGCGATCGCCCATGAGTGCACAATGAATGGGAGTCTATGGGGCTATACGGCTAAATGTGTCTCTTTCACCCGATTGCCTTTGAGAAATCTCAGATTTGATTGTAGATTTTGCAAGTTCAACATGGGTTATAGGTCGAAAGTTGAATGAACGAGTACTTGTGTCCTTTCGGTTTCTTACAGGTTGAGTTGTTGTTGCCCATAACAGACTAGCATTCTGCTAATGAACGCTGATTGGTCAGTGAAGGACTGATTACGACCAGAGATACCGCTTGATGGCATCGTGTGTGTGTGTGTGTATTTTCGGCGTGGTCTTTTAAAACAACAAAACAAAAACTCGTCTAGCACGTGTGTTTACCTGTGTCAGCTGTGTTGTCGATGCCTCGAGAGAAAAGAAAGTGCAGAGCGCGAAAGCACCAGAGTGACTGAAGGATTGCCGTAAAGCAGTATCTCTGGTCGTGTGTATGACGTCATTGACATTTTAAAAGACTTTTTAAAGCAAATAATTGACTCTAAAAAATCTAACACCCAGCAATGTGTAATTTCTTTGCATCTCCTTTCGAATACAACATTCAAATTACTAGAAAAAAAATTATATCCTGAGAAAAGTGGATTTTGAGGGGTATAGCACCCGCCATAGACCTCCATTCATTCTGCACTCGTCCTGTGAGCGCCCTCATGTGGAGCCAGAGTGGCACTGCACTCGTCCTGTGAGCGCCCTCATGTGGAGCCAGAGTGGAACTGCACTCGTCCTGTGAGCGCCCTCATGTGGAGCCAGAGTGGAACTGCACTCGTCCTGTGAGCGCCCTCATGTGGAGCCAGAGTGGAACTGCAACCAGTTCAGAAGCCGGAAGTTGACTGAGAGTGGAAGTTCTGCCCTTATTAGACATTCTCTGCCCATGACATGGACCCCTGCTCTGCATTTCTCTCCGATACGGTAGGAAAATTAAATGTGGAGGATTTTTAACACTTTTTACTCGTGTTTGTAGTTCCTCCTCCAAAGCACAGTGGGTTGTGGGTAATATTAGCTGTTATAGTGAGCACGGATCCACACTTCGAAAATCCACCGGAAACAGAATCATCCGGGGACTTCTGGCACACTCTCTTCAGCATACTATGCTTTGGGACACACTTATTTCAATCTCACACACGGTTTAGGGTGTATAGTACGGACACTGAGACGCAGGGCATGGCACCTGTAGGTGATGTGGCAGGAATGGTGGATCCACACCAGCTTGTTGAAGCGCTGACGCCCCCCAGAGGCCAGCTGCAGTCCCACATGAAACGAGCGCTCGGCTTCGGGAACTGGGTTCCGCCTGCAGAACCGGCTCCTCTGGTACTCGGACACCTTCTGCTGAGAAATCACAACCAATTCAATTCACATTTATTTGTATAAAACGGTTAGTTCCAGTCCTTGATTCTGATTGGTCAATAGCTGTGTTTTAATCATGATAAAACACTATGACCACTTCACCCAACAGCTCTATATATCACTACACAATAGGGGTGTGACGAGATCTCGTGTTACGAGATCTCGCGAGATTAAAACGCGACGATATTTCTCGTCGAGGTAAAACTTTGTCTCGTGAGTGAGGGTGAAATTAGTAGCCTATTGAAGATGCCCCTGCCACTTTTAAATCATTTGTGTGCCGGGCCAATCACACACACACACACACACGCTCACTGGCGGGCGCACACACGCACACTCACTGTTGCTCGCACTCTCACTCACTCACGCTCACACTCAACCCGTCGTGGAGGACCGTTAAAGTTAAACATGCTAGTCTTTCTGTCATGATGTCCTGGAGCATCGCAGACGCGTAGGTTGTCGCCCACTATGACACACTATTCGAAATGAAACGATCGAATCTTGCGTCCCGACGCCCGTTGTCCTTTACGAATCTCCACGAAACGGATTGTGCCAAAATCGCGCTAAAATAGTCTAATCTGAACCAGGCAGGTAATAAACATTTGACCTATCGCGCAAAGAACATATTAAAGCACTAAGACATGGGAACAGTATAGCTAACATTCACATATCACAAGTCATATCGACATCGCAATATTAAACAATGTTATCGCACATCGCAGCTTTTCCTCATATCGTGCAGCCCTAGTTAGCTACTGCCCAAAGGTCTCAAATGCTGCCAGAAATCGTCGACATGCTTATATTCTTGAAAAAGAACATGACCAAAATCTTAGTCTGTTCTGTGTAGTTAATTTTATCTCTTTTTCATGCTTGAAAAAAAAAAAATGTTTCTGTTTGAACTTGTAGTTTTGAGAGAGCAGTACTTTGATTATGGATACACACTTACTGTTTGCATTTAAAGTGTTATTTCAGTTATTTATATTTATTTTATTTATACTGTTTTATTTTTCTTTATGTTCGATTTGTGGAAAGGAGTTAGATTTCTCATGTGAAATCGTACAGGGGAGAAGCCAGACAGTAGAGTTTATAGCAAAACATTTTGCAGTGTTTGCATGTCCTTTACTGCATAGAATTCATTAAAATAGAAGTAAAATAACATTCATTACAAGTTGATTTCAAAATGAACCTAAATTGTTTTGCATTTTGTGATTTTCAGTTGAATAAAAGACTATTTTCCATTCATATATTTCATCATTGAGGATTTCTTAAAAATTGTGTAAAAATCTCGTCTTGTCTCGTTCTCGTGAACCCAATCTCGTGTCTCGTCTCGTCTCGTGGAGTAAGCGTCTCGTCACACCCCTACTACACAACACCCCTAGCAACCACTCTTAGCAACGTAAACATGTCTGATCTCACTGATTTTGCTCACTGAAGCTTATAGACCTTATGCGCCAGAGAAACAAGCGCGTCGCCATCTTTAGAATATTGTCTTTTAACTTCCGTTTTTGCGGTCGCTCTGTATGTTTCTACGGCGCTGCTGTCCAGGAGTAATTAGCTTTTGAAGTGGATTTACTTAATGTAAAGTTAACGAAAGTTATCATGAGGATTGTAATGTTTAAAGCAGATGTCTTAACAATGGCAGTAGACTGGGAAGATTTTAAAACTAGCCTTTCATTCATAAATAGGCAAGATCGCTGTGAAAATACAGACCGGAAGTCAAAAGACGAGCGCAGCGCTGAAAAGGGGCGGGGCTACATAAGGTCTATATTGTATTGTGGGAGATCGAGTAAGCGAGTGTACCTGCATTTACAGTAGACGTAGCATTTTCCTTCAGCTCAGTCCTATATTCATAATAAAAAATCAGTTTGAATGTCCGCTGCGATATCTTGTCCTATTAACGGCTAAGGGGTTTTCTAGAGCCCTGACAGGCTAGTCATCTATCATCTCCGTGTTCACAAGTTTGAGTCCTTTCAATATAAAAGTCTTCTCTACTGACTGACTCACTCGTTAAGACAGTCTTTGCCGCCATCTAATGGTGTAATAATGTGACTCTGATGCTGTTCACGAACAAGGACTATTTTTTTCCGGCGGAAGGAAGGCTTTCAGTGATTTTATTTAATTCAATGGTTGCATTGATACACATGTTTTTGGCTTTAATATTTGTATGTGTGGTAACCGTTTTATAAAAGCACTAAGGTACTCGAGGCTAGAGCTGTATGGTGAATAAGTCACGGCTGAAAAGGGTTCCTCCGCTCCGCTTCGAGCCGAACAACGCCCTTCAGCCGTGACTTATTCACCATACAGCTCTAGCCTCGAGTGCTTGCGTATAGCGCTTTTCACAATACACGTCGTTTCAAAGCAGCTTCACAGAAAATGCATGAGTCCACATTACAGTTTAGAGTGATCTGTTATCAGAGATAAGTTATGTTTTTCAGAAATGTACATATACAAAATCACAGTTAGCGAAAAATGTATTAATTTAAACGATTTAATAATTTAAGGCAGAAACACTGAGCTCATTGAAGTTATTAAGACATTTAGAAATGATTGCTAGTAAAACCATAAACATATAGAACAGTGCTGTTAAATGACCAACCAACCTCTTCTTTTCTCTTGGAGACAACAACATAAACTTTGGTTTGATTGTCTGTATCCTGGGACAGCCGGTAATGGCCAAACATGATGGAGTCCATCCTGTGGGAATCAAGCATTTGAACCGTCATGTCACGTGGACTAGACATGTCAAGTTCAGAGGTGTGTTATTCATGCACACGACACACACCTGGAGTTCTTGCTGCGCAGCCGTGGGACAACGACCAACGGGTCCTCGGGGGTGGTCAACATCATCGCCTGGCCGTCAGGGAAGAAGCGCAGGTACCTGAAAGATCAGGGGTCTCATTTATAAAACTGTGCGTAGGAACCTTACTAAAAGTGTACGTGCGCCCGAAAGGCAAAAATGGCGTACGCAAAAAATATTCAGACTTATAAAACCGTTCGTACGCCAGAACCTGCGCAGAATTCACTTTATAAATCCCAGTCAGCGGAAGATTGTGCGCACATGCGTCTCCACCCCGAAATAACCATATATGGAGCTTACAACGCCTAGTTTTACTATGCAGATCCTCTTCTGCATATCATTTGCATATGATTATTCATCCACGTGATAACGTTTAACGGTACAAGACTCATTACATTAATAAAAATCATGTAGTTATCCTTGCCTTGTTTTTGAATACAATATCAAATAGTGTAAAATACATTTCAGAGAAAGTTTTTCTAAATCTTTTCCACTGGCCGAATTGTATTTAATTGATTTATATTTTAATGGAAACAGATAGTGATAGTGGGCATTATTTGCACGAAACTATTTTCTCAGACAATCTGGTAGGCTATCATGATAAGCAATTATCTACTCTGTGGTTAAAACATTAAAGCACGCCACAGGAAACGTGTTCAAAAACATCACATCCACAACAAATATTTTTATTGATTGAATATAATATTTTCTTTTGTAACTTCTCAGTAATGATTTCATGTTTAAGTGTGTAACTCCATTAATTTGAATGGCATATTTAATCTAAATGTTTATATCAGAAGTAAAACATAGTTTAAATCATTATTTTATTTATTTAAACTGTTATTTGCGTCAGTTTCACTAAACGGCCCAACGCGCTCGCTGACGCGGACATTTAAGAAGGGATGGATATTTGCTTCAAGCGACAGGCTTGGTGAGTGAAATTATATTTGTATTATCTTTCTGTATATGTTTAATTTTCTTTAGATTTTCTGTCTAAAAGTGACCAAAAAGACATTTAACTCCAGCTCACCATCGGTGTCGCCAAACTGCTCCATCTCCAAAACGTTCGTACGCATGGGTTTGCGTGCAGGTGCGCAAATTTTCCCGTCAAGTTTGTTTTTATAAATCACAACTTATGCGTCAGAAGTGGCGTACGCCTCTTTCAGGGCCTGTTTTGTGCGTACGCAATGGTTATAAATGGGCCTCGGGCCCCAGGTCTCGTCAAAGCCTCATAACACCGTGTCCTAACCAGACGCAATGCGATACGATTCCAGCGACAAATAATTTGCGCGATGCGACTGCGAGATGCGTCAAAATCAATCAAAACCCACAGCCAATCAGAGCAGCGTGTGGGCTGAGTCAGCCAATCAGAGCAGCGTGTGGGCGGAGTCTCGCGGCGAGTGCACGGCACCAGAGAGTAATCTGGACGGCACTCGCAAGAAAATGGATAAGGCTACATAATCAAATTCACAAATATTACACCATTTAAACATTATTAAAAATACATAGACTGAGTTACTAAAGCAATCTTTGTCAAATAATACACTTGTTTGTTCACAGTTTGAACGTGGAATTATCCATTGTTGCTTTTACAGCTTCAAAGCTGGAGCACTAAATGATATTCAAAGTCACATTACATGCTTTTAACATTAAATAAAGCACATAAACAGTCCCTGAGATTATCATCGCCACACTTTGTGTTTGTTGTTCCAGCGCGACGTCGCAGAAAAATAGAAACCGTTTCTAAAATAGAATCGTCGCCGTCTGGTTAGGACAAACCTGTCACTCAAGTGGCCACGCCCTTAATTATGCAGAACTTTAAGGCTTAGTATAATTTAAACGGATGAGTTATAAAAAAAATTCATTTTAACAAGACGAGTCTATGGGATTGACTCTCTTTTGCAGGCTGTCTCTAGTGGCCAGTCGATGAATTGCAGTTTAAGTCACTTCGATGTTGGATTCAAGAGAGAGGTTGCCGCTTGGGGGAAACACTGTAAATGCATACAGGTTTTGGAAGTACATGAGGGTGAGTAAATGTTGACAGAACTGTCATTTCTGAGAGGAGTATCCCTTTAAAGCCCAGATCTCACCTGTAATACTCCACCTGGTGCCAAGCCCTGTAGAAGCCATCCAGAGACTCCTCCCCCTGACGGATGTATGAGGTTTTACTGATGTAAACACCTGGACGAACCACAGACGTTTATTAAACTCTGTACGTGCAGCATATCTTTAAAAGTATTCAGACACCAGATATAATTTTTGGTATTTTTTTTTACTAGTGTGTGCAAGAACACTATAGTTCATTTATGTAAGTGAGGAGAGCGAAATAAAGTAAACTGTGACATATTATACACAAAAATTCTTCATACAGTGACTACCAAAAATGATTCAGACACTTTGAGCTGACCATGTTTTGCTGAAGTGTTTTTTCTTTAATTGCTCTTTTTACACACAGACTGAACTAAATGAAGCATTGCTTGGTGATTGGTTGAGCTAAACTGGTATTATCTTATTGTGTAGTTAAATTTAACATCTGACAGATATTCAACATAATTCATGTGTGAGACAGTCTAACAGAAGGATGGACAAAACCAGTGAAATAGTTCTTGTCATTTTTATTACCATTTTCTAAACTATAGCGTATAAACTGTGATAATGTGAGAAATGCTGAAGGTGTCTGAATACATTTTGTTTTGACTGTACATAAACGCACACGTTTACCATCAAAGCGCACACGTGGCCTCTCCAAAAACATCTCTCTCCAGGATGAAAACGGGAGCATTTTGGTGCAGCTTCGCCCCCACACTCTCAAACAGGCAGAGCGCCAGATCTCAGGGTCCCTGCAGCGAAACACACACAATTCAGTGGCAAACCAATATTTCTGGTTCTGCCATGACTCTAAGCTGGTCTCCTCAGATGTTTGGTGAGTCTGTGAGCCCACCTTGCACAGATATAGAAACCCCTGCAAACCAACGAGAGCTGCTCTAAGGCTCGAAGGTCCAGGTCACATGACACCACCCAGCGGAAGATATACATGAGCAACTCGAAGGGCAAAGCTGTGGACGTGAGAGAGAGAGAGACTGTCAGGGAAACAGGGAGACTGTGGGAATGCGAACAGAGCAGGTCGAGTGTGTGATGTACCTGAGATGTGCACCTGTGACGTGTCCGTCTCCGGCTCACACAGCTTCATGGTGTCGCAGCCCAGCATCAGCTGCTGCTGGAAGTATGTCAGCAGATCGTCGATCTCACGATCCTTCTCATTGTCCTCCAAGCTAGAGTGCATGAAGAATTTTGCATGTAGAAAATGAAGCTAATTTGTTGCATTGAGCCATTATCAGGGTTCGTACACCTATTCCAAGGTCAACTACAAGCACTTTTCAAGCACTTTCAAGGTCCATTTTAAAGCTTTTTCCAGCACCTTAATCCACCGTAAATTACATACCAATACAGTCAAAATTATTATTTAGTGTTTTTATCACATTAAAAGAGATAATGCTATAAACAGCCAAAATTATTTCATAATAGCAGAAGGATCAGATATTTAAGCATATCACAAGTTTTATTTTTCAAAATGTATCACTAAGTAGATAATGCCTATGAATAATACTTTTCATAATATTAATGTCCAAATATTGCAAATATTGCAGTTAATGTGATTTTCAGGCTGTAAAACTGAAGTTATGTGACGATTACCCGCCCGGCCAATAAAAACGGGGCATCAAAACAAGCGCGTAAATCAAAATGAAAACTCCGCCTACTTTTGCTCTGGCCAGCGTAGCGCAAATCTCTCTGTATCTGAAGGGCCACATTTTATTTCTCCATTTAATAAACAAACTATTCAGTCAGATAGGTATTTGTTATGAAAGAACTACAGTTACAATTTCAAGCATTTTATCCAAAATGTAAGCACTTTTCAAACCTTGAAAACACAACATCAAAATGTAAGCACTTTCAAGGATTTCAAGCACCCGTACAGCAGATTTATGCACAGATGATATAAAAAATGGTTTATGATGTTTTGCTTGTATATAGAGCGGTCACTGTAATACTTATGAGTTCTGACACATCACTGTCCTTTCATAACTGTCTTGATAACTTCGGGTGAGTAAAATCTTTGAAGTGACTCCCATGAGTGCAGAATTGTGATGAACGTTGATCTAGAGTGACGTAAAAGTCACATGATTTCCGACATGACTGAGTTCGCATCGCAAAACATCTGACCTGTATCGGATTCAGGACCACATGTGGAAGTGGCACAAATATGAATAAAAAAAGTTCAGATTTGGGCCACATTTCCCTGCAGTCTCCATTTTCACAAAATCTATTTTCTTTACGCAATTTTGTATGGGTGTGTTTCTGTTTACTGCAGATTCATAAATGTATGTTTGGATAAACAGGGTTCCCACCCGAGTTGCCAACTCTCGCGAGACAAATAAGCAACTGCAGCTTCAAAAACAAGCTCATTATCATTTATTATTTATTACCAATAAATGAGCCTGCAACATATTAAACTGAAACCACTCCTTTATTAGAAAAGGATAAACGGATTAGGGAAAAAAAGGTTAAAAAAATAAATAAATGTGTATTTACATCTATCATAGCTTGGATTACAGCGTTGCGCGCTGAGAGAAAACAGCTGTCGTGGCCATAGATGTAAAGAAAACGAAGTTGCTTGTCAGATTTTCCTAACAAGCACCCATATTTTTTTCAATAAGCCCAAAAGAACTGTGCTGTTTTAACACAATTTATTTAAAAAAAAAAAAAAAGCCCAAAGTTGCGTATTATAAGCGGACTTGGCAACTATGATTCCCACACTTCCCAACCAATGAATTTCCATGACCTTTCCAGTCACCTGAAACTGCTGGATGTGGATTTATATTATTATTATTTTGATTCAAACCATTTAACTAACAAATCATTCAGACTGATTATAAAAAATTATTTGCTCACCATTCAAACATAACTATGGCTTTACTATTCATACAGTTTACACAAAAGCAATATCTAACAAGAAATATAATATATAATATAAATTATTAAATATTTTACTGCAGAGCATGAGTAGAAAATGCGTATTAACCATAAGAATTGATAGTATTTATTTATTTATTAATTAATAATTTTTTGGTAACACTTTACAATACAGTCCCATTAGTTTTCATTGGGTAATGCATTGACTAACAATGAACAATACATTTGTTTCAGTATATACCATCAGATAACTTTAACAGATGCATCTTATGGTTTCAATAATTTATTAGTAAATGCTGACATTAACGTGAACTAAGATTAATGAATGCGGTAGAAGTATTGTTCATTGTTAATTAATGCAGTTAACACATATTAACAAAAAAAACCTTAATTTAATTAAAAAGTCTGGAAAACACTATTTACAATTGTCCCACTACGCATCCAAGTTTTCCATGAGCACATGTGATCCGAGCACTTACTAGCTCCCAGTCCGGTCCGGATCAGGAGTTCTGCTGTAGTTGATCCGAAACTCGATGTCCGGGACCAGCAGCATCGCACTCTTATAGTACTTGATGGCTGCAAAACATCAACGGAGGAAAAGTTTACCGGCAGTCCCGGCCTTCACTTCTTCATGGAAACCATTTTATAAGTGTAATCGTCTAATCTAAATAAATAAAAGACTGAACACCTTCATAAACCGCTCCATTCTGCTCTTCCTCGACTGCCTTCAGGAACAGCTCTCGGGCCTGTGAATGTAAGGCAAGGCCAAGTTAAGGAAATGACTGTACACATCATCACTGATTTAGATTTCATGATCATAGCGCACAATATGAATATTCATGAGTTCACAAATTTTCTAGCGATGGGTCATTCATGAAACGTTCATTGCGTCTGTCACGTGACAAATGAGCAAAAGACTCGGAAGGTAAAGTAATTATTTATGTTCCCTGTTGCTGCATTATAATGATCTCTTAAATCAGAATATGATCAAGATTGCGTAGGTGGATGTGTTCGGGGAATTTGGCTGTTAAAGGAGTGGTATAATGCCCTTTTCACAAGATGTCAAATAAGTCTCTGATGTCCCCAGAGAGTGTGTGTGAAGTTTTAGCTCAAAATACCCCCCAGATATTTTTATATAGCATGTTAAAGTTGTCACTTTTTGAGGGTTAGCAAAAACGCACCGTTTTGTGTCTGGCCCTTTAAATGCAAATGAGCTGCTGCTCCCGGCACAGGGGGCGGAGCTTCAAGAGCTTGTGCGTATTAGCAGCTCCGATTACCTCACGCAGACACACATTAAAATGACAGAAACTGTTCTGCCTTTTATGTTTAAACGGAGTCAGACAAAGATGGAGAGACTTAAGAAGAAGTGACAACGCGTAGAATGCAACAGGACGTCTCTGAATGGTTAGTTGATGAGTTTTTGTTGCTGATGTGGAGTTAACTATCTAATTAGCATATTCTGTCATGATAATCTATAAATCGCTCGTATAGGAACTGTTGTGAGATGCACACAGAGTGACTTTCTATTGCATGTGAAAAGACGGATGCTACAGTTTGAGCTGACTCACAAATGTGCTCGACTACAACAACTCTTCCTCTTCTCAACATGGATGGCATGTTCCTGGGGGCGGGGTTTATGTAAATTATAGGGTTGGTGATGTCACTAACCCGGGAGGAATAGTCCCTACCAGCCGTTTGTTGTAGTCCTTAAAAAACTATTTCTTTTACAGCAAATATCTCCCTTTGCTTTGAACTTTGAGCGTTGTAGCTTTGCAGATTAAAGTTAAAGATTAATTAAAGACATTAAAGATTAATGTGCAACATTACACACTAACTAAAGTTAGAAAAGTGAAATCATAGTATACTCAACCACCCCTTTAAAAGTATAACATTTAAGCTACTTAAAATGAACAAACTGACTCGACTAAAGATTCGTTCATTTTGATGAACGAGAGAGTCAGTAAAATGACCCAAACTTCCCATCACTAACCTTTTCCTCTTTAGCTATTTCTTGTCTCCTCTTCAGCTCGGCAGATTTCTGGAGGCTCCTCTTCCCACCGGAGCTGGGCTGAAGCTCGGACATCCACTTGGCCCGGAAAGCACTGAGCTCCATCTGAAACATCATCAGATTAGGCTCATAAGAAATTCAGGATTCCCACACCTTCTGACCAATGTGCTTTTGATGGCTTCTGCAGTCATTCATGATTACCGGGATTTGTTAACAATAAAAAGCCTTTTAAAACCTTCAATGATCAGGCAAGATTTCTGTGCAAGCTTGTTTTTGCTACAGAATAAAAAATATAAAAAAAGGTTATTGCGACTTTTATCTCACAATTTCAAGAAAAAATTCTGAATTGCAAGATATAAACACTTGCGAGTTCCTATCTCAGAATTGCGAGTCAATATCAGTCATAATTCAGAATGGCTAGTTATAAACTCGCAATTGCGCGATAAAAGTCAGAATTGCGAGATATAAACAATTGCGACTTTTTTCTCAACTTATAAACTCGGATTGCGAGAAAAAAGTCTGAATTTCGAGATATAAACTCTGAATTGCGAGAAAAAAAGTCAGAATTGCGACATATAAACAATTGCGAGTTCCTATTTCAGAATTGCGAGATATAAACTTGAATCGCGAGAAAAAAGTCAGAATTGCGACATATAAACAATTGTGACTTTTTATCTCACAAGTGCAAGATATAAACTTGGATTGCGAGAAAAAAAGTTAGAATTGCGAGATATAAACATTTGCGAGTTCCTATTTCAGAATTGCGAGATATAAACTCTGAATTGCGAGAAAAAAGTCAGAATTGCGAGATATAAACAATTATGACTTTTATCTCACAAGTGCAAGATATAAACTCGCAAATGCACAATAAAAGTTCGAATTGCGAGATATAAACAACTGCGACTTTTTATCTAACAAGTGCAAGTTATAAACTCGGATTGCGAGAAAAAAGTTCGAATTGCGAGATATGAACAATTGCGAGTTCCTATTTCAGAATTGCGAGATATAAACTCTGAATTGCAAGAAAAAAGTCAGAATTGCGAGATATAAACAATTGCGACTTTTTATCTCACAAGTGCAAGATATAAACTCGCAAATGCACAAAAAAGTTAGAATTGCGAGATATAAACAATTGTGACTTTTTATCTCACAAGTGCAAGATATAAACTCGCAAATGCACAAAAAAAGTTAGAATTGCGAGATATAAACAATTGCGAGTTCCTATTTCAGAATTGCGAGATATAAACTCTGAATTGCGAGAAAAAAAGTCAGAATTGCGAGAAAAAAGTCAGAATTGCGAGATATAAACAATTATGACTTTTATCTCACAAGTGCAAGATATAAACTCGCAAATGCACAATAAAAGTTCGAATTGCGAGATATAAACAACTGCGACTTTTTATCTAACAAGTGCAAGTTATAAACTCGGATTGCGAGAAAAAAGTTCGAATTGCGAGATATGAACAATTGCGAGATCCTATTTCAGAATTGCGAGATATAAACTCTGAATTGCAAGAAAAAAGTCAGAATTGCGAGATATAAACAATTGCGACTTTTTATCTCACAAGTGCAAGATATAAACTCACAAATGCACAAAAAAGTTAGAATTGCGAGATATAAACAATTGTGACTTTTTATCTCACAAGTGCAAGATATAAACTCGCAAATGCACAAAAAAAGTTAGAATTGCGAGATATAAACAATTGCGAGCTCCTATTTCAGAATTGCGAGATATAAACTCTGAATTGCGAGAAAAAAGTCTGAATTGCGAGATATAAACAACTGCGACTTTTTATCTAACAAATGCAAGTTATAAACTTGCAGTTGTGAGAAAAAAGTCTGAATTGCGAGATAAAAACAATTGCAAATTCCTATCACAGAATTGCTCGTTTATTTCAGTCAGAATTGCACGTTATAAACTCGGAATTGCTAGATATAAACTAACATCATAAAACATATTAAAATGCAAGAAAAAAGTCTGAATTGTGATATAAAAAATTCCTCCACTCGCAATACTGAGATAGGAACTCGCAACTGTCAATATCTCGCAATTCTGACTCTTTTTATTTGGTGGCGGAAACAAGCTTCCACAGATTCCAGAGTGAAACACGATTTTCAATGAGAAAAAACTTGCTTGGACTTGATTTTAGCCAATCACAACGAAGTATCCCGATCCAGAATGGGGAGATTGCTGGAGGGGAGGGGCTAAAAAGTGAGAGGGATTTGTGATGTCATCCAAAAAGGGCAATCATTTCAGAGGTGGAGTAAAGTATTGTGTCATGAATTATTATCTTTGGAAGAACATGCACTGACGAACTGTGCAGAATAAAACCAGGAAAACAGTGTTTTTTGCGACTAAACAGGGTCAATTTTGTTAAAATGCTGACTGATATTTCCAGGTTTTCAATATTAACCATGATGTAGGAATACTCTTAAAATGAATTAAATTCTAAGTATTTGATGAAAGCAATTTATTACATAAAGACAACTGCAACTTTCTTTCATATGCCTTCTTAAAAAAAAAAAGATCATGAAAAATGAAGATCAGGTTCACTAACTTGAATATTAGTATCCTCTGAATTTTCATCTTCCACTTCTTCAACAGTGCCATCAGTATTTTGATTGATTTCAGCCTAGAAATAACACATATTCAGTAACTTCAACTGAGATATTATGTTAAAAAGATGTGACGCAGATAAAAAAAACTTCAGCCACGTCCATGTTTGGTGTTAAAAATCAGACTGACCAATCAGAGACTAGCAGAAACTTGACAAGCATTAATCAGCAGGACCCAAATATGTGAGAAATTATTGCACTACATTTAAAAAACAAAAAACAATCGTCAATCAAATGATATTCTTATTCAGTGCATTAAAATACAAGTCCGGTTGTTTCGTGATTTGCACAATTTTTTAAACATGCATGAATAAATTAGACGAAGTTTCAAATATATGGACATTATGCATGATTGTTATTACATGCTATGCGTTTAAAGAATTATTTAAGTCTGTTATCCAGTAAAAACAACTCAGATGTGTGTGACAGGACGATAATACGTCACGGCTGCTAACACGCTAATGTTAGCTACTGATTAGCAGTAGCTAATCTTAGAAACACAGCTCTTACTGACCATAACAGGTTATTTTGCGAGCTCTTTTAATGTCGCGTTTAAAGACGTGCTTTCAACGAATATTTTACAGATCACGATCAGAGAAGCGGACGACAGAGCGGGCAAATACGCGAGCTCGCCACACGGCAGCCATCATGACGAGTGAGTTTGTGAGTGACAGCAGCGCTAGCGGAGACACTTGAGCTGCGGGTACAAAACAACATCCGGTCTGCGGTTTAAAAATAAAAGTCTAAAAATAAAAGTCTATCCTTCTGCTATAAAAATCTACATCAGAACGGCCACGTTATATATATATATATATATATATATATATATATATATATATATATATATATATATATATATATATATATATATATATATATTTTTTTTTTTTTTTTTTTTGTAAAATACTATAAATTCACTAATCTCAAATTATTTTCCATGGGCACAGAAATTGACAAAATCATGAAAAGACATACTTTAAGTTTTACTGTAAAATTTACCCTCTAGTCTAGACGGAAACAACGGAATGGCTCAGTCCTCAATCTGTTAATGTTTTGTTTATTAAAGTCGGTATCTTGAACAAGAAAAATGTAGGGCGGGACTTTTGTCCATGGGGAATTGATTGGATGGTTGTGGTTTGCTATTGGTCAATCTCATGTGATTGACAGGTTTCCCCCGCCCTCGCGCCGGTAACCACGTCATCAGAGAAGAAATGTGCTGCAAGAGGGCGCTAGGGAAAGTTGTTTTGATTAAATATTTCGATGCACATGAATTAAACAAATATATAATAATGTGCACAAATAAATGATTTATAATATATTGCAATATTACTTAAAAAAAAACAAAAAAACAAGAATGGTCAATTTAGATTTCATGGTGACTTTAAATTAGCCAATTATAGGGGTATATAAAATAAAATAAAAAGGCTATCAACGTGACATAATCATTCATCATTAGGACTGGAGCTCCATATAATAAACATAATAAATCCCGTGCAGCATTTTTTCTTCTTCTGGACAGAAGTAATGTAGAATACTATGGCGAAATATCACCTCATGAATATTATTAAGATATTGTTAAATTTGCTTGATATTCTTCCATGGCAAAGATGATCGTATATCATTAATAAATTAATGATCCTATTATATTAATCAGATAGCAGTGACGCAACCTTATTTCCCTCCACCAACGAAGGCGTGGCTTATGAATATTAATTAGCAATCCTTCGTCATAGTAGTTTTAGTACCTTTAATTCGCGGACGGGAAGTAGCTGGACACCCACCTTACAAATCAGATGCGTGCTCTAGGATGCAGTTAAACCCTTTCATTTGGTCGAAACAATATTTTCTTTATAGTATTTCTGTCACTAAACACCAGCGGCTTCCACGCATATAGTAACAACTGACGTACAGTGTGACGTATCACTGTTGTTAAAGTGAATCATCTTTACTGTAGGGATGCTGAGCTTTAGGCAGGAGGCCTGAAACCATCATTTCTACAGCGTATCATTCATCCATCATCCTCCCAGCGCGATGGAGGAGATTCTTCGCAAGCTCCAGAAGGACGCGTCGGGCAGCAAACATAAAGCGATGCGGGACGCGTGCGGCGTCGCGCGCGGTAAGACGCACCTGAGAGTCTGTGAGCGATGAATCAAATGCACATTCAGAACAGATGGACGCGCGTGAACGCTTATTAAAAATAATGTTTTAGAGCAGTCAGAGCAAAAGTGTGCCCGCCTTTCACGGATGTTCATTTACTGCAACTGAATCCTCATAACAGCTGTTACAGGATGTCTTTTTAAATTGCATATTATTTTTTTAGAACAGCATGATAATAAACATGCGAATTGAAATCAAATTAAATAGTTTAATTTCCAGTGGGCACTCATGCAATGAGCCTATATGTGCATGCGACCTGTGTGCATTTAAACCATGTTTATGTGAATATTATAGTGCTGAATGGTTTGGCTTCAAACCTCCTTATTTTTAAAATGCATGCAGTCAAAAATGAAAAAAAGTCCTATGTTAATAGTATGTTTTTGGACATGCACTATGAGTACTTTTGGAATACCATGCAAATTCAGTCAAACATGTTTATATGAATAGTGTATGTTAATAATATGAAATTATGTTTTTTTTTACCATAATTGAGGCATGGTAAAGCCACGGTACTTTTAAATGACAGTCTGTAAAGAAGCTTCTATGTTTTAATGATTAATTTAATCTTTTAATGGCTACTTTATTTTTTCTTTTGCTGGTAATTAAGATATTATAGTTATTTTGTACATTCGTCCTTTGCTTTAGTTTGATCCAGAAATTAATAAAATAACAGCAACATTACTATTATTATTATATCAGACAGAATATTTAGTGGAAATAACACACACAAAAAAATATTGTATTAATAATAATAAATTATAACAAATATTCAAATTTATTGTAAACTTTAATATAATAAATATTTAAAGTGTTATAGATGTTCTAGGCTCGTTCTAAGTTATTCTGTGTTCTTGTGTTGTGTAGGCTGTTTAGTAGATGGGCAAAGGCAGTAGTTGAAGATGATGTGGAGCTTCATGCACTTAATTGACCTTTCATTGTTTCAGCATTGAATATCACACACTGCCAGTCATGCTGTGCCAACAAATGAGGGGCTCAAAACTGATGCTCTTCAACTCTGGCTCATTTTACAGGATCAATGAATTCCCAGATGACAGTATAGGAAGGCCTGGTTTGGGATTTTATCATGAGTAATTTTATTTCACAATAACGACATATATCTCAATACAGTTATTTTTGCTTTAAATTAGGGTGCAAAAATACCTCCCCCTGTCGGTGATTGGTTGGAACACTATTTGTTTTGGTTTTGAGTGGTTGGTGAAACCAATTGTTTTTGTGTGCAGATTTCAGAGCCTAGGCTGCCTACAGAGAAGCGTTTTTTTGACGGCATGCTTATGGGGCGGGCAGCTAGCGGATCGTTAGGAAAGATTAGATGAGTGTGATAAAAAGAATTTGGGCCTGAAATCACTGATACAACCTTTAAAGGGATACTCCACTTTTTGGGGGAAATAGGCTCATTTTACAACTCCCCCAGAGTTAAACAGTTGAGTTTTACCGTTTTCAAATCCATTCAGCCGATCTCCGGGTCTGGCGGTCCCACTTTTAGCATAGCTTAGCATAGATCATTGAATCGGACAAGACCATTAGCATCTCTCTCAAAAAAATGACCACAGAGTTTCAATATTTTTCCTATTTAAAACTTGACTCTTCTGTAGTTACATCGTGTACTAAGACCGACGGAAAATGAAAAGTTGCGATTTTCTAGGCTGATATGGCTAGGAACTATACTCTCATTCCTGCGTAATAATCAAGAAACTTTGCTGCCGTACCATGAGTCCAGCAGTCGTAATGATATGTCATTTTTTTTGAGAGAGATGCTAATGGTCCTGTCCGATTCAATGATCTATGCTAAGCTATGCTAAAAGTGGTACCGCCAGACCCGGGGTTCGGCTGAATGGATTCGAAAACGGTAAAACTCAACTGTTTAACTCTGGGGGAGTTGTAAAATGAGCCTATTTCCAAAAAAAGTGGAGTATCCCTTTAAAAACGCATGACGCCGCAGCACATCAACGCCACGTGAGCGTAACCGCGATAGACACGATAGTCCAAAATCTCTACTGGTCGACAGATTTCTACCGGATAATCGTGTCTACCAGTATATATCGCCCACCCCCAATTTAAATAGTTAGGAATGATGGGGTTTCAAAGAATGTTTATTCATATTGAAATGATGTTAATTTGTTTGAATGTGTTTAATTTTTATTATATCGGTTTTCTAATTTTATATACTTTTCCCCTAATTTTCCTTGCGGTTGTACAGAGACCCTTCAAGCTCAGAATGGATCAGTTAAAATACCCCCATCTAAACTCAGGCAAGTGTTTTGATTCCATACACCATATTTGTATTGTCAGCATTTGTATTTTCTCAGATATACTTTCTCACATAATCTTTATGATCCATGCTTAATCCATAAAAGACAATGCACATTTATTAGAATTTGCACATGTGAAAACGCATTGATAAGTATTAAATTACCAAATGCATAAGAATTGTTCCTTAGCAATTTTCTGGCTATACCATTGAAATGGGATTGCTTTTTGTTTTTAGCTTCTTCTATATTTATTCAAATAGCTGATGCTTTAATTCAAAGTGTCTAACAAATGATCTCAGAATCATCCGAGGCTGACAGTGACACTGGAAACTGCTTCAATACTCTTCATGAGTTTCTCTTTCATGTTCTGCGTTGTTAACTGTGAACTGTTTCTGTGCAGAGAGAAGTGTTTTTTCCCTCTTCGGTTGGCACTGGAGTCTAAAAACACTAAACTGGCTCAGACTGCCCTCACTGGAATGCAGGTGTGTGTGTGTGTGCATTACTCAACACTTCACGTTTTAAAGACGTACGGAATTATTTAGGTACACTAAGATAAAGCAGGACACGATATATTTGGTCTCTGATTTATTTAATGGTATTTGCAAAGCCAATGTTAGACTCATAACTCATTTCGTGATGTTTGTACTATGGACACGAATAGACCATATCTTTGGACTAGAATATACAGAATTTATAGTAAAAACGGAAGCTGTGGTTGCCATAACTAAATCAGTTTTACAGATTGAACTTAAATTTATAGTAAAAATAGTAAGCAGTAAGCGATTTCTGAGAAGCACTGTTGATATTTGAAATCAACCCAATCAAACACACCCCTCCCTTCATTGCTCCGCCCCCAAAATGCATGAACACACAATGCAAGAGTGGATGTCTGTTTACCATAGCTGAAGCAAAGCAAATAATGCTTTGTAAAAATAATGCGACGATGACTAACGAACGACAAGGAAGAATTAAAAATTTGTTTTAAAATAGAGTACACAAGAGTATAAACAAGCAAGAGTTTGTTGTTAGGCTCCAGACAAACAACGGCACTCAAAACTGTCCTGTTACTATAGACAACATTACAGTAACAGCATATCTTGGTTCTTGGCAAAACCAGTGTTACTCACGTATGGAGCAGAAACAACACAAATTCGCTGACGCAAATTTGCTCTCTCCTCCCACATCACGAGTGGACACGCCCCCTACTGCTGATTGGCTCTACTCCCTCATCATGAGTGGACACACCCCCTACTGCTGATTAGCTCTCCTCCCTCATCATGAATGGACACACCCCCTACTGCTGATTGGCTCTTTCTCTCTTCCCACAATATGAGTGACACACCCCCTACTGCTGATTAGCGCTCTCTCTCTCTCTCGCGCTCTCTCTCTCCTCCCTCATCATGAGTGGACACGCCCCCTACTGCTGATTGGCTCTCCTCCCTCATGTGTGGACACGCCCCCTACTGCTGATTGGCTCTCCTCCCTCATATGTGGACACACCCCCTACTGCTGATTGGCTCTCCTCCCTCATGTGTGGACACGCCCCCTACTGCTGATTGGTTACAAGTGTGTTGTGCTGCTCGATCTGATCCACTTTCAACAGCGTTTCTCAGAAATCACTTGCTGCACCTTAACTTAATGTTAAAGAGACACTTCTCCCAAAAATGAAAATCCTGTCATCATTTACTCACCCTCATGTTGGTCCAAACCTGTATGAGTTTCTTTCTTCTGCTGAACACAAAAGAAGATATTTTGAAGATTGTTGGTATCCAGACAGGTGATGGACCCCATTGACTTCCATAGCATTTTTTATCCTAAAAAAAATCAAGATTGCGATCCTTTAATGATTAATCGTGCAGCTCTGTATATATGCACTGACAACCAACTTGAAAAACACAGGTGGTGAAGAGAAAGACACACGGTAAATCAAAGTTGAAGATGAACAGAAACTTATAAGATGACTTGTTTTTTTCACGTCCAAAAACTGTACATTTAACATTATTTTACTGAAAGTAAATGAAATGTCTCATTTGATCTATACGTTTTTTTTTGTGTATAGAGTAAGTGAACTTACCATTAACCAATTAAAAGGTTTTTACATTTTAACAGATTTTAAAACTATGATCAATTTTACAGTGAATGCCTAGCAATGTGGTGGCAAGTTTTGCATGCAACCATTCACATCTTATACGTTTATAATTCAGCTTACAAACATGGCAAGATGACCAGTGTTAGTTTTTTTTTGGTTAGTTTATACTGTTCTCAGCCTTTTGCATGTTTTTCTGTTGACAGAAGATCCTGTGTGAGGACTGCTTTGCTGCTGTGGAGACCGAGGTACCAGAGAAGCAGCTCTTGAGTCAGATCCTGGAGGCCATCAGGGTGACGCCCGCCTTACATGAAGACCTGCAGGTGGAGGTCATGAAGGTGTGTGTGTCTCCTTCACCATCATCAGTGTGTGTGTGTGTGTGATTTGCAGCGTTGGGCATTTACTTTAAAAAAGTAATTTGTTATAGTTACTAGTTACTTCTCACAAATAGCAAATGAGTTAGTAACCGAGTTACATCATTATACAAGTAACTAAATACCAGGGAGAGTAACTATTGTATATATTGCAATATTAAATATGTTAAATAGAAATAGAATACACTAAATAGAATAAATTATTATGATAAAACATTGTACACTAATCTACACTATTTTAATGTTGCTGTGGGACAATGTGAGAGACACCTATTCAATTCAAAATGTTATTGTAATTATTAAATAGTATTATCATTACTATAGTGGAACAATAAAACACAATATATGATTTAGAACTTTTTTCTAAACTAAGACGCCCATTCACTCTCATTATAAAGCTTGAGTCAGGACATTTTTGAACATAACTCTGATTGTCTTCGTCTGAAAGAAGAAAGTCATATACACCTAGGATGACTTCAGGGTGAGTAAAATCATGGGGCTAATTTTCATTTTCAAGGTCACGCCGGCGCCGGCAGAAGTACCGCCCCACTGTTTACAATGCGACCGTACGTAGGAGGATAGTTCAAATAGTATTGTTTGCTATTATATATATAGTAATAGTATTCAGTGAATATGAATATGAATAGTATATGAATAACATTTTGATGAATATGAATAGTAGCTCAAATAGTATTGCCGGCGCCGGCGTGACCTTTCAACGTGATGATGTAGTTCCCTGTCCGTTTGTTGATCAGCTCAATCCCAACTATTGAAGGTAAAAAGTCTATAAATGATATAATTTTTTTTTAAATGACCCATCGTTTCGCTAGATAACAACCTCTTCTTCAGCTGTGGTCGCGTACAGCCCGTTTAAACACTTCAAAGACTTTTAAAACTGCATTGATTTGGACTTAAAAACGATGGTAACCATTGAAGTCCATTGTTAGAAGAAAAATCCAGAAATGGTTTCCTCAAAAAACATAATTTCTCTCCCACTGAGGAAAGAAAGACATGGATATCTTGGATGGCATTGGGGTGAGTAAATTATTAGGAAATGTTCATTTTGGGGTGAACTAATCCTTCAAGTGAGCTCAATTATAGTAACGCCACATTTTATTGTCAGTAACGGTAACGGCGTTGTAACGGGGGAAACAGTAATTCGCTTGATTACTAGTTACTGAAAAAAATAACGCCGTTTATTTATAATGCCGTTATTCCCATCACTGGTGATTTGGTCTGAATAGTCAGTGTAAAACATTGTGTTGCTTCTATCAGGCTTAATTAATTCAGTGTCAGCTCTGCACCTGTCGTGTGATTGGACAGATTTGCAGCATTACTGGCACACGTGTGTCCATACACACACTGTGTTTCTCATCTCCTGTTTCTAATACTGAAGTGTTAATCAAGTGGCTGTTATTTTAAACAGCTAATGTTTTTAAGTTCTTTGTGTTGTAGGTCCTGCTTTGTGTCACCTACTCCTCTACATTTGAGATCAATGGGCACAACATGTTGAGAATTGCTGAGGTGAGACATGCTTTATTGACGTTTGACTGACAGAATGAGACAGCGAATTGCAAATTGCTAATCTGACGTGACTCTGAAGTCCTTGTCAAAGGCCTATTAAAGACTGCTGCGCTGTGAAGATGTGCTTTAATGAGGACGATGCAGCAGTTTGGGTCACACTTATACAGTGTGCAAACCGCTTGCATACAAACCCTGAGAATGTGATCGCCTTCTATTGCCTTCATGTGACTTTTTCTGTACTGATTTTTTTTCTGTCATTTTAGGACCATTAAGGACCATATATATACAGTATTGTATTCATTTTCATAGCAATTAGGCACATTGCCACTATTTTTCATTGCAATAATGCAAAACCCCCCCCCAAAAAAATTCCATTACCATTACTTTAATTAGAAAAAAAACAAAAAAACTAAAAAACAATCATATATTATTTATAATATATAAAATAAGGTATTCATGCATCACCTTTTTTTGCTGATTTAAAGGGATAGGTCACCCAAAAATGATAGTTTTGTCATTATTTATTCACTTACTTTCTCTCGTGGACCACAAAAGAAGTTATTTTTAAATATGACTCAGTGTTCTTTGTCCATAAAATGAAAGTCAATGGGGTCCAATGTCGTTTTGGACCCCATTGACTTTCATTGTATGGACATAAACATTTTAAATATTATTCAACACTTTTTGTGTGTGTGTGTGTGTGTGTATTTTGCAGAAGAAAAAAGTCATACAGATTTGTGAATAAATGACGACAGAACTTTTATTTTCTTAAAAGTTTTCTTTTCCAATAATTGTCATTTTAAGGGAAATTTTAGATATGAACCATACATGCAGATTTTAGTTGCGTGAACACTGTCAGACAGTCGCATGCTAAGCGATCAGATCTCACACTGCTTGTCAGTGCAGACTGGTGTCTAACTTTATTATCTTGCTCCTGGTTGGCCATAAACGGCTCATAAAAGCACATCATCATGTGTAAATGTGTCTGGTATTGGCAGACTGCTCTTATTTTCACACAGGACTGTTGAGGAGCCCCAGGGAACGGGCCATAAACAACGAGGCATGTGCAGTCACACAGCAGACCCATCAAGTGTTTGAGTACTGCATTTGATAACAGAATATCAAAGCATGTGTGTTTATTTTAATCCTCAGCTAGCCGTGCATTAATACATGATAGTGCATTCAAATCATTTTAATGCACAGCTAGCCGTGGATTATGCTGCTTATATACCATGGTCATTTGAGGTTAAAGCTGTTATTGAGCACTAAATGTGACTGGAAGGGTTAAAGTGGTAGTTATTTTCATCAGTTACGGCTCGTCAGATACGATACTCCCTCGTTGCTGAGAAATAATGTTGCGATTCAGTAGCGAAGCTGTTTTATTAATATAAGTCGTGCGGGAGTGATGATGATAACAAGTTTCTGTGCTCCTGAATGTTTCACTATCTATCTAAGTGTGTGTGCGCTTCAATAAAAGCAGCGCATTAATATAGAACAGTGATTAAACTGACTGAAACTACCTGTGCATTTTTTTTTTATTGCACGTATTCCAACCAATCAGAATCGAGTATTCAGACAGAACATGGTATAAAGAATAACATGAGATTACAACATAACAACACAATTGTAGGTAGTTTGTAAGGTATAAATAATAAAACAAAAGATATAACTACTGATCAAAGTAAAGACAAATGCTATTTGGATGATTTATGGTTGCCGAACGTTAATGGAAGTTGTCCATAGTTAATGTGATAAACTACTCCTGCGGAACATCCACTAAAACCACCTTCACACCACTTGATTAATTCTCATCGCAAAATTGCTTAGAAATATGACATTAGTTCTGAGAAAAGCTCTAGCTGGCACTTGGTTTGATGTAATCTATTAGATATGCACACGTTTGTTTCCAATTATTATTTTGGGGCCACTAAACGAGTTGATTATTTCCTATTCTTTTGACTGAGCGTTTTGATTTCATATAAGGCAGTTGTTTTTCAGTGACTAAGACACGGTGAAGGCCTTTCCCCTGACATCTCACTTCCATCATGAAACTAATGTTCCAGCGGTGTGTCATTGGTTGCTGTGGTTACAGGTGATAGTGCCACGTCTTAGATCCTTTTTCCGTGACCGAGCGAGCCGCACAACGGCAGATGCTCAGCTCAGTCTCTCTGTTTGTTTAATGGAAGATTCCATTTCAGGGTCACTTTGTTGATCGGGATTAACAGAGACTTTTCCACATCATAAACACACGCTTGCAGCAGGGTCACTATTTTATTTTGTTGAGCAATCAATCAAAAGCATGACGTTCAATCAAAAAATTTCATCGAAGACCTCTTTCTTTCTTTCTTTCTTTCTTTCTTTCTTTCTTTCTTTGAGTGATGGCCAACTATTTCAGTGCCCTTGGATCCGATTTTTTTTTTTTTCCTTTCTATTTCTTCTGTTCAATTTCACCCTATCTAAATGTATTTCTAAATGCATGTTATAGATCTTGTGAATGATTCATTCATGTATATGTTATATAAAAAAATAATAATAATTGACCTAGAAAAAACAACGGCCCCTGTGAAGTCCTTTTTCCCTCCCAAATTCCTTTTATTTTCTATTACAATTTTTCTGGATTCCTATTTAATAGTTCAAATAAATTCTAGTAATCAAAAATTTAACGTAATTTTAGGGCCCTGAAAAATTTAGTGTTTTCCAATTTCCTTTTCCTGAATTCTATTTTAATGGGTTAATTACATTTTGATAAAAAACAATCATGTCTAATCAATTGAATAATATCGTACATATTTTTACAATAATAAGGCCCTATAAAAAGGTTTTTTTTTTTTTTTTTTTTTTTTTTTTTCTGTAATAAATGTGCTAAGTGACGGGTACGTTAAGCCAGGCCCAGTGTTTTGTACGTGAGTGCTCAGTAGTTGCTGAAGTACTCAGTAAACTCAGTGAACATGCAAAGCGATGTTCACTGGCTTTATGTCTTTTAAAATGTAATCAAATGAAAATGAGTAAATTATATTTCTGGCAACCACAGTGCTGCACTACAAAGGTTTACTGTTAAAATTAATACATGGAAGAAAAATATAGTTTTAATAATTGTATTATTATTATTATTATTATTAATTTGAGAAGTACATTTCACTGTACAGTAGTAATATAATAGCATTTTCTGTGTGTATCTGGAGATTGTTTTCTCTCAGAGTGGCTCCGGAGCTGAAGTTCATGTGTTCCCGTCCTCATATAGTGAGACGGCAGAGGCTGAAAACACCACGAGCGTCACGCATGCTTTGGACCCGTTTAACCATTTAACCTTTTGGAATCATGTCCATGACTTTGTGTGTGTGTGTGTGTGTTCATATAGAAAGTGCCAAAACCTTAACCAGTCAACCAAGTTTCGAACCATTCTGATGTAGTAAACATTCTTAAAAACCATAACATAAAATCTTTTGGTAAAAAATGACTGAAGAGCACCAGAGGGATAATCACATTTGACGTGCAAAATATCTCCAGTGGCTTTAAAAGGGAATGATGGTACCTTTCATTGCCACAGCGGAACAAAGGCAGTTTTACATGACGGATATTAGAAGTTGCTCAATCTCTGTGTCTTTGTGTGACTCCAGGTGTGTATCGAGACGTACATATCGAGTTGTCATCAACGCAGTATCAACACAGCGGTCAGGGCGACTCTCAGCCAGATCCTCGGAGACCTCGCTCTACAACTACGCCATAGACAAGAAAACACAGTGAGCCACGTTTCACAGAGCTTTATCAATCACAAGCTCATATCTATAATCTCGTATTACACAGCTCTCTGAAATATGCTTGTGTGATTGGTCAGTGGTGGCATTCTGTAGTTAAATATTTTGGTAACACTTTACAATAAGTTCTCATTTGTTAACATTACAAACATGAACTAACAGTGAGCAATATACTGTATATATTTTAATCTTTGTTAATGTTGTTAATAAAACTTCTCAGGTTATGCATGTAAACCATGGTTCCCTGAGAATAGGGATCGAGACGAGGGAAAGCCTCAGGCATGAATGGTGTCTGAAGCATGTGTATAAAACATAGACTGTAAAAAAATAAGCCCAAAGTGGGCGGAGCCGGCCGTCGCCATCTTGGCAGCTCCCGGATAACCGAAAATGGGGTTAAAAAAAGAGGCGGATTAGCTGAGGTGACGTGACACTAACAGACAGCAGACAAACGGCTAGTAGTGACATCAGCGGCAATCCACCTGTCACTCAAGTGGCCACGCCCTTAATTATGCAGAACTTTAAGGCTTAATATGATTTAAACGGATGAGTTATACAAATATTCACTCCCCTCACAGTTGTCATGAAGGGCAAAATTAGCTATATAGACCAAAACCACTTTTTGTACCAGGCTGTAAACATGTTTATTTCTGCTGTAAAGTTGGGCATTTTAACATGAGGAGTCTATGGATTGACTCTCTTTTGCAAGCTGTCTCTAGTGGCCAGTCGATGAATTGCAGTCACTTCCGTGTCGGATTCAAGAGAGAGACCGGAAGGTTGCCGCTTGTTTAGACTCAAGTTTCAGACACCAGTCATGCCGGAGTCATTCCCCATAGCGCCCTCTAGGGGATGCAGCGTGAGTTACCTTTCGAAAGGGAAATACATTTGTTCATTGTTTGTTCATGTTAGTTGACAACTAATTTACAAGAACAAATTTTGATTTGAAAAATGTATTTGTAAATGTTACAATTAACATCAAGATTGATAAATGCTGTAGAAGTAGAACATTTGTTTATTCTTAGTTCCTATTAACAAAGGAAACCTTGCTGTAATGTGTTATAATTTTTTTTAATAAGATTTATTTTTTGATAAGTAGCCATGCAAATAAGCTACTCTAATTTTTCATTTTTAGATTTCTCAAACATTTCTTGAATGTTAAGCATGATTTGATTGTTATGAAATTGGCATTTTATAATGAGTCTGGTTGGATTTTTACAGGGCTTTGATGGCGAGGAACGTTGCATACCTGTGCACCAGCGCAAAGGTACACGCAGTCAGTGAGCCATGAAAACATGCTTTCACTTGCCAAGTTTTTGACATGGCTCATCTGTCAAACTATCCGTTTAATCATTTTCATGTTGCTGATAAACCATAACCACTTTCATGTCTCAACTGATGATAACAGCTGCCAGTTAAACCGTCACAGCTCTGCTCTGGAATCTACACACAAAGGTTTTTCCTTTTTTACGAGCCATAGTCAAGTCAAGTTAAGTCAAGTATATTTGTATAGCGCTTTTCACAATACAGATTGTATCAAAGCAGCTTCACAGTATAGTCCTCATGAGTGTGTTGCTAAGATAAAAACACAGTATCTAATGAGCATAAAAATACATCACAGGCACAAATATTGAGGTAATTAGTCGATTTTTAACTTGATTAAACTGTTTTTATTGATACTTTTCAATATGTAATGAATAACATATAAGAGCCATTTTAGTTTATTCCACCATGTTCGATTTAATATCACTATTATTGTTATTTTATTATTTATTTATTTTAAACTGAGACTTGTATTGCCTTCTCTGTGAGGTATACATGCAATGCTGTCTTAGAACTGGGTCAAATTAAAGGTTTAGTAAGTGATTTCTGTTGGGTTAGGGTTATATTGTTGATTTGTAAAAAAATCACCAAAACAAACACGCCCCTTCCCAATAGGATCACACCCCTATTGACATAGCTCCGCCCCTATGCTCCTCCCCCATTATGACTGGACACACCCCTTACTGCTGATTGGCTACAAGTGTTTTAGTGCCAGGTCCGATCCACTTTCAACAGTGTGTCAGAAATCGCGTACTGCACCTTTAAGGTATCTTAGATGGCAGTATACACTTATGTGGTTGGAAGTGTGCTGAAATACAAATACAAAATGCAGTGGCCACACATTTTATCATGACTTGAATTTGTAGTCTTTTAGGCTATTCTGTCCTATGAAAGACGGGTTTGGCCTTGACGAAATAGATGCCTTTAATTGCTGTTAAGAAAACTCATTAGGTACAGATCTGTAATGTTTTACGTACATAGTCTGATTTATAATTAATATTCACAACGTTTTTTTGAGTGCAGAAAAAAAAGGAACATGTAATTGGTTCACCTGTTATAAATTGCTCGCTTACAGTTTTTATGTGTAATAACTGTAGTTATGTAAATGTGTATGTATGTTTTCAGATGTCTCTCCTACTACTGATGCGCTGTATGAAGATGTTGTTATGGTGCTCACTGTTTTCTGCGACAAGCTGGAGTCTGTCTCAAAGTAAGCTTTACATGTTATTAACTTGTTGTAGTCATTATTAGTAGACTAGTATTAGTGATTACTATTATTAGGAGTGTTTGTTTAGATGAGAATCACTTTTACCATAGAACCTACTGAGCAAAATCTTAACGCTAAGAATTAAACTTCTGGCAAAATGCATGATTGATGCGTCAAATCGTGTGTCTAGTTAAGGAGAGGAGTGCTAATACTTTTCTGTTGTATGATTTTTGCCTGATGAGGAATAAAAGGGCATAAAAATCCCATTGACTTGCATTGAAGGCGAAACACGAGCAATAACTTGGGACCAGGGGCCAGTTGCAAAAACTGCTAAGACTAGTAAATATATAATATAGTCAATGCTGACTTTGAGCAAAGACTCAAATCTGTCATACTCTGTGTCAGAATATGCCTACTTCCTTACTATACAGTCGGTGAAAGTAGTATGAAGTAGTATGTCTGAATTTGACAGTGAAAAGTAGGCGAACAAAGCCAACATGATGGATGTAGTACACCCAGATTTCATTTATATTACATACATTCATAGTATATAGAATGTACTTTTTTAAATGGTAATTATGAAGTTTGTTCCTCATGAAATGTTGCGCTAGTGTTTCATCAATGTGACAAGAGAAATGTGTGTTGTTCCTCTTCAGTGAAAACCAGCTGCTGCAGTTGCTGTACCTGGAGTGTATTCTGTCTATGCTGAGCAGCTGTCCTCCCACAATGCACCTGCATCGTAATTTCACTGACCTCGTCTGGTGAGACTTGTTTAAATCAAGGATGTTGCCACTTTAACATAGCTCAGGTTACGCATAAATACGACTTTTTATTTTATTTTAATTAATTTACAATGAATTGCATCATATTAACATCATTGTTAACATCAATTGACAGCCCTCATAATCATACGTTTTACCATATGATTGCAAGTGTGAATAAATGACTTTTTAATGTGTATGTTTTAAGCTTACACTGTAAGTGAAAAAAAAAAACTGGCAAAACATTAATTAATTAATTAATTAACATTAATTCATTACATTTTCAACTATTTGTACAGTATGTAAGTATTAAGGTCTGCATGAAATGAAAGTTGTGATGTATATTAGAGTGAAACGGCTTCCGGAATAAGAAAGAAATGTGGGCGGGGCTTGATTTTGTCTGTGGGGAATTGATTGGATGGTTGAGTTTTGCTATTGGTGGATCTCATGTGAGTGACAGGTTGCCCCGCCCTCATCATCAGAGAAGAGAAGAGATGTCTCTTCAAGAGGGAGGGGAAGTTATTCTGATTAAAATTTATGAGGCTCATGAATAAAATAAATAAATAATGTGCACTGATAAATAATTTATGATAAATACTAAAATAATCCATAAAAAATTAAGAATTGCCTATTTTGATTTCATGCTGACTTTAGTCAGCTAAAAAATGATGGTCTAAAAGTATTCTCCACCATAATTCAACCATGGTATTAGCAGGGTATGTCCAAAAAATGTAATCAATGTACTATATCCAATAAACACGCCTATTTATTTTTTTTGTAAACGCATAATCTCAGTTTGTGTCACTTTGGTCTTACAAATTGATTATTATGATTCTGAGAGGAACATGGTGCGATTATACATCATCAGTGTGTCCTGTCTATACGCAGGAAGCAGTTGTGTCCAACTCTGGTGGTGATTATGGGAAACCCAGCGAGTGATAAAAGCATCACCTCTGCCCACGGTGGGCAATCTCAGGACTCAGACGCGGCCCCAGGGACAGGGGTCTCGGATCAGGGCCGGGGTTCTGGCTGCTCGTCGAGCGCTCCCGGCATGATCGGGCCGGTCGTTCGCACCATCTGCTATGTGGCCGCAGAGTTAGTCCGTCTGGTGGGCTGCATCGAGTCCATGAAGCCGGTTTTGCAGTCCCTGTACCACCGTATTCTGCTCTACCCCCCACCCCAGCACAGAGTGGAGGCCATTAAGATTATGAAGGAGGTGAGAAATCACAGATAGGACTGTGACACACCAAACTGACAACAAAGAACTAGCTTCATGTCACCAGTGTCTGGGCCACAAAGTTGCGCTTGAACACACTGCAAACACTACATTCGACTTCCAACCAGTGTTGCCAGACGTACGATAATTATCGTATTTGTACGATCATTTTGGTTCCACTTTATCTCGATAGTCCACTTTAGACATTCTACTAACTATAAGTAGCTTTGAAACTACATGTCAACTAGTAGTCATTAGAGTATTAGTAGTCTGTAGTAGACTGTTAGTAGACTGTTACCACCAAAAAAGAACTGGTTCGGAACTGGTGCTGGTTCAACTTGCGAATCTTCTCAGAACCTGTTTGTTTTTCCACTGACTAGAGAGCCCAGCGAACGACGTCGTTACGTCACTGTGTACGTTGCCATACGTCTTAGCTTTCGCCAACTTCAAGCATAACAATTACAATGGCGGACTACATCCATTAGTCAAATGTTTCTCCTGGCTTTGTGATCCTATATTGGGGTCAGAAGAAGACGTTTAGAACACATTTGTGCTGCTCGTCTGGATTACTAAAGACGGAGGTTACGTTCCAGAAGAAGTTCGACAATAACCCGCCCCCAGCCCCCAACGTAAGCATGACGTGGTAAAAGAAGGGTTCTAGTCCAGCAAAGAGTTGGTGCCGCTTTGGAAGCAATTTTCCTGGCAGAGAACCGGTTCTTTGACTGTCGAAACACAAAGAACTGGTTCGCGAGTAGGCACCGGCTTCGAACCGGCACCAGCACTGCTTTGGTGGAAAAGGGGTATGTGAGGTTAGGTGTTAGGTTTCGGGTTAGTAGAATAAGTTGACTTGTAGTTGGCCAAGTTACTTATAGTCAGAAGAATGTCTGTTGTTGAGCATCAAAATAAAGAGTTAGCAGATATTAAGCAGAAAGTCTACTAATACTCTAATGACTGCTAGTTGGCATGAAGTTGCAAAGTTACTTATAGTTAGTAGAATGTCTGAAGTATACTATCGAAATAAAGTGTTACCATCATTTTTACCTATGTATGATGTTCGATCATTGATGAATAAAATCCCATAATGTATGATCATTTCAAAATTTGAAGACACTTCAAATTATGGTCGTTGTAATCATAGGGCTAAAGCAAGGGGGTATTTGACTCTGGTAAGCATATCCATAGCAGACTAGGACTGGCCTTGGACAAGATTTTTCCTCTTTTGTAAAGCCATATAAATGCTGTTGTGGTTTTTGGTTGTAGTTTCCCCTCATCACTAGAAAAGTTTACCAAACTATGATGACTCACTTGTCAGAAATGTGAAAGACATTATAAAAGCATCTTGTTAAATGCCCCAGATATTTGAATGTATCTTTAGCGCCCCCTTGTGTCCTGAGGTTTTCTGTCCTAATAAGCATGCTGTTGTTCCTCTCGCCCCCTGCAGATTGTGGGAAGCCCCCAGCGCTTGTTTGACCTGGCTGGTCCATGCGTCATTGAACATGAGACAAGAAAGAGGTCTTTCTCTAAAAGGAAGTCACACCTTGATCTTCTCAAACTGTAAGATATTTTGTTTCTAATTCTATGACAATCAGACATTTAATGGTCAATTCACACTGCACCGACAGACGCCGGCCAGGCTGACAATCACCAGATTACTGTACGTCACTTTTCAGACTAGACAAACACGAAACGCCAACAGGGGAAACACACTGATCCGAGTCCGACCAAACCAGATGAACATGTCTGTTGCCGTTGACCGGTGTCAGTCAAGGCAGTGTAATTGGCCTTAAAAGTGTATCTTAAGCCAAGTCAAGTCAAGTCACCTTTATTTATATAGTGCTTTATACAATACAGATTGTTTCAAAGCCTCTACACAGTAATAAACAGGAAAATAACAGAATCAATGATGCAAACTTCATTAAATATGAGACCATTTCAAATTCTGCGGCTATAAAGACAATAGTGTCATTATTCAGATCACGTCAGGTCCGTGTCGGTTCAGTAACAGTTCAATTCATCAATTATGAAACAAGTTCAATTCAGCAATAAGCAACTCTACAGAAGACAATAGTGTTGTTATTCAGCTTGAGCCAGTTCAGTGTTGATTCAGTTCAATAACGTCGATGCAAAATTTGACAATTTTGAAAAAGTCTATTCAGCTGTACAAAAGACAATTTTTCTCATCTGATAGTGCCTGTGCGGTAAAATTGATTTCAATTTTATATCATGTCTATATGATTCATGAAATTTATATATCAGGAATATCATGTGTCTTTTAAACACCAAATAAGCAAGGTCTGTGTCTTAAGTCTGTGGGCCACAGTTCCTTAAAGTCCCCCTGTGGTGAAAATCAAGTTTTAATGTTGTTTATATGTCTATGTGGTGTTTTTAATATGCTTTAAGACAAACCATGTATAAATTCATAGGTCGACACCATTGCTGAGTATTTTCTCCAAAGACAGTCTCAAAAACACGCTTTGAAATCGCTGGTTATTCTGACGTCACAAACTACCTTGTAACCAATCAGATCAACGTGTGATCGTCAACCAGTGGATCTCTGAGCTGAGCTGAGTGAGTGGAGGCGGGGCTCATTTGCATATTCATAGAACCGTGTATACTAAATGAGGCAAGGGTGTCGAGTTACATTCAAGATATTTTAAGGCATGTAGTTTTTTTCCAAGGAAAAAACTTTTAAATATGTCATTTTGGTGATCAAAGATGAGTTTTAAGGGATAAAATGATTGACTACAGTCCTTTTAAGTAATTTTTTTACTTATGAATGCCGCCATCTTTCCTATTTTCTCAGGGTAATGGATGGTATAACAGAAGCATGCATGAAGGGTGGAATTGAGGCGTGCTACTCCTCCGTCTCCTGCGCTTGTGCCCTATTGGGTGCTTTAGATGAGCTCAGTCAAGGGCGTGGCCTGCAGCAAGACCAGTCTCGAATGCTGCTGCGGCGATTGGATGATCTGAAGGAAGGGGCGGAGTCAATGCGTGAGTCTGTAGAACTCAACGAAGCTGATTTCCGCTGGCAGCGGCGCGTGCTTTCGGCTGAGAACGCCGCCTGGGAGACCAGCATCACTGAACGCAGCCCTGACATCAGCATCAGTGTCACGACTGACACGGGCCTGACCACTTTAGAGGGGGAGATTGGTCAGACCACTCTGGAAGGGGAAATGGGTCATACCACTCCAGAGGATTTTGGGGAGGGACAACGCCTACCATCGCCGTCTACCGGCGGGGCTGCAACGGGAACTCGCCCGGATCTGCCTGAATGTGTACGAGACAGTGGCGTCCCAGAAGCCCCGTCCAGTACCGCCCCTCCCGATGTAGTGCAGCGCAGTCACGGCTTGGCCTACCCTGACATCACCAACTTTCTATCTGTGGAGTCTCGGACACGCTCGCACGGCTCACGGTACAGCGAAAGTAACTTCAGTGCGGATGAGCAGGAGCTGTCGCGCACTGAGTTCGATTCGTGTGACCAGTACTCGATGGCTGCAGAAAAGGACTCGGGACGCTCCGATGTCTCCGACATGGGGTCTGACAACTGCTCTCTGGCTGACGAGGAGCAGACGCCGCGGGAGTGTCCCGGGCACCGTACGCTACGCACGGCTGCTCTGTCCCTGAAACTGCTGAAGAACCAGGAAGCAGATCAACAGAGCGCCCGGCTCTTTGTGCAGTCTCTGGCTTCACTTTTGCCTCGCCTGCTGGGACTGCACAGCACCACCGATGTAGATGTGTCCCTGCAGAACTTCTCTACCACCTTCTGTTCGGGTCTGCAAGCAGGTAACATGCTGAATGTTGTGTACAATAATTAACTGATAGCCCGTTTATAGACTACTGGCCTATATCAAGCGTAGCGTCAGTTCTGGCAGATCACGTTAGTCAAGCTCGCATCAGTGACTCTCAGCTGATCCTCTACCTATAGGAATACGACACCTATCACTGTATTCATATATAAGCTCCTTCAGTATTATCAGCAGCTATGGCGTTTCTCAGGAGGAATTACCCTCCTCCCTCCCCAGCTCCTCCTCTCTTCAGTCAGGATTTGGTATTCTGATTTCCCTTGAATCAGATTAAATTCTCTAATTATGTTGCACATTAAAATCTTGAATTAATGATATCTGCAATACATTCATGTTGGTTCTCTTCTGTTTACTGTGAGGGTGGTTATTGCTCTTATTCATGCTAGACTGCATGGATGCGCAGGGAGTTCTAGCCCAGAACAGAAGCATACCGCCAATCCAAAGTGTATGCTAATTGTCAGTCATATTTGACGATAGTGGTCCTGACAGAAATAACAAAATTTAGGGCAGAGGTGACCAGTCCTGCTCCTGGAGGGCCACTATCCTGTAGAGTTTAGGTGGGCTTGACTTTGGCTGTGACTGGATTTAACCACTCAGCGAGTTCAACATAAGTCTATACTATTTAAATACTGTGGTAGATTTTCCCCTACTCTCCTGACTTAAGTTTACCTGGGGCGTCTCCAAATGCGTCTACAGTCGACACTTTCAAAATTATACTCAGGTAAATTCACCACTGATCGCGTTGGTTGACGCCTAAGAGTAGCTATTCTTACCCCATAAAATAAAATGCCTAAAGGTACGTTCACACTACACGCGACCAAGCGACGCGATACCATTCATTTTCAATGGGGAGCGGGCGACTTCCGGCGACACGCGCGGTCGCGACCATTGGCGACTGGATGGGGCGTGTCTGGCGACGCGACAAAGTTGAGAAATGTTTAACTTTATGCAAATGAAGAGCGACTTTCGCGAGCGACAACCAATAGGAGTGAAGTCAGTGGAGCAAACGTGATCCGTCACTCTTCAGTGCAGCGTCTGAACGAGGCAAGATGAATGAGAAGTTTATTTTAGCAGTCAGAAACTGTCCAATAGTTTATGATGTCTCCGTGTACATACAGTGGTACTCGCCGTGCTGACTCCGAGCCCGAATGGTTTCGTGAACTCAGAAAGATCAGTATTTGCCCATTTGCTGCAGTTAAATAGCCGCGATAGCACAGGGCACTCGTGGTTTCTCATTCATCTTTAATATTATGCATTTTATGTACTGATCCCATTTATATTTAGACTTTTCCTTCCAAAATGTTAGCTTGTAGTGGCAAGAAAACAGATTTGTTGTCTACAACACGTAACATCCGTGAATGTCACTCACAAAACATTACCTAGGCAACCAGAAGTGAGAACGCCCACTAACGACCTCATCACCTGCCACTGGCGACATGCAGCGATAAAGTCGCTTGTAGTGTGAACGGGGCTTAAGAATTAAAGTTACCTGACCGCAATCTAACCCTACCTAAGAGTCTCACACTGAGTTGAATGACGTCTCGTTCCTTTTTTTTTAACACTATCACTTGGGAAGAAGGTCTGTAGTGCTCCACTAACCTGCTGCACAGCAATAACTAAACAGACTCCAGACAATGCCTTAGAATATGCTTTAATCACAGACGGAGGATCTCAGACCAATTTCAGAGAGAATCCCACCAGCAAAAATAAAACAACAGTTTTTATAGAATAGGAGCATAGCAAAGGTGACCTGATTTATTGGGCTACACAATTTTTCTCCAATATGATTGGTTTTTATTCAGCAACCCTTCCCATACTAGGTAGAAGCTTTACTTTGTTACTCAAAGTCATGAGTTTATAAATGTGGATATCTGTCTAATTTAATTTCCCCTTTTGTTATATTTGGAGATGATTCAAGAATACACTGACTGACTTTGACCAAAGTGTTTGGAAACATTATTTTAGGTTTTAAAAGCATAAAAATGTTATTCCTGCAAGAAAAAGAAATGTTAGTTATTAGAATTATGATTAGTTTAAAATACAGTTTACTATTTTATTTAAAAAAAAATCCTATAAAGTGGAGTCTATATTTTTTTATCAGGTTTATTTTGATAAAAATGACACAATATAACATTAAAATTACATGCAAAGAGTTTTTACTGTTATAAAAACACTGAACGCAGAACTGAAGGTGACAGAATTAACATGAAAACACATGATCATTGTCATTGGTGAATCTGGCCAATCTTGAAACAGCAGCTGTGTCGTCATCAGAGCTATGGTTATTGGCCCATGCCAAAATGGCCAAATATCAGTAGTTTTTTATTCAGCCTGGGTAATTTCCCCCTTAAAGGGTTAGTTCACCCAAAAACGAAAATTCTATCATTATTTACTTGCCCTCATGTCGTTCCAAACCCATACGACTTGCGTTAAATAAGATTAAATAATATCGAGGTATAATTTAGGCTATTACTCACATAAACATTGATCAACACACATACATAGTGCTCATCAAATCTGGTAAACAGAAGCTCAGACATGCTTGAATGGACGTAATATGATGGCAATATGATGTTATTATGTGGTCTTATTCTCCAGGTGGGGTTCATTCTCCAGGTTTCGAGGGCAGTGAGAACCTGAATTGTCAGGCTCTGATGAATGCGGATGGATTGTACCTGGTTTCCTATTATGCTTTACTGCTCAACCTCAAACTGTGCTGCTGTGACTTCTACCACAGGAAACCCACGTGTGCTCTGGTGTCTTTGGTACTCCTGAAAACCTGCTTTATTTTACCATACATTTGAAATATCTCTGAATTAACAGAAGGCCGGCCCACACTATCTGATGGCGATGTTGAATGAGCTGTGTGTGTGTGTGTGTGTGCAGAAGGAGTTTGTGCGTCAGATCCAGAGCAGTGGTGTTCTGGTGGTTCTGTCTCAGGCCTGGATCGAGGAACTCTATAACCAGGTTTTGGAGAGAAACCTCCTGGGAGAGGCGGGATACTGGGGCTCGGCTGAGGAGCAGTCCTTACCTCTCATCACCATGCTCACTGGTAATACTCCTTTGTGTGTTATGAACTGTAGAGGTCTCCCATGAGCAATTATTGGTTCAAATCCTTGGTGTGAAGGATTAAATGTATAACATACACAATCAAACAAAAATGTATTCAGACACCTTCAACATTACTCACATTATATCAGTTTTTTCACTATAATTTAGAAAATGGTAATAAAATATGACCAGAACTCAGAGTTATCAAATCAGTTGATATTTCACTGGTTTTGGCCATCCTTCTGTTAGACTGTCTCACAACTGAATTAGGTTGAATATCTGTCAATTTAAGTACACAATTAGATAATACCAATTTAGGCCAACCAATTACCAAGCAATGCTTACTTTTGTTCAGTCTGTGGTGTAAAAAGAGCATTAGCAATTAAAGAAAAAACACTTCAGCAAAACATGATCAGGTCAAAGTGTCTGAATAATATTCGGTCCCATATTTTTATACATTTTACTGGTAGTCACTGTATGAAGAATATTTGTGTATAATATGTCACAGTTTACTTTATTTTGCTCTCCTCACTTAAGTGTTGTGCCGGTGTCTGAATAATTTCTGGTCTGACTGTATATTATGTTTGTGTATGGTGAATTGTCAGATATTGATGGACTGGGCAGCAGTGCTATTGGTGGTCAGCTGATCAGAAAGGCCTCAACACAGTCGCCCTTTACCTGTGACAAGAATGGCAGTGACAACTTGGTGGCAGGTACTGCATAAATGCATATCCACACACACATTCGTAATGAGGTTACAGAGGTTTCTTTTCTTTGTCAGCTCTCAAAACAAATGCACTTGTGTAGTTGATCTGACATTTGATATGATGAACTATTAAAACTATTTTAAACATTTTTTTTTTTTTTTTTTTTTGCATAATTAAAGGTTTAGTTCACCCTAAAATGAAAATTCTGTCCATTTGACTACAGTCGTTCAACCTTAATGTTATGAAGCAACGAGAATACTTTTAGTGCATAAAAAGAAGAAACCACATCTCTTACACTGTTTATGTTGTATCCACACTACATCGCTTCTGGGTTCTACGTCAGAATGCCGACGCCAATTGGCCGACGCTGTTCACGTGACCACCATGACACATGCGTGTGATGCTCACGCAGGAGCCGGCCAATAATAAGCTGACGTTCTGACGTAGAACCCAGAAGCGCTGCACTGTGGATACAACATAAACAGCATAGGAGACTGACAATAAAGTCGGAAAATCCATGTGCCTAATCATGTTGTGTATTTCAAAAAGAAGAGGGCCAAGCACCGAACCCTGAGGTACTCCGGTGGTTAGTCGATGTGACTTAGACACTAAGATACCCTGAAACATCTACTTGTAATGACTCAAACCAGTGCAATCTTTGGATATCCAGTAAAGAGAGGAAGGGCTAGCGGATCTAGTGATTTATTTTGTATTAAGTCTATGGAAAAGTCCAGCAGAAATAGTATGCATAATCTTCAGTGACGGATAGCAAGGTAGTCTGGCACTTGTAGCCTGACTAATTGCTATCTCGGATGTTGTTCTCTCTCATATGAAGAGGACAGATGAGAATGTCTTAAAGTTTGTGAGAATCTGAATCCATGGAGAAATTGTCAAATCACAAGCTTTGACAACACAGGGTCAAGCAGGCATTCCCTCATCATGGCCTCTATTCTTACAGGTGTGGTATTTGCCCGCTTTATCCTGACCGGCTGCTGGAAAAACCTGATCGACACGCTGTCCATGCCGCTCACAGGGCGCATGGCGGGAAGCTCTAGGGGTCTCGCCTTTATTCTAGGAGCCGAGGGAGTTAAAGAGCAAACTCAGAGGGAGAGAGACACCATCTGCCTTAGCCTGGATGGTCTACGCAAGGCTGCGGCTCTCAGCTGTGCTCTGGGTAACATCACATTCATTCGTTTTTATTTCTTTTTATACAAGCTTCTGCTTCCTTTATATCTTCAAACATACATCTATAAAAAATATGTAGGTAGCTAAAGCCTTTCGAAAGACTTGGAGACAGAAACATCTTGTTGTAGATGCTTTACCTGACTTATGTATTGATTTACTTGTTTTATTTTAAATTTGCCTATGTGTTTTCTATACATGTATAGAATGTTATTTGTTAAACCCACATGAGTTGTCTGCTGATAATCTTGGCCAGGACGCTCTTGCAAAAGAGATTTTTAATCTCAATGTCTTTATTTCCTGGTTAAATAAAGGTTATAATAATTTCCGTTCAGTTACAGTGCTCCCATTATAGGACACTAATGGAAATGGTGTGTCTGCTGGCACTTAATTCTCTGTCATTTAGGTGTGGCTGCCAACTGTGCCTCAGCTCTTGCCCAGATGGCAGCAGCATCATGTGTTCAGGAGGAGAAAGAGGAGAAAGAAGTGGGGGAGACTGGAGATGCCATTGCTCAAGGTAGTCGCGCACATTTAACATGATCATACTGTGTTCAGAGTCATGTGAAGGAATGCTATGATAATATACTTGTATTTAGTTCATTGCTGTGTATTTGTTCTTTGACTGATACTGTGCAGCTTTTGCATAAATGGTTGGGATAAACTGGAAGCAAAACTAAATGTATTGCCAGGATTCATGCTGGGCATTGATGGTGTGGGAAAGGAAACACAATCGTTTTGATCAAAACTAATTTGTATTACTTCCTTACAAGTTCCTTATAATTCTCATAACATTAATATTGTAGTGAGACTATCTCAAGCCCAACAAGTTGTTTACTTGGTAATACTTCACAATAAGGTCTCATTTGTTAACATTAGTTAAAGGAATAGTTCACTTAAAAAGGAAAATTCTGTCATCATTTACTCACCCTCAAGTTGTTTCAAACCTGTATGAGTTTCTTTCTTCTGCTGAACACAGTTGATGGACCCCATTGACTTCCATAGTAGGAAAAAAAATACTATGGAAGTCAATGGGGTCCATCAACTGTTTGGTTACCGACATTCTTCAAAATATCTTCTTTTGTGTTCAGCAGAAGAGAGAAACTCATACAGGTTTGAAACAACTTGAGGGTGAGTAAATGATGACAGAATTTTCATTTTTAAGTGAACTATTCCTACATGAGCATCAATGAACAATATATTTTTACAGCATTTATTCATCTTTGTTAATGTTAGTTAATAAAAATGTTCATAGTAGTTCACAGTGCATTGAAATGTTATGTTAGTAAATGCTCTAAGATTGACAAATGCTGTAGAAGTATTGTTCATCATTAGTTCATGTTAATTCATGTAGTAAACAAATGAAATCTTATTGTAAAGTGTTAACGTTTAATGTAACAAATGAGTAAATGCCCTATTTGGATATATGAGTGCATTGGTGATCATTATTAGTGAGTTATTAATAGCTGAATTAACAGTTCATTCAAATATTGAACTTACTAACCTCAGATCATCAGTTACTTCAAACCCAGTTGCACTTATGTTTAATGAACGTGCATGTGTCTGTGTTGCAGTAAAGCAGCGTGTTGAACAGAAACTAGAGCAGATGGGCCGCTGTCAGGGCGTGAGGCTTCACACGGCTCATGTGCTCTGCATGGACGCTATACTCAATGTGGGGCTGGAGATGGGCAGCCATAACCATGACTGCTGGCCTCACGTGTTCAGGTAAAACACTCACGAACCAGGATCTGATCTTACTGTCCAGTCTTTAGTAAAGTAATACAATTGCTTTTAGGCCTGTCACCAGATTAAAATAATTCATCATGATAACTCATTAATTGTTTGCAAGTAATCTGACATTTTGAAATTACTCAAATTTGCAAATTTCCTTTCACACTGTAGTAATGCATTCAGTTCTTCTTTTAAGGAAAGAAAACGGTATATTATAACTATATATGTAGCAGCACTACTATGATGGTCTTCTCATTATTGATGTATTTCGCTCATGCTGTTGGTTGAGTTTTTCTTATAATTAAACGCTATATCGCAAAACATCTACATGAGATTTTACTTTTAAATCAGTACATTACCGTGAATCAAATCTAGCTATCCACTCCAGTGAATGTACTCCAGTCATGGTCACTCGCATGCTGTTTGTCATCTATCAAAATGTTTTAATAAAATACAGTACTTTGCAAAAGTCTTAGGCACATTAGTATTTTCACCCCAAAAAGTGGTTTTAAGTCAGATATTTGCTGTAGTGTGTCAGTAGGAAATATTAGTTTACATTTCCAAATATTATTTTTGCCATTCATTTTTAATAATCCAGTGATATATTTGAATGTTCAAGGAGTCTGACAGAAGCCAGTATGATGCACACAGAGATCTGATCTCACCATCAACGAGTCCGTCTGTGATTACATGAAGCATTTATTTATTTAAAACAGCTTTTGAACTCGGTACACTTGCACATAGTTTTTCAGGTAGCTTTGCAGGAAGGTTTCTTCAAGCGTCTCGGAGACGTTCCCGCAGTTCTTCTGGATTTAGTCTGTCTCAGTTTCTTCTGTTTCTTCATGTAATCACAGACGGACTCGATGATGGTGAGATCAGATCATACCGGCTGTTGTCAGATTCCTTGTGCATACACAAATCTCACTGGATTATTACAATTAATGGCAAAATTAATGTTTGGAAATGTAAACTGATATTTCCTACTGAAATACTACAGCAAAAGATATAAATAACTGACTCAAAACCATTTCTTTCGGGCGAAAATACTAGCGTGCCTAAGACTTGCACAGTACTGTATTTAGGTAAATATTGCTGTTTATTTAAATGCATTGTTATATTGGTGCATATGAATGAATACTGTATGTATTTTTTCTACTGTATTTTACTTGCGTTAAACATTGTAAATATACTGTACTTGGAAAAGTACTTGCCTTTTAAGGCATTTTAGAGTAAATGCATAAATATAGAGTTATAGTATGTCAGTGTTAAAATGTTTTAACGTATTTAAAGGTGCACTGTGTAATATTTAGGGGGATCTTTTGACAGAAATGCAATATCATATACATAACTATGTTGTCAGTGGTGTATAAAGACCACTTTGCTTAATGAACCGTTATGTTTTTATTACCTTAGAATGAGCCATTTATATCAACAAACACACCGCGGGTCCCCTTACATCATTTCTACGGTGGCCCTGAACGGACAAACGCTTTTCGTCACTATGTTGTTCTTCGTGCAGAGAAGCGAGCTAAAGTCAGCGAATAAAACACTGACACAATGATGAACAAGTAACAATAATATTCGCAATAACATATCGTTTTACGGAATAATTAAACATAATTTCTCAATTTATCTTTGTATCTTTGGCTACTCTCTGCTGTCTCAGACGACGACATCACTTCCTGTCGGCCACTGTAACTTCTGTTGGGTGCAGTTCGCAACCTCACCACTAGATGCGGCTAAAAATGACACAGTGCAACTTTAAATTAGATCCAAAATCAAATAAGCGGAAACTGAGTTTGTTTTAATATTCCTCAGAGTGATTGAGTATGTTAGTTCACTGGAGCACACACACTTCAGTGACGGCGGCTCGCAGCCTCCGATGGCCATCACACAGGCAGCGCAGGCCGTAGCCGTGGACCTGGAGCTGGAGATGAGCGGAGAGGCCAGTCCAGAGCTGGAACTGGGTCTCAGCCATCCCGTTATCCAGCCGCTCTCCATCCAGGAGCTCCTGAGGGAAAGCAGTCGCGGGAAAGCCACGGACCTGCGGGGGGGCAGTCTGCTCACGGGCACCAGTGTGGCCAAAGCCGTCTGCACTCTCTCCACACAAGCGGACCGGTACCAAACTAACATAATCATTTCTCCCCACCTTCACTTTTCCATTTGACTTTAGGTTAAGCAGAATGTTTTATCAACAACATGGGATAATGTTAATTATACAGTGTGTAATCAGAATTAAAGGGATAGTTCAACCAAAAATGAAAATTAGCCCATGATTGGCTCACCCTCAAACCATCCTAGTTGTATATGACAGTCTTCTTCCAGACGAATACAATTGGAGTTATGTAAAAAATGTCCTGGCTCTTCCAAGCTTTATAATTAGTGTAAATGCCACGTTGTATATTTACCCATTAGTCCATCACTTTTCCTCTCACATGTCTGTTTATTTCTGCATGTTTAACATGTAATTGTTGTGAATGTCCCGCAGGCTGTTCGAGGATGCCGTCAGTAAACTCAACCTCGTGGGTCTCGTGGGTTTCCTGCATCAGCTCAGAAAAGCTTCACAGTCTCAACTGTTTGATTCGGTCACAGAAACCGGAGACTATTCCTTAGCCATGCCAGGTACACAAACAATACAGAGTACACTTTCCACCAACAGAATACCATCATTTAGGCTACATTTTCAATGCAGTTACATGCAACTTTTTATTTTTATTTTTTATAAATATCTTTTTTTATTTTTGTTTATTGCTATAAAATAATGAAGCCAGAAATAATCAAGGTTTTCAGAACCGTATTCAGACAAGTTCCAGATTTTAGTATCAGAGTTGAACCAAGTTCTAGTCTCATATACAACTAATATAAAACTATTCGAGAACTATTCAGCTCACTTAATATTTAGTTTGACCTCCTGGAGTCAATGAACCACATTTTCTGAAGGTTATGCGCCTTATTTCACTAACGCTTGAAAAGGAACAACAATTTTTTAGGAGTTTTAAAACCCATGTTTTCCTTCACCTCATTGTGTTTTCATGAAAGGGGAGGCGAAGTCGACCCAGGACAAGCGCAGCGCCCTGCACCTGTTCCGGCTGGGAGAGGCCATGCTTCGCATCGTGAAGAGCAAGAGTCGACCTCTGCTGCACATGATGAGGGCCTGGAGTGTGGTGGCGCCGCACCTGGTGGAGGTATAGACACAAACAACCCTCATGTGGATTATACATCCTTAGGGCCCTATTTTAAGGATCTAAGCGCATGGTCTAAAGCGCACTTAGGGCGAGTCCGAATCATCTTTTTGCTAGTTTAAGGACGGGAAAAATGTTCGTCGCGCCAGGCACATGGTCTAAAAGGGTTGTCCCTATTCTTTTAAATAGAAATGGGTGTGTTTTCAGACCAGCTGCCCATGGGCCTCAGATGGGCGCAAATGCATTTGCTATTTAAATAACGTGGCGCAGGACGTGAAAATGATAACTGCGTTGGACTGAAACTAGCAAAAGGACACTTGCGTCACGCCGGGTGTATGATAGGGCTCTTAGTGTTGCGATGAAATAGAAGCTTTTCTTCTGTATTGTGACGTACATCCGAGCGTACCGGATTATCGAAAAAGAAAAAATGTAAGGCGGGGACTTGGTTCTGTGCATCGGTTGTTGATTGGATGTTGAGAAGTGGGCGTGGCACTCAAAAGTGGATGCAGATGAATGCGAGTTTTAAAGTCGGCATGAAACGCAAGTTGCAAGTCTTTTCCTCTTTATCATGCTGTATGTTTGAGTGAAATGACTTCTGGAACAAGAAAACAATTTTTTGACTTGATTTTGTCTGTGGGGAATTGATTGGATGGTTGTGGTTTGCTATTGGTGGATCTCAGTGAGTGACAAGTTGTGAAGAGAAGAGATGTCGCTGCAAGAGGGAGGGGAAGTTATTCTAATTCAAGATTATGAGGCAAAAAAATAAATATATAAATGATGTGCATGGATGAATAATTTATAATAAACGCTTCAATATTCCTTAAAAAAACACAGTAATTGTCCATTTTGATTTCATGACTTTAAGTAGACTAAATGATTGAGTCCTGCATATGTCACCACAGAGAAGTCCAGTTATGACATTGACTAAGCATCATAAGCTCAAAACGTAAAAAAAAATACGAATAAATGTTCATTTTTTTAAAGGGGAAAAGCTTCATTCTTAATCAGTTTTTCTGCTGACATGAGATGAATCGAGCAGTTGGGTTCTGGAAGGATTTTTCTTTTCGTTTTCTCCAAAGGGAAATTGATTTGAGCAATAACGTGTAAATCTTTCATAACAGAACAATATATGTTTATTCAGGCTGAGGCATTGTGTGTAAACATGATGATTATTGTAGTTCCAGACTAAATGTGAGCTTGCACTTACAGTACTCATCACTTGAATTCAAATGAATTTATTCAAATGAATAAAAACAGAGAAATGCAAAATCAGAATATTATGCAAAACTGCAACACTTAAAGGAGAACTCCGGTCAATTTTAACATTGAGCTCATTTTTTTGTACATTTGGAGTGCTGTCAATACAGAGAACAACGACAAAAATCGGTGTTGCCTACACCGAGTTATTCTATTTTTAAAATTTGCACCCTATTGACTTCAATGGGGCAAGTAGTAAGCCTGCTTTTTAGCCTCTTAACATCCTTTAAGTGTCATTACAAGTGCACAGAAAATGTGAGTGATTCCTTCCGAGTGAACACGGGTGGATCTGACTGCAGTAGATGTTAGAGATATTAATAAAAATGAAGTTAATTCAGCCAGCGCTCATACCTTTGTTTACGTCCTGTTTTCGGTGGAAGGCCATAGTAGTCGATTGTCGAGTTCACGCGCGTGATCATAGGTACTAAACCTATGCGCGTGAACTCGACAATCGATTACTATGGCCTTCCACCGAAAACAGGACGTAAACAAAGGTATGAGCGCTGGCTGAATTAACTTTATTTTTATTAATATCTCTAACATCTATTGCAGTCAGATCCACCCGTGTTCACTCGGAAGGAATCACTCACATTTTCTGTGCACTTGTAATGACACTTAAAGGATGTTAAGAGGCTAAAAAGATTTGTCGGGGCGCCACCTCTCAAACCTGCATTGCCCCCCCCCCCCCCCCCCCCCCCTCCTTTACTATCGGGATGATTCGCCCTACTACGAGTTCGTTTACCATCGAAATGGCTTCGAAGCTGTTATATTAAGGTACAAATCTTGCATAGTGTACCTTAAATATGTTAAATAACAGAAATGTACTTTATGTATTTAATCTCACTTTATGGAACAATGTCTTTGCTGCTGACCTTTGCTGATCCAGTTCAGCTGTACGAATAAGCAAAAATGCCTTTAGTTAAACATCACATTTGTATTGCTTAAGTAAGAACAGAGATTGTCTAATAAGGCGAGAGCTTCCACTCTCAGTCAACTTCCGGCTTCTGAACTGGTTGCAGTTCCACTCTGGCTCCACATGAGGGCGCTCACAGGACGAGTGCAGTTCCACTCTGGCTCCACATGAGGGCGCTCACAGGACGAGTGCAGAATGAATGGAGGTCTATGGCGCTATACCCCTCAAAATACACTTTTCTCAGGATATCATTTTTTGTCTAGTAATTTGAAGGTTGTATGCGAAAGGAGATGCAAAGAAATTACACATTGCTGGGTGTTAGATTTTTTAGAGTCACTTATTTGCTTTAAAAAGTCTTTTAAAATGTCAATGACGTCATACACACGACCAGAGACACTGCTTTACGGCAATCCTTCAGTCACTCTGGTGCTTTCGCGCTCTGCACTTTCTTTTCTCTCGAGGCATCGACAACACAGCTGACACAGGGAAATACACGTGCTAGAAGAGTTTTTTAATTGTTGTTTTAAAAGACCACGCCGAAAATACACACACACACGATGCCATCAAGCGGTATCTCTGGTCGTAATCAGTCCTTCACTGACCAATCAGCGTTCATTAGCAGAATGCTAGCATGTTATGGGCAACAACATCTCAACCTGTAAGAAATCGAAAGGACACAAGTACTCGTTCATTCAACTTTCGACCTATAACCCATGTTGAACTTGCAAAACCTACAATCAAATCTGAGATTTCTCAAAGGCAATCGGGTGAAAGAGACACATTTAGCCGTATAGCCCCATAGACTCCCATTCATTGTGCACTCATGGGCGATCGCCCCCAGTGGAACTCTGGAGGAACTACAACCAAAATTCGGCACAATAGGACTTAATAGAGAGTGGCCAGGCTCTCCGTAGACGGGCTCTGGTAAGAGTGTTAAAATTTCTTCTCCTGCATCCTATTTTTCTGTGATCTAGAATGGCAGAACAGCTGAAAGGTTTGTTTGAGCTGCGCCCTCTACTGTACAGGTGTGAATTTGTATTCACTTATTCATTTCACTTTTGGTGTGAAAGGGCCTTTGCATTCGTCAAAAATATAACTTTTTTTTATTTATTTTTTATTAAAAAAAACAAGCCAGTCAAGCCCAGGTGAGAAAAAAAATAACGTAATTCCCATTTCTTTGACTTTTTCCCCCACAGGCGGCCTGTCATAAAGAGCGCCACGTATCCCAGAAGGCCGTATCCTTCATCCATGATGTCCTGATGGAGGTTTTGATCAGCTGGGCAGAACTGCCACACTTTCATTTTAATGAAGCTCTCTTCAGACCTTTTGAGCACATCATGCAGCTGGAGCTCTGCGACGAAGACGTCCAAGATCAGGTCTGACATTCTGATAAATCACATGACCATGAAGGATGGCTTAAACAAACATCTAGCGTAGCGTCAGTTCTGGCAGGTCACGTTAGTCAAGCTGATCCTCTACCTGTAAGAATACGACGCCTATCACTGTATACATATATAAGCTCCTTCAGTATTATCAGCAGCTATGGCGTTTCTCAGGAGGAATTACCCTCCTCCCTCCCCAGCTCCTCCTCTCTCAGTCAGGATTTGGCCTTCTGATTCCCCTTGAATCAGACTAAATTCTCGAATTATCTTGTACATTAAAATCTTGGTTTAATGATATCTGCAGTACATTCATGTTGGTTCTGTTCTAATACCCTAAGGGGGTTCTCGCCCAGAACAGAACCATACCGCCAATCCTAACTGTATGCTAACTGTCAATCGTATTTGACGATAGTGGTCCTGACAGAACTGTCTAAGCGTGTGGTAAACCCTATAGTGTGTTAATGGCAGCATCTGTCTGTTATGGCACACAGGTGATAACATCCATTGGAGAGCTGGTGGAGATGTGTTCAGCTCAGATCCAGTCCGGCTGGAGGCCGCTGTTCAGTGCTCTCAGAACCGTGCATGGAAACAAAACGGATATGAAGGATTACCTGATAGGAGAATATTCTATGGGTCTGTGAAGTTTACTTTATTGTTAGTTATTTGTGCAAAGAATTTTTTTCCCTTTGTATATGTTTTTATATATCCTGCATCAATGGACAACATGCATTATAGGGGTTTTACCTCACTGTGTTCTTGTATGGCGCAAACCCTCTTAACTTTAGCATTTTTATAAACCACATATATATATATATATATATATATATATATATATATATATATATATATACAGTGCTATGCATACGTTTAGACACCCATGCTAAAGTTGACTAAAAAGAGGAATAAAAAATCATCTTTTGGAAATTGAACTTAATGCCTTAATTTAAAAAAATAGGAAAAATCCAACCTTTAAAGACACCAATTTTCTTTGTGAATGAATAATGTATCGTAAATAAATAAATGTTCTTCCTTAAAATACAGGGTGCATAAGTTTGGACACCCCTATGTTAAATTCCCATAGAAGCAGGCAGATTTTTATTTTTAAGTTTTTTTTTTTTTTTTTTTTTTGGATACTATGCATCCTGATAAAGTTCCCTTGGCCTTTGGAATTAAAATAGCCCCACATCATCACATAGCCTTCACCATACCTAGAGATTGGCATGGTTTTATTTCAGTTAGCCTAATAGCTAGTTTGATTTGCATTGAGAGATGATCTTATGGAAAGTACCCCATGCCAATCTCTAGTATGATGAAGGCTATGTGATGATGTGGGGCTATTTTAATTCCAAAGTTACATTTATTTATAATATTACTTGAATATACAATTATTTCAAGTAAATATTGTTCATTAGCATAACTATAGTCTTTTGATTGCACAGCAAATTTGCGTGGTTAATAAAGACTTCACGGTTACAGGTGTGTATTTTGCAACAGCTTCAAACGCAGCTTATGCAATAATAGTTTAGGGGCGGGGCTATGTGTTTGTCCAACCAATGGAAGGTGGGGAAAGTGTTTGAAGCTTGTTTGAACATTTACATTTTTGTACAACTTCATTTGGTGCCGACAGTGTGGGAGAATAATGTACAGTAACTTTACTATGTAATTTGGTTATTCATGAAAAAAAAAAATCCATCTTCTAAACCAATTTAGTTTCCCAAATACACTGATAAACCTGTAACAATGATTAATATTGTAGAGCATACATTCACCATGCTTGTTACATCAGTATCTCCGGCTACTGTGGCGTGTGTGTGTGTGTGTGTGTGTAGCTGAATCAATCTGAAGTGCATTCCTGCTTCATTCTTCCTATATGCAGGGAAGTCCCAGGCGCCTGTGTTTGACGTCTTTGAAGCCTTCATTAACACAGACAACATTCAGGTGTTTGCCAACGCGGCCACCGACTACATCATGTGCCTTATGAAGTTTGTGAAAGGTTTAGGTGAGCTGCTCTTTTAAACAGTGTGTTTTGCTCCTATTGATTACCAGATAATTGTTCACTTTAAAGCTGCAGTCCATAACTTTTTTGGGTTAAAAATTATAAGTGCGTAACCAGCCAGTGTTCAAAACTCTCTGCTTGCTTTAGCTCAATTCAAAATGTTAAGCTTGTAATAATGTTTTTAACTCCAGTGGTACTGGTGGATTTCCACGGGAAATTCGAGCGTGTCTTTGTGTCATTACGTCACATCTGTACACATAAAGAAGAGTCTCGGCTAGTCGGCTATGAGTGTGAGGATGCTGGAGGTGGAGATTTATAGCCTTTTCTCACAGCACTTGATATAATTAAACTTATGTATTTGATGGTGGATCCAGAAAGGTTCAAACGACAATCACCAACTGGAGATTCACCTGTTGTAAAACGCGAAAGACTTCGGACTTCGGAGCGGCTACAGAATAAAAGAGACTGACACCGGCCCATGCGAAAACAAGGATAAATATCGGAAGGGCATGAAATGTAATCACGCAATACTGATGTTATTAACATTAACAATTTGACAACAAAGTATAATTTGCACGGTTTGATGTGATATGATAAGCGATCGTTAGATTTAATCAGCGCGATTTACTGCAATGCTTTTTTTACCCTTAGTTGGTCAGAACAAAAGTGGATGTTGTGATGTTGTGTAGAATCTGTGATTGCGAACGCCAGGATCCACACCGGCGGCGACTGACAGCCGCACACTCTCCTCAAAACATTGGATCCGTGCCGAGGCACAACCCACGTAAAGTTGATACTTCCACGAATAACTGCAGTTGCAGATTTCGAACAGAGATGGCGACAAAGAGGAAAAACTACGGACTGCAGCTTTAAATTAGAAATGCACTTTATATTAGATATGATTGTTCGACTTCGACTGATATGGATTATTTTACATTTCCGATAACCTATTTTAATTATTGTTTTAGTCCTTATTTTTGATAGACATATTTGATACAAAACCATGAAACTTCAAATCTTGTGCATTTCTCATGATGGTTAATGTACATTTTTACAAACAAGCATTAAAAACTGTTATGATAATGTTTCCTGTTGAACACATAGTGGTGTAATGACATTGGTTTGACATTGGGTCCCATTCTTAAAGATATTATATATTAAAAACCAATAACTGATTAAGTTGAAAAATGGAAAGAAAATGGAATATGAAAAAAAAAAAGCAAACTGATTATGAGTCTATATTATGGAAGCTTGTTTCCAGCACAGAATAAAAAATAGATAAATAAAAAGGCAGTTGAGAATTGCGTGTTATAAAGTCAGAATTGCGAGATATAAACTCACATTTGCGAGAAATAAACTTGCAATTCTGACTTTTTGTCTTGCAATTGTGAGTTTTCATCTCACAATTCTGACGTTATTTCTCAGAATTGCATGTTATAAATTCAGAATTGCACGATTTAAACTCGCAATTGCAAGACAAAAAGTCAGAATTGCAAGTTTATTTCTCGCAAATGTGAGTTTATATCTCGCAATCCTGACTTAACACACTACTGGTCAAAAGGTTTAGATCGGTACGATTTTTTATGTTTTTAAAAGAAGTCTCTTCTGCTCACCAAGGCTGCATTTATTTGATAAAATATTGTGAAATATTATGACAATTTAAAATGACTATTTTCTATTTTAATATATTTTAAAATGTAATTTATTCCTGTGATCAAAGCTGAATTTTCAGCATCATTACTCCAGTCTTCAGTGTCACATGATCCTTCAGAAATCATTCTAATATGATGATTTTATGCTCAAGAAACATTCATTATTATTATCAGTGTTGAAAACAGTTGTGTACAATTTTTTTTTTTTTCAAAATTCTTTGATGAATAGAAAGTTCAAAAGAACAGCATTTATTTAAAATAGAATATTTTCTAACATTATAAATGTCTTTACTGTCACTTTTGATCAGTTTAGCTCATCCTTGATGAAAAGTATTGATTTATTTTATTTCTTTCCCCCAAAAATAAAATTAAAATTCTTACTGACCCCAAACTTTTGAACGGTAGTGTTTAATGTAACAAAAAGCTTTAGATTTCAGATAAATGCTGTTCTTTTGAACTTTCTATTCACATAGAAAACAGCTGTTTAAATTGTAATATTTCACAATAATACTGTTTTTGTTTGTATTTTTAATCAAATAAATGCAGTCTTGGTGAGCAGAAGATACTTCTTTTAAAAACATAAAATTTTTTACCGATCTAAAGCTTTTGACCGGTAGTGTATATCTCGCAAATCTGAGAAATAAAGTCAGAATTGTGAGACAAAAAGTCGCAATTATCTTTTCCAATGTGATTCTGTGTCGGAAACAAGCTTCCATCCGATGTAGTGAATGAGACGTGCTGCATGTGTGCTGATCTGCAGGAGAAGTGGACTATAAGGAGATCGGGGACTGTGTTCATGTGAGCGGCTTCAGCTCCACAGATCTGTGCCTGCCTGCCCTGGACTATCTGAGGAAATGTTCACAGGTGGGAAAGATGAACGGATTTCTGTCCGTGAACCATGTACACACTTTCAAACCTTTTTTGTATTGTGGATTTGGGTCAACGAATGATTTTTGCATGTAAAAAGAATAACATGTAGTTTGGTGTTTTTCATGGATTATTTTGCAGCTGCTTGCCAGAATCTATAAGATGCCGTCCAAGCCGGTTTTCTTGGGCGCGCGTCTGGCCAGTCTCCCGATGAGGGCTCAGGAGAGATCCGTGAGCAGCGAGGAGGGCATGGACTGTGTTTTAGCAGAGTTTGACGACGATACAGGTCATTTATTTATTTTTTGAGGTATCATTCATATCAAGATGACACAAATGAATACGGGTTGAGTTGCAGTATATGGTAGGGGTGTAACAACATGTGACCCTGGATCACAAAACCAGTCACATGTCGCACGGGTATATTTGTGGCAATAGCCAACAATACACTGTATGGGTCAAAATTATAGATTTTTCTTTTATGCCAAAAATCATTAGGATATTAAGTATAGATCATGTTCCATGAAGATATTTTGTAAATTTCCTACTGTAAATATATAAAACATTTATTTTTGTGAGTGAATGCTGAACAGTCGTGAACATAAATGCACAACTTTAAAGAAGATTTTACATAGCATTATTTATGTAATTGCAATTGCAGTGTAAATATATTAATGCTACTTCTGATGCCACATCTGTGTTAGTCAATTATTCCTTACTTGTTAACGTGAACTAAGAATGAACAATACTTCTACAGCATTTATTAATCTTAGTTCATGTTAATTTGAACATGAACTAATACATTATTAAAATCAAAAGGTGTATTTGTTAACATTTAGTTAATGCACTGTGAACTAACATGAACAAACAATGAACGGTATTTTTTTTATAACTAACAATAATAAATGTAAAATATATATATATATTGCTCACTGTTAGTTCATGTTGGTTAATGCATTAGCTAATTAACACAAACAAGACCTTTTTGTAAAGTGTTCCCTCATTATCTACTAACAGTTTCTTCGATCTAACCTGAGTGTGATATATTCCTGGCCTGGTATATTGGTTGTGTGTGTGCTGGTCTGATCCAGGTGTGTGTGTGTGCAGGTCTGATCCAGGTGTGTGTGTATGTGTGCAGGTCTGATCCAGGTGTGTGTGTGTGCAGGTCTGATCCAGGTGTGTGTGTGTGTGTATGTGTGCAGGTCTGATCCAGGTGTGTGTGTGTGTGTGCAGGTCTGATCCAGGTGTTGTGTGTGTGCAGGTCTGATCCAGGTGTGTGTGTGTGTGTGTGTGTGTGTGTGTGTGTGTGTGTGTGTGTGTGTGTGTGTGTGTGCAGGTCTGATCCAGGTGTTGTGTGTGTGCGCAGGTCTGATCCAGGTGTTGTGTGTGTGCAGGTCTGATCCAGGTGTTGTGTGTGTGTGTGTGTGTGTGTGTGTGTGTGTGTGCGCAGGTCTGATCCAGGTGTTGTGTGTGTGTGTGTGTGCAGGTCTGATCCAGGTGTTGTGTGTGTGTGTGTGTGTGTGTGTGTGTGTGTGCAGGTCTGATCCAGGTGTTGTGTGTGTGTGTGTGTGTGTGTGTGTGTGTGTGTGCGCGCAGGTCTGATCCAGGTGTTGTGTGTGTGTGTGTGCAGGTCTGATCCAAGTGTTGTGTGTGTGTGTGTGTGCAGGTCTGATCCAGGTGTTGTGTGTGTGTGTGTGCAGGTCTGATCCAGGTGTTGTGTGTGTGTGTGTGTGTGTGTGTGTGTGCGCAGGTCTGATCCAGGTGTTGTGTGTGTGTGTGTGTGTGTGCAGGTCTGATCCAAGTGTTGTGTGTGTGTGTGTGCAGGTCTGATCCAGGTGTTGTGTGTGTGTGTGTGTGTGTGTGCAGGTCTGATCCAGGTGTTGTGTGTGTGCGCAGGTCTGATCCAAGTGTTGTGTGTGTGTGTGTGTGTGTGTGTGTGTGTGTGCAGGTCTGATCCAGGTGTTGTGTGTGTGCAGGTCTGATCCAGGTGTTGTGTGTGTGTGTGTGTGTGTGTGTGTGTGTGTGCGTGCGCAGGTCTGATCCAGGTGTTGTGTGTGTGTGTGTGCAGGTCTGATCCAGGTGTTGTGTGTGTGTGTGTGTGTGTGTGTGTGTGTGTGTGTGTGTGTGTGTGTGTGTGTGTGTGTGTGTGTGTGTGTGTGTGTGTGCATGCGCAGGTCTGATCCAGGTGTTGTGTGTGTGTGCAGGTCTGATCCAGGTGTTGTGTGTGTGTGTGCAGGTCTGATCCAGGTGTGGATCCTCCTGTTGGAGCAGCTGACGGCAGCCGTGTCGAACTGTCCTCGACAGCATCAGCCTCCGACACTCGAGCTGCTGTTTGAGCTTCTGCGGGAGGTCACACACATCCCAGGTAAAGCGTATGTGAATATCACAATAGTGTTGGGAATCGAAAATCAATTCCAATTCTGGAATCGATTACTTGAGGTCAGGAATCGGATACTCGACGACCAGCAGCAACATGAGAGCCCACCTCCTTCTGAAAACATCATTGCCTGCCTATTGACATTGACTGATACACTGCCCTCTGGTGGACAGAACATATACAACTTAAGTTTGATACCAATATAGGTCTTACTGAAGGCATTTAATGGTCAACATATCGTTAATAAATATTCTAATATTCATATTAATAAACAAACAAACTTCGAATATGATTTTTGGGCAAAAGTCAAAGCCCTAATCGGAATGAATTCAGTCCGATTGAAACAAGAGTTGTGCATGTAACCGTAGCCAGTGTGATGTTCCTCGTCCTCCTCCACAGGGCCTGGTTTTGCCATCTTCTCCGTCATCCAGCTGCTTCTCCCCGTCATGTCTCTGTGGCTCCAGCGAAGTCACGGCGAGCACTCGTACTGGGACATCGCAGCGGCGAACTTCAAGCACGCCATCGGACTGTCCTGTGAACTGGTGGTGGAGCACATTCACAGCTTCATACATTCAGGTAAAACTCTCAAATCAATAATAGTTTTGCTGGATGCGGATTGTACTCAAGCTAAAGACGACTGTGACGTGCAGGAGTCGTACAGTAAGCCCTCGTGAGTCTAATATATTGATGCTCAAAGTGTGTATGTGCGCTCTCGACGCACTGATTGGACACATTTCAGCACATTCACGTCGTTTCCACACACATTCAGGATAATGTTCTCATCTGTCATGTGTATGTAGCTGAGTTTAGTAATTCTGAATGGATCCGTGTACTGTAGGTTTATGCAGTCAGGTCAAGGCGATCGTTTTAGGTTTTTATTTTTGGCGTCTCCATGTGGTCATGTTCGGTATCGCAACTTGACTTTTCTAAAATTTAATAACACTATGCAAAAAAATAATCAAATAGGCTTTATTTCTGTCAGGACCACTATCGTCAAATACGATTGACAATTAGCATACGGTTAGGATTGGCGTTATGGTTCTGTTCTGGGCAAGAACTAGCATGAATAAGAGCAATAACCCCCTCAGGGTAAACAGAACAGAACCAACATGAATGTATTGCAGATATCATTCATTAATTTTAATGTACAACATAATTCGAGAATTTAGTCTGATTCAAGGGGAATCAGAAGGCCAAATCCTGACTGAGAGAGGAGGAGCTGGGGAGGGAGGAGGGTAATTCGCTCATGAGAAACACCATAGCTGCTGATAATACTGAAGGAGCTTATATATGAATACAGTGATAGGTGTTGTATTCCTATAGGTAGACGTGGATCAGCTGAGAGTCACTGATGCGAGCTTGACTAACGTGACCTGCCAGAACTGACGCTACGCTTGATTTGCTCAACACAAAACCAGGGTTATTTAACATTATTTTAAACTGAAAATGAAATGTAAAACAGGTGTTTGCTCTCGACAGGTTTCATGAGGTTCAGCCGACTAATACCTGATGTGTGTAATACGTGCCATGATATATACAGATATGTGCAGGAGTTTTAAGTTGGTGACTACTATAAAGTGTGAAAATGTGATGTGTGTGTCTAATTATAAATTGTATTACTTTATTTGAATTTTGTAGATATTGGCTATGAGAATCTGATTAACCTGATGCTGAAAGATCTCTTCAAACTGCTGGTGTCCTGTGTGGCAGAACCAGCCGAGACCATCTCCAGAGTGGGCTGCTCCTGTATTAGGTGAGTGTGTGAGTGAGTGTGTGTGAGCGTGTGAGCGTGTGAATGAGTTTGTTTGTGTGAGTGAGTGAGTGAGTGAGTGAGTGAGTGAGTGAGTGAGTGAGTGAGTGAGTGAGTGAGTGAGTGAGTGACAAAACATATTGAACTGCCTACATAGGCAGCATAGACCGCATGATTATTCTTTTGGATAAATTGTAAGGCAGCATCTTAAAAAGCTTTCAAGCTCAGTGAGAAAGTCCATCCAAGCATCAGCAGCTTAAAGTCAAACTACTCAAATCACTCTACCGTGTGACAATCACTCACTGAAGAAGGCTTGAAGTTAAGCTGCAAATATGATTAGATTAGTTCATTCTGTTTTTAGTTTATCATTAGTGTATGTCTCCAGTGGACACACTGCGTTCTGAAGTGTTGTGTGTGATTTCCAGGTATGTTCTGGTGAGCGCAGGGCCTGTCTTCACGGAGGAGATGTGGAGGTTAGCATGCTGTGCCCTGCAGGACGCTTTCTCTGCTACCCTGGAGCCTGTGAAGGTGACGCTCATAATCAGTGTTGGGGGAAGTTACTTGTAAAGTAATGCATTACAATATCGCGTTACTCCCCAAAAAAGTAACTAATTGCGTTGCTTAGTTACTTTTTATGAAAAGTAATGCGTTACATGTCTTTTTCTCACCTGGGCTGGGCTTTGTTTTTTTAATAACATCAAAAAAAGTTTGCAAATGTTAAGGCCCTTTCACACCAGTAGTGAAGTGAATAAGCCTCAGACTGAAGGAAATGCATATTCACTCCTGTACAGTAGAGGGCGCCGCTCAAACAAACCTTTCAGCTTCTGCTGTTCTCGATTAAAGAACAATAGGAGACAGGAGAACGAAGTTCAACACTCTTATTTCTAAATCTAATCTAAAGTAATTTTTGCTTATTAGAATGATTGAATTAGATCATTGAAGGTCAGCAGCAAATACATTGGTTAATAAAGTGAGATTATTTGTGTAATTTAATATAGTTAATTATAAAAGTTTAGCGTAAAATTCTGAGATTGCATTTCACTGTTTTTATTCATTTTGAGGAAGACTGAATGTTTTCGTGCACGTGAGATGAGTAAATGCATGTTCACATTTAGTCTAGAACTACAATAACCATCATGTTTACACAGTGTACACACACACACACACACACACACACACACACACACACACACACACACACACACACACACACACACACACACACAACACCTCCTCACTTTATTTCTCTCAACATGAGGACAGGAGAGCTGTCAGTCAAAAAATGTGCACAAGTAACTAGCGTTACTTATTTGAAAAAGTAACTTAGATATTTTGTTGTACATTGAAAAAGTAATGTGTTACTTAACTAAGTTACTTGTAATGAGTTACCCCAACTCTGGTCATAATAACATGACTGAAGTCTCCACTGTCCACAAGTCTTGCATGAGCATTGACAGAAACCTGTTCTCTGTAACCAGGGTCATTTGCTAAGCCATGAGGCCTAAACTGCGCTTGCCAAGTGTAAATGGTTTGGATGTGTTAATGGAACAGGGTTTTTTATCTTGTGAAGCGGCAGCCGTGTAAATGAAGACTGCCTATTAAATGGACAATAGCAATAGAAGGAGACAATAGAAATACATCATTTTTATATACACATGAAAATCAGGGCTCGACAGTGCGTTTCACTCACAGTTGCAACTAAAAATAGATGTGTGCAAACTGTGAAGTGTATTTAGGAGCATGTGTGTGAATAAAAACATCCCCATGGGTTCGTAAAAAGTCAAAAAGTTTAATGAATATTTAAGGTTGTAAAAAGTCTTAAATGGTGTAACCAATGTGTTCATTATAATTTAAAGGCGTCTTAAATTTTGGGGATGGAAAAACAGGAATCAGCCTAATTAATTATAGAATTGATTATCACACCTAAAAGGTTATGATTGAATTTAATAAACGTGAGCGCTGCACGTTCAGAGGCAAAGTGTGTGCTTTCAGAGCAGTTTGCAATCCTAGATCGTCATTAATTGATTTACTCTTAAATTAATTATGGCAATGTTTACTTCATGGTGTTTATATTGAAATAGGTTGTAAGAGTGAATTTCTTAGTGTTTCATTGCTTTGACTGGGCACCAAAATACCAATAATAACCAGAGAAAAAAAGCCTAAAATAGACCATGACTCTTTGCATTCTGATATGCATAACGTTCTTCTCTGGATGAAGATAAGAGTGGGGGGGGACGTCAGAATAATGTTCATGAGTTCATTCATGATGTTCATCCGTGGTCGTCGAGCTCATGCGCACTGTGGTCAGAGCGGTATTAATGTGATTAAGGTCTGTTAATGTCTGTTTATTGCGTTTAAAATCAGCGTACACCTCATATCTTAATGTGATTATGAGCTTAATCTCAGTTTGATTGAAGTATTGTGTTTTCATGAGGTTTAATCACATTATTGCCAAAATCCCATTATAATCGCATTATGAGTGTGCCTGGAAGCCCTTTATTAGGAAAGAACAGTCCATTTTTCATTACACCCTTAAAACGTTGCCCTGTGCCTAACAGAGCTGCGGGGTTCACTGATATATTGTGCAGAGCTGGCTGCTAATGCTAACCACTAACCAGTTCATCTTTCATGACTGTTCATAAAAGTGATAGGGTTGGGAGCAGGCTTCACTCTATGTTTTTTTAGATTTTCAGAGTGCTGGCCTTATATAACACATATGAAACAAAGTAAAGAGGCTGCACTATGCATATAAAACGTTTATTTTGCACAAACGCGTTTCGGCGTGTGCCTTCTTCAGTGTGCAATCAGAAAAGCTTGTGACCAATCTTAAATACCCACACCCATTGTCATTGACACACCCATCATCGTCATCATCATCAAATAATAATATTAAAGTGATACCGGGACCAATGGTGTCACTATATACTGCAATATAATACTCATAATACATAAAGAATTTTAACACATTCAATACACATGTGGTATTAACCTGCATTTATAAGAAGCAGCTTAGTGTCAGATCTTCATTCATCCCGTGCGGGATGCAAGTGTTCAAATTAAAAATATGCCAAGCCTCTCGCTGCAAGAGGAGGTTCTCACGGTCTCCACCTCTTGGAGGCTGATTGACCAGCTCCAAGCCCATAAATTTTAGCATGTTGGCATTATGTCCCACAGAATTAAAATGTCTTGCAACTGATGATTTATCGTCATTCTTTCTGATGGCACATTTGTGTTAGAAAATTCGGGTTTTCAATTGTCGCTTTGTTTTGCCCACATAAAATAAACCACAAGGACACGTTAGTAGATACACAATAAAAGTTGATAGACATGTGATTCTGCCCTTTATTTTATACACCCTGCCTGTTTTTGGATGTGTGAAGGTATTTTCTGTGATCATAAAATTACAAGCAGCACAATTCAAACATTTGAAATTCCCGTGTGGTATTCTAAAGGGAAAAGGCGGGTGAGTTGGCGCAGGAAGATGCGAGCGCACTAGCTGATCTCTGAGGTTGGGTGCACGTTTATAGCAGCTGCGCGGCGGATCTTGGAACGTGTCGCCCAAGTTCGGGTCACTGCTTAGAATGTGCCAATGGCGATGCACAATATTCTTTAAGCTATTTGAAATCTGACCATAAGTGGATACACATGTCACTGTAGTGTTAGCGTTATTCTGATCGGTCCGTTTGGTCAACAGATCAGTACGTTGGATGCTGCGTGCGCGTTCCAAACAGTCACGTACTAAATTATATGTGTATCCCCTGTCAATAAATCTTTGACATAATTCATTCGCTTGTCGCTCAAACACCTCATCATCATCACAAATACGGCGTACTCTTAATAGTTGACTGTAGGGCAAACTGCGTTTGAGAGCAGGTGGATGGAAACTCTGGAAATGCAGAAAAGAGTTACGATCCGTTTCTTTACGATAAATTTCAGTGTGTAACACATTCTCTACTTTCCTCACTTAAACATCCAAAAAGGGTGACACTAAGCTGCTTCTTATAAATGCAGGTTAATACCACATGTGTATTGAATGTGTTAAAATTCTTTATGTATTATGAGTATTATATTGCAGTATATAGTGACACCATTGGTCCCGGTATCACTTTAATATTATTATTTGATGATGATGACGATGATGGGTGTGTCAATGACAATGGGTGTGGGTATTTAAGATTGGTCACAAGCTTTTCTGATTGCACACTGAAGAAGGCACACGCCGAAACGCGTTTGTGCAAAATAAACGTTTTATATGCATAGTGCGGCCTCTTTACTTTGTGTTCATAAAAGTGAGAATTAAGAATGGTCCGTAGGCGATAAACTAAAGAGTTGAGCTTTCTACATCTAGACTTTGTGAGGTTCACACAAGCTGTTTCTGAGCCGATGAAAAGTGAAAAGCTTGTCAGACAGGCATGAAAACAAGAGTCATGGAAAGATTTGCCTCTAAAGCGTTGGAAAATCGCATTCCTACTACATCGGTTTGAACATGAAAATTCATTGTTACTGTGTATTTAAACACATGCTCTGCAAACCGTTGTTTACGTCAATAGATTGAAGCGTAATGCTCAGCAAGTCTTCGGCCACATGTGGTCTGTCTCGTCTAATATTCAGGGTGTAATCTGCTTTGAGGATTAGTGTTGTGCTATTTTCTGGAAAGAAGTAAAATGGTGCTACCGTCAGGAACTTGAATACAATCGTGTGAACTTAATGCTTTCTGATAATAGCAAAATCACGAGACTTTAGATTGCAATTATCTTAATGTATTTCTTAGAAATCTTGGAAATCAAGTTTCCTAAAGGCTGTGCCAGTAAGCCATTGTTTTGCTTCTGAAACAACACTGTCTCCCTCAGCCAATGGAAGTTGGACGGAACAGTCGGTTTGTCTGACAATGGCAGGATGAGGAGGGTGTTTTTCTTTCATTTAGTGCTGCAGATGGAAGAAACAGTATTGACCTTTTAAGCAGTACAAATGCTCATAGACTGAGGGGATTGAGTCATTTCCACGAAATCAGTTCATTCAAACATTGGGAATCTACTTGGCTACAGTGGCTTTGTGGTTGAAATGATGGATAAATAAAATCGGCTTTTAAGCCACATCAAAACTAATACATTTACATTGAATATTATCAAATAGCTGAACATTATTGGGGTATTTATTTAAGCTATATCATCCAGCCATAGACTAGAGATGCCGAACACTGTAGTGAATCTGGTGGACAGAATCATAGGTTTTCCTTGTATGATTTCACTAAGACTTTCACACACACACACACACACACACACACACACTGCTTACATGCTGATGCTCTTTTGCAGTTATAAAGCTGCTGCTATAAGAAATGTTGATATAGGTCAAGCACAGTACGGACAGATGCAAGAGCTTTATTCATGCGAGCACTTAAAGAGCTTGTTCTGTACGACGTTTTTAATGGGGAGAGGATTCATGTGTCACGTGCATATAAACCAGTGAAGCTTTGATTTGCACTGCAACTAGTTTCATCCAAAAAAAAATTTTAATCTAATTATTTTTAATATAAAATATACAGTAGTGGCCAAAAGTGATGTTCGGAGGAGATATTTGTTTTTAATGACCCTACAAGTTTCGATTATACCATCAGAATATGAGGAAAATACTTTATATTTGTTTTAATATTTTCAGTATGAGTGAAGACCAAAGCCCAAGTTTGGTTAAGGTATTTATCTGAAAAAATTATTTGGCAAAAAAGCCAAACAACAGCTACAGATTTTATTTTACTATGAGCTTTTAGTTTTTCTTTGCATTTTTTGCAAAGGAAAATCGATACATTAACTAGCCTAGTCATACACAATCAGTTATTAATATTTTGTTGGTTTTCTCTTGTTTTTGCATGTGTTCATAATTTCTTTGTATGACAGCCTGGCCAAAAATTATGTCTGCACAATTTGGCGTGATTCATTGCTTTATCACAAATAAAACAATCTACTTCAAGCACAACTATGTTTGCAAGATGCTTACAAAATCTTTAACTAGTTTTTATTAATATTTGAATTAAGCGTGATATCGATTTTCCTAGGCTGGACATCATACATCGAGAGTGTGTGTATATATATATACATTCCTTCTAAAAATAGTGGAATTAAATCATGAAGACACAAGCGTTTGTTTGTTATTGTTCTCTAAATCCCTTCTCTTCTCTTCTCTCCGGCAGAATCTGCTGGCTTGTTTCCGGAGCGGTTCGGACAGTTTCACTGGAGACGCGTGTGAAGTGAAGGTCGCGGCCCCGTCACACTCTCCTTCAGCAGAGGCCGAGTACATGAGGATCCGGGCCATGGCTCAACAGGTACACCTGCACACCTCACTCACCTCATTTCTTTTATTAATAATTCCTGACCAAGGCATACGCAGAATAAAGGGCCCTGGTTGAGTTAGTTAGTCTATATCAGTGTCAGTGTTTCTGAACTCCTGAAACGCCTCCATTGTAGTCTTGAGTTTCTTCCGGGAACGAACACGTCACAATATTCCTCATTTAAATAATTAATACGCAGAATAAAGGGGCGGGGCCTGGTTGAGTTAGTCAGTAGTGTGTTAAAGTGGCGGTTATGGTAAGAGGCGGGACATTTCCCAAACACACTCGAAGCGCTCAACCAATCACAACACACTGCTCCAGCCGACCAATCAGAGCACAGTGTGCTTTTCAGAAGGAGGGGCTTAATAGAGACAGGAAGTAAACAGAGCGTTACTGACAGACTGGGAAGAGAGGAGCTGCAACAATGGAGAATATGAGGGAAATAATCAACATTCAAGCTGGAAAACCTGTTCTAGTAGAGCCTGAAACAACATCAAGACTTTAAAATGGCCTCTTTAATAAACAGCTGCTTGGCTCTTTGTGTGTATAATTTATTGTTTATAATGGTTGGATTCATTTCGTCATCTTGCAGGTCTTCATGCTAGATACACAGTGCTCACCTAAAACTCCCAGCAACAAGGAAGGGTTTGAGCACGCTCAGTCCTGTGTGCTGATCATTGAGCTTCCAGCCGATCAGCAATCCAACGGTCAAGCACAGAAGAGGTGAGAGGATGGACATTAAACTCAGACTGCAGATATTTATTATTTTAATAACGCTGTGTAGATCATGACTTGATACAGGACTGCAAGAAAGCGAGGGGACGCATCGCTCCCAATATTCAGTTTAGTGGTTGATCAATATTGGTTTGAGTGACTGATAAGTAAAATGCCATTCAACCATAGACGTGATATTAATGAATAAAATTAAATATAGAATTAAAATATAGTTGAATTACAGATTAAAACTGAAATGTTGTTTTAATCAAATGTAACCTGTGCTTGTGTGTTTTCTTCTCTTTCACATGCTGTGCTTGACACAGAAAAATTGGGTAAGGCCACTGCAAACAAAACCTGCATGCCTTACTGTTCTTCCATACTTTTTAAAGTCCCCTTGTAGTCAATCATTTTATCCCTTAAAACTCATCTTTGATCACCAAAATGACATGTTTAAAAATATATATGCCTTAATATATCTTGACTGTAACTCTACACCCTTGCCTCATTTAGTATCCGCGGTTCTATGAATATGCAAATGAGCCCCGCCTCCACTCACTCACTCAGCTCAGAGATCCACTGGTTGACGATCACAAGTTGATCTGATTGGTTAGAAGGTAGTTTGTGATGTCAGAAACACCAGCGATTTCAAAGCGTGTTTTTGAGACTGTCTTTGGTTCACTGCAGTTTTAAGGAGGAAATACTCAGCAATGGTGTCGACTTATGAACTTACACATGGTTTGAAATGCCTTAAAACACCACATAGACATATAAACAACATTAAAAGCTGGATTTTCACCACAGGGGGACTTTAAAGTAATCTAATTATCCCCTACAGAACAGGGTTATACACTGCATGACACTGCATTTGTTTAGATTTTTTGTATACCAATTAGGGATGCACCAATATGAAAATTTTGGCCGACACCGATCATTCTTTATATTTTAAAGCCGATAACCGATATATATATATAATTTTTGAGAGCATGATTACAAAAGTCTCACCATTAAAAGCCATGTTCTCATTAAAATTTGTATGTAGCCTATATGACCTTAATCGATTTTCCTTTTTTGAAGTGATTCCAATCATATTTCAAGCAATAAAAAAAAAAAATTTGCTTAAATATATCAGCCAAATTTTCTTATCGGGCCGAAAACGATAACATAAAAAATTAACATACTGTATATTGGCCGATACCGATATATCGTGCATCCCTAATACCAAAGTATGCAGGGCATGGAATAGAAACAACGAAAGTTCATTTTAGGACATCGGTCTTACATACAGTACGTACTACTTCTCGTGCTTGTAAATGAAATTCTGATCCCAAATGATCTGTTTAAAGCGAACCGAACGCATGTTTCTGTGCAGGATTCCCTTCAGGACTCTGGTGGTGAGTTTGCTGTCCCATCAGGTGCTCCTGCAGAACCTGTATGATATCCTCTTGGAAGAGTTTGTGAAAGGCTCTGGGATCTCCGAGGGCCAGGCCAGGGTCCCGGGAGTGTCGGAGCCCCGAGGCGCAGGCTTTCTCCGCTACATCTCCATGCAGAACCTGGCCATCATCTTTGACCTGCTGCTGGACTCGTACCGCACCGCGCGGGAGTTCGACACGCGTCCCGGCCTCAAGTATCTGCTCATGAAAGTGTCAGGGGTGTGTGGAGCTGCGAACTTGTACCGCCAATCTGCCATGAGCTTCAATATCTACTTTCAGGTACATTTACATTCTTACCTCAGTCTATACAGGGACAAAACAATGTGAGCACCAGCGAAGTAGGCAATATTTCTTTATTTAGGTGTTTTACAAAAATTGGCCTTTAATACAGCTTCCAACCGTATTAAGGCGGGCGTACACGGTGAGATTTTTGCTGTTTTACGAGCTTCGCAGATGATCGCGTGGAAATCGGTGATGCTCGCAGCGTGTGAGAGGAATTCTGAGCCGAGCACGTTACGAGCACCTCCCGACCTCCCAATAATTTTTAAACATGTTTATAATCAGGACACTTTTCAAAGAGACGCTGAGCGTCCGCGGGCGGGACATAATCGCAGCATTTATCCAATGTCTCTAGTTTCGAAGGTCTGAAAAAAACTGTTCAAAGCAGCTCCACTGAAGTCACTGGACGCTGGGCTTCAACAGGGAAATGCACTTTGACGCTACGGGAATGTATGAGAAGGAAATCAGTCAGGAGTCAGCCGACCTGATTCTGAACGAACTCGTCTTCGAGATGAACGTTTTCAAACGCATTTTTAGTCAATAAAATGTTAACACAATAATATATATTTGACCATTAATTTTTTGACATTATAGGGGAAGCCGAGCTTCCCTTGCAGTCTTAAGGAAATCCCCACTGGGTCAGACCCATCTGATAGCGATGGGAGGCCGAGACTGAGAGAGCTACATGGAGCTACATGGAAAAATATGCACCAAACAAGCCACTTTGAAATTTTACTGTTTTCATGAATACAAAAGTTGGGTGACCCTCCCCCTAGACTAAAAAAAAGTTGAATGACCCTCCCCTCAACAAAGAATAAAAAGACATGACCCTCCCCTATTTTCCTCCGGTGGTCCATTCCATAAATACCGAATGGTCCCTAATGGTACTGAATGAATGACGAGCTTTATGACTGTGAATGTGGGGGTGTTGATGGACTCGATCTACTCTAAACACATATGGAGTTACTCCATATGTGTTTTGATCATCGGTCTGAATCCGATTCATATGTAGTCTTTGACAAAAACATGATTTTATCAGCTTTTCTCCTAAAAGTTTTGCTTTTTTTATGAAACTTACCCACATTCAAGTGTTGATAGAAAAAGAAATGCATGAAGCTAGAATAAGACTTGTTTGTTTAAAAGCAGAGTGTCTGTTCTTTCTTTTGAAATATTGCATGATCAGATATTCATGCAACAAAATATTCTGGGGGCAATAAAACGTCTGTGAAAATAATAAAAAATCCTGGCGCTGGCTGGCAACTTTTTTCAAAAATGCTGTCGAGGAAAGAGTTAATACAACTTTTGAATGTGGTCTATCAGAACATTGCCAGTTGCTTCAGAGATGTTGAAGGAGGGAATCTGCTCCTCACTCAATAATATTCAAGTCAGGTGATTAAACTGACCAGAGAAGATGGTGAACATTCCTGGTTTTATGATCATAACTCCATCTTTTTCACATTTTAGCAGTGGTGTCTGAGATTAAATCTTTAATTGATGTTGGTTTTGAGTTTGTTTTGGACCATTGTCTTGTCCAGCAGTATATTTAACCGTAGGCATGGGGTATTCCTTATCCCTGTGTGCACCAAACACATCTGCTGGGTTTGCTGCCAAAAAGCCCTTTTTTTGTTTCATCTGACCACAGAATCCGGTTCCTTTTGAAGATCCAAGGTCTGACAACTGAATATGCTGGAGTTTATTTTTGGAGGAGCGAGGAGGATTTTTATTGAAACCCTCCCAAACAACATGTGGGGATGTAGGGGTTGTTTGATATATTTTTTTTAGGCTTTCTGAACCCCAAGACTCAAGTAATCTTTGCAATTCTCCATCTGTGATCCTTGGAGAGTCTTTGGCCACATAAACGTTCCTCCTCACTGTGCATTAAGACAATATAGACACACGTCCTCTTCCTGGCAGATTCGTAACATCTTTAGTTGATTGGAACTTCTTAATTATTGCTCCGATGGTCAAAATGGGGATTTTCAATTCTTTAAATATATATATATATATATATATATATATATATATATATATATATATATATATATATATATATATATATATATATACAGCCACTTTCTATTTTGTGAAGCTCAACAATCTTTTGCTGCACATCAGAACTATATTCTTTGGTTTTACTCATTGTGATGGATGATTAAGGGAATTTGGCCTTTGTGTTTCCTCATATTTAAACTCCTGTGAAACAAGAAGTCTTAGCTGGACAATTTCATGTTCCTAGTCACCCTGGTGTGCTAAAAAAAAAAGGTAAATATTAATGGGAATATACTTCAGAGATACTTCAGTGGCCAACATGTTTCGGAGAAAAACATTTATTTAATAATGTGATTTTCCCGGCCACTTTTAATTATTTTACTTCAATGAAAGGTTAGAATTTTGCAACTTTTTTGAATGAAAGATCAAAAGGATAAACAATGCAGATTATTTTATTTTTATTTTTTTTTACAGACATTTTTGATCATATTTACCAGGGGTGCCATTAATTCTGACCACTACTGAATATTAAAAATAGTATATGTATAAATGAGCAAAAGTTGTTAGTTTCTGATACTAATGAATTTCTGATATTTTGCATAGCAACACAGTAATCACTTTACTTTGACAGCATAAACGCTGTCAGTTTTGCTGCTGCCGTTCTGACACACTCTAGATGTGTGAAACCTTACAGTGTTCATTAAGCGTAAGAATTCGAAATTTCAAATGATTTAACTGGAGAATATCTTTGTTCATGAAGCATCATCTCAATATGCCTTCCTGTTGGGTGTTCAGGCTTTGCTGTGTGCAATGCTGACGAACCAGGAGAACATGACGGTGGAGCAGGTGAAGAAGATCCTGAGTGAGGAAGAGGAGGGCGGCTCAGACTCGTCCCAGCAGTGCTCCTCCGAGGACGAAGATATCTTCGAGGAGATGGCCCAGGTGAGTCCTCCTCGTGCGCGGGAGAAGCGTCAGTGGCACGCTCGTGTCCCGTCTCTGAGCACACAACCCTCCAGCAGCGCAGACTGGGCCTGGCTGGTCAAACGCCTGCACAAACTCTGCATGGACTCGTGCAACAACTACATCCAGATGCACCTGGACCTGGAGAGCAGTTTAGGAGAACAACCCACACACCGGGCCGACCCACTCTTTTTCTTACCGCTTTTTAATTCGGAGACCTCCACGCCCTCGACCGGGGGCCCGTCGGGTCACGGGACGCCCTCCGAGGACAGTGTCCGCCTTCACCTTGACGAGACGCCCTCGGATGAGATCCACAGTCCCGGTGGATCGAGTGCAGGTGTCCCCCAGCTGAGAGGAGACCGGAGAGACGGGGCCCGTAAGAAGGAGTGGTGGGAGAGTGCGGGAAACAAGCTGTACACCATCGCCACCGACAAAACCATCAGTAAACTCATGATCGAGTACAAGAAACGCAAGCAGCAGCAGCAGCAGCACAATCACACTGTGTTTCCCAAAGATCCCACAGCAGGAGAGAAGAGGGGTGAGGCGGGGACCCTGCGCGGGCCGGACCCCCCGGGACCCCCGAGGCCTCAGCAACTGGTGGAGCCGGGGCCGATGCGACACTCCTTCAGCGCGGGGCCCGAGCTCCTGAGGCAAGAGAAGAGGACCCGATCCGGCTCCACGGCCAGCTCACACAACATCTCCATCAGAGACTCTGAGGCACAGATACAGGTGAGACGCGACAGGAGACCCACTGCACTTCACATGAGCATCACTGCGGATCAGTCATTTTAAAATCATGAATAATGCATTTACCAAAGTTGACATACTGCAGGTCTTGATGCCCAATTTTGATTTGTTACCTTTATCCGATTTTTTTGACCGTCCGTTTACACGTTCTTTCAACTGTGACCCATATCCGGTTCATGTGTTTACACTTGCCATACTATCTGAAACATCGCGCATGCTTAAAGGGTTAAATTCTCTTGCACAGATGGGCGGACGTGAAATATGCGTGATGCTAGCTCTGCGATATATGCGAAGTTCGCCAAACATCACCATGATTTTGAGGCAAAGGAGGACGAAAAGTGCCGTCATTGCACATATGCTTCAGTTATTGTGTGTGAGAGAGATCTCAGGACTGGCGGGAGCATATTGTGTTTAAATATTGGCTATAACGAGGAGCAGTGGGTCCAAAATTTTGTTGTGTCAACATTTTTTCACATTCCTCTCCTACGACGACACAACGTTTCATCGGGCCATCCGTCCCTTGGCAGATGCGCGTCGAGGTTTCTCTCGTCATTAAACCGCGGAGACATAATGCCTCAGAAAATCCGATCTGCCTGTTTACATGACAGTCGCACTGGCACATATCCGATTTATTTCCACATATGAACGAGGCCTGAAACCAATCTGGAAATATCTGAATGCATGCGTTTTTTTCCTGTTTACACGGTCATAGAACACATCCGATCTGTGTCACATATGAGCAAAAAATCGGAATTGGGTCACATTTCACTGACAGTGTAAACGAGGCTATACACTCATTACACTGTCAGTGAAATGTGACCCAATTCCGATGTTGTGACACAGATCGGATGTGTTCTATGACCGTGTAAACAGGGGAAAAACGCATGCATTCAGATATTTCCAGATCGGTTTCAGGCCTCGTTCATATGTGGAAATAAATCAGATATAAATCAGATATGTGCCAGTGCGACTGTCATGTAAACGGGCACATTGGATTTTCTGAGGCATTACGTCTCCGTGGTTTAATGACGAGAGCAATGCGCATCTGCATTGGGACGGATGGTGTCGTCGTAGGAGAGGAATGAGGACAAACGTTGACACAACATATCAAAGGTTGGCTTGCTCATCCTAAAATTTCGGACGCGCTGCTCCTCGTTAAAGCCCGTCACAATATGCTCCCGCCAGTCCTGAGATCTCTCTCGCACGCACACTGTAAAAAATATATGATCAATACGTTATGACTACATATGTTTTTACATTGCTTTAACTCATCAAATTTAAGTAACTTCCAACTTTTTTTATAAGTTATACAAGATTCAACTCATTTTTTTAAGTCAGTAATTGTGAAATCAGGCAAATTGGGTCACTTTTTGGTTAATGCATGACATTAAACTGTGTTTTTATGATTAATGTGTTGAATTGATGTAATAAAATATAATTGTTCAGGCCCTTCAGGTTTTGAAACATAGCTTTCCCACTTTTTTTTTGGATGAGCAGTGTTCAGGTAAAATGGGCCGGCCGATCAGCAAAAATGGGCTAGTCAAACTGCAAAGTGAAACCGAGACATTTCTGATGAAACACATTTAATTATTTTTAAATGTATAATGTAACCGCGTAACATTGCATTTAAATTACATTAAAACATCAATTTCAATCAATTTATCTCCCTATATTCACCTAATGCTCCGCTCATCCTCTCCTCTATACCCACGAATTGTATTTTTTGTCCTTTCCTTGGCAGACATCCTTTCTGTACCCTCTTTTCTCCTTTCTTACCATTTCTGTTTGACATGCTGTCTGTAAAAAAATAGTTTAACATTAACATTGCTTAAACTCAACTCAGAAGGTGGCCCATTTTAAGTGAAATTAGTGAAATGACAAACATCCAAGTTGGTTGTACTTAAAAAAATTAATGCAGCAACTTTTCTTTTACAGTGCAATAGCTCCAATAAAGTTACCATCGAGTGAAACCTAATTCTGTATTTTTAGCTAAGCAGAATCATGAATATTTCTATTCTGGCGTCACCTGATCATTCCTGATATAACACCAATGCAGCATTTGAATGAAAAGTACATTTTATTAACCGTTTCTCATGTGTCTTGGAAGTAATCATATTTTAAGCCAATATTTTGGCTTAATTTAAAGTATCGTGAGAGTATAATATCATATCGTGAGATAGTATCATGTATCGAACCGAATCGTGACACGAGTGTATTTACACACCTACTATTTTTTTACATTAAAGGCAGGTTTTTTCAAAAAACCTTTTTCCCAAATTTGTTTAAACTGTCTTTATATACCAATACATAATTAAAATGCAAGTACTCTGAAAAAGAGAGTATAAAAATCGAGTGTCTGTAGTCCTCTCAGGGCTGCAATAAACACAGCTACTTATTTCATTCGCTCCCACCCCCTTCCTTCTGGGCTCCTCCCAAAGCCACGCCCCCAAAACACATGACCGCACGATGCCGACCGCTCAGCTGGAGGACGCGTTTGCCAGCGCCGAGCGGAGAGGAGCGCAGTGCATGTAGTGACATCATGTCAGAATCACATTAATAACTTTATCAATATGAATATAAACAACTAACATGGCTGTTAGTACTCACTATCAAGCTAGCATATCGATACTGGTAAAGTTTAAAATATATTGAGTTTGATTCGGTAACGAGCTAGTAACATAAGGCAAAGCTAAAAACAGGTTGCATTGATACACGTTTTCCCATTACCTTCGCTGACTGTATATGCAGGTACTGGGAATTTTGACTGCTCTTTCTCTGCCATAATTATCCTAGCTTCCGTGCCTCTTCCCCTCCTCGAGTCAAACGGGTGCGCGCATGTGGGCGGCTCCTGTAGCAGCAGGGGTGGTAGCCATGGCAGCGAGGGAGAGTGACAGTCGGCCAGCCAATCATTTCATTCGTTCCGAATGGAAATAAGTAGCTGTGTTTATTGCAGCCCTGAGAGGACTACAGACACTCGATTTTTATACTCTCTTTTTCAGAGTATTTACATTTTAATTATGTATTGGTATATAAAGACAGTTTAAACAAATTTGGGGAAAAGTTTTTTAGAAAAAACCTGCCTTTAAAACAGTTTTGCTACATTTTTTTGTTTTGTTTTATAGCCTTCGGAAGGAATTACACCGACCGTGACATTAATAGAAGAATATAGAGTCAAATTATGACTGATAATATGACTTGTATGGGACTGATATTCTTTTATGCATATTTTATGTCATGTTGATTTTCCTGCCCAGGCCTGGACCAACATGGTCCTCACGATCCTGAATCAGATCCAGGTGTTGTCGGACCCCACGTTCATGGCCCTCCAGCCGGCCGTGTTCCCCTGCATCAGTCAGCTGACCTGTCATGTGACCGACCTCAGAGTGAGACAGGCGGTGCGCGAGTGGCTCGGGCGAGTGGGACGCGTTTACGACATCATCCTGTGATGACCCGGCTCGTGTGCTTTACTCTCCGCTCATGTGTTCTGTGACGTCTTAACTATTTTTACCGTAGTGCACAGTGATCTCTGTGTAATACGAAACCCTTCTGCGAATGTTCAATATCCATGCTGTTATATTCAGAATCTATATTTTTTATTTATTTATATCTCTGAATGTGTATTGGCTTTAAATGTACATGTGCCATATACAGAATTATGTTGTTTTTCGCTCATCTAACCCTTTAAAACTTCAACTTTAAACTCCCCTGAACATTTCAACCAGTTAAAAGTCGTTGCACAATGAAATGCGGAACTTAATGCACTTTCGTTAATGCTTTGATTGATATATCTAAAGCATGAACTTGTGCTTTTGCTAAATGCAGTTTTATGTTAGTATCATCACAACATAGTTCATGTACATATTATACAATGCCTTAAAATAGAAGTAATCAGAGGAATTGGCTTAAGTTAGATATTTAATCCTGAACAAAAACACTGTACAAGACATTACGTGCTTTTGTAGAATCAGCTATAGTTTAAAATCAGGAGGCCGGATGTGTTGGCTTCATCTTCGTCTGTAAATCTGGAAGCATTGGAGTCGCGTTCAACCTTCACAAGAAATCTGTTTAATATCTAATGTCCAACGTCCATCCAGTCAGGCAGAAACTGTGTGCCATAGATCCCACTACCCATAATCCAACGGGAATCTATGGTTTAAAGCATCAGACACTAGTTTTAGAGTTCACCAAACATCTGACTAAACTTGAATAAAACAGTGAGAAATCAAATGTACAGTAAGTGTAGTTTTTACAGCTGCACCGTATGTTGTCTTAAAAACCTAAAAGCCACTTGTAGAAGTTATCATCTCAAACAGTTTAGGGATCTTTTAACTGGAGACTATTTACAATCTATTTATTAAAACCGGATACGTTTGCACTTTTAGAGAGGCATACAATTTTAACGCTTTATCCCAAATATATTTTATTCCTTGATATCTAGAACTGCAGTTGTTTGAATATTCATTTTTGCCTTCAATCATCTGCATGTATTATGTATATGTTGATTTTTATGTGTGTGTGTGTGAAAAAGGATATTTATTTTGTGATGCTTAATGTTATTAAGAGAAATTTGCTCAACACGTATGACAAGCTACAAAGAAATGGTATGTAATTCATATACAGTGATTTCAAAAAAGGCTTCTGCGCTGTATACTTCGTTATGTGCAATGGGAACTATGAAAACGTGGACCCATATACAGATATTATTTACATGTATCCAGTGCACACAGCCTGTGTTTCATGATCTTAGTGAGAATGTATAATCTTTAGCTCTGTTTATTGCTCATATTCGGTTGTGTTTATGGAAACTGCTTGGCATAAACAACAGGGGGAGATTAAACTGGACGTTGAAAGGGACCAAAGACAAATTTATGTGACAAATGTATGTTCAATATGAGATTGAATTCTGAAAAACTATTATGTACTTTATTTTTAGCAAAACAAAGTTTTTTTTTTTTTCCTTCAGTTGAAAGCCTGATTTGTCCAAAGATTTGTTTTCTTTGATTTTTTTTTTTGTTCCTCTTCTTTTTCTCTTCTTTTTCTTTCTTTTTCTAGGTACACACTGAAGGATTGTCTACATTTGTCGGTTTTGTAAGTAGTCGACAGCACAAAAGTTGAGTTTGAACAGATTGTGAATATGTTCAGACAGTGTTTTGTCTGGACAAAAATAAGGACTTTATAAACTCTAAGGGATATGTTTAGTGGATGTTTAGTGCAAATGATTGGTTTGAGACTAAACTTTCAGCGCTTGGTCTAAATCCATAGGAAAACACTATGGATTATGTTGTGCAGACTTAACCTAAACATAAAAACACAAGCTAAACCAGATAATACTCAAAACATGTCTTAATTTCATAATGCCACTCCATTCCCAGCGCACTAACATTAATCATCCCATAATGTACCAGGCATATATATTATTTTAAATACGCTGGCGAGGATATGTTAGTGTGTGTTTTGGAGGGAGTGCGCTCAGTACTTGTTTACTACATGCTGTTTATTATCAGACTTCTATCAATCAACTGCAGTACATGTGCATTACGCTGAATGTGCTCTGAAGTGTTTATTGGACGATCATTTATGTTGTAAGTGTTGTAGAATAAATAAGCAGAATTACAAACCGTGTGTGTTTTATTATTGGCAAGATTGACTGGCAAGTTTATTCTGTTTAATATTACTGTTAAATCACATATGCACATACAGAGCAAACTGATTTGCAAATACCAGAACTTTTCTTTTGAGTGGATTCTTCATCTATTTTTGAAATCATATATATATACACTCACCTAAAGGATTATTAGGAACACCATACTAATACTGTGTCTTTCGCCTTCAGAACTGCCTTAATTCTACGTGGCATTGATTCAACAAGGTGCTGAAAGCATTCTTTAGAAATGCTGGCCCATATTGATAGGATAGCATCTTGCAGTTGATGGAGATTTGTGGGATGCACATCCAGGGCACGAAGCTCCCGTTCCACCACATCCCAAAGATGCTCTATTGGGTCTCTGAGATCTGGTGACTGTGGGGGCCATTTTAGTACAGTCAACTCATTGTCATGTTCAAGAAACCAATTTGAAATGATTCGAGCTTTGTGACATGGTGCATTATCCTGCTGGAAGTAGCCTTCAGAGGATGGGTACATGGTGGTCATAAAGGGATGGACATGGTCAGAAACAATGCTCAGGTAGGCCGTGGCATTTAGACGATGCCCAATTGGCACTAAGGGGCCTAAAGTGTGCCAAGAAAACATCCCCCACACCATTACACCACCACCACCAGCCTGCACAGTGGTAACAAGGCATGATGGATCCATGTTCTCATTCTGTTTACGCCAAATTCTGACTCTACCACCTGAATGTCTCAACAGAAATCGAGACTCATCAGACCAGGCAACATTTTTCCAGTCTTCAACTGTCCAATTTTGGTGAGCTCGTGCAAATTGTAGCCTCTTTTTCCTATTTGTAGTGGAGATGAGTGGTACCCGGTGGGGTCTTCTGCTGTTGTAGCCCATCCGCCTCAAGGTTATGCGTGTTGTGGCTTCACAAATGCTTTGCTGCATACCTCGGTTGTAACGAGTGGTTTTATTTCAGTCAAAGTTGCTCTTCATCAGCTTGAATCAGTCGGCCCATTCTCCTCTGACCTCTAGCATCAACAAGGCATTTTCGCCCACAGGACTGCCGCATACTGGATGTTTTTCCCTTTTCACACCATTCTTTGTAAACCCTAGAAATGGTTGTGCGTGAAAATCCCAGTAACTGAGCAGATTGTGAAATAATCACAATCCCGGCCCGTCTGGCACCAACAACCATGCCACGCTCAAAATTGCTTAAATCACCTTTCTTTCCCATTCTGACATTCAGTTTGGAGTTCAGGAGATTGTCTTGAGCAGGACCACACCCCAAATGCATTGAAGCAACTGCCATGTGATTGGTTGATTAGATAATTGCATTAATGAGAAATTGAACAGGTGTTCCTAATAATCCTTTAGGTGAGTGTATATACCTGTGTGGTGGATGGATTATCTCGTCAAAGGAGAAGTGCTCACTAACACAGATTTAGACAGATTTGTGAACAATATTTGAGAGAAATAGGCCTTTTGTGTACATAGAAAAAGTCTTAGATCTTTGAGTTCAGCTCATGAAAAATGGGGTCAAAAACAAGTGTTGCGTTTATAATTTTGTTCAGTGTATATATATATATAGAGAGAGAGAGCGAGAGAGAGATACAGTACTTTACAATAAAGTTCCATTTGTTAACATTAGTAAACATGAATAACCAATACTTCTAGCATTTATGTTAATCTAAACATTTACTAATACATTTTTTCAAGATCAAAAGTTGTATCTGTTAACATTAGTTAATGCACTGCAATCTAACATGAATATTAATAAATCTCTAAAAATGTATTGCTCACTGTCAGTTCATGTTAGTTAATGCATCACCTAATGTTAATAAGACCTTATTGTAAAGTGTTCCCTCATTAATGTAATTGTATTAGACAATAAAATAGCAAAACAGTTTGCCAAATTTTTAACGTTATATCTATCGTTCTATAGTTTATATTTTTAAATAATGCAAACAAATAATGGAAATAATCTCCAATTGACATGCACTGGAAAGAATAAGTTTGTGAACCCTTTGAAAATATCTGGTTTCTGCATTGATTGCTCATAAAATGTGGTCTGATCTTAATTTATATCCCAAAAAACTGTAAACTTAAAAAAATTTGATGTCATACACCGATCGGTCTACGCAGCGCCGCTTCAAGTCAAACACACCTAACACACACTTGCTCTGTCCCTGAACGAATCAGCACTTTTGAACAAATCGTTTGACTGAATTGCTGACACATACTGGCGGTTTAGTTTCATATTTAAAAAGTATGATTTCCATTATGGTTAAAGAGATAGATATAGTGATAAATAAACTGCACTTAAAAATAAATAGACTATTACAACATGTCTCAGTCGTGTATAGCCAGCATGTGGTACATGTCCCTTCATAAAAAAACATTCTTGTGTTTTTCTGATAATAAGACTTCCACATTTAGTAGATATTTCTAGAGGTCTTTAACTGTTATCCCGAGATCTCTTTCAGGATTGTCTTCAAGTGATCTTTGCAGGATCTCATGGAGAGAGTGGCAACTGTTACTGTCCAGCATTTTCTACTCTTGGGTTGATGAATGCCAAGGTCTTTAGCAATGCTTTTGCTGCATTTTCCAGCCTTGTGCATCTTTACAGTGCACTTTAAAGGTACCGTGAAAGCTTTTGGGAAACCAAACGTTCTTGGGAAGACCAGATTTGTCAGTAACCAGTCTTGGTGCCTTTATTTAAAGGACAGGGAGGGGAACCTGTGTGACTCTCTTTAACTGACTCAATTAGCTTTTGGAAAGACGTTACATGGAGGTTCACTTACTTTTCCCAGCCTGCCCTTTCAATGATCACTCAACGTCTTCAATGAGAGAATTTGTGTGTAATTACTTCAGTCAGATTGTGTTTGTCTATAATTGTGACTTAAATTAATAAGTAATCAATGCATAAATCCAGATATATTTCTAGAGGGCTCACAAACTTGCCACTTTATATATCAGCCCATTGTTATAGCAAATGGACATAATGCACGTATATGTGTTTCGCATTACACATTTTTTTGCTAAAGAAAGTCAGTCGTTGGAGAAAATAAGGAGCGCAAGTTAGGTCTATTCCCGAAGCCATGGGATTGGACCCGGATGCCCTCACAGCTGTGTGATGTATGTAGGCCAGTTGTGTTAAGAATGATTGGATGCTCCGGCACCAACTCTTGATCCCTGAGAGTCGAGCTGCTTCTAGACGGGGTATAAGCCATTAATGCTATAGATGATGCAGCTGTGCACTATCAGCACTCACAGAGCAAACATGCGTGTGCTTCTGGACAGCAGCTGGATCCAGTTCGGCCCGGCGGGACGGGGCTCGTACGACTGGGTCGCAGGCGCATCCGCTCCGCCATCAACTGAGGACCGTCTCAAGGTAAAACTCTTTTCACAGGCTTACAACTGTCCTTGATTTTTAATGTTGAATTTTTGTGATTAGTGTTTTTGATGTGATTTTTGACTCCTTTTATCATTTGGTTTGAGGTATTTCTTGTTTTTTTAGATACTTATCCTGTTGTACAGCACAGTGGCCAATTACTGTTGCTTTTATTGTGCTATATAAATAAAAGGTTGATTGATTGATTGATTAGAGACTAAGCAGATGAGGTAAATCAACCATACGTGCACTCGTTCCTCCAGGAGTAGATCGCATCTCTATATGACTGCTTTCATCCAGAAGTTATCATATCTCATATCGTAATCTGTCCTCGTCTGATACCATCACTCGCATACACAGATAAAGCAGTGATACGGTGTAAGTCTCTGGCAGAACATGACTTCTCCAAGTGCAACAAGTTCCTGGATGTTTCCACATCTTTGTTGATCCTGGAACAATATTCCAATCAACCAATCAGATTTGAAGGACAAGTTTACAGTTTTTGTCAAGTTTAGGCTTACAACCAGGGTTAGGTGCGTCTACATCAGTGTTCTTCAACTACTGTTTCCCTCTGATTTTATGAATAACTTATGGGTAGGTTTAGGGGTAGGGATATAGGATTACATTTTCGGACAGGAATGTTGTTCCTGAATCAACAAAATATGTTGACCCAGGATTGTCGATTGCTTCTGGTTCAATCATATTTGAACTAATGTTGTTTAATAATAATATAGTATGTATTATATAATATCTGAGCAATATCACACAAGCAGGAATGCACTTACATAAGAAATAATTGATGATGAGCTGCTGAATTACGTAAAAATAATGCACTAAGTTGGTAATGCAAAGCAACTGGACCGACTAGAGTCAATCCGTTTATATGATTACCACACTTCATTTTACATTCACATGCTGTGTTCATGTCGTCATTACTGTCATTTCGGGAAGACGACACGTGATGTTCTTGTCTGAGCTATTCACGTCCTCAGACTCATGTGTGCTTCAATGGCAACACTATCAACGCCTAAATGAATCTGCAGCGGTCGGGTGAAGTTGGCGCTCTCAGAAAATTCCCAGTTTACAAGTTGTTATTACAAGCTCAATGAGGACGTGAACGCTTTTTACAAGTTGGAATGTCAACGTAATTACGATTTGATTTCCAAATTTAGCAAACACCTTTATCACAAGAGAGAAACAAAAGCAATTTGTCAAGGAATTGCTTTTGTTCAGCGTCGCCTTCGTCAAGCTTCTGACAACTTTCAGTCTTTATTTAAAAAACAAGGTTGAGTGAGAATAGTTTGCAAGAGCGCGATTATGAACACAATAAGACTGTGACAGTGGAGTTAGTCCCTGTCCTAAATGAAACCCTAGCCCTCTTCCTCTGAGTCCACACTTTTGTGACGTAATGCCGCTTTGACTGTCATTGAGGACACATATCGGCTCACGATAAACCCTCTGAAACCTAAAATGACAAATGGGACACCCTTACGGTCTTCTGGACATCTGGACTTCCACAAGACCTTAAGTGCACATGAAGTGTGCCATTCGGGACAGGGCCTTAGTAGACGAGTGCCTCCTTGGTTGATGATTATTAATATTCTCGACAACCTCTGTAGTCTCATTTAGACTCTTGTTAACAACCGCCTTTCTCAAGATAAGTAAAAGCTTTAAATAAATCACAAAGGGGTATTACTGATGTGTTTTATGCAGTAGAGTAAAATGTGGGGGGAAAAAACATGACTTCGGGCCGATGGAACTGGAAGTGCTTAAACTCATTTCTAGGTTTTGGACTGCAAAAATACATCTTTTTTAATGCTTTATTTGAACACCAGCCAAGAATATTTTTTGCCAGCCAAAATAATAAACAGCCTTTTTTTGTCACATATACATTCATTTCAGTACTTTTAATTGAGATAATAAGGTAGGCCTATTATGTTGAATACAAATATAAAACAAATGTCCAGAGCAAAATTTGAAATGTATAATAAAAAAATTAAAAAAATCTATATTGATCAAAATGTGAGAATATGAAATATTACTATCATTGGGGTGAAAAAAAAGTATTATTTTTTTTTGTCAGTTTTGTTACCTGACTCGTACGGAAGGGAAGGCAGAACGTACTCGGTTACGTAACCTCGGTTCCCTGAGAGATAAGGGAACGAGTATTGCGTTGCAAACGCTATGGGAAAACTCCTTTTCTCGAGAAAAGAACGGCCATGGTGTGTAAAGCAGAAGCAGCCTGGCCAGCGGCGGAGTATGCACGATCCGCGAGTGCTGAAGACGTTCTGCAAGGTATTAGATGGGTGTGCAGCCTTTGCTCTCCAACTGCCAGCAGGACACAAATGGGCGGCGACTGCTTCTTCCAGTGGCGGGAGCTTTTTCCTCAGCGCCGTCAACAGATAGAGCGTTAACTGTACGCACACACCGCCGCCGACTTGAGCTGCAAAGAAGCTCTGGCCGTCCTGTCAAGGACGCTTGTCAAAAAGTACGGGGAAGCTTGACGCTTAAGCCTGTTTTATACTTCTGCGTCGAACTGCCGCCGTAGCTACGTCGTAGGCTGTGTGTAGCGCGCGTACCCTTCGGCGTACCCTGACGTGCACCTCTCCAAAAATGTAACAACGCGTCAATTCTACGCGGACACAAGCGCTGTGATTGGTCTGCCAGAACCCCTCCCTCGGGGTAACATGCTCCCCAGGTGCGCGTCAACGCGGACAACGACACAGAAGTATAAATTAAAACCAACACGTTGCCTACGGCGTATAGGCTCCGGCGTATGTTCCACGCAGAAGTATAATGAGGCCGCTCTGAATAGTGAGTGCGCGCGCGCGGCCGGGGCTCTCTCGCTCTCTCTCTCTCTCGCACGTGCGCTCTCTCTCTGCTCTTCAGAGGCAGAAGAGCGTGTGCGCACTGAAAATTTCATATTTTGGTATGAACATTCACCCGCCAGTGTGGCGGATAGCCTTTTGAGATTTACTCGCCAAACAGAAAATCTACCCGGTGTGATCGTACGTACGAAAGGGTTAAATTAATTGCAACAAAAATATATGGGGCCTATATATTTTTTCCACTTTTTTTTTTATAGAAATCATCTCGCGACCCCTGCGCCGGGGTCCCGCGACCCCCCCACTTTGGGAACCACTGAGCTAGAGGACGCATTATTTACCTGAGACAAGCGGAGGGGAAGGAGCATGCAGTGACATCATGTCACTTTAGATTGCTCTTTCTCTGCCATTGTTTTGGTATTCCTAGGTTCAGTGCCTTCTTCTTCTTCTTCGATAGATTTTATTGGCAGCTTGCAAACATAGTGCATTACCGCCATCTACTGGACGGAGGTGTGATCAGGTTCCGTGCCTCTCGCACTCCTCAAATCAAACGGTCGCGCGCAAGTGGGCAGGTGCTGTGTGGCAAAAGGGTGGTTGCCATGGTTGCGAGAGAGTGACAGTCGCCTAAGCCAATCCTTTGATTCGTCCCGAATCGAAATAATGAGCTGTGTTTAATACAGATTAAACGGTCTAGAGTCACTTGATTTTTATACTCTTTTTTTCAGAGTTCTTACATTTTAATTATGTATTGATATATATAGAAAGTTTTAACAAATTTGGATCTTTAATTTTTAATAAATCCTACCTACCCTGCCTTTAAGTCACAATTATAGACAAACACAATCTGACTGAAGTAATTAAAAGAAAGAGGGCATTAGCCTACTTAAATTAAAATAAATGTAAACATTAATTAAGGTAAAAAGTTTGTAGGTTGTGCAAATTGTACATGTTCTGAGTCTTTTGGGTTAAGAGATGAAATTGTAATCAAGTGATGTTTTATCTCGTGTAAGAATACCAAAAAAATAGGTTTACAATTTGAAAACTTACATAAATGAATATAAAATCTACATAGGAAAAGAATTAGAAATATTAAAAAGCAGGCATTTGAATCCACTTTTTTTTAAAAAGACATAAAAAAATAACAGGTTTGGGATTCAGTAAGAAATTTTGCAAGATATTGCTTGAAATAAACCAACTAACATCTTTCCAAAGTTGCAGAGTAGGCTATAACTAAGTGAAGAAGAGTTTCAGTGTCATTCTGACAGAAAGAGCAATAAGAGCAATAAGGTTGCCCCGCCTCGTCGTCAGAGAAGAGAAGAGATGCTGCAAGATATTCTGATTCAAGATTAGGAGGCACATGAATTCAACAAAATTATCTGCACGAATAAATCATTAAACACTGCAATATTCCAGGCCTCAGAGAATATGACCCTGTGATGATGATGATGATGATGATGTGATGTCTTACGTGTCTGTTGTCATTTGTTGCCAGGGTTACTGGAACGAACTGACTTCAAACAAGGTCGAGGAGAGAGCGGAGGTGACGCTCTATGTTGCCATAACAACGGGCTCGTTGCTCTTCCTCGTGGGATTTGTCTTTTTCGTTTACAAAAGATGTTCCAGGGTCAAAGAGAACACGACCACAGTAATAACCCTGGACGGCACCGCTGAGTTTCTGTCCTCTTTGGAGGAAGGAGACCGCACTGAGGACGGGAACGACGGGGTTTTCCTGATGGTTTATCTACCGGCTCCATACGAGAAAACCCTGACGAAGATCGCGCGCGCCGCCAGCACTTCCGGCTCACACACCGAACTGGAGATTGAGGAATTAGACACAGAAACCTCCAGTGATCAAGAGTGATCCTTCAAAGCTCATATTTCACCTCCAATGTAAAGCATATCGATCCAAATAATGCATTAACACTAACAAAATGGTATGGGAGTATCTTTGGAATCCCATATAGCATGAATATGGTAATAATAACCATATCTAATAGGCTACCATACCTTTACCATGGTACCACCACAGCAGTTTTTGTAAGGAAGTAGTGCCAGTTTTGTTTTTGAATATTTATGATCTATGGAAATACAGAATATTTATTAATCTAAATGGAATACAAAAGGATTTGCTTTTGTTTCTCCAAACTTTACTAGTAGTGTTGTATATAATAATTAGGGTATAACATATAGGCCCTAGTCTTTGCAACATTTTTAAAGATGAGGACTTCTTGTATCTAAATAGTTCTCTTTTTTGTAAAATATGTTTACCTCATCATTATTTCATTGGTAAGAAATGTTCAATAATGGAGATGTTATCAACAGTGACACATAAAAACAATGTTTTTTTTCTTATCTCTAGTTAATATCAGCTCTTTCACCACATTATGTGATTCTGCAAGCAAATTGAAATAAAATTAAATTGCATTACCATGCTAATTGGTTTGAGAAACTGAATCATTGAACTGAGGATTTTGATTATTCGTCTACTGTGAACAGAAGAGGGAAAACTCCATCTTTGTATCACATTGTTACATGGTTAAATAGCACACGTCTTTATATTGTTAACCATGTCAAATTCCACCTTCTTATAAGATGTTGTTGTGATCATATAAGGTAAAAGTGATCTGACTCCTGTTTTAATGAAATGCTGCATCACTTTGGCCTCACTATAACACTCAACCTTACAGTCTGCACTCAACATGCTTTCTCACTGAAGCTCTCGAGAATCAACAGATATAGATTGAGTCTTAATATACCACATATTAGAAATGTCTATAGCACATTAGACACACTATTTACACCATATTCACAGCATACAAAAAGTAGCCATAATACAAGTAGCCATTAGTTACTGTGCAAAGGTGACTTTAAACTGTTAAAAAGATGCAAGGAAGACGAGACCAATCATCATGCAAATATAATCAGTATGCGAGTCTTTGGGAACTTCCATCTTTAGTTCTTTATAAATAAATAGCCATTCTCTACAGAATAAAGTCTGTACTTTAAAAGGGCTAAACGAACTGCCTCAGGAATATCACTGTAACAAAGACCTGTAGGGTTCAAGTGATCTTCCTCCAGCATGAAGAGAAGTAAACCGTGAAGAGAACTAGTGTATGAATACACACTCGAAAGAAAACACACCTACTAAGAAGCCAGAAACTATGCAGACTGGCCCCTTACAAATGATCTGGATTATATCTTACTTCCGTCACACTTGATTGAGATTTTTTATTTATTTTTTATCACTAATTTAACTTTTCTATACGCCATTTTTTTTTTTGCATTTACTTTTAACCAGTTGGTATCAAGGGAAGTTTCAGTGAGGAATAATGTCAGATGCCCTCAAGTGCCCAAAAATAGTATGTCTCTTCATTTTGAACACAATATCCATTTTGTCATTTCTACCTAACAAATTCTTGCTTGGAAAATGTGATTGTTATATTTTTTTTCATAATGCAATTACCAATATGATTTTTAATCTCATGTCACATCTGCAGCCCCTTTATTAAGACTCAATTACCCCTTCATCAGCCTCAAACCAGTGTTTCTGAATGACATACGGCAGTGACATCATAACTAGACTAAATATAGACATCATAACACAGAAAGTATAAAAGTATGTTGCATCGCTGTGGATTATACATGTCACTCCTTAAACAGCGTTCATTTGAAAAGTCATGCTTTCTGTCGTAGGTTCAACAAACCAAAATCAGTCTCTTTTCAAATGCCCTCTAGCTGGATCCTGCTTTAATAACACCTCATGCAATGACCGTGTGGTACAGCGCCATCGTGTGTTTCAACGCGGAACTGCAGCTGTTAAAACACCTGCTGATCACCAGGAAAAGGATATGGTTATTATTCAGTGTGTTCTCCTTTTATTCTGTATTTTTATTCATAGTTCGGGGACAATCTTTTCATTACCAAAAAGTACTTTTTGTTGTTGCAAATTAACAAATAGATCTTTGACTTTGCTTCTATGCGTTTAAGAGACATTCTGCCTACAACTTATTCTTAAAATAAAAATAAGAAGCATTTGTTTAACTTTAAAACATTTTTATTACAAACATTTGACATATTTGATTATGCAATAAATACACATTAAATCACATTAAAGGCATCAGACAAGGAACATCCACTAATCTTCTGTCTTTTTCCGTGTGGGATCCAAATTTGTGCCTTCATAAATGACTTTATTCTTCATGCCGTCCTGAATTATTCTCTGCTGAACACGCAGCTTGGCATTATTATATCTGCAGTAGCACCTGTAAAACAATGAGATACACATTTTCATATTCACATTTCTGTAATGGACTAAAAAAAACTTTTATTTTATTTTACTTGTTTGATAATATGTTGATTAAAATATATGCTTCTTACTGTAAAGTAAAAAAACATGTAATTTTACAGCATTAAGAACCTAATTATAGTTTCAATGCCTGTTTTTGAGACACGCACCACGAGCCCAGAGTCGTAAGCATGAATCCTGCGGCACCCACGTCAAACGACCTCTTTACCCGACCTGCGAACGACAAGTTGAGCATTACATTAAAGACATAAAACAGAAACATTATCAACAATACTGAAGATCAACAGAATCATGCTCTTACTTGTTGCCAGAAAGTGCAGCAGTCCTGCCACTAGTGACGCCCCGGCTCCGTGTAGAAGAGATTCCCGAGCACACGGCGTATTCTGGATGTCAAGGATCCCCAGCACCTTCGGGCCCTGTGTGTGTGTGTGTGTGTTATAATGTTAGGGGTCCAATTAATGGCTGAACACTCTAGCCTATTCATTTATTTGTATAAAATGCCACTGATTACAAAAATCACTCATTCACTACACTGATTTAAATCTCTTCTGGGTTCAGTGAATAAATATTAATGACAAACTCAAAACTTACACTAAACAGCCATTACAATAAAGTCAGATAGCAATACCATGGTACTTTTTTGATGTTGCTAGAAATCAAGGTGAATGTCACCATTACAGTATAGGAAAAGCATAAGACTCAATGTCCTGCATCCAGACCCTAACCATGGTTTTAGTACAGATAAAAGAAATAAACCATGGTTATTGTAGTGTAACCACAAATTAACCACGGTTTTCCTACACTAACCATAGTTTAACCATGGTATTTGTAGTAAAACAAATGGTATTGGTTATACAAATGGTAGCTAATCAATCCGGCAAAAAAAACATAGTTACTACACTTTTACTATAATAAAACCATGATTAATTTTTGCAAGGTTAATTGTGGCCAGGGTATTATAAACACCAGCGTAATATCTGACTAAAATTCTAGAATAAAATTACACCCACTTGGATCTTACCGCCCTCCTCGGTCATGTTCGAGATGAATTTTCTACACAATCATTCAACCAAGTTCATCTCATGGTTCATCTGCGTTATGAAATGTTAACCCAATACTTTTGCGGTGCGCCGATAAATCCTTCCTGACGGAACACTTTAGCTGGCGATAGTTGGTTCCGGTGTTTAGAGGCGCTGTGTAGCATTACAGTGGGCTAGTGTAGTAATTAATTGGCAAAGTGTAAAATAGGTTACTAGTGTAAAATAAAATAAGATTCCATTTCCAGTGTTTATATATTGAAATAAATAGACTACTGAATGCACAACAGAGAAAAATAACTAAAGATTTGCTTTTTCTGAAAGAAATCTTAGGCAGTAAAATAAGTTTCTGATAAGTTTTAGTTTTAGTTTTTGGTCCTGTGAAGGCTAAATGAGATGCTTCATCCACTTTAAATGTTGTCAAACTTTACATTACAACACATAACAAGAGTTTATTTTAGACTAGCCTATACGAATTTATAGTTTGGAGTCATATCAGAAGGAATTCAATTTCCCCTGATCCTTTGAAAGTTACTGTACTACAGTAGCCAACTATCACGTTCATGTTCACTGTTCTCACGCAGTAAAAAAATACAATGCAGAGCAAAGGAACAAAGTCCTGTGCATTTTATAATGAAATTGAAACAATGAATGTGCGCTGTTTAATGTGTCATCGTAGAGATCGCTGTGGCACGTGAACCGATCATCTCTTCCTTTTTACTAGTTATAGCACAAAATAAACATGAATGAACAATGGGAGGTACGTTGAAGAATACAGTACAACTTACCGAAATGTAGCTTATGTAATCGCGCAATCAGCATTTCAACACAAAAAGATGTCAATAAAACAGCTTGTAAACAATGTCATGTAATGTTACAATTACCACATGCCATTCAATGACCACTTGATAGTTAGCTAGACAAATTAACTCTACTGAGAATCGTTTTGCTAAAAAATATGCACTATATTAAATATTACTTAAATAAAACTTTAATATTATAGTAATGTACCAGCTGACAGAGTTCCCTGTTTACAGAATTATTTGAGAGGGATTTTTTTTCCTAGAGAAAAATTCACATGTAGTCTACTGTACCTGATATCCACATGAATCGATTTCGGCTCAAACTGAATCGACAATTCAATTCAATTCAATTCATTTTTTTTTTTTTTTTTTTTTTTGGTGTGAAGAACAAAATCTAAAGACATTTTTTCCAATATAGACCTTATGTAGCCCCGCCCCTTTTCAGCGCTGCGCTCGTCTTTTGACTTCCGGTCTGTATTTTCACAGCGATCTTGCCTATTTATGAATGAACGGCTAGTTTTAAAATCTTCCCGGTCTACTGCCATTTGTTAAGACATCTGCTTTAAACATTACAATCCTCATGATGACTTTCGTTAACTTTACATTAAGTAAATCCACTTAAAAAGCTAATTACTCCTGGACAGCAGCGCCATAGAAACATACAGAGCGACCGCAAAAACGGAAGTTAAAAGACAATATTCTAAAGATGGCGGCGCGCTTGTTTCTCTGGCGCATAAGGTCTATAGAACCTATTAGAATGAAAAAGGTTCCAAAGATTCTTCATGGAACCAAAGATGCCATTAAAGAACCTTTATTTTTAAAAGTGGATATGTTGTCAATAGAGTTGTGTTTGAGTGTTTTCTGCCTTGCGAACACTAACTCACAGTGAAATCTGAGAGCAGGGCCTCAGACCTTGATCATTTCCTGACTGTGCTTCACAGAGAGGCCATGGAATCGAATTTAGCTCCACGGAAATGATGTTAGATGAGATATAAAACTGTCCAGAGTGACACTGGATGCACAGCAGGTGTTCTTTTATCTGTGTTCTGACCTGACACATTTAAACAGTTGTGGAAACACATAATCCACTTGAGATCAGTGTGATTAATTTAAGGTCAGATTTTAGTGTAATTGTCGGTCACTTGGTTTCAGTGTCCTGTATAAATCTGGCCAGATGCTCTGAACACACAGAGTCTCTTCTAACAGCCTGCTGAGCAACACACACACACCTGTCAAGTAAGTCGAATACATTTTTAATATTGTGTGAATGTTTCAAAGGCGCTTCAATGAAATTGCTTTCCTTCCTTTCCTTCCACAGGATGTTAGTCGTTCGAAACAACATCCTCCTTCTCTTATTCTATTTAGTTGTTCTGCTAGTCGTTGCTCAAAGCTCTTTTCTTCCGCCATGTGAGCCGATTAATGAGACGGTCTCTGTGGAAAAAGAGGGCTGTCCGAAATGCCTGGTGTTTCAGACCAGCATCTGCAGCGGACACTGCCTAACAAAGGTGCTTAGTCCTGTTTGATGTGCATGGGAACCATTTTTAACAACATTCATTTGCATTAATTTTTATATACACTGCCGTTCAAAAGTTTTTGATCGGTAAGATGTTTTTAAATGAAGTCTCTTCTGCTCACCAAGGCTGCATTATTTGATAAAGAAAAAAAATAAATAAAAAATAATACTAAAGCTTAAAACTAAGTAATATTGTGAAATATTATTACAATTTAACATAACTGTTTTCTATGTGAATATATTTTAAAATGTAATTTATTCCTGTGACCAAAGCTGAATTTTCTGCATCATTACTCCAGTCTTCAGTGTCACATGATCCTTCAGAAATCACTCTAATATAATGATTTGATGCTCAAAAAACATTCATTATTATTATCTATCTTGAAAACAGTTGTGTAAAAAATTGTCCCCCCAGGATATTCTTTGATGAATAGAAAGTTCAAAAGAACAGCATTTATTTGAAATAGAATATTTTGTAACATGTCACTTCTGATCAGTTTAACTCATTGTTGATGAATAAAAGTATTGATTTATTTGATTTATTTCCCCCCAAAAATGAAATACAAATTCTTACTGACCCAAAACTTTTGACCGGTAGTGTTTAATGTTACAAAAGCTTTCCATTTCAGATAAATGCTGTTCTTTTGAACTTTCTATTCATCATAACATCATGAAATAAAAATGTATAAAACTGTTTTCAACACTGATAATAATGAGAGATGTTTCTTGAGCTTCAAATCATCATATTATAATGATTTCTGAAGGATCATGTGACACTGAAGACTGGAGTAATGATGCTGAAAATTCAGCTTTGATCACAGGAATAAATTACACTTTACTGTATATTCACATAGAAAACAGCTGTTTTAAATTGTAATAATATTTCACAATATTATAGTTTTTTATTTTGTTGCATTTTTAATCAAATAAATGCAGCCTTGGTGAGCAGAAGAGACTTCTTTTAAGGTGTCATCATTGTTACAGTGTAATTATACATTTAAGTACTGAGTAATATTAATTAACTACATGTATAAGGTTAGGATTAGGGTTTGGTCTGGTTTAGGGTTAGTTGCATGTAATTATGCATAATTTATAGTTATTACTATAGTACTAACTACATGTAACATATGTAACAATGACACTGTAAAATAAAGTGTTACCTAAAAACATAAGAAATCTTACCGATCAAAAACTTTTGAACAGCTGTGTGTAAGCATCAATATTTCCAGTGAAGTACTATAAAAGAGTGTATCATCTTGTTTGTAGGAGCCTGTATACAAGAGCCCATTCTCCACTGTCTACCAACACGTGTGCACGTACCGGGACGTCCGCTACGAGACGGTGCGCCTGCCGGACTGCCCCCCTGGGGTGGACCCGCACATCACCTACCCGGTGGCCCTCAGCTGCGACTGCAGTCTCTGCACCATGGACACCTCCGACTGCACCATCGAGAGCCTGCAGCCCGACTTCTGCATGTCTCAGAGAGAGGACTTACCTGCATACTAGCCTGCTGTCCTGAGGACCATCCCAAACTACTAGCCTACTGTCCTGAGGACCATCCCAAACTACTAGCCTACTGTCCTGAGAACCATCCCAAACTACTAGCCTACTGTCCTGAGAACCATTCCAAACTACTAGCCCACTGTCCTGAGAACCATCCCAAACTACTAGCCCACTGTCCTGAGGACCATCCCAAACTACTAGCCCACTGTCCTGAGGACCATCCCAAACTACTAGCCTACTGTCCTGAGAACCATCCCAAACTACTAGCCCACTGTCCTGAGAACCATTCCAAACTACTAGCCTACTGTCCTGAGAACCATCCCAAACTACTAGCCCACTGTCCTGAGGACCATCCCAAACTACTAGCCTACTGTCCTGAGAACCATCCCAAACTACTAGCCTACTGTCCTGAGAACCATCCCAAACTACTAGCCTACTGTCCTGAGAACCATCCCAAACTACTAGCCCACTGTCCTGAGGACCATCCCAAACTACTAGCCTACTGTCCTGAGAACCATCCCAAACTACTAGCCCACTGTCCTGAGGACCATCCCAAACTACTAGCCCACTGTCCTGAGAACCATTCCAAACTACTAGCCCACTGTCCTGAGAACCATCCCAAACTACTAGCCCACTGTCCTGAGGACCATCCCAAACTACTAGCCTACTGTCCTGAGAACCATCCCAAACTACTAGCCTACTGTCCTGAGGACCATCCCAAACTACTAGCCTACTGTCCTGAGAACCATCCCAAACTACTAGCCTACTGTCCTGAGAACCATCCCAAACTACTAGCCCACTGTCCTGAGGACCATCCCAAACTACTAGCCCACTGTCCTGAGGACCATCCCAAACTACTAGCCCACTGTCCTGAGGACCATCCCAAACTACTAGCCCACTGTCTCAGAATTGCGAGACTTTTTATGTCAGAATTGCGTGATATAAAGTCGTAATTGCGTGTTATAAAGTCAGAATTGTGAGATAGCTATATAAACTCGAAATTGCGAGTTAACTTGCGTGAAAAAAAACTTGAATATCTCGCAATTCTGACTTTTTCCCCTCAGAATTCTGACTTTAGGCCTATAACTTGCATGATATAAAGTCGTTGTAAATGTATGTTGTAAAGTCAGAATTGTGAGATAAACTCATACAACTCGTAATTGCGAGAAATAAACTTGCAATTCTGCCTTTATATCATGCAATTGCCTTTATATCTTTATTTCTGACTTTGGTTTTATCTCGCAATTCTGACTTTAGATCTCGCAATTCTGAAATAATGTCAGAACTGCGAGATGTAAACTTTCAATTGTGAGATAAAAAGTCGCAATTAGCCTATCCTTTAAAAAAATGTATTCTGTGATGGAAACAAGCCTCCATAATATTCTATGCTAAAGTCAAACCAATTTTATTCTGTGTATAATCTAAAGGAGCAGTTATGGATACTGAAACTAAAAAGGTTGTAAGTTATCATTGGAAAATCATCAGCCAATGACCAGAGAGAAGAACAAATGTTGGGTTTAAATGATACACACATGTATGGAAGAAAATCCTGCAAATGAACTATTGACTGAAGCGTGTTAATTAAATTGACTACAGTATGTCTCCACCATGATGAATTACAATAAAACTTCGCCTCTTTTGCACTTGAAATATAAAGAGATACAAAATAAATCAAATGAAACCATTCATAAGAAAGGCCTATGCATTCTGCAGGCAAAAGGCTCTCCATCGAAGGCCATTCAGAAGTGAACATATATTCTGACTTAGTAAAATATTTTGCAAGCACATAGTACTGTTTAACACAGATGTTTTACCAGTATTTAATTTATTTTTGAAAGCATGAAATTACCTTATCTTTTTCATCATCCCTGAGACACTTTAAATAAAAGTCTCTCCTAATCGAATGCATGTAATTAATCAAATATTAGATCTTGTACTGATTTCCCCCAAGCACACCGGATAGGATTACCATGAAAAGAGCAAAATGATGCCATAGGAGAATCTGTAGCTCAAAGGAAACGAGACAAGATGCAGCAGTGAAGACTGGTGGACTGCGGCAATGATGTTGTACAGCCAGAAGATGGCAGGAAAGATCAATACTGGGAAAATTGGGAAATGAAAAGTAAACGTGCCCTCTCACACTAATTTATGCAGTCATTTAAAAGTTAACAGTGTTTGCCTTGTGGAAATACTGTTATGCTATAAAATCTTGATACAGTAATTATGTTGTGATGGCATGACAAGACATTTACCACGAGAAATGACACACAATGGCTCTGTTTCAAAACTAAGGAATTGAACCTTAAAGAGACTGATTTGGAAGAGGATAGCATTTGGTGTAGTATATTACTAAGCTAACGTGATATTATAAACAAAAAATAAGTACAATAAAAAATAAAAACAGGTTCATTTTGAAATAGACTGAGCAATTGTTATTGATAATTTTCAGTACTGAATGAATTCTTTAAGCAATATTTCTCATTGCAATGCATTGTGGAATTCTCTGAAGTAATGATATGACACAAATTATTTTCTATAAAAAGGAATCATTTCACGTCGCTTTTTGAAGTCCCCCAATTATGCTTTTTCAGACATTACATTTCATGTAGTGTGTAATATAACTGTTTGTGAATGTAAAAGGTCTGCAAAGATCAAAGTACAGATAAAAGGAGTTATTGTCTCCTAAAAGAAAAAGTGATTCTGAACTGACTGAAACGAGTCGTCAGTGATTCAGTAACACCGTGTCCTAACCAGACGCGATGCGATAAGATTCCAGCGACAAATAATTTGTCAGTCCACACTAGACGCGACGCGACTGCGAGATGCTCGAAATCAATTAAAACCCACAGCCAATCAGAGCAGCGTGTGGGCGGAGTCTCGCGGCGAATGCACAGCACCAGAGAGTAGCCTAATCTCGACGGCACTCGCAAGAAAATGGATAAGGCAGGCTACATAATCAAATTCACAACTATTACACCATTTAAACATTATTAAAAATACAAAGGCTACTGAGTTAGTAAAGCAATCTTTGTCAAATAATATACTTGTTTGTTCACAGTTTGAACGTTCTTGTTTCCATTTGTTTAATTTCAAGATCTGAGGTGAATTATCCATTGTTGCTTTTACAGCTACAAAGGTGGAGCACTGAATGATATTCAAAGTCACATTACACGCTTTTAACATTAAATAAAGCACATAAACAGTACCTGAGATTATCATCGCCACACTTTGTGTTTGTTGTTCCAGCGCGACGTCGCAGAAAAATAGAAACCGTTTCTAAAATAGAATCGTCGCCGTCACGGCTGGATAGGACAAACACTCTGATTAACATGGAAAATATACCTTTTATCGCGTGTTGCGTGTTGTTAAGACACGGTGTAAGTCTCACTTCCTGTTTCATACCTGTGTAACAATGTAACAAATTTGCATAATGCCAGTCTATGGTCTTTATCAAATCCACCTTGATGCACTTTCAAAGGATGGGATTGATATGGTAAATCCGACACCATCGTTACTGTTCGTTTCACTGTGTATCTAGCCTGACTACGTCAGACTTCTTACTTCCGCTCAATTTCATTTCGCTTCTGTACTCAGTCTGAGACAGCGTAATAGCTTTCCGTTTTCCTCCGGCCTGAAAACAGCCGGCCAATCAACGAACAGAGGGCGGGCTGAGAGCCGTGACGTAGACACTGATTGTACCGTCTATGCATAGATTTACTTCACATAATCTGCAAAAGTCGTTCACAGCCATGTTCACTCCGGTATTTCACTCGATGGTTTTGTTTTCGCATCATACTACATGTGTTTACAGTGGAAGTTAGATGTGGCTGAGCATGCGCATAACACACGCCATAACCAAACGTTATGTGATTGGCTTACGGGAACCAATGATTTTAAACTTCAGACAAGCGCCTCCCCGCGAGAAAGAAAACGCTTTTCAATTATGCCATGCCAGACTCTGTCTACGAAGCAAAGCGAAGTAGCAGAGTTTGGTATTACCAGGCTACTGTGTATCCAGTGCTGAGGAGGAAAGTAGCTGAAGTTTCAATTATGGTAAATGGACGTTTGGTTTCTGACATGCGGTCGACCAATCAAAACAGACTGGGCCTTCTGACCAATCAGAGCAGAGTCGGCTCTCGGAAAGGAGGAGTTTAGAGATCGAACCGTTTCAGACACTGAGAGAAAAGAGCTGATGCTGTAATGTACTGTATATGATGAGACATCTAAGTGTTTTTTGACCGTTGATACATGTAAACCTATTGTAATGTGTGCTGCATTTTCGGGATGTTGTCTTGGTAACTAATTAATGAGACTGATTGAGAAATGAGAAACACCGGGGTGGGAGCTGTGTATTGGGAGGCTGGGAGTGGAAGAAGGTTTATATGGAGCGAAAAAGACAGTGCAGGTGGCTCGGTTCCGACACAGTGTGGACAACAGGACGGCGGTATTCACCTTTTGTTTGGGAGGGGGGTGTCGTTCGCGGTCGGTTAGGGCCGCCGGCGATGAAGATAGACAGAGAGCGGGTGCGGGGAAAGATTATATAGATGGGAGGTTAGGAGTGCCGTCGTCGCTACTGTGCTGATTCGGAATGCTGATACAATTGAACCACAAGAGCCCGGCTGGACTTTGCCCTTTTGAAACGGACTTACGATGGGATTGCCCCATTGGTGAATGACTCCCCGATGTCAATGTGAGTGCTGATGTGAAGACACACCGCGGCGATACTGCTCATACTTCCCCGTTTATGAATGGACGCCCCGAGGTCAACGTGAGTGTTGAGGTGACGACACACCGCGGCGATACTGCTCATATTTCCCTAAACAGAACGGTGTGTTGTCTTCTCTTGCCAGACCATACTGGCTAAAATAATTAAAGGTGGTGGCAGCAGCTTATTAGTAAGAGTAAATACTACACTATTGTAGGAAAATTAGTAATAAAATTAGGAACCTTCAAAATAGCATAATAGGGGCACATTAAGTAGTTAGATTTTGCTGTTTACATGTATATAAGAATGAAGAGAGAATTTTAGCCAATGAAAGTGCAGCACTGTAAAGCTGACCCTCATTGCAGAGCTGTTTTCTAGCCTATACTGCACTGATAATACATGAGCTACCTGTTAATTACAACTGTGGTGTGCTTTACAAATGAGCTTATAATAAATCAATCTGGGAACATGAGGGAAATTGCTTTAATATTATAACAAATGCTTTCTGTATTATTCACTAATCATTACTCAGGGGTAAAACATCTATAATTCTGTTTCTCTCCTTCTCAGAGCAAGATATTCTTTTCATATCCTCTGCATATCCTATTCCCAGCACAGGCTTGTATGAAACAACATCCCATGAGCCAATACATCTTTGAATTTCACTGAAGCATTAACATTTACACTGTCCACATTCAAGCTTACAGCTTCCCTGAGTCATACATAATATCTACTTGATTTGAAGGAATTCAGCCCAAAAAAAGTTCATCATGCACTCAATCCTCATGTCATTTTATCCCTGTATTATTTACAGTATTTCGCGATATGAAAATGAGATGTCAGGATGTCTGTGCTTTGGACTTTCTGTACAAGGAAAGTGGTAGATCTCAAATGTCATTCACACTCGTGTTCAGTTAAAAAATGTGCCACTATCACCAAACCCCATGCTACTCATGTGTCTCAAAGCTATAGCTATCACATGACTCCGGCAGACTTATTTTTTTACCTGTCTCCTGCAAAATAACCATCCACTTCCCATCTATGAAAAACAAGACTTAACATCTCCATGTTTATTTAGAAAATTCCTCTGAGAACTATTATATAGTTGGTTACACAGTACAACTTTTAGGCCCTGTTTACAGCTGGTATTGACATGTATTTTGGTCTATTCGATCACAAGTGGACAAGGCTAATAAGTACAGGTGTAAGCGGGGTCTAAAACGCTTTGAGCTTGTCCACTTTCCACCATTTCCAGAGGTAGTCAAACACATTCGACAGACCGGATTGCTTTCGTAGTGTAAACACTGATGTGGTTGAATGTGTTCGAACAGCCACAAAAGACCGTCTGCTCTCCGTCTACAGACCTAATGCATACACATTATGGGAAGCGGGCTAGCCAGATGGGATTTCAACTTTGTCGGCTGAAGACACAAGTTTGGTATGAAGATGAAAAACATACCAAGCACAATGTTCTCTCAGCATTCCTGATTTCTAACACGCACTCACAGCGTTCGGCTGGTCTTCGGCTGTCAGAGCAGAAGCTAAAGCTGAAGATCTCCGTGTGTTTCTGTAGTCTCTGTGCGCGTTCATATGCAAATTACGCAAGTCCTCCTCTTGAAGAAATCAGGACAGAAGTGGTTGAAAGTGGACAAAAGAAAGTCTTTTGATCCAGTTGACCAAAACGCATCTTAATACCAGGTGTAAACAGGGCCTTATACAGTTACATAAATCAAGCTTTTAATGTTGTTTTTATGTCTATGTGGTGTTTTTAATATGCTTTAAGACAAACCATGTGCAAATTAGGGTGGTCCTTATTTTTAAAGTCTCCAATTGTCATGCTCTTAACCCTTTAAATTGTTCCTTTATATAAGAAAATACAGCATGCCAATTTTTATGGCAGTAACATAATAATTACTGGCAGCTCAATAGCTTTAAACTTTCTGAGATTTTGATGATTTTCGTAAAAAACGATCATTTGAATTGGTATTGTACCTGGCTAGTAAAATTCCAAAAAAATCTCCACATATTCCATATGCTCCATATATTCCTAAATATGTATTTTAGATGCATATCTCAGTTTACTTATTGTAGAAACTAAATCCAAATTAATCCATGACCCGGTTTAGCAGATTTACCTTTCCTGGTGGAATCAATACATATTTCTATTGATGATCACCTTGGTTATTGTTTGGGTTTAGAGCACATTTTTTGGTTTAAAAAATTACATTACGTTCCTTGAAATTGACCCGGAACTTTGGCCTAATCAAGCAGATTATCAGGAGGCACAGGCAACCATACATGCAATGAAAGTAGTCAATGATCACGCCGAGAGAGGAGTGGCTCTGATTCAAGAATACAATGGCTAACTCACACACTCTGAAGAACAATTGCAGTTTCTCCTTCATGTGGTGGAAGATCACCGACGGATCTATCTCAGAAATGAGGGATTGTTGAAAATGTTGTGCTTTTTTTTTAGATTGTTGTCATTGTTGTCATGTCAGTGTTGCTCTGATTTCAATAAAATGTAGTTCATTTGCAGCAACTTTTAATATTACTTGCATATCACAATAACGCAGCACAGCTTAACATAGGCAATCTTCCACATGATACCTCTAAATATCATTTTTTTTGTCAACATTTTTGCATATTTCCAATTTTGAAGTTAAAAGGAACAGTTTAAGAGGTTAAGACACTAACATTTTGCACAAAAAAAATTGGACTTGATAAGGACCACCCTAGTGCAAATTCATAAGTCGACACCATTGCTGAGTATTTTCTCCTTAAAGGAGACATATCATGCTTTTAAATTGTTCCTTTTTACATATAAATCATACATTTGTAGTCTATATAAAGCGGAACTGCAATGCTTGGGTCTGAATTCTTCATAGCTCCACAGGCCCCTTTTCTACCCCTTTTCTGATGTGCGTCTGAGAGCAACTCGTTTTGGTGCGGTCTCTTTAAATACAATTGAGACACTTCATACCCCGCCCCCTCTCCAGGTTGCAGAGGTTCAACTCCACCCCGTTCGGCCATTTTTGTAGTTTGATAGCAGAGATACGATTATCTAGCGGCACAGAAACTTTTTATTCACACGACTTGTCCAGCCAGCCTTACATGTTCGAGCCAGAGTCGGAGCCGGAGCGAGATGAAAATGAAGACGACGAACCTGTAGAACAACGTCTTCATATGGATGTATCGCACTGGTGTGTACTGTATTTACACATGAAACTTTGGTCTTCCGACCTTTTACCACCGTGTCGATTTATTTCGATTAATTTGTGCGAGGGAGAGAGAGCAAGACAGCGTCTAGTTTGGAGACGGTGATGTCTTGTTTACACTTTCGCCTGGCTCTGAAGAGAGAGAGAGAGCGCGCGCGCGACCGGGTCTCTCTCTCTGCTCGTTCTTTCAGTTAAACATGCGCCCTTGTCACAAGCGCGGCAGTTTATCTACATTAGACGGTGTAATGAAGTGTGTGGGTTACTACATCCAACAACCGAACATTTTAACTTACCCTCTCGTAACTTCTGCATCCTTTAGCTTGGACTACAAAATTGCAGCGAGAAATAAAAATGGCGGATTGCTCGAAGTGTTGGGCCGGAAGTCAATGTCCTCATTTGGCAGTTCCGCTGCAAATACTGTGACGTAATAGTTCAAAAAACGTCATAGATAACAGAAAAATCGGAACAGGTTGAAAAATATGACCAAAACAGAATATAAAGATATCAACAAAGCACCTGAAGAGAATAATTTCATATTTTCTGTATTTCTAAACACTCCAAATATACAACAAAATGCATTTAAGGGCTAAAAAAGTGCATTTGGCATGATATGTCCCCTTTAAAACTGCAGTGAATCAAAGACAGTCTCAAAAACACGCTTTGAAATCGCTGGTGTTTCTGACGTCACAAACTACCTTGTAACCAATCAGATCGACGTGTGATCGTCAGCGAGTGGATCTCTGAGCTGCTGTGAGTGAGTGAGTGGAGGCGGGGCTCATTTGCATATGCATAGAACTGCGTATACTAAATGAGGCAAGGGTGTAGAGTTACATTCAAGCTATTTTAAGGCATGAAGACATTTATTTAAAGATTTTTGTTTTTAAATTTGTCATTTTGGTGATCAAAAATTAGTTTTAAGGAATACAAGTATTGACTACAGGGCGATTTTAATCCTCACTGTAGAGGAAATGTCTGTTTTAAGTGTCTCCTAGTACATTGGCCATCCTTTGTGGATGGCTTCAAATCAGAGGCTATTTCTAGCAGTCTAAAAACAGTGAATGAATCCATCTGTGGATACAGTGTGGGTAAGAGCGAGCTAATCTGAGGTGAGTAGGTGTCTGAGTCAGAAGAAGGATGTTCAGGAACTAACGCTTGTGTGAATATCTCACATTTCACATTCATTGCTTTTCAGATGGGAATATCAGAATGTGCCATCAGGGCAGCACATACGTGCATGATCTATATATAAAATTCATGAATGATATAACTGATATTACGGCTGCTACAATCAACATTTAGAAGTGTAAACAAGGTTTAGCTATTCCAAACCCAAGGCACATCCATTCATTTACAGGTCATAAAAGAGGTCAATATAGCTACTTTTTTGGTCATCTAAAAGGATTTAAATGTTGATGAAAGCAAATAATTTTTAAATAAAAACATATTAAGCCACATAAAAACACTATACAAACTCAAATGCTTGGCCAACACATCGTAATTGTGGTGTTTCTGTGCTCTTAAGAACCTTAATATGTTTGTACTATTAAACCGAATGTGTTAATATTCATAAAGGAAGCTAGCTATCAAATTATCAAAAGAGTACCTCATTTTCTCTTGCACGACTATGACAGTAGTTGACCGGAAGATAAAAAAAAATGTCCATATAAAATATTTTTCAGTGAATATTTACTTTAGCACCTCTTGATGCAATTGTAAACATGCAAAATGTACTTTCTTTAAAAAAAAGTCGAATGCGTTGCATTTCTAGTCACAAATTGTGCTTTTCGGAACACACCGATCACAAAATCTTTTGTAGTATTTTTGCTCAGATACTTTTATGTAGGGTATGTTTCGTCCCTTACGATGAATAGCTGTCCCACACAACATATCTATTTTTTTTTTTTTTTACTCTATGTATCACTAACCTAAACTAAAGCTAAGAAAGAAATAATGGACATTGCAAGATATTAAAGAAGGGTTCTCTGGTTACCCTACTCGTTTAAGATCTGTGCTGCTAAACACAAAAATTCAGGTAAAAAGTCACAAAAACAGTGTAAACCAGAAATCGTATTGTTATTGGCCACACAAACCTGTTCTATTAGCATTGTGAATAGAAGTGTTTCCAAATGGCAACATTCTTTCTTGAAATAGAAAATATTGTTTTAGTATGTCTGTTTCTTCTTACAACTAAAGTTTAGCCATTCTTTGAGGTATTTTTTTCTTGTACTTTCATGTACCAAGTGTTGACCCATTCCTTATTAGCGAGGCTCTTAAAAACAGGCAGATAACGAGAGATTGCACATTAAATCTGAAAGGAGACAGAGTAAAATGTGAGAATCTGAGGACGAGGAAGTAAAAGCAGCTGAAGTGACATTAACCATCACCAATTAAAATTGAGGAGGACATAAAATTATGCATGAAGCTGATTGCATTTTAACATGTATTTTACTAGCACTGAAAAATCGTTTGATGGAATCTTTGCTGTAAAGCGTCCCTGAGAAGTTGGTTGTATTTTGTGGCGAAACAGGAAGGAGACAGGCAGTCTTGCCTAAAATATTCATGAGGTTGTGTGAAGTGAGAACAACGCTGTGCTGTTGCCTGCAGGTTTGAATCTCAGATCTGATGGGCTTTTAGATCATTGTCTCCACGCAGTAGTTCCTGTACTTTCTTCTCTCACTAATAGACAACAAGCAGAAATGGAGAGGGATGCGCAGCCTCCTGCATCTGTTACAGTGGCCATTAGCAAGCAACAATGATTCAAAACTGTAGAAATATATATATTGTTTAATTTCCTGTGTTAATTTCCTCTTTCCTTTGGTTTGCATGGTTTTTGATTTCTTGTTGAGTCTTTGTAATCCCTAGTAATGTACAGCCATTTGTTTCGAGTATTTAATTGTTGGTTCTCGTCTTTATGTTGTGTTACCGTCACGTGTTGCATTTCAATTTGTGTGGATTTCATCTTCTAGTGATCTCTAATTACGCCAGAGTTTTTGGTTACATTAAATAAAGTCATGAAATATACATCCACACCTCAACTTCTCTCTCTACACCCAGCGGTCACAGTGAAAATAATTCATGTAAATACTGTACATGTTGTTACTACACTGTAGTTATGTAATGTAAACATTGTAATTGAATTGAATTTTTGCAGTATTTATTTTCACAGCACTAAAATGGTGCACATGGTGGTAAATCACAAAGTATATTTTGAAGTACCTTGCAGAACCCTGTAAATGCCATAATGCACGACTTCTTTCTATTTGATTTCCATCTGTTACATCACACTGTACCGTAGTACTGTCACGGGTTGTGTGGTAATAACAAACGCACGACGAAGAAGATGAAGAATAACAATCCACACGGTAAATTCCAACAGAGCAGTCCAACACAATGCAAACATTGACGAGACCCGACAATGAAAGACAAAGAAAGCTGAACTTAATGAACACAATGACAAAATCAAATGAACAGCCATGACAACAAATGAACTAAGGAAAGAAAACACACACAAAAAACAAGTACCACCACATTACCGTTTTTGGATGAATGTTACATGTAGTTACTCTAGTAATTACTATAAATTGTGCATACTTACATGCAAATAACCTTAACCGCACCACAATCCTAACCCTAACTCGAAGTTAATTATTATTACTCAGTACTTACAGAATTACACTGTAACACGGACACCTTAAAATAAAGTGTAACCTAATTATAGCCTATATAATGTATTGTTATTACTACATGTAACAACAAGGACACTGTAAAATAAAGTGTAACCTGATAATATGGTAAATATGTTTATTTGTACTTATGAACATGTGCATTATAGCCTATGGTGAACAATTTAATGGCTTGAGTAGTCTAATGTTTAGTCTAACCAGGATATTTTTCTGATTTACAGTAAGAGTTGTGCTCTTCAAGCATATTTCAATGCATAGGCTAGATGCAATATACATTAGCCCTATACTGAGCAATGCGTTAGTAGTATGAAAGGCAAAATAGGGAGCAAGCTATCACCATCTGAAACCGTCATTATACAGTATTGCCACAATAGTGTGGTACACTAACAGTCTGTGACTCAAACACAAATAGATTTAAAGATACAAAGCAGTGAAATGACGAACTTTATTATCAGCATTCCAAAAACTCATTACCTGGCCGCACAGCAAATGGTAATGTGTGTGTGTGTGTGTGTGTGTGAGAGAGAGAGAGAGAGAGAGAGAGAGACACTTTGATCCTCCTCCTCATCATCACCTGGCTCGAATGCTTGTCTTCTTCGGTCCTCCTTCACTCAGCGCGCTAAAGGATTCAAGATTCACACTACAGCAGCTTCACAAGAAACTGAACTCGATAGTGTACTGGACACACACACACACACACACACACACACACACACTGCAACTGAAGAGCAACAAGAGGTATTTGAGCAGCAGCGGGTATTTTCCACATGAACACTGAACGGCAGACGGCAGGAGCCGGACGCCAAAGTCGTGTGTCGCGTGTTTAGGACATTGAGGACTACTGCGACTTCTCTGCTTTCTGCCTTTGGTTTCTTTCAGTCATAAATCGATTGTGTGAAGAATATGAAGATGTCTCCCCCGGACAGGAGGAAATACGCGCGTGATCTGGCGTTGGAGATCGCCATCAGACTCCTGCTGTTCGGAGTTTTCGTGTAAGTACACTATACCTGCATTTGCTCAATGCAAGATAGTGGAAAATATGACGCGGTAGTTTACACATGACTTAACTAACCAATATTTGGAAATAAATATAAAAAATTTTAACACAGCGGCATAACGGTATATAAGGCTGATAGGGTGTTTCATCAACATCATTCTTTCCCAGGTTTAAAGTTTTGATAGGTTATTAAATGTATTTTAAATAAACCTTTAGGCTACTATAATGCATTTAAAAAAAAAAAGTATTTTTTAATGCATTGTTAATGCATTATAATGTTGTTCTTGTAAATAATAATACTCACACACAGACAGTTATATCTTAATATTTTGGCTGTTCATAATTAGGCTATAATATTCTTAACCATGAATGGGTTAAGTGTTATAGGCTAAGTGAAGTTACAATTATTTATATATATATATATATAAAAAAAAAAAATGTAAGGGATTACAATTTATAAGATATGGAATGCATGATAATGACTGTAGGCTTCAGGTGTTACCAGGGAGATTGAGGTTTCTCGAGATGCATGGTGCAAAGGCAAGCACCGTCACAACCTGCAGAAACAACAAGAAGATGAGAAACCCTGTCTATAGCAGGAGACAATCTTGCGCTCAGTGCAAACAGGTTGTTGGAGTACAAGTTCATTCAGGGATTTCTGATAGGAAATATACAAGCGAGCGATGCACTTTTTAAATGAATTTATAAGCCTGTGGAATTATAAGAACTGAGCTGATGTGCTAATGAGATGACTTACTGTGATAATATGGAATGATTTATGATAATAATAATGGAATGAGATGCTTGGAGGGAAATAAAGCCTGAGACTCTCTGTGGTTTGGCTAGATGTCCTAGTCTCCTGCCATGCTATAAACAATTCTCAGTTTCTAGAAATCTGTACTGCCAGCTCACAGAAATATAATCAGCCATGCTTTTCATTTTATTCCGCGATTTGATTGAAATCGCTGCAGATGTCCAAATGTCCAGATAAGCTTAAGCAATGTGTGCATGCCTTGCTGAAATTTGTTGTGATGTTGCAATTTGAAGAGGAACATTTGGAAGTGTGTGCTTGTGTCTGTAGTGGGGGAATAAATGTGTTGTTTTAGACTTGAGGAAAGCCGGCCTTATACAGTTAGGACTAGAGCTTGAAACGGTCTTGAACGGGGAAACGTTACACAGAAATATCTCACATATCATAGAATGACAGCAGAAAAAAAAGGCAAACGTTTCAGGGTTGAATAAAGAGCTTTTTGGCTGGCTAATGTTGATGATGATTGTACAGTAGTGTTTGCTAAAACAAGCATCACTATTGCTATACGCATGACTCATCCTGCAACATTTATACTGTGGGCATTATACATTTAAGGAGAAACCCAAGCCATCCAGAAACCAGAAAATCATTTGACACTCTAGTTTGTGGCAAGTGCCACTCACATTTTCTTCACATCAAGTTTTCACTGTGGTGAATTGACATTCAGTTTTGACATTAGCCTTCTTCACATCACATATCCAATGTAGTAAACCTGAGTTAGCATGTTTATATGATACCTGTTATCTTTCCTGGCACTTGATTACTTCAAAACTGCCAGGTGTTGTCTGTTGCAACAAGAATCCATTGAAACCCCTCATTGTCTTCACAATATGAGTCCATTACTAGCAAAGCTGGCCTCCAAGCACAACATCTGCTGTCTGTCAGCGATTCCTTGACTGGCCCAGATTTGATGTGCCCTGAGATATCAGCCATCAGGAGACGACGTGCCTTCTGAATGCTGATCACTGGATATCATGTTCATAGTGAAGCTCAGTTGTGTGAAAAAAAACAACAACCAAAAACCTTTTTTGTAAAAAAAAAAATAGAAAGCAAGCATACATATTAAAGCATATATTTAAAGGAATGGTTCATCTAAAATGGAAAATTCTGTCTTCATTTACACAGCCTCATCCCTAACCTGTATGATTGACTGTTTTCTTCTGTGGAACAGAGAGGGTGATATGCATGCCTCTTCATTGTTTTTTGTTGTTGTTTTTTTCACACAATGAAGTCATTGAGATCCAATGTTGTTCTGGACAATTTTAACAAAAGGGACATAACATTTTTGGGTAAACAGTCAATTGAAGTTTGCAAAACTTAAAAAGTGTTGACATGAAATTGTTACCCTTAAAGAGCCATTTTACCTGATTTAACCCATAAAAATTGGGCAGCGGCTATTTACACTAAGTGAAAATACCATGTTTTATTAGTGATAGCTGCTATTTACACGAAGTTTAAATAGCAATAGATTATATTTACACTATGTAGCAATAAGTGTAAATGTTGCTATTTATACTTATAAATAGTGCAGATACTATTTGCACCTCAGTGTTGTTGTGCATTAAACAGTATGCAATAATAACATAGAGTGTAAATTATTATATTTATCGAAATTATTAAATGGATGACGCCTTAAGACAATAAAAGTCTCCCTACCCCTAACCCTATGGAAGCTTGTTTTTGCCACTGAATAAAAAATGAAAAAGGTAATTGCAAGTTTTTATCTCACTATTCTGACTTTTTTTTCTCACAATTGGGAGTTATAAAGTCAGAATTGCGTGAAATTCGGACTTTATAACTCCCAATTGTAAGTTTATATCTTGCAATTCTGACTTTATTTCACGCAATTCTGACTATATAACTCCCAGTTGTGAGAAAAAAAGTCAGAATAGTGAGATAAAAACTTGCAATTACCTTTTTAATTTTTTATTCAGTGGCGGAAACAAGCTTCCGTATAACCTGATAAACAATTTATTATTAAACACACGTTAGACACTTTATTTCCACATTTCGAATGTTTTCTTCATTTTTATTGAAAATAATTGCCTTTCCGATCCAATATGTTATAGGTCTTCAATCCTGCTCCTGGAGGGCCACTGTCCTGCAGAGTTTAGTTCCAACCTGCTTCAGCACACCTGCCTTTGAATATTCAAGCGATTCTGAAGAGCTTGATGAGCTGATTCAGGTGTGTTTGATTAGGGTTGGAACTAAACTTTGCAGGACAGTGGCCCTCCAGGAGCAGGATTGAAGACCTCTGTGTTATGGGAAAAGGGAGTAGAGCAAGTTCGGCAAAAGGAAGATTCGAACACGGGTCAATTTGCATCAAAACCCTCTGCCGTGAACCTTTACCCCTACACTATTGCTGCTGTTGGCAATCCTGTGTCTTCCGTAATTTTGTCTGGTCCAACCAAACGTCAGTGGGTGGAGTTAGTGTATATAGCCTCTGCCAACAAGGAGGGGTATTTGCACCTTGTGTGAATAGACACTCTGTAAAAACTGACATAAATTAATATATTTAGGTGGATTCTGTGAGGTGTAATAATATTTTCTGACTTGAACAAAACCGGCTAATTTGAATGTTACCATTTTTAGGTTACCAATTTTTCGTTATACCGTTATAGTTATACACATACTTCGACTTTGATCAATTTGAATAGATAGCAGCTTATCTCATGATCCTGGAATATTCTTGTTGACTCCTGATATTGCATATTTAGAGGCCGACAGCGCAGATGCACTGACCTCGATAAAATCCTTCCCAATAAGGTTGGAACTTCAGTTTGTTCAGAGAACCCCTCTTACACTATTTAAAGTTTCAATTTGACTATGTTGAAAATCATTTGAAGCAATCTAAACATAATTTACTGAATAGGCTCTGCTGTGTGAATTACAATAAAAATCTTTAAGACCACTAAAATTGTCTCATATTTAAACATCCATCCTTCCAACTTACCCGATATACCAGGTCATCTAATAGACTGTGATGTGGAGCACTGGAGCATATTCTAGCATATAGACTGAAGGCAGGGAAACACCCTGGACAGATGGCTAGTCTTTGGCCCTGTTTACACCTGGTATTAAGATGCGTTTCAACACTAAATACAGGTGTAAATGGGGTCTAAAGCGTTTTGAGCTTGTCCAGTTTCAACCACTTCCAGAGGTAGTCGACAGCACATTAAACCGGATTGCTTTCGTAGTGTAGAATGTGTTCGAACAGCCACAAAAGACTACTGACCTAACGCATAACGCATAAACATCAACATTTCCATTTACATAAACATAAAAGTTTTCTCTGGTAGTGTTCATGTGTAAATTGCGTGAGCTTATTTCGTCCATTAGTCCAGGTGAAAATTGTAAATATTTCCCTGTCAGTCTTGTTGCTATGATACATTTCAGGGTATGAGTTTTATTCAGTGGAAATTATATGACTTCATTATTTGCTTGAAACAACTATTGCAATTTTGCTATAGTGGTTCTTTGAGGGTTAAGTTGACATAGTGCTCCGCATGTTCTTGTGATTGTGCCAATTTTGCATCGTAATATCTGATCAATAGAATTTGATACAAAGAAAAAGTCTATCTTAAACAAGATTTATGACATTAATGGTATGTGTATTCTATTTACTTTGGGCTTTGACCACCATATATCAACAAGACAAGGGTCCTGTAATAACATGTGAATAACATCCACATTCCCTGGCACTGATGAACACCAATCATAACTTGACTAAAATGCCCAAACTGGATTTACCCCCCTGTCCAGCAAAAACAGAGCCACCTGAATGTCGGATTGGAAGCCGTTCTCCCAGCGGAGTTCTCGCCACCTTTTGAACGCTTTTCTGATGTAAATTCGGGACTTTGCGTTCCTTTTCCTTTTCCCTCTTCTTTGTTATTTGTTTATCGGAACGTCGTCTCTTTGGTCATGTGTCGGCCATATCAAAATTCTCAAGAATATACAATTTTAACATTAGTCATTGTTAGGACATCTCTCCTCTAGCTAACTTCCCTCTTCATGCTTCTCTCTCCTCCACACCCCCCTTCACGTGCACGCGCACTAACCCCCCATCCCCCACCCCCAAATCATTCTTGTCGGTTATTGGCTGGAACACTGTTTGTTATGTTTCGTGGTCCAGGCTGGGCCAGTTTGTTTTTGTTGCCGTTTGTGGAGCCTGGGCTGTCTACAGAGACCGCGTTTTTTTACAGTGTGTTCAGGGGACAGGCAGCTAGTGGATAGTGAGGAGATGTTTGCTGGATGTGACAAAAAAAATGTTGGCCTAAAAAACACGTGACATCGCTTAGAGCACCTTTAAGCTATTGTGTAATGTTGCTGTTAGAGCATAAAAAGATCTTTAAGATTACAAAGTTCGAAGTCCACTCCAAAGGGAGATGGACAACTTTTTTCAGAATCTTATGAAGTCACAATATTACTCATTTAAATAATCTGTGCCCATGGGATACACAAAAAAGGGGACGAGGCCTGGTTGAGCTGCACTAGAGAAGATGAAGAGTGTTGCTGCTGTGTCGAAGAGACCCTCCTTCTTAAGGCGGACAAACTTAGAGTGCTTTTTTAACACTGTTCCTGAACATTGTAACCCTAACATTTATCTGTGTGCTGCACATTTTATGGAGAACAGCTTGTTTTCTGTTGCTTTTGTAAGCTCTCGCTTTTGAAAGAGGGTTCCTTAGGTAGCTTATCTAAGAGCTCCTTAGGTTTTGTTACCGATTACTGTTTGTATTACCTTAATTTTATGACAAATATCCCGATTAAATGGTGGATAACATAGTATTTATAATGTATAAGAAAATTACAAAAAACATACCACTCTGCAAAGTCCTGTGCATGAAATCTGTTCTTCATGATCCTCTTGTTCGTTAACATTGTCAGGGTCTGAATCGGGCTCGAATTGGTTTGAAATTGACACCATCCTTATCCACAGTTACACTAGAGAAGAACTCGCGGTTATGGAGGGGTGGGACATTTCTCAAACACCGGTAACCAATCACAGCACATCTCGTATTTCAGAAGGAGGGGCTTCATCGAAACAGGACCTAGACAGCTCGTTCGAGACAGACTGGGGAAAGAGGTGCTGTAATAATATAAAATATGTGACAAATATGTTTTTTGAACAAAAAAGCATTAAAACATATTCTAGTACACCCCAAAAACAAAATCAAGACAAAAAAGGGTATAATAGGACCCCTTTAATGTTCCTGATCTACTAGAGCATCAAATGAGGCCTGAAGGAGCAGAAAGTCCTTATTCTGGAACATGCAGATACCTAGAAGTAAAGGTTTGCTTGCTGGAGCTTGAAATTGCAATCTGGCTTTTACTTTCATTCTGTGTTTGTTTATTTTAGATTAAATTGTTGAATGTTCGCTGGTTCCCGCCTCTTTCTTTCCTGATCCTTTAACTGAATTACAAATTCACTGCATTAGTTACTTCCCAAACCACCACCAGAATACTGTACCTTTAGCTATGTTCTGAACACGTCGAGTCCACACATTATGGAAAAAGACTGAACTATCTTGCATGCATCCATTTGTATGTTAAAAGCTGCATTTGTGTAAACTGTTGTACTGAAAATAGCTGTCGTTAAGAATACTTATTTCTCTGAATAAGTATGAAGTGGATGTGTTGCAGTTTACATAAATGTTAATGTTTACAGACATAGCTATGGATGGATATTTGTGGCCCAAAAACACTGTTTAAACCAACACTGATGGTTTAGTTAAAATTGCAGAAAAAAAACTATTCTTTGGTCGCAATATGACAGAACGTTACTTTGCACGGTGTCAATCATCACAATTGCAGAAGTGAATCGTGTTGGTTACACACAGAATGATAATTCAGGGGACTCACTTTTTGTTTGTTCCGAAGGGTTGTGAATTGAGAAAAAGCTGACTGCCTCCATTTTTAATAAACGACATTTGGTCCCATTAACAGAACTGAATAATGGGTCTGCAAGGCTGGATATTCCAGTGTTCACATCATCAATCAAGGATAGAACATTCTGGACTCCGCTTCTCTTAGTGCAATCAATCTGACATTGTTGCGCCGCCTTCAGTTTTTTTTTAGATCATCAATGCTCTTCCACAGGGTGTCCAAGCGCTCGTTGTGTCACACATCAGCACTGGCTGGTCATGTGGTCAACAGCTTTCACAGTTTATCAAGTTTCTTTATTCGAAGACGTTATTCAACACCCTAAGACTTATTTTGTATCTCTAATATATTGTTGTATTATTATTTACTGTAAACCTTTTATCTTTTTTGTGTCTGGATTCTCCAAGAATGCATCAAGCCATTATCTGTTCTTGCAGGTTAGCTAGTCTGTTTCTCAGCTCCACTCTTTTTTTGTTTGTTTTTGTTTTTTGTAAAGGATCCTTAAATTAAATTTATAGTTTATGAAATCTAACTTGGCATTTATTAAAGTGCAAATGAGACATAAACAGGTTTTGTTTTCTCTAAGGCTTTTCCAAAATTAAATCTCAACAAGAGACAGATTCATGCTCCGAGACAAACATGAGAGGTAGCATTTACATTGTCGCTAGGGGTAGACATAGAAAATGAAGAGAAATTAATGACTCTGTCAGGACAGCTTTTTAATTTAGACATCTTAGAGCCACAATGCAATGTTATATGGAAATAATTATTCAACCCCACACCACAAGAGTGTGATTTTACTTTTGAAACATGGCAGAAAAATGCATTTTGGACAAATGTTTTCCAGTGAATAAAAGTATGAGTTTGTGTGCTGTTTATATTTCTGTTCCATAATACTCCCGTTGCTTTAATAGAATCCATGCTGTTGGGCTATTATTATTTTTTTCATGAAAAATATCATTGCATTAAATTTTTTTTAAAAAATTGCGTGGTATCTGTTGTAAATGTAGCAATATTATTAATATTATATATATGGGATATGAATCTTGGGGGGTGGAAATGAAAATCATTACTCAAAGTGCCTGCTTTTTGTGCTAATTTAACAAAAAAAAGCCCTCTTGATATGCTTTGACAGATACAATTTTCTCTCCTTTGATTTTAGTTGAAGCAAGAAGTTCGTGTGGAACCTGTTGAATAACTCAGCCTATTTTAATAAAATAACCTGCAGTCCAGGGGACCGGTGTCCTGCAGACTTTAGTACCAATTTAGTACCAATTAGAAGACGGGCATAGTGGGATTCATGTTTATGTGATGATTTGCTCTTATCATCCAATCATGGTCGTATCTCTCTATTAGTGTTACTGGATCTTAGTGCTGCATTTAATACTATCAACCACAACATTCTTTTAAATAGAGTCAAAAATGATGTTGGCATTAGTGGAATTGCATTGGTATGGTTCAAATCATACTTATCTGACCATTACCAGTAAATGAAGCGATATCATATCGATCACAAGGTCAGTATGGTGTACCACAAGGCTCAGTAATAGGACCGTTGCTGTTTGCTCTGTACATGCTACCGTTAAATGAAGGTCCTAAACGTAAGTTAGGGAGGAGTGAGCCCATCTAATCTTTCAATCAACAGCCTGAGTATATAAGCAGCCGCTTACCTCTCTCTAGCATCAGCTGTTCCAGTATCCCTCCACCTCCCCAAACTCCACCTTCATCTCAGGTACCTGCCCTTCAATAATCATATCCTACATTTAGCCACTGGGGGGGGGGGGGGGGGGGGGTATATCAGAGCTCGAGTTGAAGCTGCTTCATCGAGCCCCTCTTCAGTGGACAGCAAGCCAAATAAGTTTAACCTAATATCTTAAAGATTTGATGGGCAAACAAACTCGTTAAGATATCATTAGGAAGCATGGCATATGTTTTCACTGTTATGTTGATGATTCTCAGCTCTATATTTCTGTCAGAACATACCAATTCATAAAATGAACGGAATGCATAGTTTATCTGAAAAATGTGATGATTCTGAATTGTGTGGTATCTGTTGTAAATATGTAGCAATATTATTAACATGAGTTTTAAAATTATTACTCAAAGTGCCTGTGTATAGACCTTATGCGCCAGAGAAACGAGGGCGCCGCCATCTTTAGAATATTGTCTTTTAACTTCTGTTTTGCGGTCGCTCTGTATGTTTCTATGGCATTGCTGTCCAGGAGTAATTAGCTTTTGAAGTGGATTTACTTAATGTAAAGTTAACGAAAGTTATCATGAGGACTGTAATGTTTAAAGCAGATGACTAAACAAATGTCAGTCGACCGGGAAGATTTTCAAACGAGCCGTTCATTAAAGGAGAACTCCGGTCAATTTTAACATTGAGCAAATTTTTTTGTACATTTGGAGTGCTGTCAATACAGAGAACAACGACAAAAATCGGTGTTGCCTACACCGTGTTATCCTCTTTTTAAAATTTGCACCCTGTTGACTTCAATGGGGCAAGTTTTAAACCTGCTTTTAGGCTCTTAACATCCTTGATGTGTCATTACAAGTGCACAGATCATGTGAGTGATTCCTTCGGAGTGAACGCGGGTGAATCTGACTGCAGTAGATGTGAAAGATACTGACAGCACTCCACAAAAAAATTAGCTCAATGTTAAAATTGACCGGAGTTCTCCTTTAATAACCACGCAAAATCGCTGTGAAAATACAGACCGGAAGTCAAAAGACAACGAGCACGGTGCAGGATTTAAAAAAAGAATCTTGATATGCTTATATATAGCCTATTGCTTATTTAAGACATTTCACATGCAAAATCCAGTCATTTAAAATAGGAATCCACTTGTTTGTGAGATTTCAGTTTTCAGTCATGTTCAAGTAATGCTAATTCATTGAATGACCAACAGAAAGCTGCTTGGTTTAAAAGTGACTTTGGTGTGAGCTGTGTTTTATACATCACTACATTATTGACAATGGACAGGAAATGTTACTGAAATGTCTCTAATGTGACCATATACCTTTAGAGTCAGTATCCATGCGAAATCCTTAGTGGTTGAGTGGCTGTTTTGTTACATCTAAAAGTGTCACTGTTGGGATGCTTTAGTTTCTACTCTCATTTTCTCAGGTCCACACCGGTGTGCGTTTCGAATAGGGCAAACCATAGGAGACTGTTTTGCTTGCTGCAAATTCCACACAAAAACACTCAAACTTGTAGTATCAAAGCTTGTTCAGAGGCTGTTCAGGTCGGATATATGATTGTTTTTTTTCCCAGCACAGCGCTTGAAGAGAAGCAGAGAGAGACGTCTCACAGAACAAAAAGCATAAATCATCAGCACATTGAACAGTGCATATGAGAAAGTTGATAGATTTCTGGAGCACCAACCCACTGTCTGTATTAGTTTCTATCACTTCTGACGACTACATGATCACTGAAGAGGATTTCTCATATGTAAATTATGTTTTCAAGGCATTGAAGCTGAAGAAAGATGCTCACTGTTAGAGGAGGCCATCTCCACAATGTAATTAATTGCTCCATAACATGTTCAACTCATCCAGGTCCCAAAGAACTACACTGATCAGACATCAGGAGATAAAGAGGTCATCACTGAGGATCTCAGTTAAAGTTAATGTGCAGGAGAAGAGTCTTTGTTACAGCTGCTGCTCTTGACCAGCATTTACTGTAAAAAAGAGGAGAGAGATGTAAGAGTGGTTTCTAAGGCTGAATCAGATTTTACTTTATTAATGTTAAAGGGATGGGTCGGAGTAAAATCAACCTAGGGTCCTTTGCACCATGACTTCGAGCCAAACACCCCCCAGAAGCCTTTTTACCCTTGGTTGAACATTATTAAAGTTAGAGCTTATTTAGAGATATCAGCCGGATGGCTTAGTGCAGGCGCTAACGGATCCAAGGATGTATCTGGTAAATTACCCCACTAATAATGCCCAGAATGATACCAAACTTCTACAGTAGCACAAATAGGTTTTGTACTCATAAAACAAGGCATTGGAAAGTTTGTAAGTACATCAGGAGTTTATTTAAATAACACTTGCCTGACGGCTCATGCTACCGCTAACCCGGACGTCGACGTCACTTCAGTGGTTTGAGAAAAGCCCGTAAAAGTCCTGGCAGAAAGCGATGCATAAGGATGTAGTGTAACGACGCCCAGTTCCAGGAATGCACTAATATTTTGTTGGTAGTACCAGTTTGCAACAATTATTAGCTAACACTAAGTTGTCAACACTTCGGAAAAAATAATAATTCGTCGTTACACTACATCCTTATGCATCGCTTTCTGCCAGGACTTTTACGTGCTTTTCCCAAACCACTGAAGTGACGTCGACGTCCGGGTTAGCAGTCTTTTGAAAAAGGGTTTCAAAGTGCAAGTTTTTGAAAACGGTCTCCGTGTAAACAACAGAAACGTGAATCTCTGTCATGCACGTATGCATATTACGTGTTCAGTCTATAATGTTTCATCGCCATCTACTGGCCTGGCAGAAGAATATGCCGTTTTTAGTCGTTTTTGTGGATCCGTGTGAATGGGGATCGTTTTGACAATGGTGTCGTCTGTACACGGAAAACTCAAAGGAAAAACGTCTCCGTTTTAAGCGCATCGTTGTTGTGTAAACCCTAAGTCATCTTAAGCCATGCGATACTGTTACGTACTGCTCCGAGACACGAGGGTAGAAGATCCAAATACAGTTTTATTTAAAGGGTTAAACAGAATCGTAATCAAAATCCAGGCAAAGGTCATACACAGGCAGGCAATCAAACAAACAAACAGACAAATCCAGAGGGTGAGGCAGAAACAGGAAAACCAGGACACGGGCAGAGATCAAGAACCAGGAATAACAACGACAACAAAGGAAATGCTCAGAAATGCAGTGGAGTAACGTACAAGACTTCGCAGGGAATGATGAGGTGAACCAGGCTTATATGGGGTGAACTAAACAATATAATGAGACACAGGTGAATGTGATAATCAGGAATGATGAGTCCGGGCAGTGAATTATGGGAATTGTAGTAGTGAATGAATAATGATAGTCTGATGTGGAGTGCCCTCAGGTGGCTCTCAAGGGCGCTCCAGCTGATGACCGTTACAGATACCTTTGTGTGATGAACAGCCCCACGTGTAAGTTAATATTTACAACATTATTTTGAGAGTATATTTTAGTTTAAGTTGTTACTCACCCTAAGCTATTGTCTGACTTCAGAAGGCTTGGAATATAGTGTGCAAATTGTAATATGGTGCTTTCCCATTCTTTTTAAAACAAGAGTGTCAGTGTCAATTTACTGTAATTTGTGTTCCACCGAAGAGAAAAAAGCCACATTTAGAATGACACAAGGGTCTGTGAATGACTGGTATTTCAATTTTCAACTTATCCTTAAAGTCCCTCTGCACCCAAAAGGAGGGTTTCCACTTTGCCATAAAATCTGCTTGGCCGTAACCTTTTGTGATCCAGCGCATTTATCAGTCTGTGCCAGAGCTGTGAAGGAAATGGTCAAATAGTGATGTGTGCGACTCTCTCTTTCTGAAGACCCCCTTCATCTGCTGACATTTCCTTTGTTCTCCAAATTGGCCCAGAGATATTTATTCAGTCCTGAGAGAATGTGCGTTGAGCTTATTCATAATGAATTTCCAAAGGGACACTTTGTTAATAATACAAAGGAATACATTTTCATTTTTATGTACAAGGATCCATAAGAAAAGAAAGTAGATGCATTGAGATTCGTTTCAAGGAAAGGTTTTGCTTCAGAATGAAAACAATTTGAGGTGCCTAAACATTCACTGAATATAGGAGACATTTCAGCTATAGAGGGGCTCAGCCGCCTGCGGATTATGGGATGTTTTTTATTTATTACAGTACATGTTCACTGGCATGAATAGGTGGCTTGCATAGGGTTTTTTGAGATTGACAGAAAAGCACAGCGAGAGTGTCACAAGTTAGAAATGAAAAAGTCAGTCAGCCGTTAAAATGAAGGTAGTGACGTCTCAAGAAATGTCACAGTGACGTTTTAAAATCTGGAAATGTCTTCCACACCAGCAGACTAATATTCACGGTCCTAATCACTTTAAGACTGCTACCTTGTCCAGTATAATCCAAGCACAGTAAAAGTACAGATTTTTTTAATTTGTGAAACCGATTATCCATTAGAAATTGAGCAGGGGTGCTTTTCCGAAAGCCAATGTTCGCAAGTACCTTCGTTACCAATAGAGTTCAATTTTGCAAATAAAAGCAACATTGGTGTTTATAGGCTGTTGAAATGTTTTCCTTTTGACCAAATTCTAAGGCCTCATCCCAGCGATCAGGGAACGCTGTTGTGAGCAAACGTTCTTCCAGTAACATTAATATGCTGTGTTCGGGTCTAATGTTCTCAAGGTGTTAGGAGAAAAACATTATTTGTACATCATTCATAGAAGTTTTTTTTTTTTTTTGCTCTATGACATTTGAGTTAGTTTTGTTGTCTGACATTTTTTTAATTGTTAGTTGGGATTTCCCTTGATGTATTCTGACAGCCTCTGTTACAAAAAGAGTGAAACGTGAATTATTAATAATTCCTTTAATAGTAAAAAGTTGACAAGTAAAAAGTTGACAAAACAGTTCATCTTAATTGACTCTTTACCCAATATCTCTGTGTAATGTATTTTCATGCTTAAGAGCGTAACATTATTCAAATGAAATGCTACAATACTTACTCGACTTGGTCACTTATTTTATGTTAGGTTACATATTATTTAGGATGCTGCCTATATAGGCAGCTGTGATGGGTAGAAAGTGGTGACTAAGGGACCTATTGTACTCTATCAATGTCTCTTTTCAGAATGGAGGGTAAAGTAAGATTGAAGTGGAATTGAATCAAGGTAACCCTCCATCTGATATCAGACCACATCTGATAAAGAGGGCAATTATGTTGTCACAATCAAGGGCAGAAACTGAGGAAAAGTTTGATCAGATCCTCAAGTGGAGCTCTAACCCTCCCGGCACAGAGAAAATCACCCTAAACTATAAAATGAGAATGCGTAAAGCTTTCACCCAAGGTCACACAGGTATTTTCTGCAGGAATAGGATCTGTTATCTACTTTAGGTTTGGGCAAAGGGGAGTATAAGTGTAGTGTGTGGTTTATTCGCTTGACATTTTCATCCTGATTATAAAGGTGCACTCAGGGCGGTCTGGAATACCCGTAGACGGCTATTCGCTAACATTCCCATTAATCTCAATGGCAGATGCTCTATTGGTTCAGGATCCTCCCGAGGTGTGCGGTTTGAAATCTTCCGTCTTTATACGGATAATAACCCAATAAGCAATAACCCCCCTTAGGGTAAACAGAACAGAACCAACATGAATGTATTGCAGATATCATTCATTAATTTTAATGTACAACATAATTAGAGAATTTAGTCTGATTCAGAGGGGAATCAGAATACCAAATCCTGACTGAAGAGAGGAGGAGCTGGGGAGGGAGGAGGGTAATTCACTCCTGAGAAACACCATAGCTGCTGATAATACTGAAGGAGCTTATATATGAATACAGTGATAGGCGTCGTATTCATAGGTAGACGTGGATCAGCTGAGAGTCACTGATGCATGTTAATTGCATCAGAATACATGTCTAATTTTAAATTACCATCAATGTAGAATGATGTATTGTGAAGTCACTGCATCTATACCAGGAGGGGCTAACGGGTCCATGCTAAGCTGTCAAACCCTGGTTTGCACAAATGTCACACTCCTCCTATTTGGTGCACAAGGTTATTTTTGGCTGCGTCTGAAATCATATACTCTCTGAGTAGGTACTTGTTTTGAGCAAGTAATTACTCTGTGAGCGCTAACAACAGTATGGTCTGTCTATATATTATGAATATGCATGGTGTGAATGTAATCTGGATATTTGCCATGTCGTCATTATTTCATGTCGTCGTTGTCAGGGTGTGTGCAGGCAGAAGAAGACGAGGAAGGCAGAAGGCTCCAACACAAAGTGTTTACTTACAAATACAAATAGGCAGGATATACACACACTGGTAACAATGTTACATAGATGAGAATGGACCTAGACTGACTGAACAGAGGGAACTAAATACAGACACTGATGAACACAAACCAGGTGACACAGATGAAAATGATTGACAAGACACAGGTGATGATAATGAACTAATGATGGTAGATATGGCAACGGATGAGTGGCGGGAAAACAAAAGACATGTGACTAACAAGGCTGAACAGAACATTCTTTCCGGTGGCCTCATGGGAGAGTAAAGTGTCCATCGTACGCACACTTCAGAATCTTGACGGAAGTAATAAGTTAACTGGTACATTTTGCTTACTCTTTTATGAGTAGGGTACAACACCTTAACAAAAATGTGCTTTTCACTAAAAGTGTTTTGTTTTGATTAAAAATCGTACAAATGTATGAGGTGGCAAGGTGGACCTTTTACCTCACACATGGGCTAAAAGGCTCAGCATTATGGGGAAAAAAGGCACAAATTATTTATAAACTAAGTAGCCGAAGTTGCCCACACACTGACAAAATGTAATCAGACCGAAAAAAAAAGGTCTATTAAAAATGTATTTTTTTGCATTTTAAAAAGTGCAAAGTGTATTAAAAGCAGACTAGAGAGCAAACGTTTTAGCTCATAGCTTTCTTCAGTGCTCATACGCACCTGAAAAACTGACTAGGCTTTTCTTTTTTTGAGCGCATACAATTCTTTTTGGTGTACAAATTATTTATACAAATGCTTTAGCTAGAGTAATGTGTTTTGATTAATTGGTGCCCTGGACAGAAAACAGCACTGCCTTATTTGTGGGTCTATCCAAGGCGTTTGGTTCAGTGGACCATGAATTGCTTCCGAACAAACTTTCGGGACCAGGGACGGTGAAATGGTTTGGAAATGATTTGGCAGATTGGACTCAGTGTGTTAGTGGAGGATCACAAAATATGGTTTTCTTGACATATCTAAAGGGGTCCCCCAGGGATCCATGCAAAAAAAAAACTTTTATGCTGACAATGCTATTATTAATACACTTGCTCCATCCATAACACAGGCGGTGCAAGAGCTTCAGACTGCATTTCAGTCATTGCAAAGTGCTCTGGTGAGCTTAAAATGGTCTTTAAACTCTCATAAAACTCATTCACAAGGACTTGATAATCTTAGCATTTTTACATCAGCTGTTGAAAGGGTACGCTCTGACAAGTACTTGGGCATTTGGATAGACGATAAACTTTTATTCAATGTATATATATTGCTAATCTAATCAGGAAGCTCAAAATGAAGATTAGCTTTTATTTCAGAAATGAATCTAATTTGATTGACTATGGGGACATATTATTCATGCATGCAGCCTCCTCCATCTTAACGAGCCTTGATTCAGTGTACGTTTTATTACAAATGCAAAATCCCATACTCATCATTGGATTCTCAATGAGATGGTGGGTTGGACATCACTAACCATACGTAGAAAACAGCACTGTAAATTTGTATCTATAAAGCAATGCTAGGTAACCTTCCAGCTTATATCTCTGTACCCTTCTTTCTCTTAGTTCTGGCAGTTACCAGATTCGCTCTTCCAAGTGTTTGCTTTTTAATGTACCTCAAGTTTTTACAGAACTGAGGAAAAAAACCTGCATTTTCCTACCATGCACCATGAGCATGGAATAATCTGCACAAAGATCTAAAACTAGCCAAATTTGTGTCTAGTGGTGAATTTAAAGAGAGCATAAAGAGAGAGTTAATGGAGGCTTGACATTGTTTTTGTTGAGAGGAGACTATGTTGTAATATTTTTGTTCTATTGTCTACATGTTGTATTTTAAACTGTTGTCTTACTGTATGGCTGCTGATTTTAATCTTAATGAGACTTCCTGGTAAAATAAAGGTTAATAAATAATACAAAATTCAAAACAATCGCTTAAATGATTAGTTCACTTTTCCAACGTGATGACGTAATACGTCTCAGAGATGGTACACGACGAGCATTTGTGGTTAAATAAGTATATTTTTCTTTTAGAAAATGACCGATCGTTTCGCTAGAGAAGACTCTTATTCCTCGACTGTGATCGTGTAGAGACTTTGAAGCTGCATTGAGACGGACATTTGAACCTTCTTTGAACATTGGTATAGTTGGTTGCCATTGAAGTCCAGTCTGTGAATCCTGGAATGTTTTCCTCAAAAACCTTAATTTCTTTTCAACTGAAGAAGGAAAGACATGGATATCTTGGATGACATCGGGGTGAGTAAATTATCAGCAGAATTGTTTTTGAAAGTGAACTAATCCTTTAAGCGAAGTTTGTACTATTTTCTGTTTATTTTTGTTCAACACTGTCATTAAAACCTGTTCATTTAAAAAATACAGGAACAAAATGATTTAGAAAAAAAGTCAAGATTCTGAAAGCATTGAATGAGATCCCATAATAATTTAATATAGCTTTAGAGTAGTAACAATAAATATGATATTTTATTATATGATATGATTAATATCACATTTTTAAATAATTATAAATATGGTGATTTATCTCTAAGGTGGACACCCAATTATAATTGTCCAATTATGTCTTTATTATCATGTTAATTATTGTGTCTTTAGCCCCGACAGCAGGGGGGCCTTTTACCCCAAATACCATACTTTTACATGTCCCTCCGTTATCGAAAAACTGTTGCTTTAATTACCTTGAGCAAAAATGAAAAACATTAACAAGACCTTTGTCTCAAAATATAGTTAATTTTATCAATTCTTATTTACATAAATCTACAACATTTTAAAAAACATTAAATATTAGATCAAATTAGTGCAGAATCAACGTTGCTGTCCTGCGATCTCATCAAGGATCTGACAAATTTCCACGTGCATTTTCAAATGCGTTGTTAAGAAAAGTGCTGAGCCGAATTTGTGTGCCATCTACTGGTTTAAAAGAGCATGAAGTCAAATGCGCCTTTTACCCCAGTGAACCTTTAGCCCTGTTGAACCCTCCTGTGAATTTGGACATACCACTTGACTCACATACTGTTTTGCATACTGAAGTATTCGATTTCAGATGCCGCCACTGTTTTGCAGGGGGATATAAAAGTGATCTTGGATTTTACATAGACAGCGATTGGTGTAGATTAAGGATCACACAAAATCTTTTGCTTATCACGGATGTAGCTAGACTTGGTCTAAAAGCCAAAATAACAGCCAATAAACAACCCAGAGAAAAGGAAGCTCTGGTTATAGACGCAGGACGCAGTCTTTGAAACTAGACGCGCCTTATTTAGATCATTTACACCTGATTCAGATCATCATCTGCTCAGTTCAGTTCTATGAACTGTGTGTCAGATAAGAGAGACACGCAACATTTAGTCTCCAGGGCTCAAACTGAAAACCGCTGCCCTAAGGGATGCCTTTTTAAAGGACATCAGCTGTTTCTAGGCCACCCATATAACTGGAGTATTCATATCAAATGTGTACAACATACTTAGAGTATTTGTCCAAATGTATTCATTTCTTTTGGCGTAAAACGTTTTCAAAGTAGAATTTTTTTTTTCCAAGTTTACCTTGATTATACAGGAAAGTAATAATCCTTCATGCTTAAGGTTGGCATGAAAAGGAAGTTGCGATAATCATTTCTTCCTTATTGTGATGTATATTAGAGTGAAACGGCTTCTGGAACAAGAAAACAAAAATGTGGCGGGACTTGATTCTGTCCATTGGGTATTGATTGGATGGTTGTGGTTTGCTATTGGTGGATCTCATGTGAGTGACAGGTTGCTCCGCCCTCGTCATCAGAAGAGAAGAGAAGAGAAGAGAAGAGAAGAGAAGAGAAGAGAAGAGAAGAGAAGAGAAGAGAAGAGAAGAGAAGCTGCAAGAGGGAGGGGAAGTTATTCTGATTCAAGATTATGAGGGCACATTAATTTAAAAAAATTGAAAATAATTATTTTGTGCACGGATAAATCATTTATAATAAATACTGTAATATTCCATGGAAAATAAGAATTGTCAATTTTGATTTCACAGTGACTTTAAGGAATGTGCTGAACCCTCATCTGCCTATGCACTCTTATTCATGAAATATTAGGGCTTGCTATTTTGTGTTTTTGTTTGTTTTTTTGCACACGTTGAATAATGCATGCAGTTCTGCTCCACTTTTTAAAAAGCACTGAAAACTATTTAAAAAGGCTGACAGAGTAGTGTTCATCCTCATAAAAAGTTTGCTTTGTGTGAATGCTGAAATCATCATGTTTGACTTCCCTATCAGAATTTAAAATCAGCAAAACAACATTACTGATGTACAATGACAAACTGATGTTACAGGATATAGTCGTGAATAGCTTGTTTCCAATGTTTTCTACTCTCTGGGTTAAGACCAAAAAATTGGTATTCAATGTTAGGGTTATGGAGAGCGTGGTAGATTTTTCCCCTACGCACCTGACTTAGGTTGAACCGAGTGTCCTTGACACCTGAAAATATTATACTCAATTGAGTTCACCTGTGAACGCGCGGGTTGACGCCTAAGAGTAGCTATTCTTACCGCATAAATAAAATGCCTAAGAATTATAGTTACCTGACCACAATCTAACCCCGTCTAAGAGTCGAACGACGTCTCACTTGGTAGTAAGGTCTCTAGTGTTTCGCTAAATAACTGGTTCTACTTACTAACCTGCTGCACAGCAATAACTAAACAGACTCCAGACAATGCCTTTGAATATGCTTTAATCACGGCTGGAGGATCTCAGACAAATTTCAGAGAGAATCCCACCAGCAAACAGAATACAACAGTTTTTATAGAATAGGAGCATGGCAAAAATGACATGAAACATTAGGTAATTTCCTTACAATTTGATTGGTTCTTCATATGCAAACGCTTCTGTTACTATGTAGGAGCAAACTTAGATCTTAGAGAAACTTAGAGAAAAATTGAAAAGGGTTAGAAGTTAATTTGATTACTCAATATGTCATAAGACTATTCTAGATATTGTCTAGCCAGCATCTCAGAATTTTCCACTGGTTTCGACACAATCTTCAGAGTACATTTTGTTCAAGTGGGTGGAGTGTTAGGCCTAAAGGAGAAGTAAGGTTAGATGTTAGAGTTATGATTAGTTTGATATACAGTTTACTATTTTATTCATTAAAAAAATCCATCACAAGAGCAGTGAAAAAGAAACTGCTGAATGCAAATTAGGATTGCAACATAAACTGAATTATCAAATTGTCCAATCAAGTTCAACAGTATTTTAATGACAACTCACCTGGTGATATGACCAGTAGTAATATAGTATTTGCCTCAGCATTTGATGTGTTAGGCTGGTAAATCACACTTATGCACTTTTGCACAATTTTACCAACTTTCCAACTTACTGTCATGGAAAGGAAAGAGTGAGGAGGACTCAAGTACAGAGAGATCAGGGGTTTATTTACAAAAAGGACAAACAAAAGAAGTCACAAGCCGCAAACAGAAAAACTCAGAGGGCAATAACACAGTGTTAGCACAAAATAACAGACTCACTGGACTGGACTGGACTGGATTGCTGGACTGGACTTGACTGGACTGGACTGGACTGGATTGCTGGACTAGACTGGACTGGACTAGACTGGACTGGATTGCTGGACTAGACTGGACTGGACTGGACTGGACTGGATTGCTGGACTAGTCTGGACTGGACTGCCTCACTGGACTGGACTGGATTGCTGGACTGGACTGGACTGGACTGCCTCACTGGACTGGACTGGAATGGACTGGATTGCTGGACTAGACAGGACTACCTCACTGGACTGGACTGGACTGGACTGGAAGTAACTGATGCAGGACTGACAATCTGGGAACAGACAGTACAAGACTGACTGACTCTAAAATAGAAATAGATAGGGAGGTTAAATAGAAAAGAAACCAAGCAGGGTAAATGAAGGATGGCAGGTGAAGCAAATTAACTAATAACCATATAACAAAAGGATGGTGTTCCTGATGTCAATAATCACACAACAGTGGAAAAATGGCTACGCGGGACAAGCAACTGAATAGACCTATAATTCTAACGATGAATTACACATTCAATCTGCTGGTTAGACAGTTATTACCCAATAAAAGTGAGTAAGTCATTGTGATAGCTCACTTTTAATGGGTTAGTTCACCCTAAAATGCCCTTCTTTCTTTTTTGGACTACAAAAGGAGAAATAAAAAAAAAAGTCCTACATGTCTCGTCCTTAAAATGGCAGTAAATAGCGATCAGCATCAAGCTTTAAGCTTGCACAAGTATCACAGAATGCTCTCATGCTGCAACACGTATCTCATATTCCAAGTGTTCTGGGGTACGATCAGGTTTGGTGAAAAATAAACTGAAATTTAATGCATTATTTAAAGGTGCATTCATTGTGTAATATTTTGGAGGATCTGTTGACAGAAATGCAATATCATATACATAACTATGTTGTCAGTGGTGTATAAAGATCTTACTTAATGAACCGTTATGTTTTTATTACCTTAGAATGAGCCATTTCTACACTGTAAAACTTTTCACTGTAAATTTACAGTAAAATACTGGCAGCTGGGTTGCCAGCCACATACTGTATTTTTACAGAACTAGTACTGTAAACAGCATTTACAGTATTGTACTGTAAAACATTGTACTGTAAATTTACAGTAAAATACTGGCAGCTGGGTTGCCAGCCACATACTGTATTTTTACAGCACTAGTACAGTAAACAGCATTTACAGTACTCCACTGTAATTACCAAATACAGTATATACCACATAATTTTACAATATTAAACTTGTCTACAGCAATAAATTGTATAGTAGTCACACTATGAAAAAGAAAACAACATTTTCTGGGTTTAAAAACATTTATTTTGGTTAAAAGCAAAGATCAGAAAATTGCCTTCTGTGAACATGTTGGCTGAATTTTTTTTAAACATAAAATGCAATTTTAACACTTAACAACAAACAGGTAACACTTAGCACTTAATTAAAGGGATAATTCACCCAAAAATTTAAATTAGCTCATGATTTACTCACCCTCAAGTCATCCTAGGTCTACATGACATTCTTCTTTCAGACGAATACAATCGGAGTTATATTAAAAAATGTCCTGGCTCTTCCAAGCTTTATAATGGCAGTGAATTGCTGTTTCTGTTTTGAAGTCCATACAAGTGCAAACGAAATTCAAAGTCTTCAAGTCCCAATTCAAAGTCTTCAAGGTTTCGCAGAAGTGAGGACACCTGTAGGCTTACAGTGTTCTTTTTTTGCACAACTTGGCCAGTTTTCTTTGAAGTTACTTGTCCTTTCTTTGTTTTTGATCCACGTTCAGGATTGATGTCAGGAAATCGTCTAAAAGGCAGAAAAGAAAGGAAAAAAAAAAACAATGAAATATTATGGACTGAGTTTATATATTTTGACAAAGAGAGACAGCACAAAGGATGTGTAAATAAAAACCAGATATCGGTTTTAACGACTAAACTGTTTGGATAAAACTGAACAACATGAAAAAAAAATTCAATTTTGGATGTTGTGATCAATAACTGGTATTTTTTCTGCCCTGGTTAAAATACATCAACTCAATGTGTCTGTTTACAATACATGTGCACTGTCAACTAACTAAACTTTTGGAAGTGGGGTTGCCAGATTTAAAGTTTTATTCTACAACTTTTAATATCATCCCCTCATCAGGTCCCATCAGAGTATCAGTGGAAAGGCAGCCATAGACTCTGTTTATATAGAGCACACATTGCCAGAATCTAGCCCAAACCTTTGTGACAGAAATAATTTAACTTTAATTGCAAGCCTTGCAATGTTTATTGCATACATGACATGATAATGTTAAACATGACATTTACCAGACTAAAATGCATGTTTGCACCCAAAAATGAAAATTCTGTCATTATTGCTCATCCTTAAGACTTTCGTTCATCTTCGGAACACAAATTAAGATATTTTTGATGAAATCTGGGAGGTTTCTGTCCCTCCATTGACATCAATGTCATTGCAACTGTCAAAGCCCAGAAAGGTGGTAAAAACATTGGTAAATAGTACATATAACTACAGTGGTTCAACCTTAATATTATGAAGTGACGAGAATACTTTTTGTGTGCAAAATAACCCCAAAATAACGACATTGTAGAATAATCTCTTCTTTTACATGTCATTCTCCTACACTGTTTTGTGAGGATGAGTGGGCCAGAGTGTATTAAAGGATAACTCTTACCAAAATGCAACCTAGGGTCTTTTTGTTAATCTACCCGAGGCAAACCTTCGTTTAAAAGCATAATTAGGATGGAAACGCCACTTTTAAGTTTGACTGTATTTTCGTTTTCGGTCAAATTGCCTTTTGAATGGGAGTGCTTGTGGCACGACTATGATAGCATCAAAAATCGCTATTTTTAAAACACTAAGAAGGCTCGACACAACATGAAACTGTGCTCTCAGTATCACCAGAGACTCTAAACTCCAGCATTGAGAACATTGTTTGTGTACCCAGAGTTTACTAAAAAGAAAGATTTTGAACAACTCACGAAAACTGTGTCCGCCTACATTTTGACAGTCAAAAATAGTCGATCTAATAACTTTATTCTAGAGCTGCTGTAAAGCCAAAACAATCTATGTTACTGTAATTTCCTATTATCACTGTAAAGCTGCTTTGAAACAATCTATATTAAAAGCGCTATATAAATGAAGATGACTTGACACTGTTTACACTACGTCAACACGTAGGAGAATGACATGAAAGAGTAGAGATTGTTGAATAATGTCGTTATTTGGGGTTTTTTTGTGCACAAAAGGTATTCTCATCGCTTCATAATATTAAGGTTGCACCACTGTAGTTACATGGATTATTTAAACAATGTTTTTACTAGCTTTCTGGGCCTTGAAAGTTACAAAGATGTTTCTGTCTATGGCTGGTTCAGAAACCTCTCAGATTTCATCAAAAATATCTTCATTTGTGTTCTGAAGATGAATAAAGGTCTTACAGGTTTGGAACGACATGAGGGTGAATAATTAATGACAGAATTTTCACTAATCCTTCAACTGAAAACAACTTGCACTGACATATCTGAAATATGTGACTGTCACTGTTTTGTCTCAAGATGCACACCAGTAATGTTTTTTTTTTATTATTAGACATTTTTATAAAAGCTGCTTAAATACCCTAATTTTATTAAGGCCTAGACCTGTCTTAAGCTAAGCCCAGTATGGAAACCAGGGCCATATTGTTCATACCAGTAGTCAACATAATAAATACTGTCAAGACAAGTCACAATTCAGTCTAATATTTATATGAATGGCAAATATGCTAATGACTAACCTCTGAACAAACTCAAGGTGCTGCCTCTTCCTGGTACTGCAAGCTGAAGTTATAGGAGGAGGCAAACAGCGCTGCCAGGCCAGTGATGATGAAGAGGCTGTGATCCTTCACACACACCTTGACCTTCCAAACGTAATGTCCAGCACTGGTTGCTTAGAGATTGACCTGTAATTGAAAAAATAATAATAAAATGAATTAATAAATAATATTAATAATTAAAATAACTATTGTGGGTTCCACTGTGGTTCGATGTAGTTGTCTATCTATTCATAGTTCTATAAATTAAAATTTTCACCTAAAAATTAAAATTGATTAGGGTTAGAACGTTAAAACGCACTGCCATATTATTTTGCTTGTTTTAAGCATAAACTCACTAAATTTTGACATATTCTTTCAGAAAACAAGACAATTTTTACTTGTCTATTAAATGCTTCTTCATGTAAGAATTTTATATATCTGGACTGGAAACAAGAAAAAAACACTAATTAAGAAAAATATATTTTGCAGTGGAGTGAGTAAATGATGGCTTTTCATTTTAGGTTTAAACTACCCCTTTAATGTTTACATACCAGGAAATAAGGTGTAGTCGGACTCTCTGGCAAGTGTAGATTGCTGGACATCAGCGTTGCAAATTCCTGAAACAGTTTTTAAAAAGGACAGCACAGCCATGATCAACAGAACCAAAACATAAAAAATATTACAGATTAATGAGATTTGTTGAATAATCTCTACTTATCTGCTTGAAGGATAACACCGTCTAACTTCTCTTTGAATTGTTAGTTGTAGGACCATGGCATGGCAATCAGGAATACTACATTTGAAAACAGCATTAGGAACATGGATTTTCTTGTGCTTGCTAGCAAAATTATGACAACGATTCAAAAGCACGATCACAGAACTGACAGCATTTGATAGCATTTTTTTTTTTTTTTACCACATAGACTATAACTGTAACACTACTTAAAAGTACTTACATTAGCACTGGACCGTCATCAGATTACAAAGCCTGAAACGAAAAATATATATATCAAAAGCAGGTCATGCATAACATGGTATATGTTGCCTATTATGTGAAATATTGAAGTTAACGTTAACGTTACTTGGTAAACAGGTGGAACAGAGTGAATTGTTTGCGCGGCCGCGGTAGAAAACCGCGTTTGCAAAATCAAACCAAATAAGCATTCGTGAAATCAACGTATGTTAGAAATGCGAACGCAAAATATATATATATAACGTATATATATATATTGGCTTACCGTATCACTCAGTTGAACAATTTTCCATCTTCTCAAACTCTAAATCCCACTAATCGTCACAGGCGCAGGTTATTCAGATGACAAATTCTTCCATCCGTCTTCATGTAAAGTTAATGTCTCCCATTTTCTGCTGCGTCACAGGCAACTAATGTTTGAAACACGAACCGAAGCTCACAAAAGCTTAAAAATTGCTCACAGATTCGCAGACACTGTTTATCTTGATAACAGGAATGATTATTCTGTTCAGTTGAATCCCGCTGACAAATCAAGTTTGCCTGTAGTACTGTAGCTACTGTCTGCTCGCGTCACATTTGAACTGAATTGAGCGCGAAAGAAATCAATCCCACAATGCAGTGCTTTTACAGTATGATACTGTATTACGCATTTATCGGGTTGAAAACAGAAATGTGCTGTATATTTACAGCTGTTCTGTAAAAGATACAGCCGGATACTGTATTATGGAAATACAGTACAATTCTGTAGGAAATTCGCTGTAAATTTACAGTAAAGTTTTACAGTGTATCTACACACACCGCGGGTCCCCTTACATCGACACGTTTCTACGGTGGCCCTGAACGGACAAACGCGTTTCATCACTATGTTGTTCTTCTTGCAAAGAAGCTTCAGCTAAAGTCAGCGAATAAAACACTGACACAATGATGAACAAATAACAATAATATTCGCATTAACATATCGTTTTACTGAATAATTAAGTAAACATTATTTCTTAATTTATCGTTGTAAAGAAACCTCATTGCTTAACTGGCTACTCTCTGCTGTCTCAGACGGCGACATCACTTCCTGTCGGCCACCGGAACTTCTGTTGGGTGCAATTCACAACCTCACCACTAGGTGCGGCAAAAAAATTACTTAATGCACCTTTAACGGAAATCCTGACCTTTCCAAGAAAAACATTTTCAAGAAAAAAGTTTAAGAAATCAAGATGAATAGAAACACTAAATTAAATACAATCCATGTACTTTTCTTTTTCCTTTTTTCTCATTCTGTGACACTTTTGCATCTTTTTTATGAAGCTTGAGGCTGGTTGCTTCTCCTTTTGTCTTCCAAAAAAAAAAAAAAGAAAGAAGGGCATATGGCATAGAAAGCCAGGGTAAGTAAAAAATGACTTAATTTTCATTATAGGCTGAACTAATAAGACAATGAGAACATGAGGGCTAATTATACACATGAACTGATAACTAAACAAAGAACACCTGAACACAGTGACGCAATAAACCATTGTGGAAACAGAACTGAAAAACCACATGACTAAACCAACCAATGAGAACACAACACGTGAAGCATGGGAAGCAAATAGGTGTGTTGGACATCGGCTGGATGAAGCTGAAAACAGAGACGTGAAGTCGGACACTTTCTGCTTCCCGTAGTGACCGCTCACGTGGTATTTACATACTTTACCACAGCTGAAGTGAAATAAATGCAATATTTGTCAAATCGACAGATACGTTTCCATTTAATATTACAAAATAAAAGACATCCAAGCATGAACATGAACAAAACCCAAAACCTAACGTGACAACGAACCCTTTAACCCTTTGATGCGCAAGCTATGGAAACCCCTTCTAATGCACAACATGGGTCTAAAAAGACCCGTATTCATTTCATATGTTATTTCATGCATTGCTGGACTTTTTTTTTTTTTATCTTTTGAGATCAATTTAAGCATTTAATATTCCATGATCTATAAATTCCATGATTTATAAATATTAAAAATGTATTGTTTTCAATTACCAAAAATTATTATTTTAATTTTTTCTAGGTTTTGTGTTACTCTATCAAATTTACTTATCAAGCATGATAAAACAAAAGAATAAAGACAACATTTTGTCAAATTAATCATTTTAGCAGTCATTTAGACAACACATTTAACACTTGAAATATTAATTTGCCACTTTCTCTAACATAGCAATCACCAAAGGTGTAAAGTCCAGGTTCAGAAAGTAAAAGTCCTCCTCAGTATTTTGTTCCAATCACCTGAATTAGCCTAATTGCACCACCTAATTAGCAGATTTTCAGCCAGTAGGTAGAACTAATTAGTGAAATCAGCTGTCTGAGGTCATGGGTGGAATAAACATGTGGCAGGACTTTTACTTTCTGACCCCTGGACTATACACCTCTGGCATTCACATATCACAGATAACTGATAACAATAAAATTGAACTGTGTAACTGTATTGAATTGTGGTGAATGTGATCAAATAAAAGAAAATACAACAAACAAAATAAAATCACTGGTACAGCGGCATCTCAAATTGCCATCTTAGTGCTTACATGCCTCACAAATGACAAATGACACCTAAACTCTTAAAACATTGAATCATTTCAGCATATGAAGGATTATGAACTGTTAGGCCTTCTACATGTAAATAAGCTTTAAAATACAATCTTTTTTTTAGTGTAGCTAACATTAGCTAGCTAGAATATGTCACCAGCTAGCTAGCTAATAGTATTGGACATGTTTCTCCTTCTCACAAGTCATTTCTCACTAGGATTACAAGGTCAAGGTAACCATAGCCTAATATTCAAATATGTCCATCTTTTACAAAATATAAAATATTTTCTGTGGTTAAAATAAAATAAGACTTGCATCAAATATACAAAAGCAGCCGTGTTGAGTTGTGAAATGTGTGGCAGGTGAATAGTATTCTGCAGTAAATGTTCCTACTTGCAAAAATTTGCAAATATCAAAGGTTTCTATATGGGTCATTTTTGACCCATGTATGTAAAATTGATGTAGAAATAAAAAAAAAAACTGTGTTTGTTTATAAAGTAAGAAAGGAAACATTAACATAATGATTTGTGGAAATCAAAAACAAGATATTTAATGAATACCTGGAATAAGAAAAAAAAAAAAACATATCTTTTAAAGATTCAGCAAAGAAACACTCAGCCATCACTGAAATAACAGAGGAAATGAATGCGGGTCTTTTTAGACCCATGTATGTAAAAAAAATGTAGAAATACAAAAACTGTGTTTGTTTATAAAGTAAGAAAGGAAACATAAACATAATGATTTGTGGAAATCAAAAACAAGATATTTAATGAATACCTGGAATAACAAATGATAAAATACATATATTTTAAAGATTCAGCAAAGAAACACTCAGCCATCACTGAAATAACATAGGAAATGAATACGGGTCTTTTTGGACCCATGTTGCGCATTAGAAGGGTTGCGATACAAAAACGATTTTTATTCGAAAAGAAAGAAATGAAAAATTTTAATTTGGATTTTGAATGATCTAAAACAAGTTAATTGAGGAATACCTGGAATACTGAATGATGAAATTAATTTCTTGCAAAGATATAGAAAATGAAAACTCAGTCGGGTCTTTTTAGACCCATGTTGTGCATCAAAGGGTTAAATGCAATTCTCTCTTGTCAGATTCGGTGATCTCTACATGGAATCTCTTCAGTACCTATAAAACCAAAAACAAACAAAAAAGATTTATCTTTCAACTTTTACATTCAGTGTCAGCAAACTTCCAGTTTCTAACCTTGAGCCCCTGGAGCAACTAAAAGTAATACACCTTACCAAACTACAGTTACCAAACGCTGTCAGAATGAGTAAGGAGTCTTTACACAGGACGTGTTCCTGCATTCAGAGAAGCCCAGTGTGATGGAACTGACTTCAGGCGTCTTCTGATGCCTATTTTAAAATTTGGACTCATTTTAACTTCACACCAAGCTTAAAAAAGATGTGACGACAAATATTGTACAGTGTCTGTATTTGCCACAATTCTTTTATTGAGGATGGGAGAGAAGATAATAAATGATTTGTGGACTCCCGCAAAAAAAAAAAAAAAAAAAAATATATATATATATATATACTGTATATATAGTAATAATAATAAAATTAAAAGTTACTCAAATGTATTTATGTTTGAAGGTACCTGCCGTGACAATGCAATGTTCAGAAGCGTTGTGTGGGAACTGGTAAAAATAGCCTATGACACCACAGTGAGGCAGAATCTTAAACGGGACTGAAAAATCAGAGTAGATCTAAACATAAAAGTTGTGGGTGGGAGTGGGAAGAAATATAACTTATTTTTTAGCAGGAGTGGGACTGAAAAATCAACCCAATGCAGATCTCTACAGTGTGGGCTACACCAGTCTGAATGTGTACATAGAGCGAAAATTAATAAAAAATAATGCAGATAGAATGGAAGATTGTGTCTCTCAGTTGCAAAAGGGATTGCAGTGGAGCGTTGGTCAGTCATGGACTTCTGGTCAGTGATTCTGTCTTTTATTCAGCCTTCTAAAACCACTTACGGTACAATACCTTATAAGTCATGGCTAATGGTTAGAGAGTCAGACTGGTAACCCGAAGGTCACGGGTTTCATTCTCAATAACGGCAGGAAATGACTGAGGTGCCCTTGAGCAAGACACCTAATCCCCAGTCGTGTGTGTGTGTGTGTGTGTGTGTGTGTTCACTACTCACTGATCCTAATGTGTGTGCACTAACTTAGATGCAGAGAACAAATTCTGTCACTTTTCACTTTATATACAAATATATAAGTAAGTCAGTTTATTAATCATTATATTAATGATATTATTACTGTATGTCATTACAACTCATGAAAATATTTATTTACATGTATAAAAAATGTATTTAGGAAGTGGCTGCAGTAGGAGCAGTCTCAGTTAATATAGGCCTTTGTGAAGAGACAGCTAGTAACTTAAGAAATAGCTTTACTTCCTGTCATCCTTGTGTAGGACATTTAAGTGTCACCTCCCGTCAAGCTGGTGGTGTGATCACGGCCGTGACTAAAGCGTACTTGATCATTTCCATTATAATTAATGAAGCAGAGCAAGTGTGTGACTGTGGCTTTGTTGATTATTACTGATGCAATCTAGTGTTGCGTTGAGTTACAGCAGCGACTGTGGCAAGATAGAAGGACAACAAGGAGGTTTACTGTGAAACTGAGGATTAGAGCAATTACTTGAATTTCTCTCAGGATGGGAGACAAAATGACCAATGACGAGCCAATTTGATCCAGTTTGGCTCAGGTAATTGTACACTGTTTGAGTGGCAGTGATTCAACAACTACAAATGAACTGCTCGACACTTGCTGTAAATTTAGCTGGAAATATCCCAGCAGGGTATAAACCCAGCTAAAAAAGCAATAACCCAGCATGTAATTAAGTTGATGATGATTTTTTTAAAAGTCGATTAACAACCCTAGTCTATTGTAAACACGACTCAGCACATGTGGAGTAAACTCTAGTACTGCTAAAAAAAAAAAAAAAAAGTGTTCTCGCATTTTAATTTGTTGTTGTACAACGCAGCCTTACAGAATCATAAGCTTTTATGATGTGCAGCATCATTTAACAGATGGTTTATTGGCTGAATGATAAATTAATTGTGTCTTTTTTTTTTTTTGGAGCAGAGATAAAGTGTGAAAATAGGCCATGCATGTTGTGTTCTGTCAAATATAAAGAGGGAATGAATCTATTCAAGAATGTCAAACAGGGGTGTGTTTCCCGAACAACGCCGTAACTCGCTGCTTCACTACCATAGAAGAAATCGACTAGCTAGTCACGACTGTTTCCTGGAACCATATTGTCGCGAAGTGGTCGTTCAACCACGTTGGTTTATGACGTCACGCACGTGGTGGAGTAATAACTTCTTTTAACAAATCTGTTTGAGATCGAATTAATGCTAGATGTTTTGCTATAAATTACAGACATGACATCTGAGGACTATTTCTCATTTTTCTCAATTATTTTGCTTTATTTCCAGATTCAATCATTGGCTCGTTCTTACATAGTCGAGCACGTTTGCACATGCGCACTCTTCAAAAACTACGCTTTAAATCTCTTGACAAACTAAAAGACGTAAATGACATTTGTATGTATTCTAAATAAAAGACACAGGTTGTACTGAATGTCAGCTTGCTTATTTTGCTCAAGATAAGGATTTATTGTCATACAAACTAGAAACTCTGCTTCTAACCACAGGTCGAGAGCTGTCGTTACAAACACACAACTTTGCGATGCTGTTTGCAAATGTTCGTTAGAACGATGGTTTCAGGAAACAGTGACTCATTGAACTATACTGATAACGACAAAACTTGCGAACATATTTGGCTAACGATGCTTTTGGGAAACGCATCCCAGATTAACATTTTGACATTTTTGATTCATCAGTTGCTCATTACAATCACATACATGCAATTTCCTGCTTCCATTTTTGCATTCCTTACTCAAGCCATTTGCTTGAGTGCTTGCACTCTTTTTATGCAATGCTTCATTCATCTAATGACTGTCTTATTTATTAAACAGTAAAGATGCAGGAACCTGTCATTTGTTTTTTGGGAGCACAGAGCAGCAAGTAAACCAGAAGTAGAGCAGCAAAAGGAGAAATAAACTCTTTTATGTGTCAAAAATATTAAATGGGATATTACTGCAATTAAAAATTCTCTATAAATACAGCTGGAGTTTAGGTTAAAATGTAAGTGGGCTTTTTCTGGCTGACTCTCAAACCTTACATCAGGCAGATACGGTTTAAATAGGATGCGTGCTCTACTTCGCGTTGTGCCTGACAGCACACCTTAATAATAAACTAAAAAGTAATACGTTTGTCTTCATCCTGACTTGTTTGGGGAACATTCGCTCTACTTTTTTACATTACATAATGCTTCTCCTTCGCTCTCATCTGTGAAAGCAGTCCTGCCCACTGAGAGCCATGCAGAAATATATACATATAAATATAAATAAAAATCTCTTCCTGCTGACATAATTTGCTCGGATGGACAGAAATGCAGATATTTGTATATGGCAGGGACGTCACTAGGATTGGAAGACAGGGGGGGGCTTAGCCCCCAGGGTATTTGTAACTTGCGTTTGCAAAAACTTTGCACTCACATCTAGAGCTACACTTATGTCATGCTAATACCATTTCTTGTATTTTGCTTGTTCACTCTAGCTAGACTACAGTTTTCCATAGCAAACCAAAATATCCCATTTCCTTTACCTCAAGAAAACGTAGCTAAAGGTAAGCATCTTGGCGGCCCCTAATTTAATAACAAATTATCGTTGCGACGGAAGTGAATCAATCAAAACCAACTTTAGCTGTAAAATAACTTTATTAAAGAACCGCTATAAAGCCAAAACAATCTCTGTTACCTTAACGTTTATCTCTGTAAAGCTGCTTTGAAACAGTCTACATTGTTAAAAGCGCTATATAAATGAAGATGACTTGACTTGATTAAGCAGGTAATTATTTAAAAAAAAAATTGTTTACTTAATCTTCCTTTCACCATTTCACCGTCTTTAACTGTGCGTTCACACCAAACGCGAATACCGCGTCAAATTCGCGTCTAGTTGGACGCTTGAACATTTTGAATCCATTCGCGCGTCCAGAGCGAAATTGACGCGCGTAAAAAGCAAAAGTTTGAAGCTAAATTGACGTGCGAATGAGGCGGATTCGCCTCCACCGCGCCGCGCTAAACGCCTCATTCGCGCCACAGGACCTCCAGACGCACGTAAACGCGTCTTTTCATTGACATTGAAATCACTCGCGCCAGACGCTCTATTCGCGTTTGGTGTGAACGCACCTTTGAGCGTGTATCGGTGTGTGTGGGCGGGAGGGTGCATATACTAGCGAGTTCAACTTCAGACCAAACTAGAGTAACGACGAGACGAGATGAATCCTCCAGTTACTTGGAGCGCTCCGGTCTACAACGCTCTGAAAGCTGCCACAGTTCACACCAATGCAACAAGACGGTGCGGTGCATGATCATCTTGATAGCACAACGAATCTTTGTACTTCTGTCCAACTTCCAACTTTTCGGCTATTTTTGTAGCTGGATATATATCATTTGTTGTGTCTAAATATGAATGAGGATATGGTTATTGATAAATCGAATTGTTATTGTTGTTCTTATTATCATTTAGGGGGGCTTAGGAACATTTTGGGGTGGCTCTAGCCCCCCTAAAATAGGCCTAACGACGTCCCTGGTATATGGTAACACTTTATAATAACTACACGCTATTAATCATTAGTTAAGCATTAGTAAACAGTTAATTCATCATTTATAAATCATTAATAGACATTATTAAGCAGTTTATAAATACGGCTATAAATGCTTTATTCTTGATTTATAAGCATATCTATAATGTGTTTAATAATTGTATTTTCATAATTTATTAATGATCAATTTATCATTTTTAAATGCATTATTTACAAACCAGTTATTTAGGTGTTGTCATTGATTAATAAGATCACTTAGAAAGTGTAAGTAAATATAGTAGATTCAGGGAGATATAAAGCATTTAGTAGTGGTCAGTGAACTATTTATGTGAGCTCATCTAAAGTGAGGACTAGTTATGTCTTGTATTTAAAGGCTCAGTTATCTTCTAAACAGAAAAAGGAAACAAACACAACACAGTGATACAGAACATACAAATATTTAACAGCCTTTAAATCTCCTTTGTAAATGCTTCACAAGGCATAACTAGTCCTCACTTTAGGCCCCGTCCACACTACTGCGTTTTCGTTTAGAAACGGAGACCTTTTGCTACGTTTGCACCTCCCGTCCACACTAAAACGGCAAAAACGAAGACCTAAAACGGAGAAGTTTAGAAACGCTGCCGACCCCGTTTTGCGTTTTGAATCTCCGGAGGGCGTTTTAGTCTGGACGGGTCAAAACGGAGGACTTTAGAAACGAAGACGCAGAGGCTCACGCTCGGCTCTATGATTGGGTGTCATCAGTCATGGAGTATACACAGGTAATATTCAGTACTAGTAAACTAGGAAAGCTAGAAATAGAACTGACACCTATTTTTCATGCGACACGCAAGCGTGTTGAAGCGTTTCCAGGCAAAATAGAATAGGAAAAGATGTTTATATGTCATTTTGACACAAATAGATATTAATAAATTACATTTTGATGTTTGAAAGTCTCTAGGTTTACACCGGCACGCGCAGTGTTGGTGAATGGTCACGTGATCCGCGTTTTCAGTCGTTTTAATGTGGACGGAGATCAATTCTAATACGCAGCTAAAACGCTGGTGTGGACGGAGATCGTATTCGTATTAATTCTCCGTTTCTAAACTAAAACGCAGTAGTGTGGACGGGGCCTCACAAAAATAGTTAACTGACCACTACTAAATGCTTTATAACTACCTGAATTAACCCTGAATTACAGTAGAAATACATGTCAATAACGCATTTATCATTTTTATAAAGTGTTACCTTGTATATTCATATTTGTTTTTTAATTAATTTTGTGATTTATACACAGAATGACACTTCTATATGGTTCACATGGTGTAATTCAACAGATGTACAGGAGAAGCTGGCTTTCTGCTGCTTGCAAATGGTGTTTTTGAGGAGACAGCTGATCGAGCAATTCATTTGCAGCTCTGACTACACATCACTCACTCACGCTCGCGTTCAAGGTTAAGTCATTGCTACTGTCATGCCATACTGTACCCAGTATTTACCGCAGCCAAGCCAATATTCTCATCTGCATTTGTAGCAATGGCAAAATCATTTGCAAACGGGTGGGTCTTTAACCGGAAGTTTGTCAACCGTACATTAAAAGCCCATTTTAAAAGTAATTCTGTTCAATTTATAGATTCTGCATTTTGTTTTCTTACACATTGGTAAAAGAAAAAAAGCTCATAGAGACATAATTGTCCCCACCACTTTTGAAAGGCATTGAAAAAATAGCTTGCTACAGTATGTACAACACACAGAAAATGCATCTTCATTCCCTCACATTCGTAATTTTATTTATATATATATAACAGGAAATACATGTGCGCTAATGTTCAGTGGTCGAATGATCGAGCTACTTATGTCCTGTGCTTAACTTTGAAAGAGACTATATCTAGTCTGTATAAATATAAGCCATGAACCAATCCAACCAGCAAACATGCAAACTGACTGAAGTATTAGAAAATCTGACATAAAGACAAGGTGCACTTTAATGATGGAAATAACTATCCCATGAAGCATCGCAAATGATATAATAACAATGGATACATGTATAACTATTGATTTAAATATGTTCATTATGTAAATGAAATCATTACATTTTATCGCAAAATATGTATAAACACAAATAAAGTATTTGAGAGAGCATGTAGACAGACAGGGTTGTACTAAAGAGGTTTTTTGGGTGTGATTTGCTTGTTTCGATTCACTGATTGGTGGATATATTTTTTAGGAATTCCAGCACGAATAATGCGGGCTGATGTCTTCAACAAAAGCATATACCATCGATTAACAACCCTGTAGCTCACAGTAGTAGTTCCATCTTCAAAGTTTTATAAGTTCCTGTAAAAAAAAGCCATTCCCCTATAAAATGAATGAGATTTTTACTTCCGGGACTTGACTGTTTCGCTCTCAGTGTTTAAGACAACCTCACTTGTTTGCTGCTCCTGCTGCTGTTTGAATGCGTTGCACTCTTTGTTCATAGTTTACACTCGTTCCCTTTACCATATCCATTATTGTGTTGTGATTTTAAATGTTTATCAAAAATATCGTCCTGCCATCTGGCTCACATTATCCAGCAAACACAAGGATTGGCTGCATCTTACGGATGCTGTTATTCGTTATGAATATGCAAATGAGCCCCGCCTCCACTCACTCACTCAGCTCAGAGATCCACTGGTTGACGATCACACGTTGATCTGATTAGTTACAAGGTAGTTTGTGACGTCAGAAACACCAGCGATTTCAAAGCGTGTGTTTGAGACTGTCTTTGGTTCACTGCAGTTTTAAGGAGAAAATACTCAGCAATGCTGTTGACTTATGAATTTACACATGGTTTGTCAAAAACACCACATAGACATATAAACAACATTAAAAGCTGGATTTTCACCACACGGGGACTTTAAGCATTCAAGCATTCAGAAACACAGCTTACATCTTTCCAACAGCAATCATATAGGACGATTGTATTGGCGGTGCACTGGAAAAAAAAAGCTATTAAATGCATTTGCTAATAGCAACACCCCAAAGCGGTGGTGTTGTAGCGTGTTGAGCAACAGTCTAAAAACACCTTTGGAATCAGTCGCTCATCTCTGCTCTGGCTTTTGGGATCTCCATGTGTGAGGATGATTCTTGAAATAATAAATTAGCCAATTAGTTAGGCCTCTGCAATTACACCAAGCTATTCTTATCATCTGTAGATTTCTTCTCTGAACGTTAGCTTCAGATTCAAACTCTGTTGACAGTCATGAAACATGAAATACCAAACATAAATCGTGAAGTATGTGGCGACAATTTTTCTTTAACCCTAATAGCTCAGCAGATGATAGTGTGGCTTCTTTGTAATTAATAGTTGTCTGGTAAACAGCATGGAACGAGCAGTATTACTGTAATTAGCGGTCTTTACAGCTGCTATAAACAACACTTCATCTTCACTCCACTAATACATGTGTGCAACTCAGAGTAGTACTTTACTAAATTATATTAATTGACTAAATTGCCTTCCAACCCAAATGTCACCCACAGCTGAGAAGATTTTTAGCATTTCTGTATTCACAGCTCTTCTCCCGATGGATTCCCTTTGATTGTAAGAAACTGCTCGAACTGATTAGAAAACGAAACCCAGGATATGCAGTTGTGCTTCCTCCTTTAAACTGCGGACAGATTCGCATTTAGAGATCACTGTAAGAGACTACAATGTCATCAGTTTGACCATGACTGTCATTAATCACGACAGGTTGAATTATGTTGTAGATGCTTAGAGAGGAACAGTGCTGGAGAGCCGCCAACTATCAGTCTCAGCAACAAGGCGGCAGAAATGCCTCCTGGGAAAAGGCGGGATGAAGAGATATTAGCAAATGTACAGTATTTCACAAGTCTTTCTCTGCGGCTTTGTTTTTTTCCTGATTATTAACAAGACATACTCAGTCTGTCCAACGCATTCTCATCCTAGGGCGTCATATACTGACGCTTTTGACATTTCGTCTACATCGAACGCACATGGCACCCTTTAGCGTCAATATGAGACGCACAGAGCTTTGTTCGGTTATGGGTAGGTTTAGGTCTGGGGTAGGGTTAGGGTTAGACCGCTAGGAGGCGTCTTCTGGCCCATATCTATCTGCGTCTCATATTGACGCTAAAGGGTGCCATGTGCGTTCGATGTAGACGAAATGTCAAAAGCGTCAGTATATGACGCCTTGGGATGAGAACGGGCTGGTCTGTCCATCACAGACGGTGTTATTTCAAGACCTAGAAATACATTTTCAGACAGTACACACATTATTCACTCACTTGTAGTAGACTGATTCTCCAGAGTTGGGACAAAATAGGTCCCATAACTTTAGTTCTGAAAGTAACAACTCTTGCGCTTTAAAACTGAATCAGAGATGAGAGATTATTAGAATGTTTTTAACAAATGTAGACAAGAACAGGGGGAAAAAAAGTTAAATAAATTAAAATAACTGATCACCTCCCAAAATAATGGACAGTTTCAGTAAACCATTAATCAATATTTTAGGTAAATATATTTATATCTGGCTCCCAAAAAAACATGTCGACCATGATTTGAAAAAAGAGATTGCTTTTATAAACACACTCTTTTCTTAAGGTTTCAAAGCCCTTAGTGTGTGTGTCTATACCATTAGACATTTATAGGTAACACTTTAGTTTAGGGTCCAATTAACTAGTTGCGCATTAGCATGCATATTACTAGGATATTGGCTTTTTATATAGTACTTATAAAGCACATATTAATGCCTTATTCTACATGACCATATTCCACATCCCTTAAACTTATCCATACCTAAACTTAACCACTACCTTACTAACTATTCATAAAGCAGTAATAAGGAGTTTATTGAGGCAAAAGTCGTAGTTAATAGTGAGAATTGGACCCTAATCTAAAGTGTGACGGTTAATGAATTATTTATAATTTTCTAGATCATTTTCTAGATCATTTTAAGTAGGTCCTGTTAGTAGCTGGCAACACCAGAAAAAAAGGCTACTATATTTAAGACATGATCTGTTAATTCAGTCAACCATCCATCAATAGGGACGGACAAATAAACAATGAGTAATAAAAACAAAGAAATTAATTAAAAGCCATACGAAAGGACAAACCATTATAATAGTACAAAAATGCAAATGAAATAAACAGTGCTTGAAGTTTTTCAGGCAGGTTCATCTATCAGAAATAAAAAATACTAAAGAAACTGAATTAACCTACTAACTTGTTGCTGTTGATCAGTATGTATGAAGCTAACTGTCTGCTGAAATAACAACATTAACGACACCATGAAAGAGGAGCATGTGATTTATCTGTCTAAAAGATGAGTTTATCACTCTAGCAACAGTATAGGGTCCCCGCATGGTTTGTTTCATAATAATCACTGGTTGGCAGAAAGTAAAATGATGTAAGATAAAGATCCCCCTGAAGGTCACTGTGTGATTCGAACCCTGCATACAAAACTGGCATTTGGACTTTTTTTTGTATCTATTTGACTGCCTTAGTGCAATAAGCAGTGAAAAAGAGTTCAATAGTCAGAATTGTGTGAGCGGCAGCTTTATAAGGATGCACTGCACACGGGTGTGTGCGCAGCCTGCAAATAAGAAAGTGAGTTCTCTTCTATGGCGTGAAAGGTTTAAAATCATTTGCATCTTTAAACTGATATGGCTTTGAAAATGCATGCAACTTTTGTGATGGTGCAGCACTGAACCATAATAGAGATGATAATCCAATCTCTACACTGTAAAAAATAAAATGCTACTTACTTAAAAAAATGATGGTAACAATATTACACATGATATTTCTGAGTAGTTTTTAAGGCTTGAGTTCTTTCATGGAATCTACCTGAATAAATCATGTAAAATCCCCTAAATTATTTAGTCTATGACACAATGAATTTAGTATTTTTAGTATAATATGCTTTTTTATTTTAAGTTGACTTTCAAAAGTGTGTGAATTAGAGTGAATGGAAACAACCTGTTTATATTTGATTTATGTTGTATAATTAAAAGACTGTATGCTGCTAGCACAGCACAGAAACAAGCTTGTTATTCCATACTGCTCTATGAGCAAAGCAACATGCTTCAGAGTATTAATATTCGCACATTTGTACATTTAGTCATTTAGCAGACGCTTTTGTCCAAAGCGACTTACAATTTAGGACTAAATTAAGCGAGTCAAGAAGTGCTCAAAATACAAAGTTCAGGCATTGTTCAGAGTAGCATAAGCCTGATAATGGAGGATTAAAGGAAAAGGAAAGTTTTTATTTTTTATTTTTTATGAGGTTAAGTGCTCACGGAAGAGATGGGTTTTCAGCTGTATTCCAGATGAGGGTGGGGAGATCATTCCACCAGCATGGAACCGTGAATGAGAATGTTCTGGAAAGAGATTTTTGTGGCTCTCTGTGATGGAACCACGAGCCGTCGCTCGTTGACCGATCGTAGGCTTCTGGTAGGGATGTAGGCTCGTAGGAGCGAGTGAAAGTAGGAGGGAGCTGAGCCTGTGATAGATCTGTAAGCAAGCGTCAATGCCTTGAACTTGATGCGAGCAGCAGGTGGTAGAGATGAACAGAGGAGTGACGTGGGCCCTTTTTGGCTCACTGAAGACAAGACGCAGCTGCAGCGTTCTGAATCATCTGTAGAGGTTTAGTTGCACATGATGGAAGTCCAGCCAGAAGAGCATTGCAGTAATCAAGCCTAGAAATGACCAGGGCCTGGACGAGAAGTTGTGTTGCATGCTCAGTTAGGAAAGAGCAGTTACTGTATTCACAACCTAACCATAAGCCCTACTCTTCTGCACAAAGGTAACGATCAAAACTTCAACATAATACAGTAGAAACTCTTTCAAATGTCAAACATTCCTGAACATTAAACATCAACAGATGTTTCCCTTTACTCAAAAACACATAAAATAACACTTAATTTCAATATTTACGCTCCATTTCCAGCCATGTGCAAACCATGCTGGGAACTATAATGGTATCTCTAAATAAAACCGCATAATTGAACTAATTCTCTTAAAATAAATAGGTAGCCTTTTTTCCTTCATTTTATCAGCTTAATCAGTTCCTCAATTCAAGCCTTAAAAGTGTGTTTCCTTCAAAAAATTTGGAAAATGTATCTCTTGGTTTTATTAGTGAAATGTTGTCAATATTTTCTATACAACACCGAACCACAATTTTCTTAATAAAACATACACAATATTTTTAATTATCACCATAATTTTTTTTAATGACCATTACAAGACCCATGATTCATTTTTTACCAGTTTATTGTATCTACCGGCATTTCGCCCACCCCTGGAAGTGACAGCCATGTTTAAATGTGGGAGTGAATCGACTAAATCAGGGGTGACCAATCCTTCCAGCAGAATTAAATACAATTGAACCTGCTAATCGAGGTCTTTGGGATCACTAGAATCTTCCAGCCGGGGAGAAATCCATAATGGCTCTCCAGGAGCAGGATTGGACACTCATGCACTAAATCACCAGTGTGAACAGAAATGATTAAATAACTCATCCCTGATGAAAAAAAGCTGCTTGGCTGGTTTTAGCTGGTTTAAGATGGTCAAGCTTGTGTTCAGCTGGTCTCCCATCCTGACCAGCTAAATAATTGGTCAAACACTAGAGGGAAGACAGGGAGATGAAACAGAGAGAGACCGATAGTCTTACCTCAGTGCCCCAGCTGCTGATGTTAATTGAGTAGTCTGAGAAAGTTTCAATAGCAGGTACCAGCTGACATGATCCTACTGTGGTATTTTTACTACTTCTATTTCTGGACTGAAGAACATCTGAAAGAAGCTGCAGGAATCCCTCATTAGTCTGAAGACTGAGGTGAAGCCATAGAAATGGATTACAACAGTTCCTGGATCAACTTGGATGTCCACTAGTTCCAGATTGCACAGTACATAGGCCTATAGTATTTTTAAAAAGTAGCATGTGGAGCATTTATATATAAAAAAAAAAAAGTAATGTGCTATGTTGTTTTTACATAATCTCAGTGCATTTAATTCAGTGGAATCAGAATTTGCAGTGTTTTTGCATGAAAGCTAAAGCTTTTAGCCAACGTTTAGCATAAACCTTTAGGTTGATATTGTTTTAGGTGAAAAAAATTTAGCCATTAGACAAAGTAGTAATTTTGAGTCCCTCTTAGTGAAAAGGTGTGAGTTTTGTTTAAGTTTTGGTTATGGCCACTTTAACCTCCCTGTAATATCAATTAGCACTGTGACTTTTATTTGACAGAATTCTGGGCTTCTGGTGCATGCACTTATTTTCTTGAGCAGATAAATGTCTTCGGACAGGCAAGAGTGCTGATGCATGTTGTCATCTCTGACATTTGCTCTGATGAGAATGAGAGTGCAAACAGTGCTAAATGTCATCAGAAGTGCACCACATGGCCTGACATGAAAGACAGGAAAATCTCACATGCAATCTGTTCCTCTTCCTTCAGAGCCGAACCATCACAGCAGGCAGAAATTCCCAGAGGCTTTGAGATCTCCAAGGCATTGTCAGGGGTGTTGCAAATGCCAGTGCTGTGACAGATGTTTGATATTCAGGGCTGTTTTTCAGTGCATTAAACTGGGATTAGAATGTAACATGCAGCACAAATTAGAAAACCCAACTTTGTTTCTCCTTAAAGAGGTCATATAATGCCATTTTTGTACAAGTTAATATGATTCTTTAGGGTCTAAATGGAAAGTTTGTAATATACTTTAATTAAAAATTCTAAGTATTGTAAGAAAACACTAATTTTACCTGGTCAAAAACAGCTCTGTTTTCAGCACGCCATTTAAGTGCATGTGTCTTTAAATGATAATGAGCTTTGCTCACCCCGCCCCTCTATTCTGTGGGGCGTTTTGACACAACAACACATGTGGAGTGTTGCCTTGACAACAGTTGAGGGTATATTTTGGAGAAAGAATGGCAGCGGTAGTCACTGAGGACACAACCATATCAATTTGAACCGGGGTCTGACCCGGAACAAGATGACGGCCCCGAAGAAGTTCGACAATTAAGGCTACATTTCTTAACAGGACATTTCTTTTTCATTTCTCTCACTTTGATCTATGTTTGTATGTACTGGCTGGGTAGAGTAGTGAGATACGAACCCTATGTGTTTACTGATGTATACGTTAGTTCATTGACAGATTGATGTTTACACCCAAGAACAGAACACCAGACGCCATTCTGCTGCAGCGTATCAACAATGGCGGACTATGATGACAGCTCGCTCGCTGCATTCAGCGCAGAGCGGCTCTCTCGCACTGTATGACGTTACAGAAAACTAGCTGTCCAGTCCAGGCTTCGCCGAAAATGCGGTTTTGAGTCCTGAAAATGTATGGGTGTGTGAGTTTGTTTATAGAATGCAGTTGTCACTGCTGTAAACTCCCATATATCAAAAAAGATTATTTTCATGCAGCTAGTAGGTCCCTCCCTAATGTAGACCCCTGGGCTTCAGCCCATGGAAGCCCGTGTGTTAATGCGCCCTTGCGAGTGCGTGTGTAGATTATTCTACAAGAGATGTGCATGACACAGAGCGAACAATTTAATATTTATATTTATATTTTTTTATAAACACCAGGAGCAATAGAGCACTACCCACATGAACATTTCGTTAATGCAGGACAAAGCACAGAGGAAAACTACTAAAAATCCACAAGGGCAGGTCATCAACAGAACAGGGAACAGGTGTGCAATTTAATTAGAAACCATGGAAACAAACAAGGAACGAGACCACCCCCCCACGGTGGTTGGTCCCAGTATAGGTCATAAACCAGATGAAGCGGATAGAAGATTACTTACACACAGTATAATCTAGAGTGACAATAAAACATTCAACAGCATATAAATCAAAACTGCCTAATGTTACTGAATGAAATTGCGAACCCATGAAAAGGTAAGCTTTGGGGGTGTTGATGGACTCGATTCACTCCATCTATGTTCTGAAGTCTTTTACAAAACCCTGGTTTTCTTATTTTTGTTTTGTTTTTCAGTGAAGCTTATCCACATTCAAGCGTTTCTAGAAAAAAGAATGCATGAAGCTATAAAAAACATTTGTTGTTGTTGTTTGTTTGTTTAAAAGCAGAGGCTCTGTTCTTTGTTTTGATATACTGACTCTTTACATATTCAAACAAAACAAAATATTCTGGAGGCTATGAACATTTTGTATCAAAATATGGCTTGATATCAATGTACTAGTAGTATACTTGTAAGTGTACTATTTCAATACTACTTGGGACTAAAATGCTTCAAGTGTAACAGTAATAAACTTTGAGGAACTTAGGGAACTAAATCAAAAGAGTAAACACAACTACAAGCCAAGTTTACTTAGAATATTTATTTATACTTTAAGTACTGTATATCTCGATCAAAAGATTGAGTACAAGTATAGGGCAAATATACTTGGACTTTTCTGTCAGTATAAATCAAGTATACTTAAGTGTAATTTTAAGTATGTTTCAAAAGTAGACTGAAAGTACCCTTTCTTATTTTTATCATTTAAAAGTATAATAATAGCACACTTGAATAAACTTTTTTTTTTTGTAAGGGACAGCTGGTTGTTGGTAGACAGCAGTAGAAATCTACTGATAAGAACATCTCAGTTTCACTCTCTCTCTCTCTCTCTTTCTCTGAGATAAAATGACTGAAGTAATATTAGATAATAGCAAGATAACAACAGCACAGCAGTGGCACAGCTGTCAGATGTGGTCTCACCTGGGTTTGTGTGGGTTGAGTTGAGGATTCCACTCTTCCACTTGCACATTTAGCCTGAAATGTGCCGTAGTTGCATTTCTATTGTTGACACTGAAATGTCAGGTAAGTGAAAAGCACACTTGCCAACTGCAGTCTTGCAAATGGAGCTAGTGGCTTCGATTTTACATTCACAGTTCACAACCTATTTTACTTCTGACATATTTCAAGTAAAACAGGATTTTCACGAAAAAAAAGAAAAGAAAAAAAAAGTTGGGAGAAACTTTGATTGAATTGTAAAACTATGACAGTATTTATTAGGTCTTCTGCACAGATAAATGTAAATTTGAGATCACATCTGCTTTCGTTCCAACTATAGACTGAATGTCTCATGCAGGTCAAAACTGTGGCCTAGTTGAAATAAGCTACATTTGACATACTGTAGCAAACCCACTTCCATATGCAAGCAATGTTTTAATGTGAAATAATATTAATAATTATAAGACAAATGATGAAATTAAAGCTAGCTCTGGGAATAACAGAGATGACATAGATAAAACATTTTCGGGTCCCCCAAAGAACCTTTAAGTGAAAAGCTCTTAAAATAAAAAAAAATTTCTTGGTGTGTAGAATATTTTAGTAATCTGAAGAACCTTCTTCCACGATAAAGAACCTTTAGTGCAATGGAAAGGCTACATGAATGTTGAAGGTTCTTCATGGAACCATAGATGCCAATAAATGAAGTTTTATGTAACAAAGTTTGGGAGGAGCATGTTCAGGTAATCATCCAATCAGCACAAGAAGAAGCCAGTATAAATAAAGCCTTCCCTTACCTCCTGTCTCATGACAAATTTCTCAGCATCCCGCCACCACCCCATCACCTCACATTCAGATGGGTCTGCTCATAGATACCTACGATGTATACATTCATAGGGGGGAGTACTCTGGGGTCGGAGCCCTCCCCCCGGACAGCAAGCCAAATACGCATTATAATATTACATCAGATTTCATTAACATGTGAACTCGTGAAAGGACCTTTATATTTAAGATAGTTGATGCAGCAGTTGATATTCAGCTACATGCAGACTGTTGAATCAGTCACTGTCGAATAACCCATTAAAGTGCAGGATATTTGTTCAATGTAGTTTTCAGATCAATTGACCTTGTCCTGAGTGTAGGAATTCAACATCCTAGCTTTTGTTGCTATTCTATCTGCCAACAGCCTCCATTTATTACAATCATACACTATTCCAATTTGCCTGTCGGTTGAAGTCCATAATTTTGATGTACCAGGCAATTATATAAATGTGATAGGAATTGATCTGATCCTTGCTGAAATGCTCAGCATAGTTGGTCACAAGAATATATTGTGTTTTGGAAGCTGAAGCCCATGATACCTGGAGCGATATGTAGTAAATCAGCAAATCGCTCAGTGAGTGAAGTTATTGGCATTGGTGTAATGTTATCCATAAAAAGTAACTTATGACCTGGTTTCACAAACAGGGCTTAGATTAAGCCAGGATTATGCCTTAGTCCAACTAGGACATTTAAATAGCTTTTATAAAAGTGCCTTAGAAAAAAATGATTACTGGTGTGCATCTTGAGAGAAAACAATGGCAATGATTTATTTTAGGATATGCTGTGTAGTTTTTCTGCTGCAACTTCACACAATCAGCAAGGTGCATGGAATAAAAACAAAGTTATTTTTGGGCAATACCAGGAACACTTATGACATCAAGGGGTCAGAACAAACAAAAAAAATGGAGCTGAAAAAGTAACACTGTTTTTATTTTGCCAACGCGTTTCGGCACACAGGCCTTCATTGGGGTTAAAAGGTTACAGGTGTACATAAGTTCTTTTAAATACAAACAAGGACAACATTCAAACTTATATGAGGGTTGGCATTGCATATGTTTTTTTTTTTTTTAAATATATTTTTACAAAGGTCTTGAATATAGTTGTGTACTGTATATCTTCACAAAAAAAAAATATGTGTTTGTTTATTCACATGAAAAAAAAAACATTTTATCAAAATGTAATTTTCATTTTGATAAATTTATCAATGTATATCTTTATACATATGTGACCCATGCTGGCAAAATGTATATATAATTGTTTAAGATTTTTTTTTTTTTTTTTTTTTTTTTTTTTCAGTGTTTATTGGAAGCAAACCATTTGCTTGATGAGTTTTGCGATTGGTGGATAATATATTATCTAGTTTTTTCATTGGTTGTTTGCAAGTTTGAATTTTGTCCTTGTTTGTATTTAAAGGAACCTATGTACACCTGTAACCTTTTAGCCCTGATGAAGACCTTTTTAGCTAAAACACATTGGCAAAATAAAAACAGTATTACCTTTTCAGCTCCTTTTTTTTTGACCCCTTGACATCACAAGTGTTGCAGGTATTGCCAAAAAACATATTTTAAGTTGTGTCAGTGCAAGTTGCTTTCAGTTAAAACAGCTCAAACATGCATTTTAGTCTCTGCCTTGTCTGTGAACCCGGGGCATATTTGTTTTAATGTATTTTAAAATGTACACTAAATGTACATCTGATTACCTACTTTAGTCAGGATTGCTTTAATATTGCATTGGAAGTCTATTGTATTCGCTTAAAATTTACAAAAAAATTTAGCAGTGTAATTGTCAGGGTTATGTTTTGTTTTGTCTTAGTTTTCATCGTGCTCAGTTGCTGTTTTTCTTTGACCAAGTTTTCCCATGTCTCCCGTTAGATGCAGTTCGTCATTGCAAGAATATATGAACTATGTTCTCTGGCTGAATGGTTCAGATTTCATTATTGAGGAAATCCCGAGGTCCTTTCCATTGAATGAAATCCCTGAGTCCATTCCAGAGAGTAAAATTCCCAAGTCTGTTCCAGAGCCTGCAATTCCTGAGTCTGTCCCACAGACTGAAATCCCAGAGTCTGTTCCAGAGACTAAAATTCCTGAGTCTGTTCCAGAGATTGCATTTCCCGAGTCTGTCCCAGAGACTGAAATCCCAGAATCCTTTCCAGAAAATGAAATTCTCTAGTCCGTTCCAGAGACTGAAATTTCAGAGCCGCTCCAGAAGAAGCAGTTCCAGAGCCCGCTCTTAACGAAGCAGTTCCAGAGCCCGCTCCAGAGAAAAGCAGTTCCATCTTCCTGTCTGTTGTGATCAAAGAGGTGGCAATTTCCCTATATGTTACTGCTGCTATGTGTGTCTTGGCCACACACACATTCACTCTAGCCGCTGAGCACAGCCCTGAGTCCACTCCAGCATATGAATCCACTCCATAGTCCGCTCCAGCCAATGAGCCCTCTCACGGTCCGCTCCAGCCAATGAGCCCACTCCACAGTCCGATCCAGCCAATGAGCCCTCTCCAGAGTCTGCTCCAGCCCATGACTACAATCCTAGAGCTCAGTCACGGGTCTGCTCCAGCTCCACAGCTCAGTCACAAGCCCGCTCCAGCCCCAAAGCTTGGCCAGGAGGCAGCTCAAGCCCCCAGAGCTGAGCCCAGATAATGCAGTACTGTCCTTGATTGCTTCTACCATCTTGGGGGAATGGGCGGCATACACCACCGTAGCTCCTCCCAAGACAATTTGCTATACATCCCCAGCCATAGTGCCCGAGCCTGGCTGGCGTCTTGCACTACCGGCACCTCCCTGGCTCCCTGAGCTACCTGTGCCTCCTTGGCTCCTTGACCTACCGACACCTACCTGGCTCCCTGTGCTATCAGCACCTCTCTGGCTCCCTGAGCTACTGGCACCCCCCTGGCTCCCTGTATTGCCGGTGGCACCTTGGAGGATCCCTAGCCTAACTGGCACTGCCCGTGAGCTACCACCCTCCTATACATTGCTTTACATTCCTGACCATAGTGTCCGAGCCTGGGTGTCTTCTTGCACTACCTGTGCCTCCCTGGCTCCCTGAGCTACCTGCACCTCCTTGGCTCCTTGAACTACTGGCGCCTCCCTGGCTCCCTGTGCTACCGTCCTCCCTCCCTCCCCGGTTGGACTCCTTTTGGCGTGAAGTCGCACTTTCCTGTAGGGGGGAGTAATGTCAGGGTTATGTTTTTTCTTAGTTTTCATTGTGTTGCTGTTTTCCTTTTACCTAGTTTTCATGTGTTTCATTTGATTCACCTCATTCACCTGTGCCTTGTTAATTATCTTGTTAGCTCCTTTGTTTGCCCATGTATTTATGTACATGTACATGTATTTGCCCATGTTTCTGTCAGTTCCTTGTCCTGTGTTGTTTATTTTGAGTGTCTGTTCGATTCTGAACATTCGATTCAAATTGTCTCCTGCGTGTATTCCTTGTTTAGAGCTATAATTAAAAGACTATTTTATTTACTTCCTCGTCGTACACTTCACTACAGCCACCCTTCCGTGACAATTATTTATCTATGTATAAATAATGAATATAATATCACATAGCACTAATTAAACGATACACATAAATGACACTGATTACAACTGAAAAACACCACTGTACATGGAGTGCTTGGAGATTGATGGACATGACACTTACAAGCCATTTCATTTGATATTCATTATTCTGTTTCTTGCATATTGCTATTTGTAAAAATAGCCTATAAATATTACTGTAAGTATTTTTTCTATAAGTCTAAAAGGAAGCTTTTAGCATTAGACACACAATCATAATATCAGTCTCGAAAAGCACCAGCTGCCATTTGTTACTACCCTACCCTTGATCTGTGCAGTGTTGGTCACCGTGATTTTGCCAAGTAAGACGTGTTCCTGGATCAGCATCTTTTATTGATGCTGGAACAACATGCCTGTCCAGAAACACAGTCCTAACCCTATCCCTACACCTAAACCTAACCCTACCCATAACATATCCATAAAGTCCATGTAGAAGCGCCTAACCACACACCTGAACACATCCATCGCGGAGCTCGGGGACCACACTTCGCAGAGCACTCACCCCTCAAGTCGTACCTTTGGGTGGCCGTATCTCTCGAGGGCTTTGGGAAAAAAACGTAAAAACTCAGATCGATGATAGGTCTTGAAGGACCCTACCATCGACCCAAGGTTTGTTGCATTTCGCTAAGCCTTCCAGAGTCGCGTTCGAAAGGGCCCCTCGAGACCTATTAATGCTCCGAGTTTGGGGGTAGGCATGAGCAGACCTTTGAACGGCTATAAATACGCGATACAGTCACCTAGAGGCACCAAACTTGGGTCAAAACTGTCGAGGGGCCCTTTCCAACGCACCCGATCCCGACCCGAGATAAAAATTCCCAAAGTTTAGCCTTTGACCGAATCTGGGCTGCGTTTCTCATAAGCATTGTAAGCCTAAGTTGAATTAGGCTTGCAATGCTTTTGGAAATGCTGCCCTGATTGGTTGATTAGAATGTTGTTCCAGGATCAACGAAGGATGTTGATCTACAGTAGGAACATGTTCTACTTTGTGAAATGATGTTCACCGTGCACTGTTCACTGTAGACTTTTTCATTATACATTTACTCTACAATATAAAACACATTACTTAAAACACATCACTACATGTTTATGTATCAGGATAGTTATTTCAAATGTAACATTTAATGAGGTCAGTTTTTAATGTCCTGCTTCTTTTTTAAATAAATAATATGTTGTTTTAATTCACCAGTTTAACAGAACCACTGAACCACTTTTCTTCTGTCAAGAGAATAAGAAAAACAAGCAAGCAAACAAACCAGAAATATATTAATGCAGCGTGGGCTTTAATTTGTTTTGGAAAAGTCATTATTTTTACCATTCCATAAAAGTTCTAGGCATTCACACACATCTGCAGCTTAATTGGAATGGAATGCAAATGGAGATGGACTCAAGTTGAGTTTCAGGACATTTTTAAGTGACACTCAATTTGACTATTGCCAAGTTGTCTATCTTGGGAGCAGATTTCTCTTGGGAACCATGCTGAGAAACAGATCTTCCAAAGTGCCACTCACAGTCCACATGCACTGTGATTAAATCCACCCCCTTCCACTCATCCCCACAGTGGCCTGTCCAACATACCCAGTTCCAGAGGCACTGTAGCCAGGCTTGGCTTCACACGCATCAGCAGTGTGCTCTGCTCTAGGCTGACAGCAGGGCCCTGTAATCCGCTTGAGTAACTCCCAGATGCCAGGAGCACATTTCTCTTGAGAACTGTACGATACCTTTTTAATAAAGTAATGATTAGGGTTAAATAAGAATCACTGCTCATGTGTGACTTATCATCCTATCAATTACGCTAATTGCTGCTGTTATGGAACCTAAATGAGAGCCTTGTCGCAAGCTGCCTGCCCTTATTCTGGAAGCCTACTGTAGTAGTTCACAGCTGTCCAACTTATTGTGTTACTGACAGTATTTTTTAGGGTGACCAGATGTCCCAGTTTTCTGGGATTTGATCACCTTAAGTTTAGTATATGACCATGTATGTGTTTGTTTCTTTTTGTTTTTCAAATGCTTTTTGTCTCTTTCATCAGTTATGTCATCAGTTAATTATATAATTATTATGAGTCGTGAACACAAAGATTACAATATATGGAAAATTTTGCATTGGTGAATGTTGATTCAGAGTTTGCGTCATCTGAAGTTCTTGCAGGAGTTGGAGTGTCTTCACAGATGTTGGGTCATCTAAAGTCTTCGTAAGAGGCTGGAGCTGATGTACTCTTTAGTTACCTCGGGATGGGCATTCCGAGATAAAACAAAAGCAAATGGAAAATAACTAGCGTTGCTGCTGTTCATAACATTTCAAGCAAAAGATAATCATGTGAATTTGATCTGATATAACTGGAGTACAAGGTAATGATATATGTTATGTGAATGCTTGGCTAAAGAGATGTGCCTTTAATCCAGATTTAAACTGGGAGAGTGAGTCTGAGCCCCCGAACATTATCAGGAAGGCAGGAAGGTCATGTAGTGGCCATGACTGACCATGTTCTTTCAAGTCAAGTCAAGTCAAGTATATTTGTATAGCGCTTTTCACAATACAGATTGTATCAAAGCAGCTTCACAGTATTAAATTAAAATAATACAACAAGGTTTGTTTCTAGTGGAATTTATTGATTGATAAAATTAAATTTCCCCAAAATATCCCCAACTGAGCAAGCCAAAGGCAACAGTGGCAAGGAACCGAAAAACTCCATCAAGTGACCTAATGGTGACCTAAACCTCCATCAGGTGACCTAATGGAGAAAAAAAAACCTTGGGAGAACCCAGGCTCTTTCAGAGAGAAGTGGTTTTCTCCAAGAGAAGATGTTTTCTTTCCAATCAAGCCATACTTGTTGAGTTGTTTTTCTAATTGTACTGTCAAGAAGTCTAACATTTAACATGCTAAGTGAGGCCTGTAGAGTCTGAGATGTAGCTCTTGGGTGTTTTGCACTGTCTGACCTTGGGGTGAATTTGCTGTCTTGAATGTTTTCCACTTGTGAATAATCTGTATGATGGACTTCAGATTGCTTGGAAATGGCCTTGTAACCCTTCCTAGATTGATGGGAAGCAACAATTGCTTCTCTAAGATTGCTAAAATTGCTGATGTCTTGTGTTAACACACCTGGGTGCTCCAGACCAGCAAACTGCCAAAACTTCTGCTTTTATAGAGCTGGTCACACTTGCTGACGATCAATTAATCAAAGGCATTTAATTAGCAGTGCCTGACTGCTACTTACCCTTTTAATTCCTATGGAAGCATGAAGGGTGTACATAGTTTGTCACACATGTCTTCTCCATTTTACCTAATTTCTTTGTTAAATAAACCATGACACGGTGTAATATGTCATGTGTTGTTGTTAATCTGAGGTTGTATTTACCTAATTTTAAGACTTGCCAAGGACCAGATGATTTCTTTATTATGTCCTGATACGTAAAACCATAGAATTCAAAAGGGTGTACTTTCTTTTTCACATGACTATTCATTTTTTAACTAAATTGATTTATTGAACAATCTTGGATGTGTGTGTTTGTGGTCTACAGAAGGAACAAATAAAGATAAATAATTACAAATAATATTCAGTTAACGTGTCACATCGCACTCACAAAGACACTCAGCAAGGAAATCAGTGAACATAATACAAATATATGGTTGATATAAATGTCAGTATTCTTAATCACAATTAAATGATTCAGTAATACAATTAAAAAATCACTGCTATAAACAATTACATGAAACCATAAACCATAATCCGAAACCATAGTGGACGTTATCGAGTGCACTCATTCAATCCCATAATGCACCGCGCAATGAGTGTACAACTAATGTATGTTAAATGGCTAGAGAATACTCATAATGCACTGTGGAAGTCGCGCATTCATTGAATTCCAGCGTCTGACCATAAGACGCAGCTGAATCATCCATCCATAATCTAATGTGGCTACAGCATAATATCATACAGGTTTAACTTCCTTTTTAATTTATTATTAAATTGTTCAATTAAGGTTTATACATGCTAGTTACCATGACGAGTTCAAGATAAATCTTTTCATTACTACTGGAGCTGACAATTTTCTAAGTGTCAAATAATTATTGAACAGCAAGCACAAACTATGCAAAAGCCGAATTCACTCTCTTGTTTTCACTCACTTCTTCAAGTGGACAATATTAGTCGAGTAATGTAGGGAATAGTGGACGAGGGTATAGTGGTGATTTCAAACACAGCCCAAGATAGACTGTATTCTCTCTCTCTCTCTCGCTCTCTCGCTCTCTTGGTTTTTTGTCGCCACCTACTGTACCGGGATGTGCATCAGGCCATTATGTACTTCAGTTTATTGAAAGAAAAAAAAAAATAACTTAAATTATACTAGTTATATTTTGCACTCTAACCCTGTGTCTTTAAGAAGTGTAATGACTGCCTTACTACTTTCTCATCTGTCCCTAAAATCCCTATCGAACTCCAGCTCATACATTTCATCTCGCAGTATATTCCTTTCTGATTTATCTTTTTTACACCTCATTTTATAACATGCTCAACTTTGTTCACATTTATCCGATTTGCATTTTCCCATTTTAAAAAGGGTTAATTTAAGTGCGGTATGTCCTAGCATTAACCTTGAGAAAACCACTTTTCTTTTGTAATTTCCTTTAAAAGCCTTCACCTTTATCAAATTCTGTGTATTGTAATAACGTCTCCCTTTGCTCTCTGTGTCCCATTTTAATCTGCCATGAGTCTCCCACTGCTGTTCCTATTATTGATATGACCTCACCTTTTCCAAAGGGAAATTTCATTATTTCTTTATACATTCATTTCAATGCAGCCTTTACAATCATATCTGCGTTCTCATTGCCCTCCACACCAACATGAGCTGAAAGCCAACGCAACTTTACAATAATTCTTTGTATTCTCAACAATATCATTGATATTTCCTTCAATAAATCACCTCTTTTTGTTTCAATTGCATTCAGACTACTAAGAGTTTTATATAGTTTAATCATTAGTCCTTCTCTCCACATTGAATCATAAGCTTTCTCAATATCAAAATACACTATAATCATAACCTCTTTTGTGCTAATAGCTTTTTCTGCCTCATTACCACATTTCACTAAGGCATCTATCGTAGATCCTTTGTGAAAGCCATTTTGATGTGCGCTAATCATTCCTCTTTGTTCTAAATAATATGACAATCTGCGAACTATTACCTTTTCCACCCATTTACACAAATGAGATGTTAATGCTATAGGCCTGCAATTTCCTGCATTATCTGGGTTTTTTGCCAGGCTTAATAAAAGGTAATATCTGGGCACTTTTACTCCATATCGTATTAAATAAACTTTCAATACTTTGCCAGGTTATTGTCTGAACATTTCATAGCACACTAATTGGCCTTGTCCTGGAGCCATATACCTACTTTTCTCTAAAGCCATTTTCAACTCATGTAGTGTGAAGTCCATGTCAAGAGAAGAATTTTCACTTTGCTTTTTCTTTAATATTTCTGGAAATTTCCTTATAATGTCCTCTTTCCATTGTTTGTGCATTTCATCTTAGTCACTTCCATTATGTATGCTTGCAAACTTCTTGCCCAAATGATCCGCTTTCTCCTTATTTGTAATTAACAAATATTCTTCATCAACTAACACTAATTTTGGCATATTTTCTTTTCCCAGTCATTTTTTTTAATCATTGACCAAACATCATCCAATTGTATTTCTCTACCAATAGAGGAGCAGAATTCTCTCAATGTTTTCCTCTTGGACAACGTAATTATTTTCTGTGCTCTCTTTCTTTGATAGTCATTCAAATTCTCCACTCATTTGCTTCCTTAAAATTCTTAAAAAATCTATTTCTATTTTCTACATTCATTGTTCCACCATGGAATAATTTCTCTTTTTCCATTCATTGTGTTTTTAGGAATGGATGCTGATGCAGCACTAACAATCATGTTAAAATCACTGCTTCTGCACAGCTGTCTACACCACCCTCCGTCGATATTGTTTCAGTGGACTCTTTATTCATGCATTACTTTTCATTCACATAAATTACTCATATTTCCTGAGACCATGAAACTGAGTTTCTTGTAACATCCACTCTAGTGCCACTTCCATCATTAAGACTGCAGACAAGTGATCTCTCATCCATTAGTTCGTCAACCATTTCTCCATTTATATCTGCGTGATTGATTCCCTATAGATTTTTATGGGAGTTAAAGCCACACCATATTTCTCTTCTATCAACACTTTCTAAAATCCCTTTGAAATATTTGCAATTGATAGCTTCATTGTAAAAATGTATGACTTTTCTGGGTAAGACTTTAGAATACTGTTCCGTTGTTAATGAATAACTACACAGGAACAAATGAGAAACGCAATATTGACATTCTAGTAACTACTATTAACTGACAAGAAACTAATTAGTAAGTAATATGTAATGTTGATCAGAAACAACAGAGAGCATGAACCGCTCCCTGGGCGGTTCAGCGCAAAAAAGGAGGCGTGTTCCGGCGCAAACGTTCCCTGGTGCTATTTTACTGTTCCATAAAACAGTTGCGCCACTGGCCAGAAAAAACCTAGTCTAAAGTCAGTGGCGCGTTGCGCGTTGTTCATTATGCTATTTTAAGGGCGCATGCTTGACCATAATGTAGAGTGCACAACGCTCATACACTGTGATTCTCTAATCTACACAGAAGCAGCAGTTTTCATTTTTGCAAATCATATTATTACAAACGATAGATAGATAGATAGATAGATAGACAATTTATCATAAATATAATAATTTATTATAAAAGCATACATCTAGCTTACACATTTACCCACATTATTATATGCCTGTTTAACCGAAGCTAATTTGGGTGTGTTTCTCCCATCCCCAATGTCACTTCTCTCTCTTTACGGCCGTGACGAGAGCGTTGGTCTCCTCGGCTGTGAACCGCTCTTGGCGCGCGCCTGGCAAATCCGCCGTTATAATAGCAATACGCCAAGGAAAAAGTGCGTCTGCTCTTAAAGGGAATGTGAGATGATGCTCTGATTGGTTTATTTCACGTTACGCCCAAACCACACCTATGAATAATGAAGCTACTTCAGACCAACCCCTTTTAGATTTGCGCCCGGCGCAAGAGTCATTTATCCCGCCGGGAAAATAGCAACAGCGCCGAGACCCGCCCACAAAGTTACTTGCGCTTTGCGCTTTGACACTTGCGTTTCAGATCGTTAAAATAGGGCCCCAAGGGTTCACTCTAAGCATGGCGAGTCTGCTTTTAGCTATTATGCTGGAACCAGCTTCCAGAAGAGATCAGATGTGCTCCTACAGTAGTCACATTCAAATCCAGACTCAAAACACATCTGTTTAGCTGAGCATTTACTGAATGAGTGCTGTGCCACTGTGCGTCAGACTGATTACACTGTATTTTATTTCTGCATCCTCCTTTTGATTCTAAACTCAAATGGCACTGAGAATTGGATAAGAGACAAACATAAATTACTTAATTGGAGAAATTGAGAGATGAAACCATGCTGATGACCTGGGTCTGTGGTGGAGTAGCGAGTTTGATGTGATTAAATTCGAGGTTCTGTGGGGTGCGGACTGGATCGACTCCATTCCTAGAGCTTAGAGACGTCCAATGGAATTCTTAGGCGCGCCGAATAAACACAGACACGGTGTAAGAGTAAAACTATATGCTAAATAAGATACACCGGTGTTTTGCCAGATGAAAAGTTTATTCTATGTATCATCTTTTTACTACTTTAATTCATTTTACTGTAATTTATTTTATATCTATCATTTATCTCTTTTAATTCCTTTTATAACGCTTCTGCTTTTATCTTGTGCTTATTTTGTGCTTATTATTAATAAAGTACTAATTGACTGGTATTAAGAATAAGTTGACTATAAGAATATGCAGTTGCAAAGTTACTTATCAGCAGAATGTTCAAAGGGGATCATCAAAATAAAGTGTTACCAAAATCATTTACAGCACCTTTAATCATGAACATAGCTTGACATTTAGACCATGATACTGGGTATTCAGGTTTCCAAGTTTCACATTTATGCACCCTGATAAACATATCTTGTCTGGCACTTGCGCATCAGTCACACTTATACCTAGATGAATGTACCATCCAGCTTGTCCTGAAATGACTTTTTGGACCATATACTGTAGCAGTCAATTGGATATTCCTTTAATACTTTTTCTGCCACAGATTTCCCCCTCAAACTGAAAGAAATACAGGGCATAACATTTTCTGTGGCTGTATAAGGATGTGAACATTTTTAGAGGCGAGCACTGTTTCATTTATAATTGGTCATTTGTTGGTAAATATTTGGCCAAGAGCGCCTAGTTCCACATTGTATAACTTTGGTACTGCAATAAGGGATACCCTCCTAAAAGTGTCTTTAAAGAGACAATACAAGGTAAATGCAGTTTGAAAAGCCCAAGAAACATACATCAGCATTTTGTTGGATGAAAATATCCTGCCCAGTGAAGAGTTATGAGCCTTATCTTTCAACCCAGCCATAATCTTTTCTGGTGACACTGTCACTGGAAGTATATTCAGGCTGTTGTTGTCTAGAGGCTTCAAACGTGAAGAGATCAGAAAATGTTGGATTATTTTTATTATTGTTTATTTATTTATACATATTAACCATTTAAAGTGTATTTAATTACTCACATTACTTATTTTGGAGTTGAAAAGGAAATTCTTTTTTGTTAAATAAAATCTTTCAAACACCATCTGCAGTATTCTAGCGAATTATTCACAAACTGAATTATGCAAAGCCAGAATCTGTGCTGAATTCAATTTGCACAGCAGAATTCCCAATCTTGTAAGTTGGTTGTGAGCAGTAGGTTGTGGACGATGCAGCAGAGTACTTCATAATTACTTCAACAGAGTACTTGTTGGTGTTCTTAAACAATAGGGTGAGTGTTTGTAACCGAGAGTGTTTGATCACTTCTGTGCTTCCTTCCTGCAGAAGATGGGTCGGAGTGTGGCTGCTCCGCTCCATCCTGAAAATGATGTTGCCATTAAAGCACATCAGGATACAGTTGAGATATAGGAAGTACGACTTGATCGTCAGGTTCCTGAGCAGTGCAAGGAGATGAAATCTTCCTTGCGCCCCCTCTATACCTTCTTGGGACCTATCTCCAGTGCTACTGAACTCTGAGACCTCGCATGAGTACTACAGGTAGTTGAGTTAAAAATCTGTTTTTAAATGAGCAGATTAAAGGTAGGTAGTTCTCCTTCTTGCTTGCTCTATTAAGAAGATAGGGGACCTGCACACATTTTCGGTCAATGAATCGTACCTGGTTTCAGGCCGGCTAACTCTCACTAATTGAGATCCCGGCCTGGATATGTGCCCAAGGTTCCTACCTCTCCCTTAAGACGGGACCAGGTGGTGAGCCTGCAAGCGCTGTCCAGGAGGAGGCAGACCCAGCCCTGACTTTTCTCTGTTCCTCCCGCTGTGCAGTTATATAGGACAGAATGCAAAGTCTCAGGACCTCTTCAGCTCTTGTCTGTCTCGGAAACCAGCAGAAGGGAAGGTGGTTTCCATGCTGAGGTTGGCCCACTAAGATTAGTGTGGCCATCATCTTGGTGAATTCCAAGGTGCACCATGCCCACCTGAGTAGTGAGCTCCTCCATAGTGAGAGTGTAGTTCCTTCCTGGGTGTTGATATGAGTGACAGATTAAGAGTTGTGGGCTGGGCGACACCAGTATATTTACTAAGAATTTAGCCTATGTGTCGAGCCGGTTGCTTCGTGGGCTCCTTTCACACGAAGCCAGCTTCACCTTAGCCCGGTTTGTAGTGTCGGCTAGTAGGGATCCCAATCAGCACTAGTAGGGATCCCAATCAGTCGACACGTTGACTATGTCGAACGTGCCCAACTGAAAGGAAATGTCTCGGTTACATAATGTAACCCTCGTTCCCTGAAAGAGGGAACGAAGACGTAGTCCCCTAGCCACTATTGCTGTACCACCGCTGACCGGGTTCCGCTCGGCTCCTCAGCGAAAAACATCTGGTATGTGCATCCACTTCCGTATTTATACCCGCGCTGCAGGGCGGGCGTGTGATGCGATCCACGCACGCCAATGTCCATTGGCTCGTTTTTACAATACTCGAAGATGACAGGCTCCCTGGCGTGATCCCAATCAGTCGACATGTCGACTACGTCTCCGTTCCCTCCTTCAGGGAACAAGGGTTACATACGTAACCGAGATGTTCTCATCCATAATCAGTGTATCCTCATTCATCTTTTTGATCCATGGAATTATTTCTGTTTGCTTATGACTTATTGTGTGAGATGGGATTTCTATTGAATGTCTTCTTGCAGACTGACTTGAGTTAGAATATCTACAGAGTATCAGAGAATCTGGCTGGGTCAATTTCCTTCACTTTTTTTTTTTTTTTTAAACTGTATCAGCGTATGAAACTTTATTTTGTTAACTTTATTAAAGTTATTTTGTACTTCTGTATATCTAGCCTTCCTTTGAACCAAACATACTCCAAAAGCAGCACTGTGTTCACCACCACAGTTTCAACTGATTTTAGCATCTTTACCACATTTATGGCACTCGTCTTCCCCTCCACATCTAGCACATCTTTGCTTTCCTTTGCATTGTGTCCCATTCTTTGGCAATCGAAACATCGCATTGGGGCTGGGATATACTCCCTAAAATCATAACTCGAGTAACCCACTCTTATTTTCTTAGGCATAGCCTTTTCAAACTCCAGGAGTACTGACAGTATCCCTTTCTTTGCATTTGTAATCTTGTAGATTTCATAACCTTTCCCCCTTTCACTTCTCGAATTATCTCATCCATCGTCTTTGTTAAAGGTACATCATAAATAACACATTTAAGCTTCGCTGCATTATTCCTGGGATGTGTGCATTAATTCTTTCTCTGTTCAATGTTTCAGCACGGAGGATTTATCTTTTTGCAGTTTATCTTTAGCAAAAATCAGTAGCCTCCTGTTGCTTAGATATTTATCAAACTTGATTTTACCCATTTCTTTTTCAATAGCTTTTATCAGCTTGTGGGTGAAAGTGCAATAAAATTATTTGAAATTAATCATCACTTTCCATTCCGTTTGTTCATCCTCGTCCCTCAGACTTGTCTTTGCAGCACTATTTTTTTTTTTATGCCATCTCCAATCCTAGAGTTGAACTTTCAGAACTATTCAGTTACATCCTGCCAAAACATATCATTACTATTACCAAACAGTAAATCATGCATAAATACATGCTACTAAACTTAAATTAAACCCGGAAGCAATTTATTTACAGTCCTGTTTCCCATTTACATACTATGTACCTATTAAAATTAATGACAATAACCGGATAATAACTACGTACTAACCCTGTACCTATCCCTAACCTTAACCCATGTAGTTAACCAGTACACTGTAAGTGCACGTACTGTTAAATAAACTGCAACCCCAAACCCTTTTCTTAACCCTACCTATATATTAGGTATATGTTGTTAATTTATATTACTCAGTACTTAAATGCACTACACTGTAACAAAGACACCTTAAAATAAAGTGTAAGCATTTGTTCCTTTGATGGTTTTCACCTTGATGAGTGTCAGCTCTTTGAGGTCTGTTTGAGGTCTCTTTGGGGTCTCTTTGAGGTCTCTTTGGGGTCTCTTTGAGGTCTGTTTGAGGTCTCTGAGATCTGTTTGAGGTCTCTTTGGGGTCTCTTTGAGGTCTGTTTGAGGTCTCTGAGATCTGTTTGAAGTCTGTTTAAGGTCTGTTTGAGGTCTGTTTGAGGTCTGTTTGAGGTCTCTGAGGGGTCTCTGAGGTCTATTTGAGGTCTCTGAGATCTGTTTGAGGTCTCTTTGGGGTCTCTTTGAGGTCTGTTTGAAGTCTGTTTAAGGTCTGTTTGAGGTCTGTTTGAGGTCTCTTTGGGGTCTCTTTGAGGTCTGTTTGAAGTCTGTTTAAGGTCTCTTTGAGGTCTGTTTAAAGTCTGTTTACGGTCTCTTTGAAGTCTGTTTAATGTCTCTTTGACATCTCTTTGAGGTCTGTTTGAAGTCTGTTTAATGTCTGTTTGAAGTCTCTTTGAGGTCTGTTTGAGGTCTCTGAGGTCAGTTTAAGGTCTCTTTGAAGTCTCTTTGAAGTCTGTTTAAGGTCTCTTTGAAGTCTCTTTGAGGTCTCTTTGAGGTCTCTTTGAGGTCTCTTTGAGGTCTCTTTGAGGTCTTTTTGAGGTCTCTGAGGTCAGTTTAAGGTCTCTTTGAAGTCTGTTTAAGGTCTCTTTGAAGTCTCTTTGAGGTCTTTTTGAGGTCTCTGAGGTCAGTTTAAGGTCTCTTTGAAGTCTGTTTAAGGTCTCTTTGAAGTCTCTTTGAGGTCTTTTTGAGGTCTCTGAGGTCAGTTTAAGGTCTCTTTGAAGTCTGTTTAAGGTCTCTTTGAAGTCTCTTTGAGGTCTGTTTGAGGTCTCTGAGGTCAGTTTGAGGTCTCTGAGGTCAGTTTGAGGTCTCTTTGAGGTCTGTTTGCTCCTCAGGTGGTTTGTTTGTTTTGGCATGACAGGCTGTTGAGAAACAGTCTGAACACCTTGTAGGACTTATGCTATTCAACGCATGAATCCAACAGAGTTCTTATACTGATTTGTGTTTGTTTGTGTGTATTCGAGCGCCCCCCGCTCAACAGACATGTTTTATGTGATCTGCTGAGCGTCCTGGCAGTATGTCTCTGTGGCAGCATGTCAGAAAGCCAATGTGAGACAGCGAGAGATAGAGCAAGACAGCGAGAGACGGGGAGAGAGGGATTCCCACCCTCCTACACATCCGTCTGTCTCAGTGTATCACAGTGCTCAATATTGGCAGTTATTATTACAGAAAAGCTATATTTATATGCACAAGTGCTTAAAAGCAGTCAAACAGAATAATTGTAAAAACAATATCCTGTAGCCAGTCCAAGAAGTCTAGAATCTCTAATGCATGCTGTAGAGAAAAAGCATTGGTTTTCCCAATGTGAATGCCCAGTATTTAAAGGTGAAATTTGTCATTTCTGTGCCACTTTATGTACCAAACGGATTTGCAAAATTCCCAAACACAGTTATGGCCCTTTCCTCTCTGTCCCCATTTACTATACCATTGCTCAGACAAATAGACTGTCCCTCCCTAAACTCACGCCATTGGTTAAGCCAGAGGCTGACAAGTCGGCTGTTCAAAAATGTTCAATGTTTAAGAATGTCACAGAAACACAGGCAGCATTTTTATATGCACACCAGCATGATGGTTATAGAGAGAAATCTGCATGCACGTTTGCATACACTGTGTTTGAGACATACCCTCAAAGCTTGTCTGCATTATACACATCCCAGTCCACTGTCCAAACTCAAGTTCACTTATCATGCTCTCATCATCCGGCTTCACGGATATGAAGGATACTCTGTGAACATGCCAAATGACTCAAAGAAAAAGTGGCCCAAAAACATTCTGTTTGGCTGAACAAACAATCTGACACTTTTTATAATACTGTTTACAGAGACCAGGGCTGTGTCACGGTCTGGTGAGGTTTTGATCAGCAGGCACAACGAAGATGATGAAATTTAAACAGTTCTTTATTAACAATCTAAAATAAATCAGAATACAGACACAGGCAGAAGATTAAATTAACCAAACTTCACTCACACGACGAGAACCTTCAAATGAACAGAGAACAGAGGAACTTAAATACACAACGATAATGAAGTGCTGACAGGTGTGCTAGTTAATGAATGTCCATGACAACAGATTATGTGAAACTAGAACAAAGGAAGCAGGTACTGAAGAGAAACAAACCAGGAGTCTATGAAAATGAAACTAAAGAGCATAATTGTGACAGGCTGTCACAGAGATCTCAAGACAGTTTTTTCAGTGATATTTTTAAAGGGAGTAGAATAATTTTCTGCGTACAATTGCATACAAATCATGGTTTAACTTTATTTTGATGGTCCCTTAACACATTCTGTTGATTATATAGCCTAAGTAACGTTGCACTTGCATGTCTACTAACCCTCAGTAGAGTGTTAATAAAGTATTAATTGACTGGTAGGGTAAGAATAAGCTGACATGCAGTTGCAAAGTTACTTATAGTCAGCAGAATGTTCAAAGGGGATCATCAAAATAAAGTGTTACCAAAATCATTTACAGCACCTTTAATCATGAACATAGCTTGACATTTAGACCATGATACTGCACTCTCAGAAAATAAGTTACGAAAGCTGTCACTGGCTTCCCTTGTTCCTTTTAGGTACTAATTTGTTCCTTTTAGGTACTAATTTGTCCCTTTTAGGTACTAATATGTACCATTAAGGTACCAATATGCACCCTTTAGGTACAAAAATTTACCTTTTAAAAAGGTACAGCCCCGGTGACAGCTTTTGTACCTTTTTTTCTGAGAGTGTGGGTATTCAGGTTTCCAAGTTTCACATTCATGCACCCTGATAAACATATCTTGTCTCGCACTTGCGCATCAGTCACACTTATACCTAGATGAACCATCCAGCTTGTCCTGAAATGACTTTTTGGACCATATAGCAGTCAATTGGATATTCCTTTAATACGTTTTCTGCCACAGATTTTCCCCTCAAACTGAAAGAAATACAGGGCATAACATTTTCTGTGGCTGTATAAGGATGTGAACATTTTTAGAGGCGAGCACTGTTTCATTTATAATTGGTCATTTGTTGGTAAATATTTGGCCAAGAGCGCCTAGTTCCACATTGTATAACTTTGGTACTGCAATAAGGGATAGCCTCCTAAAAGTGTCTTTAAAGAGACAATACAAGGTAAATGCAGTTTGAAAAGCCCAAGAAACATACATCAGCATTTTGTTGGATGAAAATATCCTGCCCAGTGAAGAGTTATGAGCCTTATCTTTCAACCCGCAAAAGAGCCATACTCTTTTCTGGTGACACTGTCACTGGAAGTATATTCAGGCTGCTGTTGTCTAGAGGCTTCAAACGTGAAGAGATCAGAAAATGTTGGATTATTTTTATTATTGTTTATTTATTTATACATATTAACCATTTAAAGTGTATTTAATAACTCACATTACTTATTTTGGAGTTGAAAAGGAAATTCTTTTTGGTTAAAATAAAATCTTTCAAACACCATCTGCAGTATTCTAGCGAATTATTCACAAACTGAATTATGCAAAGCCAGAATCTGTGCTAAATTCAATTTGCACAGCAGAATTCCCAATCTTGTAAGCTGGTTGTGAGCACTAGGTTGTGGACGATGCAGCAGAGTACTTCATAATTTGACACTCTTAACTTGGACTGCAGAGCAATCCAGACACCTGAATCATTTCTTTAAAATGCTGAAATGCTGGAATTATTTGATGAATATCTGCTGCCAGCACAAATAGAACATGTACTCAAACATCTCTTTTAAATGAAATTCCAATTACTGCTGTTTTGAAAAGGTAAAAAAGTGAAAGTGACATGTGAAGGCCAATGTGAATTTGTCCAGTGCAATCAAACAAGATAGTACACACACTACTATATACATTAAACTTATCTAAGCTGTCCAACATTTGCATATTATTCTGCCTAGGCATTTCACTCACGGTAAATGTGTTCACATGTGCTATTAATGTAAAGTAGACTGACAAACACAAACAGCAATCTGCTTGAACACATAATGCATAAATAATGATGTCCTTGTTGACCATATAGTGCAAATATTCACAGTGAAGGGTGAAAAACAGATATAATAACTGGCTGACCTTTTGGCTGCATAACATCCACCAAGCATTTAATGTACAGTACTTACACAAAAGACCTGCAAAAGTGTTGCTCCTGCACCTGCACCATTCCTTTAAAAAAACTTGTTTAGGTGCAAATTGGAATAATTAATCAGTCGTGCCAAAGCATCTCAATCACGATGAATCAGGACTCTGATTGCGCCACTCAAGAGTTTTTTGTTTGTTTTTATTTTCTGTTAAAGCATTTTTATTGTGGTTAATTTATTCCTGTGTTTTGAGTTTCAACTGACAGAAAATTCTTGCAATGTGTCCTGATCAACTTGAAAATGAATTTGTCTGTCAATGATAGCAAGCTGAGGCAACAAAGCATGACGGCTCTTCCACTATACTGCCTTTTTCTCCACACTTAGCATTTTGTGTTTTATTTCCAGACACATGTGTCCAGAAAATGTTTTGCCAGTAGCAGTTGCTCTTTTTCACACTCAGGATGTGCAGCTGTATGTTTTATTTGTTTTGGAGATCATGTTTTCCTCCCTGATGTTCTCCCATGAACATCATTCTTGCTCAGTGGTTTGCGTGTCATAGACATGTTAGCACATTCCATAGACATTCGGTCTTTAACTCACATGCTTCGTCTGAAATCGCACACTGGTACTAAATTTTTCCGACTGTTAAAAAAGTATGGTCTATATAGTATGAACGTGTGTAGCATGAATGAAATTAGACAATTTCGCCATGTTGTCATTGTCATGTGACCTACAGCCTCAGTTGCGTTGCTTCACTTCCATTCACAAATCCTCTCCTGTGGCCTTATGGGATAGTAAAGTGTCCGGTTGTTGCGAATCTCACCGGAAGTAGTAGGTCATCCAGGTCATTTTCGCTTACTGTCTTTATGTTCTTACTATCGCAGAGCTGTTCTTGTGAATAGCAAACTCAAAATGTCAGAGTTTTTTTATTTTATTATAAATAGTGCAGAGTGGCTCTGACAAACACCTCCAATCTCGGCTCATTGCTTAAGGGCAGTTTAATTCTGACTCTAATTAGCTTTTAGACAAGTCATTAGCCTGTAGAATGACATATTTGTTCATGTTTTAACTGTACTGTACTGTATACTGTACTGCATGACAGAATAATTAAACACAGTATCCAGTAACAAGTTATTCTGAATTAGTAATGCTGCCTGAGTAATATTTCTCTCTTCAGTGCTTCTGTTCTCCCCAGAGGATTATGGCTTCTCTGAAGCTATATCTTGAAGCTAAAACAAAACAAAGCTAAGGAAAGAAAGCCCAGTAGCTGTCATCTTTTTCTGTGTGGCATATAATATGATGAATCATTTCTGTTCACCTCAGAATGCCTGCCACATCAGTTATTTACATTTATTGTAATCTGAAATATATTGAAGCGCTCTTATCTAGTTTGAATGTGAAGGCAACAAACCTTTAAAGGCTGAGAAATGCATAGTATTATTAATATTATTGTCCAGTGTGTGTATATATAGATATCCTGGAATAAAAGGTTAAACAAAGGCATATGTGCAGAGTCCCAGTGTCACAGTCAGCATATTTGCAGAGATTACTGTACATTATAATCTCTTCAGAAGTGAGTTTGTGGCTTAAATGCTTTGACTATTATCAAAATCCATTATGGGCGAGACTATCAGTATGTAGAAATATTTTCAAAATGTTGTCCTCAAAGACAAATACCAAAATAAGCTCAGACTAGTGCTAAACATTTAAATATTCTAAATATTAAACTAAATATTCATATGTTTTATTTAATTTTGTTTGAATTAAGGGCCATTCACACACGATGCTCTCTTGCATTTCACCTGCAGAACCAGTAACCCAAAAAAATCCCATTTCCAAAACCAGTTTAAATAAAGTGAATAACTGAGCAAATATAGGCACAATATATTTGTATGTTTTCTCTGTGCTCTTGTTTGTTATATTTTGCAGCGAGTCTAAAACCTGTATGCTGTTCTATGGATAATGGTTTGGATTCTTTACACATACATTTATGCATTAGGCAGATGTTTTTATCCAAAGCAACTTGCATTGAATTTAAGGTATCCCTTTAATCAATCAGTGTATGCATTCCCTGGGAATATCCACCTTATTTTTCAGATTTCTAATTCATTAGCCACTATAGGTATAAGTGTAGTAAACTGTCTGCTACAAGCCAGTGTGTTTATGGTTATGACCACAAATTAAAAGAATATGATAACAAATATCAGTTTGCAATATCAAGCAGCATAATGGACTGTTTTTGTGCAGCTAAAATACTGTAACTGGAAGTGGCTGACACTGAAAGCCAAGTTAAACATGCATGTGTCCACGCTTATGTTAAAAATAGAGTAAATAAGGCTTGGATACTTTATCTTCCACTGTTGGTCCTTCCTGAAACCCACTCGACCATGCTAAACCACTCACCGAACACAAAGTTCTGCAAAATCCTGGAGGGACTGCTTGACTATATAGCCTTGCACACCCTTAGGGCCCTATCTTGCACCCAGCGCAATTGACTTTGTACACCGACGCATGTATCATTCCTATTTTGCACCCGACACACAGCAGACTTTTCCCTCCACAGACGCACGTCGGTAAATTAGGAAATGAACTTGCGCTCCCGGGGGCGGTTCAGCGAAAAGAGGCGGCGTGTTCCGGCACAAACGTTCCCTGGTGCTATTTTGCAGTTCCAGAAAACAATTCCACCACTGACCAGGAAAAACCTCGTTTAAAGTCAGTGGCCCGTTCAGATGCAATTTTGAGGGCGCATGCTTGGCCATAATGTAGCGTGTGCACAACGCGCATACACTTTGCTTCTCTCATCTACACAGACGCAACAGTTGACATTTTTGCAAACCATACATAATTACAAGGAAAATTATTCCACATGAGGGAAATCATTGTGGTGTCCATGAAGATGTGAAAAAATAGGCATAAATCTAGCTTACACATTTACCAAAATTATTATACGCCTGTTTAACCGAAGCTAATTTGGGTGTGTTTCTCCATCCCCAATGTCACTTCTCTGTGTTTTACGGCCCTGACGAGAACGTCGGTCTCCTCGGCTGTGAACCGCTCCTGGCGTGCGTCTGGCAAATCCGCTGTTATAATAGCCATCCGCCATGGAACAAGCGCGCCTGCTCTTAAAGGGAATGTGAGATGTCGCTCTGATTGGTTTATTTCACTTTACGCCCAAACCACACCTATGAGTAATGAAGCTACTTCAGACCAACCCATTTTAGATTTGCGTCGGGCGCAAGTCATTTATCCTGCCGGTATAATACCAACGGCGCCCGAGATCCGCCCACAAAGTTACTTGCGTTTCGCGTTTGATACTTGCGTTTCAGATCATTAAAATAGGGCCCCTAAATGTTGAAATGTGTACAGCAGGGTTCCTCAAATCCAAGCCTTAAGCCCTGCTCAAACCCTGATCAAACTCTCCTGCAGGTCATTTTATAGTAAAGCTTTATAGTAAAACTGAAAGCAGCGTACGGTCTCATCCTCTCTTCTTCTGTCTAGGTTCACAGAGTTCCTGGAGCCTTTTGAAAGAGTTATCCAACCTGAAGAACTATGGCTTTACAAGAACCCTCTGGTGGAATCAGACCACATCCCGAAGAGAGTCATGTTTGTGAGTGCACATCATTCAGCACAAATATTATGGCAGATTTAATCATGCTTTCCAGTAAGGCTGGATTGCTTTAACTCGTCTGAACACATTTTAACATGATGCATGATTGTTCATTAAGTTTCCAGACTGCTTTCATATTACTGCTGAAGAGGAGCTTCAGAGACACACTATAGGCACATTTTTATTATTCCACACTGATTTCATAATAGTTTGATGGGTTCAATATGATATGAACACTGCTGAGGGTGTGCATGGCTTTAATTCCGTTTGCTAACAGTGTTTAGTGGCTTGCACTCACATATTATTACAAAAAGCAATAATCATATTCATAAAAACATCCAATGCAGTCATTACACAAGTCTTGCTATTATCTCCAGGAGTCTGCCTATTTTCCTCAATGGTCTTATTCAATAACCACTTGTGTTGGTGTATTTTAATGGTGTGTTAAAAGTCGTTATCAAATTCTTTTCAATATAATTTGTAATACATTACAACACATAAAACAAAAGGAACTGTTTATATATTACAATGCCACAACAACAGATGTTTCCACCACACATTATTATAGAAAAGAGGCATGTGCAACTATCATACAGGAGACCCAAAATACATCATTATCTTTAACAAAGCAATAAATAAATGAAAAATTAAATTCAACAATAATCAACATTTTTCCAAATGGTTTAACTGAATATTTTAATTGAATATTTTCTAAGTATAAGTATAACACACCGTTGCCATGCAAAGCAGAGCGTTGTCATGGACACGCAGGATTCTAACCGTAGAGACGGAATGGACTATTTTCTTTAGCAGAAGCAATACAATAGTTTTTAAATCAATAAACTCCTTTTTAAATCATTATTTTGTGTAAAATTATTGATTTATTTGGTAGGTAGCCATGTAATAAGCGGGATAATGTAGAGCGAGGCGGTTGTTATAGCGAATACAACCCCTTCAGGCTGATTCAAGCTCCGCTTCGCATCGGGGTCCTGATCAGCCTGTCCGGGTTGTATTCACTATAACAAGTGCCTCGCTCTACATTATCCCTTACTTATAAACTATATCTGTAATATCAGTACTATAGATAACTTACAGTAAAAAGATGGCTCAATAATAAGAGTATAGAATAGTAAATAGCAAAGAAGTCCAATAGTAATACAAAAAGGCAGTAACACGTACAGATGGATTCCCCCTCAATTTGTCTAACATTTAAGAAAAAGGATTTTAGTAAAAAGATAGGGATATATATATATATATATCTACAGTGGGTACGGAAAATATTCAGACCCCCTTACATTTTCCACTCTTTGTTATATTGCAGCCATTTGCTAAAATCATTTAAGGTATTTTTTTTTCCTCATTATTGTACACACAGCACCCCATATTGACAGAAAAACACAGAATTGTTGACATTTTTGCACATTTATTAAAAAAGAAAAACTGAAATATCACATGGTCCTAAGTATTCAGACCCTTTGCTGTGAGACTCATATATTTAACTCAGGTGCTGCCCATTTCTTCTGATCATCCTTGAGATGGTTCTACACCTTCATTTGAGTCCAGCTGTGTTTGATCATACTGATTGGACTTGATTAGGAAAGCCACACACCTGTCTATATAAGACCTTACAGCTCACAGTGCATGTCAGAGCAAATGAGAATCATGAGGTCAAAGGAACTGCCTGAAGAGCTCAGAGACAGAATTGTGGCAAGGCACAGATCTGGCCAAGGTTACAAAAAAATTTCTGCTGCACTTAAGGTTCCTAAGAGCACAGTGGCCTCCATAATCCTTAAATGGAAGACGTTTGGGACGACCAGAACCCTTCCTAGAGCTGGCCGTCCGGCCAAACTGAGCTATCGGGGGAGAAGAGCCTTGGTGAGAGAGGTAAAGAAGAACCCAAAGATCACTGTGGCTGAGCTCCAGTGATGCAGTCGGGAGATGGGAGAAAGTTGTAGTAATTCAACCATCACTGCAGCCATCCACCAGTCGGGGCTTTATGGCAGAGTGGCCCGACGGAAGCCTCTCCTCAGTGCAAGACACATGAAAGCACTCCTGAAGGACTCCAAGATGGTGATAAATAAGATTCTCTGGTCTGATGAGACCAAGATAGAACTTTTTGGCCTTAGTTCTAAGCGGTATGTGTGGAGAAAACCAGGCACTGCTCATCACCTGTCCAATACAGTCTCAACAGTGAAGCATGGTGGTGGCAGCATCATGCTGTGGGGGTGTTTTTCAGCTGCAGGGACAGGACGACTGGTTGCAATCGAGGGAAAGATGAATGCGGCCAAGTACAGGGATATCCTGGATGAAAACCTTCTCCAGAGTGCTCTGGACCTCAGACAGGGCCGAAGGTTCACCTTCCAACAAGACAATGACCCTAAGCACACAGCTAACATAATGAAGGAGTGGCTTCACAACAACTCCGTGACTGTTCTTGAATGGCCCAGCCAGAGCCCTGACTTAAACCCAATTGAGCATCTCTGGAGAGACCTGAAAATGGCTGTCCACCAACGTTTACCATCCAACCTGACAGAAGTGGAGAGGATCTGCAAGGAGGAATGGCAGAGGATACCCAAATCCAGGTGTGAAAAACTTGTTGCATCTTTCCCAAAAAGACTCATGGCTGTATTAGATCAAAAGGGTGCTTCTACTAAATACTGAGCAAAGGGTCTGAATACTTAGGACCATGTGATATTTCAGTTTTTCTTTTTTAATAAATGTGCAAAAATGTCAACAATTCTGTGTTTTTCTGTCAATATGGGGTGCTGTGTGTACAATAATGAGGAAAAAAAAAGAACTTAAATGATTTTAGCAAATGGCTGCAATATAACAAAGAGTGAAAAATGTAAGGGGGTCTGAATATTTTCCGTACCCACTGTATATATATATATATATATATATATATATAATGCTCCAAAAATTCATATTCTTCCTTCAGATGAGAAGTGGGGAAATTCTCAGATTAAAGATATTTAAACTCATATATTACCCATATTAACAGATGTTTAATTTTTCAAGTACTTATAAAGGGTCACGAATCTGTGGATTTAACATTTTACAGGCATGATCTCGCCCTTCTGTGGATTTTCTTTAAATCCAGAAATGTTAACAAAAACATCTAACAGTTTGAGCCGTTTTGTGTGGGAGGTGGAGGTGTACACTGCACGAGCTTTTATAACCTCGAGATACAAAGACATTCATGAAGTGGCAGGAAAAAAAAAACTTTGATTTCATCTAGCCTATTATATGCTTTTGGATAGAAAAACAGCTTCTTCTTTTCTTTTCTTTTTTACCATAATCATGCCGGCTTTGTGAAATAGGATGCAGCGAAGGGATATTATGTTCATTTTTCTTTACAGGCGATTTCATTCCTCACCCCGTTGGCTGTGATATTCGTGGTGAAGATTATACAGAGGACAGACAAGACAGAAATTAAAGAGGCTTGTTTAGGTGAGTACCCAAACCATGCCAAACATATAGTCAACAAAGTCAATGACTAATGTACATCATTCAAATCTGTACAAAATGAATGTTTCTACCATTATTACTTAGGTAAACATGAAAAGTGACTTTTATACTGCATGAGTGATTGTCTTTTCTTCCCTATTGTGACATATATCCGAGTGAAACCACTTCTGGAACAAGAAAAAACATAGGGTGAGACTTGATTTTGTCCGTGGGGAATTGATTGGATGTTTTTATGGTTGTGGCTTGCTATTGGTGGATCTCATGTGAGTGACAGGTTGTCCCGCCCTCGTGCCAGTAAACATGTCATCAGAGAAGAGATGTCACTGCAGGAAGGAGAGGAAGTTATTTTGATAAACATTTCAAGGGCTCAAAATGGTGATGTGCACGCATAAATCTATTCATCTATTAATAATAATTACTGCAATATTCCATAAAAAAATCTAATTGTCAATTTTGAATTCATGGTGACTTTAAGACAATATGCAGGCAAGATTTTAAACCATGATGTACTGTACTATGAAACTATGAGACTCAAAGGTTTCTCCAAAGCTGCAAAAATGGTTCTTAAACATGATGCCCACAATGCCTATTGGACAATCATAAACTCGATCTGCCCAGTCACAGTCAAATAATTTGTTTATTTCATGTTCCACATGTAATCACTGTGCTTTTTTTTATAAAGGCCTATTTAAATTGATTGCATACACTCTGCCCTGTAATTCAGGAAACACACCATGCTTTTTTATCACGCCACAAATTCCCAAAGAATCTAAAATGCAATGGTTACACATGCTCTCCCTTGTTGCCTTATTTGCTTGTTCAAGTTGTTCCTCAAAACCATGTTTCTGTGTTTCTTTGTTTAATCAGCCATTTGTCTCCATGGTAATCCCACATTCTGCTGAGAGTATACAAAAGTCAACACTATGGGACTTACATTACACATTTAACATTTAATGCTGTTTGCCTTAAGCCTCAACGAGCAGCCTGGGAATGCAATGTTTTTTTTTTGTTTTTTTTGTGCAGGGCCAACACACTCTTTTCTACTCTACAGAATTTTATCATTCGCATTACCCAGTATGGGTGAGAGAAGTAATGACAATGAACATTTAGTCTCAGGTGGTAAAGTACTTGTGTCGAGGGTCATGCATCATGGCAAGTTATTTCTTCCCTCCAATTCAAATATGTCAGAGATTCTAATGAAGTGTCTTAGATGGTGTATTGTGAGAAGACTGTTCAAACAGGTGCCAAAGGTGAATCAGAATAGAAACTCTCAGTGTTAATGATGTTTCATTCGTAGAGAAGCTTTCACAACTTTCTAATCTTGACGTTGTTCCCCTCAAGCTTAAGCATTGAAAAAAAGGTTCAAAACAGTCCAACTAACTGTAACTGTTAACTAAAAGTAACAAATCAGTGTCAGTAAAAAGTAACATCAATTCTAGGTCAGTCAGTTCACTTAAGAACTGCAGTGTGTATACAGTAATTATAGGCACATTTTCTCTGTGTTCATACACTAGAGTGTGGACAGCTATTCAGCTTGCACCAATTAGTAAATTCCTAAAATAAACCTAATGTTATTTTGAAGAAAAACAGGAACTGTCTCCTACACCTCAGAAAGGTATTCTGGTTGTCCAATAAGTGTTTATGAAGGTGTTACATTAAACTTGTCAAGCAGTTTTTTGATTACGTAAATGGAAATTATTCAACATTGCTGTCCTAATAGTTCAAAAAGACCCCATACAATCATAATTAGAGTTTGCAGGCCCTATCTTACACCCAGTGCAATGCAGCGCCAAGCGCGATGCAAGTGTTTTTTGCTAGTTTCAGCCCGACGCAGTTATCATTTTCACGTCCTGCGCCACGCTGTTTAAATAGCAAATGCATTTGCGCCCATTTGTGCACCCATGGGCGTGCTGGTCTGAAAACGAGGTGTGTTCTGGCGTATTGTTGGCACGTTGCTATTTTGAGGCAACAGAAATAGACAACTGAAACCTGGTCTAAAGTCAATGGCGCAATATTTATTTATTTTTTGTTATTTAAAGAGCGTGTTAGTAATGTGCGCCTATAGGCGGGTCCACAACGCGCGTACATTCTGCTTATTAAACACACAGGGACGCACAGCAGCACACAAACATGCCAAATATTTAAAATAATAGGATTGCAATGTAAAAGATTGGTCTGCTTGCGCACTTTTACCTCGCGCACGAGCAGATCCGTTTGCGCTCTGGAGACGTGTTCGGTCTTTCCACTATCAAATTCCGTCATGTAAATAGCGAATCTGCCACGGCGCGAGCGCAACTGGCATTTAAAGGGAATGGGAGATGAGACTCTGATTGGTTTAACGCACGTAAATCCCAAAACACATTCATTACTCATTAAGAGAACAGGGACAACCCTTTTAGACCATGTGCCTGCCTGACACGCCGACCATTTTTCCCGTCGTTAAACTAGCAAAAGTGGATTCGGACTCGCCCTAAGTGAACTTGCGCCGTGCGCTTTAGACCATGCGCTTAGATCGTTAAAATAGGGCCCTGCAAGTCATTAGAGGCTAACATCTATATGCTAATATTCAAGTTGACAATACACTTTTACCAAATTTACATTAGTGCCATATCATAATGCAAAGCCTACAAGTTAATAAATAAAACCAGGTATTATAATAACATTTTTTCAATTTGGCTTTTAATGCTTCTAAGGTTTTGGAAATAAATAATCAAGCCAGCATTAAGAATCATAAAACGATCAATGTTATCAAATGGCTCATTGGTCTTGGTTAGACCTGGTTATGTCAGTGCATATAATGTACTGTAATACAATATGCATTTTATGCTTTGATTCGAGTCTGAACTGCACAGTGCTTTAACATAACCTTCATCCCTTCAACATTTTTTGCTTCAAGCAAATGAACAGACTTTTTAATGGATAGAGATACCAGACAGCAGAAGTAAAATTGGGATGGTAAAGTATAGCACAGGAAGCTTTTCAGAATTATTTTTTCCCACAGTTAATTTCCAATGGACTGTGTAGCTGTGTGTGTGGATACCACCACAGGGAGTGCCGGTTATATCGCTTATGCCAGGTAAAGGATTATTTAAGCCTTTAGGCCTAAAATAGTTTAATATTGAGTGTTTCCAAGCTAGAAAGACAGCCATCATCTCCAGGCAGTTTATGTGCTACGAAAGATGATGGTCCCTCCCTGTGCTAAACGCGACTACTCATGATCGCTCCCCAGCCTATGAGAGATGCATCTGTCGAGCTACCAGCACAGGACCTCGGGACAAAAACCGAGGTTATTTCCACATCGCAAAGGTACGAAGACAACTGCGGGTAATCTTGTGGATTGGGAAAAAAACTCCTTGGTCTTGAGCCACCACTGCAAGGATCTCACGTACAGCAGGCCAAAAGGCATCACGGTGGACACTGCTGCCATAAGACCCAACAGCTTCTGGAACTGTTTGACAGTGAGTGACTGGCCTAGCTTTAGCTTGTTTGAGGCTGTGAGGATCGAAACAATACAAGCAGGGGCCAGATGTGCTTGCATCGTCGTCGAATCCCACACCACACCTAGAAAAGTGGTACTTTGCGTTCAGCCTTAACTCCAACATTTTCATATGGGGCAAGGACCAGATCTAAATGCCGAACTGCCATCTGCTCTGATTGAGCTAATATGCATCCGGGCCCACAGCCTCGCCTTATCTAGGTCTCGAAACAGGTCAGCCTGGTACGCCTACAAAAGCGACATGGTATGTAGACATGCACCGGCCTGACCTGCTGCAATGTAAGCCTTACCCACCAAAGTCGAAGCTGTTCTACATGGGTCGGTGGGTTGAGGGACAATGCCGTATTAGAAGACAGATAGTTCTTGAGCGTCTGTTCCACTTTAGGCAGTGCATCATACATCCAGTGGTTGAGGGCAGAGAAAAGGCTGGTCCTGTCTCAAACCCTTCCACTAGATCCATTTGCGATCCCCACAATCTGAGCCGCCGCTGTGCCTCGGCAACAGCTGGACTCGAACTGTGAGGATGGCAAGCTTAGAGCAAGAGCCGCTCACAATGAAACATTTGTAAAAAATTATGATTTTCCATTCCCACAGTGTCAGGGAGCATTTCCTCTTTCAGAATTGAAAGTAAATGCCCACTGAGTTCCTTCACAAGCCACAGTTTGGGAAACCCTGATGTAATGTAATGTTTAATGCACTGTTTTTAACTGTTTTTGATTAAAAAAATATATATATTTTTTCTCTTTGTATCTTCATATCAGTATGGTACAATATTATTCTATTCAAATCAGTGTGATAAACGTATGGAAGTTTGTCTCTTAAAGGAGAACTCCGGTCAATTTTAACATTGAGCTCATTTTTTTTGTACATTTGGAGTGCTGTCAGTACAGAGAACAACGACAAAAATCGGTGTTGCCTACACCGTGTTATCCTCTTTTTAAAATTTGCACCCCGTTGACTTAAATGGGGCAAGTTTTAAACCTGCTTTTAGCCTCTTAACATCCTTGATGTGTCATTACAAGTGCCCAGCCATGTGAGTGATTCCTTTAGAGTTAACACGGGTGAATCTGACTGCAGTAGATGTGAAAGATATGAATAAAAATGATGTTAATTCAGCCAGCGCACATACCTGTATTTTCTTCCTGTTTTCTGTCGAAGTCCACAGTAGTCGATTGTCAAGTTCACGCGCATAGGTTATCACGCGCGTGAACTCGACAATCGACTACTGTGGACTTCGACCGAAAACAGGAAGAAAAAGTTATGTCAAAAGTAATAAAAAAGCATTCAGATTATGTGTAAATATCTAAAATGTGTAATGTAATAGATTGTTACAAATTATAATTCTCACAATGTAATTTTAAATCAGTACAATTTGTGAGTATTCTACCCTTCATTCTACCCTTCAACTCACTCTCTATTATTATCAAGCACCTGAAAAGTGTACCTGAAAAGGTTTGACAGTTAACAAGAAATTTCAGTTGAAACCTACGACTAAGCAATGCTGCACTGTAGTCAACAATGATCTTTTTTTTGTATATATATATATATATATATATATATATATATATATATATATATATATATATATATATATATATATATATATATATATATATAACTGTGTACTGTTCTAGACTTACATATTGTTACTATTTTGTTGGTTTAACTGCTTTTATTGTTCTTATTTGTAAGTTGCTTTGGACAAAAGCATCTGCTAAATGGTTAAATGTAAATGTAAATCTAGTATTTAACAGGCATCAATCATGAAGACAGCTGTTGCTGTTTAGGACATAATATAGTGGATTGTTTAAGGCTGATGTCAGATTAGAAAGGTCATTTAACTGTGAATGCTGTTTAACAGAGTCATTATTTATCTGCCTGTCTCTTGTTTTCTCTATTTTGCAGCGGTATCTCTCGCACTAGCTTTGAACGGCGTCTTCACAAATACCATCAAGTTGATAGTTGGCAGGTAATGTAAAAACATGATTTCTGTATCATTTCCATAAGAATTTTATAGCACTTTAAAGGATTGTTTTCCGGGATGATTAAAAACTGGAATCACTGAAAGGATTTTAGACTCATCTTTAAGTATTCTTTACAACAACAAAAATCACAGCTACAATAAGGCACTTACAATGGAAGTAAACAAGGCCAGGTGATACATTTTAAAATACACACTGGAGGAGTGAACAAAAGACAGACACAGGGGTGCAGAATGCAAGCAAATGTTGAATAGATTGGCACAGTTAGAAAACAATGGTGGACTTCTCATGTTTCGTATCATAGGTTCTTTCAGTGCTGTGTCAGTAGCTGATGCCATGTGGAACACCCTTCAGTTATTATGATTGTCTAGAATCACAGCAATTTACTGGCTGATGGTGCTTGCACCACCCATCGAGGCACACATCACCTGTATCTCAAAAGGACGCACTCGCGACATCACTCCTCAGATTTCTTTTCTTCAGGAAGTGGTTGATCTGACCTGTGTAGTGAGTCGTTATCTTCCTATTCTCACCTTAGAGAATCATTTTCAGACAACCTTCTTTGAGCGTTTCTTTACAAATGATGACACATATGATGTGTGTGTGAAGTATTTGCTCAAGCAGCACTTAACTGCCTATCTGACTGTCGACTCACCTTCTTTCTGAGGAAAGAAGTACATTCTGTGACTTCTGCTCAATGTATCTTGCTGGGTTCTACAAACTATACAACATGGTTAAACCAATTTCGACGGGGTTCGTCTCGCTTCAACAGAGTGCTTTCCACGACTGTTGTCCAGTACTAATGGAAAACTCCAGTACTCAGGCAGGAAATACTTTCTCTTTTGGAGAAAGGAACCATAGAGGAAGTGCATCCTTCCCAGGTATTTTCTTAATTCTGCTGGGCCAGCTCCAAATGAATCTGTTTCAGTGGTGGATCAACGATTCACTTGGGTAACCCCAAGTTGGCATTCTCACCACAGAGTTATTCGAGTTACTTGCAAGGGATTTTGTACTCTATTACTTTGAACACTCCCTGGTTTTTGACGCAGGATGTCTGGCTAGGTGCGGTCTGTGATCAAGATGGATGCCTCTTTGGTAGGCTGGGACATGGTCTATCAAGTCCGTCCGGCTTACTGAGTCTGAGAGGGTGCCCATCTCTGTTTGTGGTTTTTCTGAAATTTGAAACAAAATCCTTCTGGACTGTCGGACTGCCCCGTGTTGATCAGAATGGACAACATGCCAGTGACCTCTTATCTGAATCAGCAAGGGGGAATGCATTCTCACTCCCTGTGAAAGTTAGCGAGGCACGTTCTGCTCTGGGCTTAGAACAAGTTTCTGTCTGTCAGGGGGGTTCATGTTCCAGATCGGCTGAAGCTGGGAGCAGACTTGGGGCGTGTGTCCACCAAAGCATTTTTTCCTAAGGCCAGAATATTTTTTCAGTTGTTTTCAATGCCTGGCAGGACGAATACCACAGTGACCAATTGTCACATCCTGATTGCAAATGGAACAAAATCATCCAAAAGCAGAGCAAGTACTTTACAAGTCTTAATTTTTATAATCAGAAGCAAACTATCTGCAAAATTAGATACTAGTACAGGCCAATTCACACTGCACTGACCAACAGTGAAAACAATGATGACTCCATTAGGGGTAAAACACTGATCTGACAAAACCCGACAAAACTTTTTAAGGCACAGTTTGAGGACCATAAGTGGAGGTTACACCCTCAAGTAGTAAGTGTGAGGAAGTAAGCAGAGGTTTGATAAGGCAAAGGTGTATCTGTTTGACCTGTTTCTGGCCTCTGTACGGAGCACTCTGATTGGTTCTGGCCTTTCTTCTGAGATAACTGAAACCATTTTGAATACTAGACCTTCCTCTATGAAGCGTCTTTATTCTTATAAGTCACGGCTCTTTGTGTTGTGGTGCAGGGAGTGGGAGTTGGACCCAGTCCACTGCCCTATTGGTTCAGTGAAAACATTCATTGGTTTCCCACTTTATGTGTGGAGACAGCTAAGGCCTACACGGGCCCATTCCTTCATGGGATTTGCCCGTGGCCCTGCAGGGATTGACGGACTCTCAGTTATAACTGTTGAAGTCAGCCTCATTGAGCGTTCTTGAAACAAGAAAATGCTATTTCTGCAGCTTATGGGGCTCATTAATTGATTTTGCCACTGGGCATTCATGCAAACTCTACTAGGAGTGTAACTTCTTCCAAAGTATTGTTTAGAGGGTCTTCCTTGGAGGATAATATCAGTTTCATGTTCAGCTACTTTGTTGTGGTATACTGTTTCCATAGTGTCAGCTACTGATGCAACGCAAGTGAACCTCTGTTCTGTTTTTGTTTCCTTTGTTGGAGATCTGAGGGGTGATGGCACGAGCATGTCTTTTTGAGGCATAGGTGACATCAATAGGTGCATTCACATGGTGCATTGAATTCCATGTGAATTGGTTTAAAAGTCCAAACTGAATGAAAATGCTCCATGTAAACACCTCAATCGGAATAAAAACCGATTGAAATTTAATCTAAAATTCTCTGTCCACTCATCGTCTGTGAAGTGGTGCAGAACAACGTTGTCCCAAAAGTGCTTGCTTCGGACTCTCATCTGCAGCCACCTTGTTTTGGGTGTGGTAATGGGCGTTTTTACTCCCTGATTAATATAAGTATCATTGCATAAAGCTTTGTGCGATGTTGTTCTCCTAATTAGGACCCAAAATAGATCAATATTTGGTCTGCTTTTTAAAACAAAGAAAAGGATGATTGATAGTATACGACAACACCGGGGAACTCTGTATATTCGTGCAGTGGGCGCATGTCAAAAGATTAAATCCGATTTGAATCATGTGACATAAACACACATCAATCCGATCACTTTATTTAGCGTTCGTGTAAACACTGTTCGGATTCATCAATTGGAAAGTGCCCATGAAAACATGGATAATGACACTAATATGTAGTGTATCAGCTTAAAATTGAAAGGCTGCTCACTACAGAGACAATGGGTGGAGCTTGACATAAAGCTAGCCCTAACCACACCCTAGCCCTAACCTTAACCCTATCCCTACAACTAAATTAGGTTAAGCTACATCCCTTAGATCCAAAGAGGTGGACCCATTTGATTCATTTGACTCTGCAGTGAGTTCCACTAGCAATACATTGGCGTTATTCTATCCAGGCTTCAGATAACCATCACACCTGGAGGGTGTCCCCCATAGCACCAGCTACTGGTGAAGCATCTAGTTCCCTTCTCAGGGAAGCAAAGTCACACTGAGATGTTCTATTGCTGAAGGATGGTGGAAGCTCTCGTAGCGTCTTGGGCTATAGGCAGGGAAACACTCTGGCTGGATGGCCAGTAGGCCTTAAATAGAATATCATAAAAATATACAAAAAATACAAAACATGGATAATTGCACAATTTTGTACATATAAGTGGTGTTTATTATGTAGTTCAGAGGTTTGGAAACCTAAGTTCCACCTAAATAAATACAGTGATTTAATAACTAGATAACAGATCATCCATCACTAGATATGATTATTGTGCAGAGCCGGACAGTAACGGAGTACATTTACTTGAGTACAGTACTTAAGTACAATTTTGAAGGATCTGTACTTTACTCAAGTATAATTTTTGGGGAGTACTCATGACTTTACTCAAGTACATTTGAGAGGCAAATATTGTACTCTTTACTCCACTACATTTCTATCCATAACTATGAGTACCCGTTACTTCTTAAAAAAAAAAAAAAAAGGAACAAAGATCTCTCGGAACATCTCGGAAACCCTCAATTTGTTGTTTCCCTCTCAAATGTGATTGGATTGTGCAGGCGCCACTGATTGGGACAACCTATCAGCAATCACCTTCAGCTTTCTGCCAAAATCAACTCCATGGTCAGATTTAGATAAGAGACGAAACAATGGATGAAGACGCAGCAGGTCCATCCCGGGAGTATTTTTTTTCCCAGGATGGTAGGGGAAGACTCATGAATATTCATTAGGGAAGTCATCCCTGATTGGTCTTAACCCCAGTGACGGGTAGGTTTAGGGGCGGGGTTAGGGAGGTCATAAGACCCCCAGTGACAGGTAGGTTTAGGGGTGGGGTTAGGGGTAGGTCATCAGACCAATCAGGGATGACTTCCCTAATGAATATTCATGAGTCTTCCCCTACCATCCTGGGAAAATCGCATGGCCCCACCTCGCCAGACTATTTCAATTTTCTGAACAAGTTAATGATAGTTTTCGCTTCAAGTGTTTGCTGTGTTTACCAATGTAAGCACTGTGGCAGTAGTAATGCAATATTTAGAAAATGTACTCTTGTACTCTTGATACTCAAGTACTTTTAAAAACAAGTACTTTAGTACTTTTACTTAAGTAGACATCTGACTGTAGTACTTTTACTTGTACTTGAGAAAAAACTTTTACTCAAGTAATGAAGCTGTGTACTATGTCCGCCTCTGTTATTGTGCTAGATAGACCAATTTCCTTGCCTGTGATTTTCAAGCAATCCTGAAGAACTTGATTAGCTGGTTCAGGTGAGTTTGGAGCTAAACTCTGTGGAACAGTGGGTCCCCATGAGCAGGGTTGAAGACCTCTGCTGTATAAAGATCTATTTGGACAGGGGTGCAAAACTCACAATTCCTGGAGGGCCACAGCCCTGCAGAGTTAAGGTGCTTTCATGCCATGTCGTAATTACCATAATTTCGAGATTCTTACTTGTAAAAAACATTCACATCCTTGTATAACTTGTAATTACAGCTTGTAAACTGGTAATTTTCTGAGCGTTCCAACTCGTGAGGGCTGTGGCCCTCCAGGAACTGAATTTTGCACCCCTTTATTATTATATATGTGCTTTTATTTGTAATCATGCTCTTACCAATGGCTGAGATCTCTAATGTTGATCTTGATCTCAGGCCAAGGCCAGACTACTTCCACCGCTGTTTCCCTGATGGCCAAATGAATGCCAAGATGCTGTGCACTGGAGAGCCAGACCTAGTGTCTGAGGGTCGGAAGAGTTTTCCCAGCAGCCATTCCTCCTGTAAGTGCCAATGCGTAAGCTTAACACATTGCTTGATCTGCTTTAGTTATACAAATCATTTATTTGGCTAAACTTTCAAACCTGCATTCACCTTATTTTGCAACGCGGAAGTAAATACGATCACGTACTTCCTTTTAATGTGTCAGACTTCTGTTTCGCTAGCCGGTAGGTAAGAAGCCATGTTATGGGAGCACGCACAAAACACTATTAAACACCGTGATGGTTAATATTGATCACACCCGCGGTGGGGGGATGAAATGAAGAAGTGGCCTGAAATCTAATGAGAGTATTTTCAATTATTTTGTGTTGTGACTCGGAGTAGACGGGTCTTCAATGTGCGTCTCAGCCGCTCATTTAACAAATGCCATCTCTGCATATGCTGTGAGTTTGGGTTGCTTATGACATTCATATGGGAACGCAATGTGCGCATTTCACCAGATTTGTAATGTAAATAATCTATAAACCTATGCCAACACAGGAGAACACATCAAAATGTTTCTATATATGCAAACTGTTCATTCATCGCGACTTCAAAATAAAAGTTTAAACCCTCATGAGTGTGTGTGTTTTGATGTCCACATGTTATTGTTCAAGAAATTACAGTGGCTGTAACATTTCTAGCGTTAAGAAGTGACCAAATATTAAAGGGATGATCTTCCGTGGGTCTGCCATTAACGAAGTGGAAAGAGCAAACGTACAGAAATTTTGTCGGTTTCTCACAAGTGTGTCGCTCAAATACACACAAGAGAAATACATAAACTACTGCTGCATTTAGAGCCTTAACGTAACTTAACATGCACCGCTTCACATGTAACGCATCGTGTCACACAATAAGCATGTGCGTGCAAAGACCTCAAAATAGTGATTGAATGGTTAATGCAACAGATACACTTAACTATTTGACTAAAACATAAAAATAACAAGCAACTCGGATTGCCAGCATGTTCAAACATTACAATAATGCTTTTAACCAAAGCCGACGAGCTTCTTGCAGCGTATAGATCATAGGTTGCCCCACGTCCACATTCAGTTCTGGTGTGTGGATTATGGTCAAAACAAATATCTTGCATGTATTTTTTATGCTTGAACCAGTGATTATGGCACACCCTAAGGCCGTGTGTCCACCAAAAGCGTTTTTTCACGCGGCTGGCGTGTTTTTTCAATTGTTTTCAATGGGAGCGCCGTGTTTTTTAAAACGCCATGAGCGTAACGAGGCACTGAGCGTTTTTTTCACGCTGAAGCGCTGAGCGCTCGCGTTTTTTACAGGTTGCCTGTAAAAATGAGAGTTGAAAAATGTTCAACTTTGGGTAAAACGCAGCGCTCATCACTGTCACTTTTTACCCAGCCGTCCAATCACAGTAGAGGAGGGGCGGGACAAATACCACACCGACCAACTGTCACAACATTCTTTCTGTACAACAACATAAACCAGCAAAGCTAACTGAACAAAATGGATGAAAAATAAATTTTTAGTATGAAACAAATTATCTGCGAACTCAGTTACGAACTTATAGCAACGAAGCGTCTCAACTGAAAAAACACTGTGCAGCCAAAACGCCCTCAAGTGCCCACAGCTTGGCGTTTTCAGCAGAGCGTCTAGAGTTTTCAGCTGGCTAAAAACCGGCCTAACTGTGCAAAGGACGCCAGTCTGTCTGTAGTCCATATTAAAAAGTAGATAGCCAGTCAAAACTACACAGTCGACGCAAAACTACGGGCTCACAATACAACTACGATTAGCGGAAGTGGCTTACCGGAAATCTAATACATTATATTTAAAAAATTGTGGCGCCGAAAAATAAGGTGAATAGGGGAGAGTATTGTCAGTTGTAACAGGCAGCAGCTGCTCCAATCAGAACCAAGCTTCAGTGATGCAAACAGACATTTTGCACATTCTCATTCTCCATATCGGGCAATAGCGATATGGTGGCCGATTTATTGTGCATCCCTAATGTATATTTCAATCATGACAACTCTCTGAATCATTTTAATGAATATGATAATGTATTTGATCTTGGCGGACTGGAGTTTTGACTACACAGATATGGTGCTGCTGCATGAATAGGCACAAATAAATTCCTCAACAAGACAAAAAAACAAAGGAGATGATACAAATACAAGATGCAATCATGCTGCTATATGTGAAACATACTTCTGTATTGATAGAAATATCCTAAATCATCTCAACAGACACATCAGAAAGACAACAGGACACTACAGCAGATCTATCGCCAAGATCCCTGTGCTTGGGCCTGCTTTGCTGAATTGCTTAAAATCTAGAGGCTGTCTGGGCTAGCAAAGCCCAAATATATTTAACTAGTGACTTGCAAGTGAGCAGTGTGTACCTGGGTGCCATAACCTTAGGTTTGTTTAAATATTGGCCTAAACCAGTTATAGTATGTGTGCCTGAGCCAATAAGGCTCAAACTTAGAATGTACACTATGTGTTACTGGAACAAAATGACTTATTTTCATATAAAACATGGCCTCATGCAAGCTATGTTTGCTGTATCCTCTTCCTGTTGCTGCGTTACTGTCACGGATTGTCCTGGTATAATACTTACAAACATCAAGATGAAGATAATTAGGCAAGGCAAGGCAAGTTTATTAACATAGCATATTTCATACACAATGGTAATTTAAAGTGCTTTACATAGAAGGAATAATTAGGCAGTCTTTAATAAATCCACAGGGTAATCCACAGAGTAAGAGTAGCGAAACACACATCCAACATAGACAAGACCCGACAACAATGAACAGAAACAAGGGAACTTAAATACAAACAAGGATGATTACACACACACACACCTGAACTGAATGATGAAATCAAATCTGTGACCCAAGAGAAACTGAGAAACAATGCAAATGAAAACAAAGTCCCGCAGGTCCGTTACGAAAGTGGTGCGATGTCCGACCCAGGTGGAGCAGAAGGTCCGAGGGACCCTGGCCAAATGCCTGATGGTCCATGCTGGAGATGAGGAGTGGAGCATTAAAAAATACACAATTTTTGTCATACCATAAAAATAACCTGTAGCCCATCTGAATTATATAACAATTAGGCTATCCATCTCATAGTGAAAACCATGTTGCCTAGCAAAATTGAAATCACGTACGGGGGGAAGTTGCAAAGAGACATGCAAACATGAGTCACGCAGCTCTTAGACGGTTAGCTTTTCTTTGACTGTTTGCGTTTTTAAGATTGTCTTTTTGTGCTCGCGATTCTTCTAACGTTACACTCTGACACACCGTATTTCTTGGCACACTCGTTTTATGCGTATTTGGCGCCGCCTATTGTTGCGGGCGTATCTTCGAAATGTAAAAGTCTAGACCTTGAATATAAGACGAAATCAATTTTTCAGATGTATTTCTAAGAAAAAAAGATTGTCTTATATTCGGAACAATATGGTACTAGTGACTGTAGAAATGATTTTTCAGCCTTTTTGACTAAAATCAACTAAAAATGTCCTCCATTAGCCAACTCATTGTTGCATTTGGTCGGATTTGCACTGCATGAACAATCTCCCTGCTTTCTCTTGCTAGCTCATCCCAATGCCTATTTCATTTTTAATGGGTTCTCATTCAGGCAAAACTCACTGTTTCCTCAAGCAACAACGCTGCCTTAAATTCTGCTGATGCTGTTATTGTTGCCGTTGTTGTTAAATGCAGAATGCATGCTCTCTCACTAGACTGATTATAAACTTAATTAACTTATTTTGCATCATACACAAACTTGTAAATCATCAACCGGAACGCAATTTCAACGCAATTTTTGTATTTTATATTTAATATAAGTATAATATTATATTAATATTTAACATTTGTTTGTATTACATTTTTTTAACAGCCCCAACAGGGCAATAGAATGGTGCGCAAACAAATGTATAATGGAAAAACTGTAAATAATAAATCAGCTCCATTGCTGATTGCAAGTGATCAGGGGCTACAAAAGTGCGTCACATTTAAACACATTGCAATGCTTCAACAAGTAGTGGGTACTCGTGCAAAATAAGCAATGCTTTACATCCGAGTGAACAAGACGGAGGGAAGATAGCGAGGGAAGGGCGCCAATCAGCTTGTGCCATGCAGTTTGTGGTAATGGTGTGAATGCTTGCTGATTGCATGTAAAGGACCTATCAGCCGGCACCATCAGGATATGAAAAGTGATTAGATATTGAACAGCACACAGCAACGCCAACTGACTTTTTAAGGTAATTGCATCAAGTGACAACAACATCTGCGGTCAAGGACACTGAATGCATCTACATACAACAATGGTTCCAAACCCTTGTCCTAAAAAATATTAAAGAAAGCTTAAAGAAAGAAGAATAAACGTTATGAAAGCCAAACATCATGCCTGCGTGCCATCTGTACAAAGCCTTTAGACTCGTCTGGCCTTATAGTTCAGCACAGGGATCTTGCCTTTACAGTGAAAGACTATGATATTGAGTGACTGATACCCCTTTTCCACCAACAAGAACCAGGTGCTGGTTCGGAGCTAGAGCTAGTGCCGGTTCGGAGTTGGTTCGACTGACGAGCCTCCAAAGAACCGGTTTGCTTTTCCACAGGCTAAAAGAGCCAACGCAGAGCCAGGTCTTACGTCACAGCTACGTCTCATCTTTTCAGCAACGTTAGCGCGGCGGCGCCAAACACAAACACAAACACATCATCAACAATGGCGCACGTTGCTTTGCTATTGATGTTCATGGCTTTGCGGACCTACATCGGCATCCAAACACGGCGGATCCAACGTGTTCGCGCGGCTCGCCATTATTTATACAGACGGAGATTACAAGCGAGAGTAACGGCATGTACATAACATTTATTTTTAACAATAAGATGCCGACTTTAGCCTTAGATTTATATTTTAGATCGCGTCCATCGTGTTTAGCTGCTGTTAGCTCGATTAGCTGCTATTTGAAAATGGCGGTCACAAGTTTCTCTTCAGTCTTGTTGGCCATGGTAACCCCGCCCCCAGCGTCTGACGCAAGCGGTTCTTTCTTGGCTCCGTTCTAGACCCTGCAATGATTTGGTGCTACTTAAGAACCAGTTTTACTGGTTCGGAGCTGGTGCTTTGGCGGTGGAAAAACAAAGAACCGATTTGAAACTAGGCTCTGGCTCCGAACCAGCACCAGCTCTGCCTTGGTGGAAAAGGGGTAATAAAGGATCTCAGAATATAAATACTATTGTTGCATCTGTATTTTATACTTCAGAGGCATTTGGTATGTATAGGCTTGTAAAAATACTTCGAAACTGTTCAGAGTGGTTGCATAGAAGAACAAAGTAAGAGAACGATGAAGGAACAGTTGTTTTATAGTCTGCTACTCCTGAGGTTTGGCCGTGTGGATTAGAGTTGGTGAATTTATTAAGCTGGAAGACTCTTTGGTCTCGGATGTTATGGCGCCTTGGCACTTACTGCAGGCACAGTCATTCTTTATTTCATCGTGTAGAGAGCAAATGCTTGTAAATAAGTGCATTTATTCCATATTCAGTGACAGGCCAACAAATTTAAACAGAAACTCCAAAGTCTGACTTTGTAACATACATTTTTTAGCCTTCCCCCAAGCCCTTGACTTGACTAACAGAAGGTTAACACTTGCTTTTGTCAAGATAGCAAACCGACTTGAGACGCAAAAAAACTTTTGTTATTGCCCCTCCTATTCATCAAAAGCAAAAATTAAGCCTGTCTAATTAAGACTTAAGTTTACCCTGGTGCAGTTTTATCAACATTATAATGTGTTCCCTTTAAATCCTATAATGAATGAATGAATAAACGAATGAAATGAATCCTGAAAAATGTTTTTTTGCCTAGAAAAATAGACACAAATCCAAGGCAATCGAGATGCATCAGTGTTGTTTTATGCTATGTTTGTTATTTGTTATTTAATAAAATGAGTAAGTGTGGTCCAAAGTCTTACTGAGATTAAGAATCTCTTTTACTAAAGCATCCTGACTCAGATCCCAGTCTCTAAATTAAATAAGGATGATATGAGGCTAATAACAGCTTAATGGGTAACACCATTGACATTAGCTGAGTTAAAGTAATTATGATAAAGTTTAAAAGACCGTCATGATTAAATAATACAGAGCAAGAACATAATGCAAGTACATTTTAAGGTTTACCCTCTTTATATTGAATATATAAAGCAAACTGTTGGATGAAATATCCACAAAATTAATATAAAGAGTGAATGGGTTATCTGTCAATCAGGTTCATGTAAAAGTTCATGTTTTTGTTAGGGTCACGACACGTTTTCTTTTAAGAATCATCATCCTTTTAATTCATTTTTAATATTAAAATAAAGTAATGTCTGCAACAAGATGCCTTGTCATCATTTGTTACCCTTTATTTTATTATTCATTGAGCCAATATAGACTAAAATCCCTGAGTAATGTTTTTTTAAATTTTTTTTTTTTTTATGTAGACATACAATATATTATGCAGTATATTCCATCATGAAGTTTAGAAAGCTATTGCAATTTGTTAGTTTACATAATAGAAAATGTGTAACTGACATAAAAAAAAATTAAAAATAAAACTTACTTTATGAGTGAGTTGGCTACCATATCTATAAATAAAGGCTTTAGATTAAATGAAATTGAGGTCAAAAGTTTATCATAACTGCACAAATCCTCCTGTGGGAACTGCTTTTATGTCCCCACCAATGTCAAAATTTTGCAGAAGTGCAACCATCACTACATCACTTCACCGAACTGGCTTTATGGCCAGATGGAGGCCTCTCCTTAGTAAAGACGTTTGCACACACACAAAAAAAGCACCTAAATGACTACACTGTCTAGAACAAGATTTAACCTCAATTCGAAGCATCATGTCTGGAGGAAATCAGGCACTGCTCATATGTACAATCCCTGCTGTGAAGCACAGAGGTGTAGCGTCACGCTGTGAGGTATAGGGAATGAGGGACTGGTCAAAGGAAAGGACAGCTGAACACAGCAAAATACTCAAATCTCAAATTTCACATTCAGTGATTCACATTTTGTATGAAGACCATTAATTGCATTTGCATATTTTTTTATTTGTGGATATCCATGCTATGTCATAACTGTTTAAATTTGATGGGAGAACCAGGAAAACATAATTAACGTGTACAGGGGTGAAAGCATTTTAGCATTTTAGCAGTTTTGGGCATTTTAGCAAATGCCCAAAACTTGCACCTGATCATTTCTGTGCACTAATTGAAAGTATACTGTATTGTGTTGCATACAGAGGATTTGAACAGTGCTTTTCATCTATTGTAAGATCACTTTACAATAGTAAAATGAAAGTAATTAGGTAGGTAAAACATTAAGGTTTGTGTCTAATGAGAAATTAGCCGTTACACTTTATTTTGACGGTCCCCTTTAGACATTCTGTTGACTAAAAGTAATGTTGCACCTTCATTTTTCAACTAGTAGTCGAGTATTAGTAAACTGTTAGGGTTAGTATAATAAGGGGTTAGGTTAGGCTAAGGTTAGGGTTAGTAGAATAAGTTGACATGTAGTTGCAAAGTTACGTATAGTCAACAGAATGTCTAAAGGGGACCATCAAAATAAAGTGTTACCAAATTAACGTCCACAAAAATATTATAATCCATAAATATAAATGTTTGCTGGCCCTATATGAAAAATATAGGCAAAAAAAAGCAGTCTTTGCATTGAAAGATCAAGCTCTAATTTCACTTCAAGCTCTAAATTCACTCCCAAGAGTGAGAATAATTTGATTAGAAGAAATGAGGTTTCCAACATTTATTTGCAGCCAAGATATTCTCTTAATTTCCTTTTCTTCTCCAAAAGTTCTTCGGTAACCTTAATTTTGAGCCTGCAAGAAAAATCCAACAGCTCTTTGATGATCCGACTATCTCATTAGTTTCCTGTTTATTCTTGCAGGAATTCACATATTGCTGTATTAATATGTATGAAGAACAGTAATTGTGTTTATCAGTGAAATGTTAAAACTATTTAAATCTGATGGGAGAACCGAGATATTTTAATTAACTATGTTTGCAGTGGTGATTGGCAAGAACAGCTGCCCACTGACAACATGAATCTCATCTAAACAAACCCTGTATTAATTACTTTATTTATTTATTTTGCATGAAGATTATGCGATTTTTTCCCCACATGGGTAGTTTTTGTTAATGAGCGCTGTAGGCCAACATTTAGGGTTGTAACTTGAGAATGATGCCTAATTGGATGGAAAAAGGGATTGATCTTTTGAGGGTGTCAACTAATATCAGATTTTAAAATGGTTCAATTTCTGTATTTTAAGTTTAAAAAAGAAAAGCCATCTAATCCCACACAATGTCTCAAAATTCCTCAAATATTTTGCCAATACATACAGATGCTTTGGTAACACTTTAAAATAAGGGTATATTAATAATCATTTATTAATACCTGAATTAATACTTACTTTAACCTGAAATAATGATTAGTGAAGGCATGACTAATCAAGAACGAATAAAGAGCTAACCTTCCATGTGGTTTCATGCGTGAATAATGACAACCATAATGATAATTAATGCATTAATTAACATTTAGGGGGAACTTAACTGAACAGTCTCTTTAAGAATAAACAAGAAGTACTCTGACTTTGAATTAAAGGTGAATAATTTAATATTTTCATAATGTAAAATTTTGCCATCTGCGGTTTCATTATAACATATATTGGATGGCACATTAGTTCACCATTATTTACATGGATCCTTGTTATCAAATGTAGAAAATACTAAATACACTAATAACTCACCAATATTTTGATACTCTGATTTACAAGATTATTTCAAACTTCAAACTCGCCCTACTCTGGCTTATACCCAGCTATACAAAAGCTAATAATAAATCTAAAACCTACAAATAAAAATAAAAATGATTTGTTCCCAAAATAAATACCCAAACAGGAAACATATACACTACAGTTAGTGGAACATTTGCCAGGCACTTACAGTTCATTACTATCAAACAACATAAAGCCAAAGTCATAGTATCATTCTTGATTAGTTAATATGTTCATTAATCATTACTTCATGTTAAAGTATGTATTAATTCAAGTGTTAATACATGATTATTCATGTACCCTTATTATAAAGTGTTACAAATGTTTTTGTTCTGTGGTTTTCTTTATTTATAGTGAGTTTAATATTTTATTCAGTATAAGCATCTGCAGGCAAATGAAGATGCAATTATAACAAAAAATCTAATAAAAGCAAAAGGCTGTCATTTCCACTTATAACTTAATTACCAAACTTGCAGTCTTGCCAGGAGGCTTAGTGTCTGGTAATGGGTCCCATCTGGCCAAACACTCACTTTGCTTCTTAGAGCTGCATCACTTTTGAAAAAGGCATTTATCAGCAAAGCCCTGGACTCTTTGAGACTTTGAGGCTTGAGAATAGTATAAATATATCAGCAGAGATTGGACAGATCAGTGACGCACCAGTAGTGCAATTACGTCTGCATTTTCTTCAAGCTCCATCTCTCCTGAAAGCAGGCTCTTTCTCTTTCTTCGCACCCCTTTTTTGTATTGGATCTTTTGATGAAGATCTTCTGGCTCTAATGCATTTCCTTTGTGTGCAACAAAAGAATGTCGATCTTCTGTGGTTCAGTTGCCCTGGTTTAATTTACACTCTATAGTAACAGGTGTCTACCCTAATGTACAGCCGTCATTTGCATTTCTTTTTTTACCCAACTGGTCTATTATGTGCTGGCACGTACACAGGTTTGAATACTAAAAATCATGTTTATGAGGAATAAAAGTTTCTTCCATCTTTGGGATAAAAGAGTTCTCTGGACGTAGGATAGTTTCTATTCCTAACGACCAGCAGCTGTTGCACAAATCCCTGTTAATAATTTTTAAAGGGGTTTTCTTAGCTTAAGGGGTTTGTGCAACTGGGCCCAGAAGAACCAATACAACTGATACGATCTTCAACCAGATGGAACTGGATTAACTCTTTTGAATGTTACGATCCCCAATCTGACTTCTGATCATAATGCTGTCTGAATCATAATCATGCACTGTTCGTTTGTTGGCCAGAGGAGAACGGAGCGACTGAGCCTGGTTTTTGACGAGTTTATTTTTTCTCCATTCTGTCACCTGATGGAGTTTGGGTTCCTTGCCACTGTCGCCTCTGGCTTGCTTAGTCTGGGACACTTAATATTATTATCTAATATATATCTAATATAAGATCTGCCTGCATTGACACCATTGTATGAGAACTGAACTGAGCTGGACAATGACATCACAGTAGTCGCCCCCTCCCATAAGGCGTGTCCTCATGCCATAACTGAATATCCTGTGGAGGGAGGGAGGGAGGGAGGGAGGGAGGGAGGGAGGGAGGGGGCTTTGGAGGATGACGAGGGGTTGGGAAAGGGTTATACACAAGAGATGATGGCAGGAGAAACCAGAGAGCACCTGGTCAGACATTGCAACTAGCCCCGGCTCCAGGACGAGTATGGCTTTTAATAATTATAACTAAGGGTTTTCTTAGCTTAAGGGGTTTGTGCAACTGGGCCCAGAAGAACCAATACAACTGATGCGATCTTCAACCAGATGGAAGTGGATTAACTATTTTGAATGTTCCGATCCCAATCTGACTTCTGACCATAATGCTGTCTGAATCGTAATCATGCACTGTTCGTTTGTTGGCCAGAGGAGAACTGACCCCCCCGACTGAGCCTGGTTTCTGACAAGTTTTTTTTTCTCCATTCTGTCACCTGATGGAGTTTGGGTTCCTTGCTTTGGAGGATGACGAGGGGTTGGCAAAGGGTTATACACAGGAGATGACGGCAGGAGAAACCAGGGAGGAGAAGAAGGTGGGAGGAGCCAGTGTGGAGACTGGAGGATGATCCAAAGCCCAGCCAGGATAGAGGCCCATGGCGGAACTGATGGTGGGAGGAGACAGAGTGGAGTCAGACGTCCGAAGACCCGCAGTGGAGTCAGGATAGTTGGTGACCCAGGCGGAGCCAAGGAGCCATAGAGACAGGGCAACACTGATGGTCCTGAAGGCCGAGGCGGAGCCATAACAACGGAGGGTCCGAGGTGGAGGTGGGGTGCCACATGACTGAGGCGGAGCCGGTGTGACCGAGGACCAAGGTGAAGCCAGAAGGAAGGCGGAGCCCGATGAAGCCCAAGGGGTGGAGGGATGAAGTGCAGCTGAAGACCCGGAAGTCTGTGGGGCTGCAGAGCAATGACTGACCAAGGCGTAGCCGGAGGGTCAAGGGAGTCTGGTGGAGCTGAACATAAGAGTTGAATGGAACCAGTCCATTATATTACTTAAGCTTGTAGGGAGCAAATTTACCTCAGGGCCAGTGGCGGTCTTAACATAGAGGCATAGGTAGGCGGCTGCTTGGGGCCCCCTACCAGCGGTCGTAGTAGGGGGGCCCCCAACCAACCTCAAAAAAAGAACAGAAAAAAAGAAAAGAAAAAGCCCCTTATCATCATGAACGCTTCAAACGCATGGTAAATTTTTTTAATATTCTTAAGAAATACGTTGAAACGTTGAAGTAGTAGTTAAAATGTCCAGTTTATGGTTATCTGTCCCTACACATACACCCCCTACTTTCACAATGAAATGGACTAGTCCGTAATGGTGCGCGGCGCGAAAGATAAGCACGCAGTGACAGGAGGACTGGGAAGTACACAAACAGAGACGAAGCAAGATGAGTCTAAACGCGAAAATGAAACGAATTTACCCAAGCGGCTCAAATAAAAGAAAAAGCGAAAAGACGCTGATAAGTATTTGGCAACGCTGCCAAAGATTACAAACTTTTTTACGGCTATTGTTGGGGATACAGACAGGAACAACAGCGTCCAAAGCGTTGAACATGCCGCTACAGCAGCTAGCTGTGAAGTGGGGCTAGGTGGGGATAACGTTAACACGCTCACATGGATATAGGTGGATTTGCTTAGAGCCAAATGCAACATCACCTCTCCCCAGTTCGCCCCTCTTACCCCGTTTCACTCACTTACTATAAATACTGTTTTGGCGCTTGTAAATGTGATGTGACAGATCCCTAGCGGCACGTGAACCGATCATCTCTACTAGCTAATAGTAGGCTAAATAAACACGAATGAACAATGTTGAAAGATACTTAACGAAATGTATATTCCTCATACATAATATCGATCAATCAGTGTTTTTCAACCGCGGAAAGAGGTAAAACAGCTGGAGAACAATTGCCACACAACATTTACCTCAGGAAAGCCATTTAATGACCATAATATAGGCTATAGCATGTTTGTTGGCTAGAAAAAAAGAGCTATAGAGAGTATTTTGCTAAATATGTGTACTATATTACATATTTAGTATATACTACATTAAATAAAGTTGTTATTATAATAAAAATATATTATGTTTATAATTATTTTTAACCTTAAATAATACTACCAGCTGATAGGGCTCTCTGTATGTTTACAGCATTATGTGAGTTTTCTTTTTCTTCAGAAAAATAAACGCCTATCTTGTGTACCTAATATTTATCCAAATGAGTCAATATTGAATCAAATCACAAGAATTGAATTGAAATAGTGAAAACGTGAAATACAAAACTAAATCCGCCACTGCTCAGGGCTGAGGCATGGTTGGGGTCCAACTTCACACAGTCTAACTCCATCTGCTCTTACTCTTGCACCTGGTCAGACATTGCAACTAGCCCAGGCTCCAGGACGAGTATGGCTTCAGCTCTGGCTACGAAGTGACCTTCTCCATCCGCGGAAGGTCCTTGGTGGGTTTTGGCTCTGGTCTCCCAAATGAGGGATCAGTAGGACAGGAGTGGACTGGGAGGTCTATGACTGAATGACATTGTCTTTTACTTCTCCAACCGTGAAGGGTGAGCCATAGAGCGTAGTCGACTTACTGTGCCAGGACTCCAAAAGCTTACCTTGAGCATGCCATCGTTCCAGGACACCAGGTGGGCTGAATCATCCATTGAGCTCATAACAAGGGTCGGTTCTTCTGTAATAGCATGGTTCAATCAAACAAAGGGGAATATCAAATTCAAACAATATTTTAATAATAAACTAAAATACTCAGGAGATCATACAAATATACAGAAGAACAAAAAACCACACTAAGGTCAACTAAAGGTCAACTAAAGAAGACAGAAAATTAACACAGGAACGAAGAGCACAAAACTAAGCCAAAACAGACCATAACCATGACATCAATGTTTTTATTTTCAGACACCAGGTTTGCTTTGATTTTATATATATAATCTGCTACAAAATTAAAGTTGTTTTGAAATTTACATCTTGACATAAATGAATGTGAAATGCAAAGAGTGCTTTTGTTATATAATCGCACAGATTCAAAATTCCTAGACTTCTTGCGATAAGGGAAACCTAAAGTTGCTCTCAAAGTTATATCCAGTCAAAATACATACCTGTCTTCGATTTATTACAACCCAAATCTAATTGTGTTACTGTAGGTGAAACTTTTATGGCAATATGGTTTAAGATGTGCCATTTAAAATATTCTTAAGAAATGGTAATAAAAGATGGTAATAGGAAACACTCTATTTTTGTTTAATTTCTTTATGCAAAGAGACCCCATCCCGCTCCATATCACTAATTCACATCATCAAGCCTGCATCACTGGCAAGGACATTATGAGTTGCCCAAGGCTACAAAGTAAATAATTATTCATGGTTACAATTTTGATTGTAATGCATTACATGTTGTGGGATGGTTGCATTTCCTATTAAATGGGAAATAAGTGTGCGTAACCTAAGTAGGATCACACCATTTGAGTGAAGAGTTGTTGCACCAATAGGTGCTTTAATAAGGCCAATAGTTTGAACAGAAATTGTCTTTACTATGTACTTATGTTATAGTAATACTATTGTGCTATTCAGAGCTATTCTTAAAAACTCTTTTTTCCATCTTTGTAATATTGCCCGTCTACAATCTTCTCTCACTTTAGCTGATGCTGAAACCTTAATTCATGCATTAATCACATCACGCCTAGACTATTGCAATGCCTTATTTCTTGGTCTTCCCAAAAAACGTATTGCAAGATTACAGTACGTTCAAAACTCTGCAGCAAGAGTTCTCACCTCCACTAGGCGTTCTGCTCACATAACTCCTCTGCTTCATGACCTTCACCTGTGGCATCACGTATCCACTTTAAGGTATTGCTTCTAATGTTCAAAGCATTAAATAGTCTTGCTCCCCAATATCTGTCTGACCTACTATTCTGGGGATATCTAATTTGATTTTATCAATAAATTCCACTAGAAACAAACCTTGTTGTATTATTTTAATTTAATACTGTGAAGCTGCTTTGATACAATCTGTATTGTGAAAAGCGCTATACAAATATACTTGACTTGACTTGACTTGACTTGACCTACTCTACCCTTACCACCCTGCCCGGTCCCTTAGATCAGCAGAACTTGGTTTATTGTCCATCCCTCGTTTCCGGTTGTCTACTGTAGGTGGAAGGTCATTTAGTGTTAATGCTCCTCAATTGAGGAATTCGCTACCTCTTACACTACGTAATACCTCATCAGTGGCTTCTTTCAAGACCAAGTGAAAAACATATCTATATAACATGCATTTTGGATAATGTGACTATATGTATCCTATGTGACTGTATATGTATGTGTGGGTGTTTAAATGTATTGTAATGTACAATGTAAAGCGACGTTGAGCTATGGAAAGGCGCTATATAAATAAAACTTCTTCTTCTTATTATTATTCTTTAGGCCTTATTGAACCCTGATTATATCGTATTTGTATGCACAGGAGAAGTTCTCACAAAAATGTCTGCCTAATAGGAAACACGTGTGTCACGCACTCACCAGGCTCCTCTGTCTCACACATCCAACGTTCACTCTCTCCCGAATACTGATCACCTGAACCTGTCCCTCGTCAGCACACCAATCAGGACCTGTATAAAAGCACACACCTCACAGTCACTCTTTGTCTGGTCTCCAATATACCCTCTCTACTTACCTGTGAAGTTCCCTTGTGAAACAGCCATCTCCTTATTAATCTCCAGGGCTCTCTTTGTGATACTCCACTGATCTCCCGTAAGCTATTCCTCGGAAAATTATATTTACCTGTCTCCTCACCATACTCCGCAAAGAGGCGTGTGTTCTTTCCACTCTCCGACTGCTCGCCCAAGGAGAGACATCTGCATAAAACATACCCACAGCACAACCTTTCCTTTACAACCTTTTGTTACTCTCAGGAAACATATGACGCTCTCTCTCTGTGTATATGATGGAATATAATTAAGAGGAAATATTTATGTATAAAATTTGATGATATAGGCACCCAGATGTGATTTTTGCATACAGTACAGACCCTTTCCAAAAAATTAGAATATCATGGAAAAGTTTATTTATTTCCATAATTCCATTCAAAACGTTAAACTTCCATAGATTATAGATTCAGGGCCCACAACTTAAACGATTTCAAGTATTTAGTTGTTTATTTGTACATAATTTGGGCTTCCAGCTCATAAAACCCACAAAAACAGGATTTCAATTTTTTTTTAATATTACATGAAATCACACAGTAATTACATAGTGATACCATGGTCATTGAACCAGGTTTTGGTTCTTTTGGCAGTGTGGGCAGGTGCAAATCCTGCTGGAAAATGAAGGAAGCATGAAGTGCTCTGAAAATGTCCTGGTAGACGGCTGCGTTGACTCTGGATTTAATAAAGCACAGTGGACCAAAGTCCTCTTTTCTGATGAGGGCAAATTTTGCATCTGATTTGGAAACCAAGGTCCCAGAGTCTGGAGGAAGAATGGAGAGGCACACAATCCAAGATGCTTGAAGTCCAGTGTGAAGTTTCCACAGTCTGTGTTGGTCATCGGCTGGTGTTGGTCCACTGTGCTGTCCACTCAACGCAGCCGTCTACCAGGACATTTTCAGAGCACTTCATGCTTCCTTCAGCAGACAAGCTTTATGGAGATGCTGACTTCATTCTCCAGCAGGATTTGCACCTGCCCACACTGCCAAAAGAACCAAAACCTGGTTCAATGACCATGGTATCACTGTGTAATTACTGTGTGATTTCATGTAATATTCAAATTTTTTGAAATCCTGTTTTTGTGGGTTTTATGAGCTGGAAGCCCAAATTATGTACAAATAAACAACTAAATACTTGAAATCGTTTAAGTTGTGGGCCCTGAATCTATAATCTATGGAAGTTTAACGTTTTGAATGGAATAATGGAAATAAATAAACTTTTCCATGATATTCTATTTTTTTTTTTGGAAAGGGTCTGTATGTGTAGTTAGTTGTTCCTTCCTATTTTTTTTTCTAAATACATTTTTGTATGAAATGAAATAGTTTGTAGGCAGATTTTGCACACAAGTTTATGAACGAGACCCACTTTTTTGTGAGGTCAGAGTAATTTATTGCATAATTTTAAACATTGTACTTTAGAAAAATATTTAATTTGATTTAGCATTGACATTTTTAGTCTTTCATTGTCATTGAGAGTTTTACAATTTGAGGCAGCATGAGTAATTGAAGAAAGGTAATGCAACCAAGGTAGACTTGATGCAAATGAGAAGCAATGCACCAGCGGGAGGGCAGACAGTCAGTCTCTAGTTAAGCAGGAACACATAGTACCCAACAAACAGTAAGTGATTTGGGCAACCTCCGTCAATGCAATCACTGTCAGTGTAAATGTGAACCCCTGGTTAGGAAAACCGACATTGCGTGTCTTACGATTGTTACAGAGAGTGCGCATAATCACTTTGCAGAATCCAATGTGCAAATTTTGAATTAGCAGCTTGGATGCCTAATTATGTGTTATCAGTTTATGCTTTTTAATGCAACATTGCTGGAGTCCAAATCTCTATTTAATCTCATTTATAGTAAGTAGAAGCTGTAGTATCTCAATAAATGAGATGTAATACAGAGTTTAAAAATGCAACAGCAATAAATCTATCTTGATTCTTTAATGCTACCTCAGGTTGCCAGGGCAACAGGTTTGCAGAGAACAGGAAAGTAGGAAGAGTGCTAGCAAATCCCATTTTTATTTATGTTTTCCCATGGAATTCAGTGAAATACAAGCTCTGTTCTGTGCTATACAACAATGTATTTATATCCCAATGTCTACAAAATGATTATAATCGGTTTTCACTCATAAAATTCGCTTGAAATAAATGAGACCATTGACAAAGCATAGAGTTATAAAATAAATTTGCCATAGCTCCGATAATTTGGTTTGGAAAGAATTGAGGAGACATATTTGAATTCATACTGAGATATCTGACATCTGATTTCAGAGCTTGGTATTTTGCAAATCTGAGCACATTTTAAGGCATTGTTGAGCTCTCATTTAAAACTTTAGAGCAGACACATGTCAGATTACTGTTACTTCTATAGTAGGATTAGACGCCATTTGCTATCTATTTAATATCACCGCTGTCTAGCAGACAGTTTTGATATTAAAAAGTTCACTTCAGTCATTTCCTACTGAATATGGTTTCTTACAGAACTTTGCATTTACTTTTACTCTATATTTTATTTCTCTCACCTTTTGTCTTAGTTGCTTTCTCTGGCCTGGGCTTTACCTCATTTTACTTGGCGGGCAAGTTGCAGTGCTTCACAGATGCTGGACGCGGGCGCAGCTGGCGTCTCTGTGCCATGGTCCTGCCCCTCTACAGTGCCATGATGATCGCGCTGTCCCGCACCTGCGATTACAAGCATCACTGGCAAGGTCAGAGGTTTGCAGCAGTGTCCTACAAAAGCACACAACTGCTTAATACATGCGTGTGAGCATCTACATTTACACTACAGAAATGGTTTGTTTAGCAGCACAGTGACTTAGACCATTAATTTAAAAACATAATTAGATCATATAGATTACTGAAATATGTCACTACATAAATGTACTTTTAAAACATTGTTTCTCAAGTGTAATAACACATGTAATCTTGGTAACACTATTTCAATTGTCCACTTTAGATATTCTACTAAGTAACGTTGCAACTAACTCTTATTAGAGTATGAGCTTGTCTGCTTAATATCTGCTAACACTTTATTTTGATGCTCCTCAACAGACATTCTACTATAAGTAACTTTGAAACATGTCATCTTATTCTACAAACCCAAACCCTAACACCCATTAATCTAACAGTCTACTAATACTCTGAGACTTAGTTATATAATATGTATTCAATATAAAGTGTAACCAAAATGTTTATTCTGTCTAGCATTTATGACATTATTGACATCTTTACACGATCTACCATTTAAATAGTTATTTCATTAAGCATGATAATTAAAAATATATATCAAGCTAATGAACTTTTATACAGATTGAACTGTCTTCAATACTTGTAGAACATAACACTGAGTATGCATGGTTTGTTGGAGTTACTTCTTCTTCGAGATAGAGATAGATAAAGCTTCAGCAATTGTTTGCAAGCTTTGACATCATCTTTACAGCTCACTGGCCTGCTTCTAGATGTTTTACCCATACAGTTATTAATCATGTCTGTGTATCATCCAGAATCACACTGGCGCATAGCTATACTGTCACCATCAATAACAGCCTCAGACAGGATGTGAAGCCACATGATGTATCCAATGAATAGTCTGAATCACCAAAGAAAGCATGACATAATATGATGGAAAGGGATGTATAACCGATGAAGAGGAAAAGAACACAACATGGCCCATTGGTTTTCAGAATTCCTGAAACAGCAGGCATGAGCACCAAAACGATCTGACAAGACAAGAGCAAACACACCACATTTAAAGGCAGTACTGACGAGCTTCAGGTGTGCTGTGCTGATTAGCTCATCAGCTGAGAAGCTTTGCCCAGCAACGCAGAAAACACAACAGGAAAAGCAAGATGAACACCTGTGAACTGTGACAGTACCCCTCCCACTAAGAACGCCTCCTGGAAAAAGATATCATGCGTTGTGGTCGTGTCTAGGCGCAGATCCACCATCTGATCTGGATACGGCCTGGATCTAGTTGATTATAGTAAACCTCGGAATAAGCAGAAAGACTAACATTAGCGTAGATGCCATTCTTCTTATGATGTAACGAGTACATCGGGTGTTACATGGTTTATCATTTACACTAGATAGTGTTACATTAAGCACCAACACTTCAAAAGAATTATATTTGAAACTACACTCACCTAAAGGATTATTAGGAACACCTGTTCAATTTCTCATTAATGCAATTATCTAATCAACCAATCACATGGCAGTTGCTTCAATGCATTTAGGGGTGTGGTCCTGGTCAAGACAATCTCCTGAACTCCAAACTGAATGTCAGAATGGGAAAGAAAGGTGATTTAAGCAATTTTGAGCGTGGCATGGTTGTTGGTGCCAGACGGGCCGGTCTGAGTATTTCACAATCTGCTCAGTTACTGGGATTTTCACGCACAACCATTTCTAGGGTTTACAAAGAATGGTGTGAAAAGGGAAAAACATCCAGTATGCGACAGTCCTGTGGGCGAAAATGCCTTGTTGATGCTAGAGGTCAGAGGAGAATGGGCCGACTGATTCAAGCTGATAGAAGAGCAACTTTGACTGAAATAACCACTCGTTACAACCGAGGTATGCAGCAAAGCATTTGTGAAGCCACAACACGCACAACCTTGAGGCGGATGGGCTACAACAGCAGAAGACCCCACCGGGTACCACTCATCTCCACTACAAATAGGAAAAAGAGGCTACAATTTGCACGAGCTCACCAAAATTGGACAGTTGAAGACTGGAAAAATGTTGCCTGGTCTGATGAGTCTCGATTTCTGTTGAGACATTCAGATGGTAGAGTCAGAATTTGGCGTAAACAGAATGAGAACATGGATCCATCATGCCTTGTTACCACTGTGCAGGCTGGTGGTGGTGGTGTAATGGTGTGGGGGATGTTTTCTTGGCACACTTTAGGCCCCTTAGTGCCAATTGGGCATCGTTTAAATGCCACGGCCTACCTGAGCATTGTTTCTGACCATGTCCATCCCTTTATGACCACCATGTACCCATCCTCTGATGGCTACTTCCAGCAGGATAATGCACCATGTCACAAAGCTTGAATCATTTCAAATTGGTTTCTTGAACATGACAATGAGTTCACTGTACTAAAATGGCCCCCACAGTCACCAGATCTCAACCCAATAGAGCATCTTTGGGATGTGGTGGAACGGGAGCTTCGTGCCCTGGATGTGCATCCCACAAATCTCCATCAACTGCAAGATGCTATCCTATCAATATGGGCCAACATTTCTAAAGAATGCTTTCAGCACCTTGTTGAATCAATGCCACATAGAATTAAAGCAGTTCTGAAGGCGAAAGGGGGTCAAACACAGTATTAGTATGGTGTTCCTAATAATCCTTTAGGTGAGTGTAGACTTCTCAGTAATTCTGAAGATATTACTATAGATTACAGCAACACCTCCCCCTTTTCCTTTCAGACGTGGCTCGTTTTTATAACAGTAATCTTGGGGGTGGACTCATTTAAAGTAATGTAATCGTCTGGTTTTAGCCAGGTTTCTGTCAAACACAGCACATCTAGATTATCTGTAATCATATCATTAACAATAAGTGCTTTTGAAGTAAGGGATTGAATATTCAGCAACCCGAGCTTTATCATTTGGTCATCTGTATTATATCTATTTTTTATTTGTTGAACATCGATTACATTTTTACCCTTAAATGGGTTTGGGAGTTTTTTTGTATTTCCTAATTCGGGGAACAGACACAGTCTCTATATGATGATATCTAGGTGAAAGAGTCTCTGTGATGTGATGGAATGTGTGTGATGGGATTTATCTGACCTCAGTGACGTGAGACAGCTGGCAGACGGTCGGTTTAGTCAGTCTGTCTGCTTCCTGACCTGAGCCCCAGATTGTCATGTTTGAGCTCTAAGACTATGTGCCATATTACTAGAGAGAAGAGCAGCACCATCCCAGGAGGGATGAATACCATCTCTTTTCAACAGGTCAGGTCTGCCCCAAAAACGTTTCCAATTGTCTATGAACCCTATATTCTTTTGCGGACATCACTTAGACAGCCAGCCATTGAGTGAGGACAGTCTACTAAGTATCTCATCACTCCGGCGAACACACCTGTTATCATGTTTCTTGTCATGTAATGTGATACCTTTGCCACTAATGTGATAATGTCATGTGCTTCTTTTGCTCTATGTGTCTTTTTCTCATTGGTTAATTGTTTAATTGCTTGCAGGTGTATAATGTTAGTCATTAGTCTTTGTGTATATAAAGCCCTCATGTTCCCATTGTCTCTTGTAAAGCTTTGTTTTTGTGTTACCGCTGTTGGTGAGTTTATCTCCTGTTCATGCTCAAGTCAAGTCTTTGTTTATTTTGTGTTTGTTCACGTTTTGTTTAAATAAACTGCACATGACCTTAGAAGACTTAAAATACATGCACATATTATAAGGAGTAATTTTACAATACATTCTCAGGACTTTTTGTCACCTTTAGAGCTCCACAGCATTCCACCCATTCACTTTTATTGTGAACAATAACTCTTTTTGTGCTCCACAGAAGAATAGAAGTCATTTTCATTTCTGGATGAACTATTCATGTAATGTATTCATGTGTGGCATTTTGAAAAGTTACTACAGCAAGAATAAAAAAAGTGAAATCCTTGAAAGGAATGACAGCAGAAAGGACCGTTTTCTTGGATATATGCAGCTAGCCCTGTTAATTATCTCCAGAAAAGTGTGTATGTCCTAGATTTTATGTTGCTAAACTCTAAATATGCATATTAACACAACATATATATTTATTTTGGTAACACTGTATAATAACTTTCATTGATAAATCATTAACAAACATCATATAATGCTTAACAGATCATTAGTTAGTAATTATATTTACACATAGAAATATGAGATAATGTGCTTCTTAATGTTAACGTATGAACTTATTAAATGTTACATAATGATTAACAGATCATGATTTAATGTAAATAAAATGGTGACAAATCTCATTAAACTTCGATTCATTTATTACCTAATGCACTTTTGTACCTAATTGACACATTTTGCGAATTTTTTTTTTTGAATTGGTCATTTTGAGCACTTCACACACTATTCATGTTAACATATTATTCAATAACTCATAACCACAGTCTGTAAAAGTCATACATTTGGTGTTCATTTTTTGTGGTGTGTATTTTATTTATTTTTTTATGAATCATTTATTCATTATTTGTTCATGTTTTTGTAGTACACAATCTAAAGTTGAAACTATTCATTATTTGTAGATTGTAGCGTGTTTATAATCATTTAGTACATATTAAGACACTTTTTCCAAGTCGTCTCAATGGCAAAAAGTGTCCTTAAAAAAGTAACAAAACCTGGAAATAACCTGAATTCACGCTATTTACACATCTTTACAAGTCATTTACAACCCCAAAATCCAGAAAAGTTGGGATGCATTAAAATCAAGAATCTGTGATTTCTTAATTCTCTTTAAACTTTATTTAACTGACAAAAGTGCAAAGAAAGATTTTCAAAGTTTTCATTGACCAACTTAAGTGTATTTGGTAAATATAAACAAATTGTGGATGCAACACAAGTTTTTCAAGAGGAATTTTTGCCCAATCCGGCCTTATACAAGACAGCTGCTCAACAGTCCCGTGATCATCATTGTTTGATTCTCCTTTTCATTATGGGCCATACATTTTCAATAAGAGACATCCATCAATCACATCCCTTCTACAGTGTAGAGTGTCTAGAAACCACTCTGTTGTAGCTGAATGAGGTTTATTGGTTAAATGTACAGACTTTCACAAAAGTAATTGAAATCGCTCAACACAACAAATATTTCAAGTGGTTTCCCAAAATTCAACTGAAAATGCAGCTTTTAATGACTCGATGCAGTCTCAAAATTATTCAATATTCAATAAAAATAGAATTTCTCACAACAGCACAAATCTGCGAAACAGGTGTTGTCTCAAGCACACCTGATTCAACTAATGAACATGAAATACCTGAACTGGCTAGGTTTGTTGAGTGTCACGTTTGACTGCATGTTAGAAATAAGAATGGTCCCAAAAGTTAAGAGAAGATATCATCGCCCTTCACAAACAAGGAACAGGATACAAAAAGATAGCGAAGGCACAAAATGTTCCTAGAGACACTGTTGGAAGCATAGTTTGCAGGTTCAAAGTTAAAGGAACAGTGGTTACACTACCTGGATGGGGCAGAAAAAGGAAGCTATCAACGGCTGCAACCAGATTTCTGAGAAGGCAGGTTCAGAAAAACCCTTGAGTGACTGCAAAAGACCTACAGCAAGACTTGGTGGCAATAGGCACTGAGGTTTCAGCTTGCACAGTAAGGCACGTACTAAACGCATACCAGAACATGTAGCCTACACCACTACTAACCCAAAAGCACAAGAAAAGTGCTCAAAATCCTATAAATAAGCCACAGAAGTTTTAAGATTCTGTTCTGTGGAGCGATGAAACAAAACTGGAACTTTTTGGCCCTATGGCTCAGCGGTATGTCTGGAGGAAGAACAATTAAGCTTATGCTGAAATGAACATTCTGCCTACAGTTCAGCATGGTGTGGCTCGGTGATGCTCTGCGGCTGCTTTGCATCCTCTGGCACTGGAAACCGGCAGCGTGTGAAAGGAAAGATGGATTCGTTGAAGTATCAGGAAATCCTAGGAGAAAACATCATGCCGTCAGTGAAGAATCTGAAGCTTGGGTGTCATTGGACCTTCCAACAGGACAATGATCCCAAGCATACCTCAAATTCCACCAAGGCTTGGTCTCAGAAGAAGTCCTGGAAGATTCTAAATCTCTGATGGGATTTGAAGAAGGCGGTAAATCCAAGAACATCACTGAACTGGAGGCCATTGCTCATGAGGAACGGGCTAATATTCCTTCCTGCCAGAAGCTGGTGTCTGGTTGTTCATATCTTTTTCAGCAGGTCATAACAGCAAAAGGGTGTTCTACTAAGTACTAAAGATGCTTGCCAAGAAGGGGTTGAATAATTTTGACACTGCAGAAGTCATTAAAAGTTGCATTTTCAGTTGAATTTGGGGAAACCACTTAAAACATTTTTTGTGTTGAGCTATTCCAATAATTAATGAGCCATTTTCTTTTGTATGATTTGTTCATTGCAAACAGCTGAAAGACTAAATTTGCCAATAAACCCGATTTGCATTTGGGGTTGAATAATTTGGATTGAAACTGTAAATAATGGTTAAAGAGAATTAACAAATCACAGAGTCTTGATTTTATTACATTTTGCAAAAATACTTGTTACAAGAAAATACTTGTTTGTTTTGATAGATTATGTAATATAAACAGTTTGAACCATGTTCCCTTATAGTAATCATATTGAACCCTTTTACACTGTTAACCCCTTAACCAACCCTTAAACCTACCCATACTGCCAAACCTGTCCTACCTTACCCGTATCACACGTCAATAGCAGCAAGAGTGTTTTGTAATAGAATATGAACACATGAAGTACATAACAATTTTACGCAAGCATATATACTGTAGTTAAAGACACCAAATATAAAGTAAGACCAGTCAATCTTATATTGTTCAATTTTCTGTTGAACATCCAGATAACTCATTGCTACCAAACACCTTTTTGCATTTGTACTTTTGTAAATCTAAAAAAAATGCATTAGGTATTATATGAACTGAAGTTTAATGACATTTGTAAGCATTTTAATTTACATTAAACAATGATCTGTTAATCAATCAACGTGTAATGTTTAATAAATTCATTAGTAAGTAAACATTAAAAAGCATATTTCTAGTTATGTGAATATATATTAACTAATGTTCTGTTAAGCATTGTATCATGTTTATTAAGGATTTATTAATGAAAGTTATTATAAAGTGTTACCTTTATTTTATTTATTTATTTATTTATTTGGTAACACTTTACTTGAAGGGGTTTGCATAAGACTGACATGACACCTTCAGAATCATGACATGACATTTCATGAATATGAAGGAGGTTTTATGCATGTTTATGACAAGTGTCATTCGCTCAATTATGACATTTTTTATGCAAATATGACATTGTTTGAGATGTCTTTGTCATGACAACTTGACATAAACCAATACATCATAACCTGTCATAAATGTGTCATAAACATGACATAGCAGATTAATTATCAAACTTAAGAAACTACTTAGCTTTATGGGTTAACATTACATTAAACTGTCATGTGGTTGGTTTTGACATTGGCTGTCATGAGGCCATTATAACTGTGTCATGAATATATTTGGACCACTTTGTTTTTGTTTTTTCAGTATTCCAGTATTAGTTATAAAATAATTTGACAGTATTAACACTTAATGACATTTTAATGACAAATTAAATTAGTACCACTGGAAAAAAAAGTGGTCAGAAATATAATGTAATGTTAACCCATAAAGCTAAGTAGTTTCTTAAGTTTGATGATTAATCTGCTAAGTCATGTTTATGACATATTTATGACAGGTTATGTTGTCTTGGTAATGTCAAGTTGTCATGACAAAGACACTGACAGGTTATGATGTATTGGTTTATGTCAAGTTGTCATAACAAAGACATCTCAAACAATGTCATCTTTGCATTAAAAATGACATAATTGAGCGAATGACACTTAATGACAATTGTCATTAACCTGCATAAAACCTCCTTCATACTCATGACATGTGTCATGTCATGATTATGAAGGTGTCATGTCAGTCTTATGCTCACCACTTCAAGTAAAGTGTTACCATTTATTTATATGTATTTCCTCGTCACCTCATATAGACTCCTCATATCAGTCAAACAACTGCTAGCGGATACTTATTAGTGTGACTATATGGACCTATCCCCTAGAGCCTGCTGGGTAGTAGAACAGAACTAATCTGAACAATAGTGGCATGGACCATTAAACTTGATGGGTCCAATCTGGTCCAAGTAAATACAAGCTGTGGACTCATAAAAGCTTGCCCTCATAGTGATTTAAAGGGTTAGTTCACTTCAGAATGAAAATTCTGTCCTCAGTTTGTTTCACACCTGTATGAGTTTCTTCATCCTGCTGAACACAAAGGAAGATATTTTGAAAAATGTCGATAACCAGACAGTTGATGGACCCAATTTATTTTGATAGTAGGACAAAAAATACTATGGAAGTCAATGGGGTCCATCAACTGTTTGGTTACCGACCAACTGTTCAGCAGAAGAAAGAAACTCATACAGGTGTGAAACAAATTGAGGGCGAGTAAATGAGGATAGAGTGAACTAATCCTTTAATGAGTGTGGCAATTGTTCAGTCCATCCTCAAAATGATGTTTCAGTCATTTGATTTGATTTTAGACTGAATTAAATAGCTGTGTGGTGTGTATATACGCAGGTTATACAGCTGTGTGTCAGTGCGCACTGCAGATCTTTTTAATGGCGGTGCTTAACGGCTTCCTCTCAGGGTGGCATTAAATGGCAGAAACCATTTAGTGAATTGTGTTTGCTACAGAATCCTAGGTCAGTAGCAAGACATTCTTTTAAAATGTTGTAAAATCGTATAAAATACAATCTATCGTCTTTTTGTTTTTGTTTGTAATTATTCATGGGAATGACAATAAAATAATTAAAACATACATGTTAAAGACAGGCAAGACAGTTAGAAAGCTAGCTGTAAGGATGGATGAGATTTATTGTGACTGTGTCTTACTTTGTGAACCTTGAATTGTCCCTCACAGATGCATTTGTTGGGGGAGTGATCGGCCTCTTCTTTGCCTACATCTGTTATCGGCAGCACTACCCACCCTTCCTCCACACAGACTGCCACCTGCCATACGCTAGTCTGGCTGTAGCGACCGCCCACAACATGCCAACCTCCCAGGATCAACCTCTGCCCACTGATAATGCCACCAGCCTGCCTCTGGAGGGCATGACCGAGGGACCAGTATGACTAATAGAGACCCACCGAGGCTCACAGTCCTCTGACCCCCTACCACACCGACGTGGTATGAACCACACTTGACTGACACTTGCACATTCCAATGAATTGGACCATTCCATTTCATGTAGTTTCTTTTCTACTTCTTCTTTTTCTTCTTCTCCTTCTTCTTCCTCCTCCAATCATTAAGCAGAGTTACAGCTGCTGCTCACAGATCCGTTACACTTTATTTGATCACTGACTATAAGCATTGGCAAGTTGGAACCTGGCGCAAGAATCTCTCTCTAACAAAAAAGTACCATGGCACGTAATAAAGAGTACCATGATTGATAAAAACGGTAATCATTCAGTGCCATTAAACAGTATGCTGAGGTATCTCTTGTATAACCATCTGAGACTTTTTGTAAGGGCTGCCTATGATCCAAATAGCAAATTGGTTCTCTGAGAGATTCTTATTCTAAAAGGTTTCATTCATAAATCTCTAACCTCGTTCTAACCAGTTCATTATTTGCACTGGTTTCCTTCATATTGTTTTGTGTTTATTCAGTAGCAGGTGTGCATGCATGTTAGCGGCTCGTGTAAAACTGTGCCATGTTCTGTAGCTTTGCCATGTACCGTGTGCCAGGCACAGAGGAATTAGATGCAAGAACAGATTATTTTTTTGACAGTACTATGATCAAACCATAGGTTTTGGTCGCTGAATGTTTTAGAAGTTCAAAGTAAATATCATGGTGTAAGAATTTGGTAATAATTCAATGCCCAGCTGTCAGATTGCCATCTTACTCCCATTTAATATCATCATTGTACCTAACCCAAGCTAACCCTAACCCTATAAAAAAAAATCCAATTTTTGATTGAATGAGTCCCATTGCAATTATTAAAATGTTAAATTATTATTTAGAAAAAGGATAGTTCTGATTCCAACCTCTGATTGAAAGAGCCAGGTTTGAAGCCCTTGCAACAAGCAAATAAAAGTTAATCTGTGACCACACATGCTATGTGAGGTTCTGAATCCTGTTCCCCCACCAAAACAAACCACTGCCCTATATAGCATATGTCTGATGTACTGGTCAGGAGTCTAAATATATAACAAATAATTAATTTGTTATAAAAGTTTCTAACCATTTGTATATGCAGCTGCAACATTATTACTATAATTCCAGTGTAGACAGACTCAAATTGCTGTTGCAAATCAAGCCGTGACGCATCAACATAGTTATAAAAGTGTAGATATAACATACCCAATAATGCGTCTCTACTGACTTCACAAACTGCGTCTCTGCTACTCTGTTGTATTTTTATTCGCATTATGTTGCCGATAAATATCGACCTGCTACACTTGAGCTTCCAGAGATCATCGGCCCGTGACATCGACAGTCTCCGCCACTCTCTCTCGCTGCATTTCTTCTTTTACTCACTTTATTTTTCCTCTTCTGTAGCTTAAAGGTTCTTCATTTTGTGTCCTTCAACCTACGCTGTTTCAAAATGCTTCCTTTTTATCTTTAAAACCACATACACTTGCGACTGGCATACAACTAATACAGGTTTTGAACACATTGCCATGTTAATACCAAGGTTATTTAAGTACTATGGTATATGAATATTGGGTTACACTTTATTTTCTCATTGTTACAGTGTAATTATACATTTAAGTACTGGGTAATAATAATGACCTACATGCACTTACTATAGCGTTAGGGTAGGATTAGGATTTGTTTGAGGGTTAGTTGCATGTAATTATGCATCATTTACTGTTAATACTATGGTAAGTACATGTAACATACCCAACAAGGACACTGTAAAGGACACCGGATATTGTAATCATAAAATACCATGGTATTAGCGCCTGACCACTGTACCACGGTTTTGCCACTGTGCATATTAGCAAAGTACTTTTTCAGCTTTTGTCTTATTTTCTCCTTGTATTGTTTTCTCAATCCAATCAAACTATTCCACTGTTTGATCTTTACCTGTTCCATTATCGGTTCCTTTTTTGTTTGTTTGTTTTATTATCTTTATCCATCCATTCTCCAAACTGCTCATCCTCTGTAGGGATGCTGGAGTCTATCCCAGCGCCACAGGCAGGGAAACACCATGGACAGATGGCCAGTCCATCACAGGACACACACACACACACACACACACACACACACACACACACACACACACTTGCACTCACAATCACACATAAAGACATTTTAACATCCCCAATTCGTGTCTTTGGATTGTGGGGGAAACCGGAGCACCCGTAGGAAACCCACACAGACCCAGGTAGAACATTATCTCCCTTTTTATATTTTCTCTCACTCATCCCTCATTCAGATTTTCATGAACTGACATTTAATATCCTTGGGATGATTAGAAACTTGATTTCAAGGAGGTAATGTGAGAACATGGTGAGAAAATTAAGCACTTCTGTAATCATCACAGCAATCTAGCAAAATATCCAGTAGCTCACAGTAATTGTTCCCATAGTTCATTAATTCATCATCACCACCAGTATTATTGGATTATAAATTTGATTTATGGTCCATTATATGGAATAGTTCACCCAAAAATTTAAATTCATCTCATCCTAAGCCACGAATAAAAGGACAAAAGCCCATACACGAAATGATTATTTTGAAGAGTATATGTTCCTTTCCATTCATCAGCACTTCATAGTGAATACATCATCCTTTTGCCAAAAGGGTAATAAGCACCATAAAAGTACATTTTGGTCTTTTGCTTGAATGAATCTTGAGGTCCACGAAAACAAGTTTTAAACAACAGACATAAGGATGAGTAAAAATTCCTTTTATATTCTCTATTCCTTAAATAATGAACAAAGGTCAATAAAAAAAAAAAATAATGAAAATTTAAAGGGTACTTCACTGCTGGAAAAATGGGCTTTTTGTCTGCCTATGAAGTAGAAAGGCTTAAACATTTTTTTTATTTAATTTTTTTTATTGGTGCTACCTGATTAGAGAAAACAAAGAAAAAAGGCTATTGTCTTCCCATTTGCCAAATAGGTAGGAAAACTTCAGCACCCATAATGCACCTGGGCATGTTGCGTCCAAGGCCAATCCCACCAGTCTGCTATGGAAACGCTTAACCAGAGTCTAAACCTAACCTTATCCCCACCTTGCTTTAGTAGGAAATACTTCTTAGCAAACTTTTAGTCATAACGGTGTCGACTTGTTTTGTTCCTGGTTGCAAGAGTAAACGTTTAGTGGGAGTGCATACAGGTCAGAAAGCTGTTGCCATAGTGTTCCATTTTTACCATAATGTTGTTTAAAGACTACATAGTACGATACAATTTCCAGTGATAAACCTACTCTTATAATAACTGTTTTGTTAATAACCCTCTGTTGATCCGACTGTCCGCAGGTGGGGATACGAACATTATAGGAAGTATAATCTGTAGTTTTCACGAAAGCCCAGGAGCTGTCAAAAATACACAGAGTGATGCGTTTTGCTGACAAATAAACATGAATTTATCGGTCCGGTAACACAGAGAACTACACATTGCTCATTTACATATACTACAGACATTGTAACAAATACAAGCTGTTTGAAAATCATTGAAGTTACACATTAAATTAGACTTATTGCGATTGTCTTAAAGGGATGGTTCAGAGTAAAATCAACCTAGGGTCCTTTGCACCATGACCTCGAGCCAGACACCCCCCCCCCAGAAGCCTTTTTTCCCCTGGTTGAACATTATTAAAGTTAGAGCTTATTTAGAGATATCAGCCGGATGGCTTAGTGCAGGCGCTAACGGATCCAGGGATGTATCTGGTAAATTACCGCACTAATAATGCCCGGAATGATACCAAACTTCTACAGTAGTACAAATAGGTTCTGTACTCATAAAATGAGGCATTGGAAAGCTTGTAAGTACATCAGGAGATTATTTAAATAACACTAGCCTGACGGCTAATGCTACCGCTAACCCGGACGTCGACGTCACTTCAGTGATTTGGGAAAAGCACGTAAAAGTCCTGGCAGAAAGCGATGCATAAGGATGTAGTGTAACAACGAATTATTATTTTTTTCGAAGTGTTGACAACTTAGTGTTAACTAATAATTGTTATAAAATATTAGTGCATTCCTGGAACTGGGCGTCGTTACACTACATCCTTATGCATCGCTTTCTGCCAGGACTTTTACGTGCTTTTCTGAACTCAGTGAAGTGACGTCGACGTCCGGGTTAGCAGTAGCATTAGCCGTCAGGCAAGTGTTATTTAAATAAACTCCTGATGTACTTACAAACTTTCCAATGCCTCGTTTTATGAGTACAGAACCTATTTGTACGACTGTAGAAGTTTGGTACCATTCTGGGCATTATTAGTGGGGTAATTTACGAGATACATCATAGGATCCATTAGCGCCTGCACTAAGCCATCCGGCTGATATCTCTAAATAAGCTCTAACTTTAATAATGTTCAACCAAGGGAAAAAAGGCTTCTGGAGGGGGGGTGTCTGGCTCGAGGTCATGGTGCAAAGGACCCTAGGTTGATTTTACTCCGACCCATCCCTTTAACAAAGTGTTATTAAAATGTGTTACACTCATTTAGAACAGCATATTTTTCAACTTAGATTGCTTTAAAAGATCATGCATCTAGCATTGTTTTGTTTAATGACTGGAGTTAGGATTAGTCAGAGTTAGGTAAAACTGGAGTGTTCACTGCATTATAAACTGATACCAAGGTCTTCAGCCCTGGACAGGTACAGCACTCTGTCCCATCTGCCATGCCCTGATATCACTGGTTGTTTGTGCTGTATGTACAGTCTGCTGTACACATTTCTGTATGTATTATATCTGGAGGACCTACCATGTTTGCCAAAATATGCAGTATCCATTCAGAGCACACTGTGTGGGATACATTATCCCATAATGCAATGCAATCGACTTGAACTTCTGTTTCCCTAGTGAACAATGTAATGTGAATGTTTGTGAATGAAATCTCATTCTTGACTCATAATTAGATGACTGGATGACTCGTACTGAATTAAACATACAATAGTGAGGTCATGTCACAACAATACAGAATATTCCAGTTTGAAGTGTTTAATTTGGTATACTATGAACTATTTCACAATAACATAGTAGGCGATATGTATTATATTCTGTGTGCAGAATGCAGAATGGAGAACACTTTTGTTTCTTGTGTGTAACTGCTGAGTCAAGGATCCCTCGGTAGGGTCAACATCACACAGCTGTTCAATCCAACACACAAAATGAATCTATATATGAAGCAGATTCTGCCCATGCATATCAATTCCCTTAACATCTGCTGCAGAAATTATTCTCAGCGTATGTCAAAAGTGTTTCATTAATTTTAATGAAACACTTTTGAACACCTTTTCAATAGCTTTGATGAAGATGGAAGATGGATCTCTTTAATAGCTGTCCTCATATTGTCTAAGTAGTTGTGTAATAGTAGCAGAGGACAAAATAAGGCTAAGCTTGTGCAAAATGATCTATTTTGTGTTTCAGTAGCAAGGTCAGCATGTTTAATATCTTTTGTGAGTGTTATTCCCCTGGAAAAGATGACGATTGATTAGTTTAAGTTTGTTTCAAACATCTTCTTGCTGGATTTATTTTTGGAAGCAAAGAACATAAGCATCATCCAAAGGACGTTTCCCTGAGGGGTTTGGCAACACAAATAGTAATGCAAAAATTTTTTTTCCCCTGGTTGGCATACCTGATTTTCATATTTTAGAGAACAATTGTTGTATTTATATGTTCCAGTTCTGAATGTATTGAAAAAATAGCATTGAAAAACAACAGTGGTCTAGAGTGATGAATATATTTTGGTGCTAAATGCAAATGAAGTTACATATTATATATAAAAAAGGTTTTAAATAGTTGTATTTAGCATTGATACATCATGTGTTTGCTGCTCTGCCATCACACAGAAATTATAATTTGTGTTTTAAAGGAATGTCAAATTACAAATCACCATCTGTATTTTATTAAGACTGTACACAATCTTTGTTTTTTAGTTTTTTTGCGGCAAAATGTTTGTGTGAGATACACACGGAAACGGAAAGCCCAAAACAAATCGAAAAATGGCCATGATTAAATAAGTATTATTAAAAGCTTTCTAAGTACAACGCTGAGTTAATTATCTTACAATTTGAACTTCGAAATTGATTGTTTTAGATCAGTGTTACTTATTATTCTCCAAGGATGTACATCCACAAATTTACAATTGGTATATTAGAAAATATAAGTACAAATTAAAACATGCACAGTGTTACAGTACAACAACAAAATCCTACTGATTTAATATCTAAATGGGAGATTCTTGCATTTAGTGCTGTGGAATGCATCTATCATATTATTTAATGTTTTCCTTCATTTTCTTTTGGGATCTGTAACCCATAAAAAAAAAAAAAAAAGAGAATGTTTCAGAAGTAACAAATCTGAGTCATGTACATAATGTGATTTGTGTTGTGCAAAGATCTTTTTATATGTATTTGCAGATATTCAAAATACATAAATACATGTTTATGCAGACATCAGAATGTTCTAGTTTCTACGGCAAGTCCTTCTTTTATACCCAACAAATGTTTCATAGTTGTCTTTTAGACAGAGGAAACGAAGTCTCTAATATTCCACTGTCATTGAACACGGCATGCCAATTCCATTTGTGACAAGAAACCATTTTGTATGGAGAAGCATGCCTGGCTTCAAAAGCACTTTGAATTGTATTTTGATGATTATACTTACATGTACAAATAATTGTAATCAAAGAAGTGAATAAAGAAAAGAAAGTGTGCTTAAGGCAGTCTTTTTTCTTTCAACAAACAGTGAAGCAGCCTGAGTTTGTTTCTCTGTGTTCTCATTGAAAGTTGTGATGCATCGTGCAACCATGGAATTTAGGCTTGCTTCTACAAGTCTTCGAGCTCTTCCATCGAGTGTCGCCACTCACGTTTGATCGCAAGTACGACGCTGTATACCAGGTGAGCTAACAAGCAAGTTTTCTACATCAAAAAAGCTGGTTATGTGATGCAAATGTGAAAATGTATTGGTTTACAAATGAGGCACTGTGTTTTGAGGTCATTGCATAGTATAGTGTGAAAAGGACTTTTTTTTTTATGTTTCCCCGCCACTAGTGTTCATTTCAGCAGGAAATTGCAGTGAAAAGTAATTTTCCTCTAGTTAACCTTCAGTAATTACATTTATGATTAGCTTGTAGCTTGTGCTTATGCAAGAATTTCAGGACAATCTTCTAATTCTTGTTGCATCATCACACTTTTTGCCGTGATGTCAATTTATAATGTGTTTTTTTTTTTTTTTTGCCATAAACAGTCACACTGAATTTTAAGCATGACCATTTTCAAACCTGCATTACTTTGTGACAGAAAAGATAAGCAGTGAAATGTGCAGCACAAACTGTTAAGATCAAACTCAAATAATCAGGGAGCTTGTTAAAAAATAAACTTCAGTAACTCATTTCTAATGCTGAGATCGTTCAAAAGGATACACACACACACACATACACATAGCCAGAAACAACACAATGCTTGACAAACTTTTCATCTGGTGTTTAAGAATAATTTAGCATCTATCCTACCTGGTGCCTAATAGAATAGACAGAATAGAAATTGTGATCTCCTGAGTTCAGCACTGTTCCACATACAGTAAGTACATTCATAGACTACAATGATTTTGAATTTTAGGACACTATATCACTTGTGTGTCACTTTATTATTTATTATCACAAATATATGACAAAACATTAATGTTTTCTTTAAAAATTAGGGTTAGAATTTCATTGAAATGCCTGAACATGTCCATCTGAGTTTTTTGGCCAGTGTCATGGAATGCGGTCAACAATTCTCAGCTACGACCTCCCTCTTCTGAGGTTCACGAGTTCACCCTTACATCAATTAAACAGAGTAAAGAGTATGCGTATTTGGTGTGCTGTCCGGGGGAGGGCTCCGAGCTCGGAAATTTTGCCCGAACCCAGAGTACTCCCCCGTTGTTGTAAGAGTATTTAGGACTAGAAGTGAGGAGATGGGGTGGTGGAGGGATGCTGTTAAACTGTCAACGAACGGAGGTAAGTTTGCAGTATATATATACACCTCTTACCTCGTTGACTGGTTTGATTAACAGAGTGTGGTCCACTCGTGTCTAATTAGGTTTGATTGTCTGCATGTGCTCCGCATGTGTTTAATTAGGTTTAATTATCTGAACGTGCTCCTCCCGAACTTTGTTAATAAAACATCATTAAATGAAATGCAGCATTTCTTTGACGGGGGAGGCTTGTGGCCTCAAAATTAAAGGTGAATGACACAGACATAGCATTACAGGCAATTCTAAGTGGTTGTCCTGCATTCTCAATAAACAAGCTATTAGTCCAAAATGCAGCTGCTAGAGTTCTTACCAGGTCAAGAAAATATGATCATATAACACCAATTTTATCATCTCTACACTGGTTACCTATTAAGTTCTGGATCAATTACAAAGTATTGCTTCTGACCTTTAAGGCCCTAAATGGTTTAGCTCCTGTGTATTTAACTGATGTTATATCGCCCTACAACCCATCACGCTCTTAAAGGTCACAAAACTCTGGGCTTTTGGTAGTACCTAGAATATCTGAGTCCACTAAAGGAGGGAGAGTGTTTTCACATTTGGCTCCTAAACTCTGGAATAGCCTTCCTGGCATAGTTAAATAACAAGAGTTCAGTACATGGACATGACATACAGTGAGTCTCAAACACCATTGGTTTCTCCTTCTTATTTAAATCTCGTTTTTGAAAAACACCCCTGAAAAATTGCCGAATCTCCACATAACACCGCCTGTGACGCAACAATCGGGATCATTAATATGACCCCAAATATTTGCATATGCCAGCCCATGTTCAAGTCCAGGCGGAACTGCGCAGCCGAATCATCGTCCGAATCATTTTTCTTCGAGAGACATCATGGCTTGAAACGAGCGAAGCATGGCAGTTGCTCAGTGTTTGGATGTACAAACGAACACAAAGGTATTTTTTTAGTTCCTTCATCCGAGCCTCTGAAGAACCAGTGGGTTATGTGAATGTCTGATGTGTTCAAGTTCGGACAGATAATCTTTCTCTCAAAGTCGTTCAATACTGTTTATGCATCAGTAAATCAAGCCAGTGACTAAACGATCAACTTCACGTCGTTTCTCTTAGTAGGATGAAAATAATCTTACTTAAACTGTGATTAATATAGCGATCAAAGAACAATCCCTTTCCAATCGCCCAAGCTGTCAATCACACAGCGCGAGTTTATCTGGACACTTGCCAAAACTCGTTATGAAATCAATGACGCTGTTACGCTGCACAACGAAGCTCGTTGCATACATCATGTTTGCACTGGTGAAATCATTAGTGAGAGTGCAGAAACAGTTTACTGCGTTGCAATGATAAGATCTTCATTCACGTGATCAACAGGCTTACACTGAAGTCTCAGCAGCCAATCACAGCAGTGGGCGTTTACACTGAAGTCTCACAGCAGACACGCCCCTTCAAACAGAGTGTTCAAATCAAAGGCTAAAATCAGGCTAGGAAATATGCCTTTTATTTCTAAATTATAACAAATCTTGCTCTAAAAAACATACTAACATTATAAGGGCACCCCTGGAAACATTATAAAATAATAAAATAATCCATGCAAGGACACCTTTAATTTTGTAGTTTGCCGTGGCCATGTTTCATGTTCCTGTTATGTGCTTCCCTGTTTATGTGTCTTGTTCTCATTGGTTCATTGTTTGATTATGCACAGGTGTTCCTTGTTAGTCATTAATCTATCTGTATAAATAGCCCTCATGTTTCATTGTTCTCTTGTCTAGTATTGTCTTTGTAGTCCGAGTTTAAGTCCGGTCTTTGTTTATTTTGTATTTTGTTCATGTTTGTATTTAAATAAAACTGCACTTTGGTTCTCCTGCAACTCACCTTCAGTGGACGTTACAATAATGTTCGGGGCTCAGACACACTCTCCAAGTTTAAATCTGCTACGGAATCGCGTTGACCATCACGAAGAGAGAGAGAGTACACTTCTACTGTGTTTACGCCAGGGGAATACTCGGCTTGGCATTTTTAAATATTTATATGTTTATTTGGCCATTTAGGCTCGCAACCGAAGACAAAGACTATATTCTTGTCCGTGTTGCGCTCGGAGCGCGCGCACAGCATCCTGTCAGTACAATTCAGTTCTCTTTCGCGACTTATCGCGCTTTTAATATTTCTTTTCAATATAAAGCACATCCTGCTCTTTTCTTTCTCATTCATTCATGTTTTATTATTAATAACTTAAAACAGAATCGTCAACTGAAATCTGCGCGGATTATCAACAATACGACACATTTAATAGGACATAAAGGGTCTCTGCGGCTAAAGTGAAAGTACCAGCGGCCAGCGGGTGAAATGTTTCAAAATGTCTCTTTGAACAGTAAAGCACCCGTTTCAATAAAAGGATATATTAAAGTTTATATAGCCTACTTTTACATTTTCGGTGCTGTTCTAAAATGATTTTCGCCATCACTTTAAACAAGCAGCGGCTGCTTGAATCCCAGTGCAGGAGCTGTTAGGTTACGTAAGCAGTTAGTTGATTGCTGTGGTGACTCGTGACACTCGCGAACAGCACTGAACACGCACGTCTTAATTTTTTTATCGTTCGTTGGTAAAGGGTGAGAGACCTTGCGAGCCACATGATTTTTGCTTAAGAGCCAGGTTCCCAACCACTGGTGTACACACGAACACGAACTGCCGTGAGACTGGGCTGGTCTGACAGGGTGGGGGGCGTGGCATCACGATGGTGGCTCACCATCGTGATGTCGGTCGTCCATCGGCACAACCCTAACAGCAGCTACACTAATTATTTTCCATTTGCTTTGTGTCTACCTCCAGAAGCCCTTTCCAAGGTAACTACATAGTACTTCTAGCCTGACAAGCCAGACCCACATCAAGATTTTGGGTCTGGGAACACACCTTTGGCAGGGCTCAATCCGAGGGGCGGGATAAACGGTTGTCTTTCCAATTCCAAATTCAAATAGGATAGCGCTACAACCAACCAGAGCGTTTTCCCACCAGCTAGTTGATAGATTAAACTTTTGCCATATCCAGTCGGCAAAACTCCGAACACATCTTCCTTTTTTAAGAATGACTTCAGTGCTGTTCTTTGTTCTTTTCTCAAAGAAAAGCTTAACTCCAAGTCTTCCGTTGCGGCCAAAGCCGATTCGAAAGACCGCTGTTCGCCAGCAGCAACTCTTCTTTGTTTTTAAGTAGCAGGGAATTCACGCGGAACCATCACAACTCTGCCGTCATTATGTTAAGCCTGCCCCCCGACTCTATACACGATGTGATTGGCCTGACTAGAGTTTGTTTTTTCCAGCTCGCAAGCCAACGGAGAGTTGCTAGACGACACTGGCCGCAAAATAAAATTTGCTGCCGTTAGCGTGCGTCTAGATTTCTAGGCTATAGTACTTCAGCTCCAGTTTGGATCCAGCCTCTTTTTAAAAGATTTCAGGTTACCCAACTCCTGTGAAGAGAGGACTTCAACTCCTGTGAGGACTTCAGATGACGCCAACTCTGAATCAACAAACACCACTGCCAAATGTTCTATATATTGTAATTATGATCATCACAACAAGTTTTATTTATTTATTTGTTCTCCATTCTGTCACCTAATGGAGTTTTGGTTCCTTGCCACTGTCGCCTTTGGCTTTTGGCTTGCTTAGTTGGGGACACTTAATTTTCAACAATATTATTGATCTGCCTGCATTGAGACCACTATATGTGAACTGAGCTGGATGATGACATCACTGTTTTCTCCAGAGCGGCTATATAACTCAATTAATAACTTTTTTACAACAAAAATGAACCATCACTGAACTTACTTAAGCTGGACTATGATGCTATTTTCTTCTAGATCTGCTGTACAGCAGAAACAAACTTTGTTGCATTATTTTCCTGTTATCACTGTAAAGCTGCTTTGAAACAATCTGTATTGTAAAAAGCATATATGTAAGGGATAATGTAGGGCGAGGCGGTTGTTATAGTGAATACAACCCCGACGGGCTGATCAGGACCCCGACGCGAAGCGGAGGAGCCATTGCATGACTACCTACCAAATAAATCAATAATTTGATACAAAATATTGATTTAAAAAGGAGTTTATTGATTTAAAAATGATTGTATTGCTTCCGCTAAAGAAAATAGTCCGTTCTGTCTCTATGGTTAGAATCCTGCGTCCATAGCAACGCTCTGTTTTTCATGGCAATGGTGTGTTATCCTTAGCAGAGGTGTGTTATCAAGAAATAACAGACCGCATTCTACGTGTCCAGGCGCAGGTCCTTCATCAGATCTGGATAAGGCCTGTATCTGGTGGACTGTGGTAAACCTCGGGATAAACAGAGAGACTAATATTAACGTAGACGCCATTCTTCTTATGATGTAACGAGTACATCAGGATTTATGGGGAGTGTTCCCGGTTCCAGCTGATCTAAACTATGCAGCCCAACATTGAATTCTAGAAGTCTATAATGTGTTATGTGTATAACTAGGCCAAAGATAAGTGTTTTTAGTCTAGATTTGAACTGACAGAGTGTGTCTGCTTCCCGGACAACGTTAGGAAGACTGTTCCAGAGTTTTGATGCTAAATAGGAAAAGGATCTACCGCCAGCAGTCGATTTTGATAGTAAGTATTATCAACTGGCCGTAATTTTGAGATCGCAATAGACGTGAAGGACTATAAACTATAAAAGTTTTTGGTACGTATCCTAATGACAAAGATGAATGAATGATAATAAGAAGAGTATCTATGATCTCTGGATGCATCTCTTTCAGTAGCTTAGTCGGTATAGGGTCTAACATACATGTTGTCAATTTAGATGATTTAACGAGTTTAGTAAATTCTTCCTCTCCTATAGCAATGAATGATTTGAATTTTTCCTCAAGGACACTACAATGCACTGCCTAATTCAATACTGTAGTAGACGGTTGCATAGTTATAATTTTCTACCTGATGATATTGTTCTGCCCTTCAGGCATTTAAGTTTAATTTTCATCTCATATGTATGGATTCAGTACAATGTGAAGAAAATAAATCTGCATACAAAAAACTCTTGCTACACCTCAGCGAGAACAGTACAATTATCAATCTCGTAAGTGAAGAAGTTCATAAAGTCATTACTGCTGTGTTGCTTGGAAACATCTGGGCTTGAAGCTTTATTTTTCATTAGTTTTGCCACTGTTTCAAATAAATACTTAGGGTTTTGTTTATTTCCTTCTAATAGGTTTGAAAAATAAGCAGATCTAGCAGCTTTTAAAGCCTCTCTGTAAGCAATCGAGCTTTCTTTCCATGAAATGCGAAATACCTCTAGTTTTTTTTTCCAGTTGCGCTCCATTTTTCTGGCTGCTCTCTTAAGGGCCTGAGTGTGCTCGTTGTACCACGGCGTTGGACTATTTCCTTTAATCTTCTTTAAGCGCAGCGGACCAACTGTGTCTAAAGTGCTGGAAAAGAGAAAGTTAAAAGTTTCTGTCACAATATCGAATTCTTCTAAGCTATCCGGGATGCTGAGATGATGAAACTGATCAGCAATCTTTAGTGGCAGAAGTGATAGTTCTAACATATTTGTAACACGGAGTCGGCTTTGCAGCCTTGGCTAAATTAAGTATACATGAGACTAGATAATGATTTGAGATGTCTTCGCTCTGCTGCAGAATTTCAACAGCATCAACATTGATTCCGTGTGATAATATTAGATCTAGAGTATGATTACGAGAATGAGGAGGTCCTGACACATGTTGTCTAACTCCAACAGAGTTCAGAATGTCTTTAAATGCCAATTCCAATGCATCTTTTTCGTTATCTACGTGTATATTAAAATCACCAACAATTAGGACTTTATCTGCAGCCAGTACTAACTCTGATAGAAAGTCAGCAAATTCTTTGATAAAGTCTGTATGGTGCCCTGGTGGCCTGTATACAGTAGCCAGCACAAATCTCAAACGTGATTTATCATTTACACTAGATAGTTACATGAAGCATCAACACTTCAAAATAATTATATTTGAAACTAGACTTCTTAGTAATTCTGATGTATTGTGAAAAGCTCTATACAAATAAATGTGTATTGAATTTAACATAACACCATTAGGGGTAACTCATTTTTAATTAAATAACTAATAAACAGTTACTTATTATAGAAACCATTGCTTTAGATGATCAAATCATCACAAAGGAGAAGTCATGTTTGATGTTAGTAATGAATATTTGTTGGAATTTATTGGTATTATTGGGAATTATAATTGGAACAGTTGTGTTTTAATAGAAATAGCATTTCAGTAGCACATGTCCTTCTTAGCCTCGTACCTTCCTAGTTTTCCACATTAATGATGAGTGTTATGAAAGCTTCAACACAGCTCTGACAGTGGTTTTCAATCCTTTTTCAAAGCTTAATTGTAAAACAATTTGGTTACAATTACTGGGGGCCTTTTGAATGAGAGGCCAGAGCATATACATGCAATAGCGCAGTGATCACTTATTTGACTGAAAACTCCGGCTTGATAATTAGATGGGTTATTAGTCAAAAGGAGGTCAATCAGAGTGGATGATGAGGAAGATTTAGGATTAGGTCTGGTGGGCTCAGATATAATTTGAGTGAGGTTTAGAGCATCAAACTGTTGCAAAACTGTATCTGGGGGATTGATCATATCCCAGTTTAGATCACCCATTAGGACAAACTCAGAGGATATGTATGGAGCTAGGAGTTGACTAAAAGCTGTGAGTCCAGAGGCTGGAGCTAAAGGTGCTCTATAGCAAACAGCAACAGAGCGAGAGCAAGTAGTTGAAAGCCTAAGCTTTAGTACCAGTAGTTCAAGTTATTTAGGAACTGACTTACAGTACATTGCAGATGATTCTTATCATAAATAAATTTCTTAATATATATATTTTTTTTAATTCTCTTTAACCTTTATTTAATTGACAAATATACAAAGAAAAAAATTCCAATGTTTTCACTGGCCTAATTAATTGTATTGTGTAAATATAAACAAATTTTGATGGCTTTAACACACTTCAAAAAAAGTTGGGAAAGAGGCAATATAAAAGTGAAAAGACTATGGAATATCCAAGTTAAACTGATTTGAAACCATCCACAATTAGCAGGTGACCTGGTAATATATGAGGGTATCGTGTTTGGGTATAAAAGGAGCATCTACCAAAGACTAGGGGCCCGTTCTTCGTACGTTGCTTAAAACATCCGAGATCAAATTACACATCCAAGATGATATCATCGTGCTAATCATGATCTGGCTAATTAGGTTCTTCGAACACACCTGCCGGATATGATTAGTATAGCTGGATTGAGTTATCTGAGATAATTGCGCGTTCATGCGCTGGTTAAAAGGGGATATGTATCGATAGTAGAAACATTGATCAGCAACGCTGCTATTGGCTGCTCAGCGTGGCCAAAGAGTGCGCACAGATTTTCTCCTCAGCAGAGCAAGAACTAATAGTCGAAGTTTATTCGGAATTTTTATGTTTAATCAAAACGCCAGGGAACACCTCAAAGTCTGCAAAAGCCAGGAGAGAGGGCTGGCAAAAAGTAGCAGACAATTTAAATCCGTTAGAAGTGGCCATGTTAGATGTTTTTATCACTTATTAGCCTACACTGTAAAAAAATTGTAACACTCCCAAATCAAAAATTTCAATTGACCGATAACATCTAAATTTTTCAATTGGCCCAAGTGAAAATCTGTACATTTAATTTTAGAATTGACAGAATTTCACTTGGGCCAATTGAAGTGTTGGGAGTGTTACAAATTTTTTACAGTGTATATTTTTGTATTTTAATAATTGCATAATTACTTTGTTCATTGTAATGTCAGAGTCACCACACTAGAACATGGGAACAAATAAAAGTGAAGTACAAAAATATTCTACATAATGGTAATTTGTAGTTATATTATAGTCTCTTTTATAAAAGGCACTGTTAAATAAATGGTTGTCTGTTTATAAAAGCAACCAAGAAAAAGGCTGAGAAAAAAAGCAAAGATCTTAGTAGCCTACACTGTAAAATAATTTTTGCTGCATTAAATTAAGGCTGTATAGTCATTTCAACTGTTAAATCTTGAGTAATGATGAATTGCTTTGACTTGTAAAAATGAGAACTGATAAACTTACGTTAATGTAAAAATATTTTGCCATGAGTTATTGATCACATTTTTCCCGAGTGTAGTTCATTGTAATGACATTGTGTTTTCCTCTTTTGTGCACTTTTACATAATACACCAACACTTGTATCTGTTCCCAAGAAAGAGGTGGCTGAAATATGTGCAGTAAGTGGACATTTTCTAACTTTCCAAAGGAAAGAAAGTATAATACTTTGTAATGTCCATTTGTTTCCATTGCACTGGACAGTGAATAAACCCTCTCAGATAACTGTCATATGGAGGAACTAGCCTTCCTGCAAGTGCATAAATAACTTTACTTCATTTATACTTGTATGCTTTATGGCTGCAATATAAGTTGCAGGATTCCACATCTACAGAAAGGCCTACAGAAGAGTCTGCACAGACAGAGGAGACATAGGCCTACAGGTGGGCAGTGTATAGCCAACTTTTCCTTTTTATTTGTTGCATGAGGCATGTGTCTAATATCACTTGACCACTGGCTTTTCTTTACAAAGAACAATTGAAATAAAACTCAAGGAACTAAGCATATTTGTCTTTTATTAAACATTTAATGCAAAGTGTTTTTTTTTGTGTGTGTTTTTTTTTTTGCAATGTTGTGTCGAAGAACCAAACAATCCAAGATCATGCCAAATCGCCAACAATCAAATCCAGCTAACTGAGTTAGCGACGTACGAAGAACGGGCCCCAGGTCTTTGCAAGCAAAGATGGTTCATGGCTCACCACTTTGCGCCAAATTTCATGAGGGAATTGCCAAACAATTCTAAAATCACATTTCTCAATGCAAGATTGCAAATTATTTAGGTCTTTCACCATCTACCATACATAATATTGTAGAAAGAATCATAAAATCCAGAGAAATCTCAGTCTGTGAAGGCCAAGACAGGAGTCCTCTGTTGAATGTGCATGACCTTTGAGCCCTCAGATGGCATTGCATGGCAAACCGTCATGCTACTGTGTTAAATATAGCCACATGGGCTCGGGAATACTTTGGAAAACCGTTTTAACTTAACACAGTCTGACGCTGCATCAAGAAATGCCACTTGAATCTCTGTTATTTGAGGAGAAAGCTATACATCAGTTCTATGCAGAGATGCCGGCAAGTTCTCTAGGACCGAGCTCCTCTCAGATGATCCAAAACAGTAGAAATGTGTGCTGTGGTCAGTTGAATCCATGTTTCAGCTTGTCTTTGGGAAAAACTTACTTTGAGTTCTCAGTCCCAATGACGAAAAGGACCATCCAGAGAGTGACAGGTGCAAAAGCCAACATCTGGCACGGTACGGTGGTGCCTCAGTGCAAACGGCATGGGTGACGGTTTCATTGAAGTCGAGGCATATATTGGGATTGTACAGAGACATTACTGCCTTCAAGATGACATCTTTCCTGGGAAGCAAGACAATGCCAGGCCTGATTCAGCACATGCTACAACAGAGTGGTCTCTAGAGACTCCACACAATAGAAGGGATGCGCTTGACTGCCTGCCTGCAGTCCAGATCTGTCTCTTACTGAAAAAGGAGAATCAGATAACGATGACCACAGACTATTGAGCAGCTGTCTTGTATCAGACAAGATTGGGCAAAAAATCTACTTGCAAAACTGCACTTAGTTTCCTCAATTCCCAAATATTTAAAAAATTTAATTAAAAGTTAAGGTGATGTGACATGGTGGTGAGCATGCCTCTGTCCCAGCTGTTTTGGAGTGTGCTGCAGCCATCAAAATCAAAATTTGTTTATATTTGCCAAATACACTTACAGTAAGTTGATCAATGAAAACTTGAAAATCTTCTCTTTGTACTTTTGTCAGTTAAATAAAGGTTAAAGCGAATTAACAAATCACAGATTCTTGATTTTATTGCATTTGACTAAATATTCTGGATTTGCGGTTATAAATACATGTATCATATACACATGTATATTACACAAGTATGGTAATTTACATTTATTTACATAAGAATATTATGTCATCATACCTCAAATGTCTCTAATATGCGAGTTTTGTCTGTGTTTGATGTTGCAGGCTGTTCCGAATGAATGTATTTTGTCAAGTGAAGTGAACTTCAACTGATATCCCATGATCAGGGAACAGGAAGCAGTGAACACTGTCAGTCAGGGTCTAAAACCTAAACCTTCCTAAAATGAAGGTGGTTTGTGGTTTATCTGGTTTATTATACTTCAGGAAAAATACATGATTTTGCAATTCCATTTGATGCCACTAATGGCTCATAAATTACACACTTAACCTTTAGCATGCAAGTTCATGTCATCTTGATCAGTTCTTTTTAAGTAAAACGTTGTATTTTGTGTCCTTTTTTTGTGTGTGTTTATTTTGGCAGCATGTATACCAAAGATGAAAAGTCTTCCAGTAACATGAGAATAACAATAACCTTCAATTCAGGATCAAGTTTGGCTGTTTTAAAGTGGTAGACTGAATAATTTACATTAATTGTGCCACAGTCTTCAATGGTATTCTGTCAATCGATTGCCATGTCCCACCATTCCATTTAAAGGAGTTCAGTTTTCTTCCAGAGGAGAAAAAAGGAACACGTGTTCAAAAGTACTACAAAGCCTGAAGTTTAATGGAAACTGAAGTGGTCTTATGAGCAAAGGTCTGTGTGTATGAGTCACGCTTCAGTATCCATTTCAGCCTCTCTCGTCCCATTCAGAGCTTTCAGCATCTCCCAGTGCAGGCAGACATGGCCTTTAATTGAGGTGGAGTGTATGCTGCTCTACTCTACTTTGTTTTCCCTCACAGTGACAAAATGACAAAATTGCACAACCTACAGTTGCAAGCTAAAGAGAGATACTAGTTCCTCTTAGCTATATAGCTCCTGTTATGTTTCCTAATACAAAACTAGTAGTGTGTAGTGAGCATCTAAAATGAGGCAAATGCTTGGAATCTATTATATTAGGCCAGAGGAGAACAATAGAATGGCATACCAGTCACTCATTGGTCAGCTGCATGTTACATCTTTTTGTCTCCTGTTACAGACTCTTGTTCTTTATAGAAATTGTAGTATTCTTTTTATGAGTTTTTTATGAATTCTTGGGAATGTTAAATGATAATTAATACAATTCAATCATACAAATGAATTACACTTGTAGCAATTTTGGAGTAATTATAGTGCCATATTATTAATGATTTTTATAGTAAATATTATATGACTGATGTCTGGAAATTTTGGAGGGTTTGTTGTTTCTCAGAAAGTCATGAAAATCAGAACCTTTCACTGTGTACAGCTCAACACAATAGAAAACTTCTAAAAAAAAAAAGAAAATAAAAAAGAAAATGAAAAAAAAATGCTGTTAATGAAATGAATTACCTTCAGCATATCCTCACTGTGTCAGTTCTGAGCTCAGGACAGGAAGCCCCAGGCTAAATGTTTCAGAACTTCCTGCAGGACTTGTGTGTCCAGGAAAACTCATGCAATTTGTTATCACTGTAATGTTATCACGAGTAACTGTAAATACATATTCGCCTAGGTTATGAAAATGTATCTTAATTAATCTTTCATTGTTACCCAGACAGCAACATAGTGTCGGCCCAGATCCGGCCCACATCTGGTATGCATTGAATCCACATGTACCAGATGTGGCCAGGATCTGGGCCAACACTATGTTGTTGTCTGGTTAATAAAAGCTGAAGTGTGAGTGACCAAGACACAACTTCTGACTTAACCAAAGGTTTGAGTTTGTGGAGTGGGACCTGTTAGCAACGAGGATTGAATTTTCTTAGCTGGTAATTAAAAAAAGTGGCTTTGACTTCATGTCACTGGTAAAAGGTAATTGGTCAAATTGAACTACTTTTACACTGTTGCCTCTGGTTAATTGTTTTAGTCCACAGGTTGAAGCGACCCCCCGGGATGTAAGTTTTGGGCATGATTGGGTGGGTTTTTAATGCTGATTAGGTGGGTTTTGGCTTTGTTTTATTACTCAGACCTGGAAAGCCTGACTGCATCAGTAGCTGACACTAATGGAATACCCCCCAGGTGTGACCATTGTCTGAAGCCTGAATAGAGACATGCCAATTTATTGGATAATGGCGCTGACACAGCCCCTCGAAGCACTGAGTTCTCCATAAAAAGCGACCGGGCCATCACTCGTAAGGTTTTGAAGGCATCAAAACAACCAACTTTAGAGTCAGAAACCTCTCAGGGGCTGACTCCAAAGGCTCAAACCGTAGCCTTGTCATCTTGAGAATCATACAGTGATAAATTCTCTGAGTTTTGACCCAAAACAGTCTCATGTAAAATAGGCCCAGCAGCATCCCTGTTAAAGCAGCTACCATGAGACCCAAAAGTCTGCGAATCAGACTCACATTGACGTCCTGCCCTATTCTGAAATGATCTAGACAGGTGTGAAATGATGAAGCAGAAGCAGGAGACAGCCGTGTCTAATTCTACCCCTAGAAACACGGTCTGCTGCCTGGGCAGTAGAACAGTCCTCCGGGATTCATCCTTAAGCCCAGACCTCGCAAATCATCAAGAACCTACTGTAGTCTTGATGCTGACACACCAAGTCCTTGGATTGTGCTACAATCAGACAGTTGTCAAGGTATTTCAGCACACAGGTTCCCTGGAGTCACAAACGGAGCCAGAGGAGCAGCCATGAACTATGTAAATGTGCAGTGTGCTAAAGCCCTTTACCCCTTTTCTATGGTTCGGTGAACCCAGGATGACAAATTTGGCAGAAGTCTCCCCAGAAGTCTCCCATCATTGATTTGACGGTTGGTGTAAGAGAAGCCACATTACAGGACTATGTGTCAAATCTTCTGACACTGCCAGAATTTCGTCGGAGGTAAAATATGATCGCAACGGTCATTAAATCGACTGTCGGTGAACATGTCAAACTAGTGATCAAAGACTTCAGCTTTTGGACTAGTATCAGAGCAATCTTTTAGGATTCTCAAAATTTGTCTCAGACAGTCAAATTAAGCCCAAAACCATACAGTGTGAACCCGCCTTAAGGCATGGCTTATCTGAGCCAAATGCCAGGAAGACTTAATCGCCAACCTCAGGTCAATGCTCCTCTGTGGGTACTGGTGCCGCATCTGCAAAATTACCTTGGAGTAAAAAAGTGCAGCACCAGCCTGATCGGCAGCCAAATATGACTTACCAACGTTGCTCTGCAGGGCTTAGATGGCAAGGTAGGCTGCGACTTCCATGAAAAAGCTAAAGGATGGTGAGAGATAAACAGCAATCATCTTCTCACCTGCTGACATCACCGTATACCCCAGCTCCATTAAACCCACAATGGTGGTGAAGTCAACAGTAGCCGGATTAGTGATGCACTGAGAACGGCTGATACCAAGACCACACCATGTGCTTCCAGGCTGGGACACAGCTCATTATGAGCAAATTCAACTGAAGAAATGCGGCTGATACGATCAGATGAGAGAGATCGAGATAATTCGGTCTGCTCACTCTCCATCACCTCAAGCTCAACATTATACCCCAGAGCCCTATCTCATGAGGCGCCTTGACAACCTCAAAAAAACAGTGACAGGGAGTGACCGATCTCCCTTCTTTCTTCAAAACGAAGGCAAGCTGACAGCAATGCACTTTAACTTGAAAGTTTTCACAGTGTACTTAATCAGAAGTACCTTTGAGTGCTGCTTGAGCATGAGAAATTCCCAGTGCTTCACACAGTTACCGTGTCTGTCCTCACTCGTTATAAAGCACTGGTGACACAGTCCCCCGAAGGGCAGTGTCAGTATCATCAGCCGATAACTTGGTGTGTTTCTATATGAACTTCAGACAATCCACTCAACTTGGAGTTCCCATGGTGCCATCTACTGATGCAGCGTCAAGTGAAGCTATGAAAGTGTCTGTGACCGTTTATTTTCAGTGGGTTACAATAAATCAGTTCCCAAACCCTCCACAAACATTCCAAGTCATTTTATATAAAGAGAAAAAAATCCACAGTGACTATGTATCTTCAAATTCATAAATGAGTTACAATGTAATGAATGGTGCACTTTAACTAAAACCAATCAGGAACTCATCTGAATTATCATCTTGACTTGCCAGTGATGTTCCCTTAAAAGAAAAGATGCATGACAATCTTTCATTTGTCAGTGACTTTACTGTCGAGATCTGGTTGTCCATGAATAAATACATTTTCTATTGAAAGCATTGCCGTATGGAACATTACATACATGGGCTGTATGTTTTTATGCATTTACACACAACACTGCACAATGAATGCTGCACAGTTCAACTAGGCAACATGACACACAGTTTATGTACAATATAATAAAGCATCACGTGATCGTGTTAAATCCTAAATTGTCATTACAGAATTAAACTAATTATTCATTTCACCCTGATCAATTAGAACAGTTGATTGATAATTAAAGGTGGACCCTCTGATCATGGCCATGGTGTGTGTGTGGGGGTGACACACACGTGTGCTTCAGCCCCTGTCCAGAGTCCAGTGATGTCTCCAGCCCCTGAGCCCAGGCCAGAGAGCACAGCCGTAATTCCCCTCCGAAAATTTTTCGGAGAACCCAGGATGACAAATTTTTCTCCATGCTGCCAGATCAACGGCTACGGAGGCCGTCCGTAAACATGTTAATGTCACATGTATGTTTTGTGTCCAATTGGTTTTCATTGTGTTGTGTTTCTAGTTGGCTTCTCAAAATTTTCTATTAGTTCAGTCATCTTCATTTCCAACCTGTTTGTCTCCATAGTTACTGATTTGATTAGAGTATTCTGTTCAGGTGTGTCTCATCTATTATCTTGTTAGCTCCCCTGTTTGCCTTTGTTTATATGCGTTTGGTCCTGTGTAGTTGTCCATCGATGTCGTTTGTTCTGTTCTTGAGTGTGATTTGAGTTTGTTTCTGAATATAGACTGCTGCACCTAGATCCTACTTCCTCTCTGCTGCAACCGACCGTGACAAAAACAAAGCTATACAGAGCTAGAAACGCAATTCACTCAGGCAGGAAACCGCTGTGCAACAGTGAAAACGGGCCGACCGGAAACAACAAGACCGTGCAGAAAGAATTACTGTAATTACTTCTCCGTCTGAAAAAGTAAGGGGTCACTCTTGATACTTTTTAGAGAATTAGTACAGTCATCTATTTGCAATTAGATTTGCAACTTGCTAGTAATTCATTACTTGGTAACACTTTAGAATACTGTTCCTTCATTAATGAATAACTGCACAGGAACAAATGAGTAATGCACTATTAACAATGTAGTAACTACTATTAACTAACAAGAAACTCTGATTAACGAATTAGTAAGTCATAGCGTTCAGTCGAATGTGGTAGTTCACTATTAGCTAATCAATAACTACTATTTTTCATACCTCACTGAAGACTACTAAGAACTACTATATACAGGTTCATAATTAATATTAATAATGCATAATATATAATAAGGTAATGGTTACTCATTAGTAATTAATCAAGTGTTACTACATCTTTCTAAAGGAACTACTAATAATTTGGATCAGTATTCTGAAGTGAAAAACATGATAAATACCCTAATATTGTAAGCTTTAAGGCTTTTGTAAGGTTTTTGATAGTAATGACTCAAGTGTTACTACATCTTTCTAAAGGAACTACTAATTATTTGGATCAGTATCTAAAGTGAAGATCATGGGAACACACTAGTAATGACTAAAGTGTTACCAAATCCATTGGAAGGAATTACTATTCAAAATCTTACAAAAATCTCAAAAGCTTACAATGACTTCAGTCAATATTAGGTAGTTATCATGTTTTTCACTTTAGAATACTGATCCAAATAATTAGTAGTTCCTTTAGAATGATGTAGTAATACTTGAGTCATTACTAGTGGGTTACCATTACCTTTTATTATAAATTATGCATTATTCATGTTAATTATGAACCTGTAGATAGTAGTTCTCTGGGAGGTATGAAAAAAATAGCAGTTATTGATTAGCTAATAATGAACTACTACATTCATCTGAGCGCTATTACTTACTAATTTGTTAATCAGAGTTTCTTGTTAGTTAATAGTAGTTACTAGAATGTTAATAATGCGTTTGTTCCTGTGTAATTATTCATTAATGAAGGAACATTATTCTCAAGTGTTACCCATTTTTAGAGTAACTTACCCAAAACTGCTCCCTTCTCTGACATAGAGAAGTCTCAATCAGCTAGTTCAGTAGTCAGGGCATCAGGGAGTCGGCCATTTTAAGGGCTGTCTCAATTGCAAAATCCTTCCAGTGCACTGAAACGTTTGCTCCCTAAATAGTCCTACAATGCACCATGAAAACCAGGGAGCATCAATGCAATATGTTCCCTTAACAGATTTTCTGAAGCACAGAAAATAAATCACGTGAGCCAACTCACTGCACATAATAGTGATCGATCAGGGGTCCTCAAATACGGCCCTGGAGGGCCACTGTCCTGCAGAGTTTATATCAAACCCTGATCAAACTCACCTGCCTGTAATCTTCTAGTAACTCTGAAGACTTTGATTAGCTTCCTCAAGTGTGTTTGATTAGGGTGGAACTAAACTGTGCCCTCCAGGTGTGGATTTGAGGAACCCTGCAATAGATGTTTTTCAAAATACAAACCATTATTTAATAATATTTCAGCATAAACATACATCGCTAGGCAGGTAATGAAAATAATCTAGCTAACATTTATAATTTACAGATGAAATTTTGCACGTATATGCATCAAGCAAAACATTTATCATAGTCCACTTGAATTCGGACGATGAGTACGCCGGAAGTGCTGCTGCTTTTGCATAGTTTGTGCTTGCTGTTTAATAATTATTTGACACTTAGCAAACTGGCAGCTCCAGTAATAAAATTAATAGACTTATCTTGAACTCTGTCATGAAAACTATGTATAAACCTCAAATCAATTAAAAGGAAGTTATACAGTTTGACATTACTCTGTACCCACATTGGACCAGCGGTTTGGAAAATCGATGGATGGCGCCATCTTGTCAGACGCGGGAATTCATTTGGTGCGCAATTCTCACCGTGCATTATGGGTATTCTCTAGCCATTGAGCGTACATCGGTTTCGTTTGTACACTCGCTATTGCAGTGCATTGTGAGATTGAATGATCGCACACGATAGCGTCCACTATGGTTTCGGACACCACTGCAAATGATATTGGGGCGATTTCAGACACAGCCAAAATGTGCCTGTTGGGGGCTCCAGTAACACAGTTCAGAACCACTGCTTTATTATTATCATTATTAATATTTATCTACATCTATACCCCATCATAATGACATTAAAATAAAGAATAAAAATAAAAGTTTGTTTTGATATTTTGTCAGTTCAATACTTTCTGGCCCCACTATAGTTACTATTCAGTGAGGAATTAGAAAGTTTACCAGTATTTGTAAAAACGTTTGTAGAAAATTAAAACTCTACTGCAATTTCTCTACTATTTGATGTGTCTTTAGAATGAGTTGTAAAACCTTGCCACTGAGAAAGTCTGTATGTCTGTTATTTGAGTTGCCAGGCATTAAGCAAACTCACGCTACCCAGTTCCTAGGTGAGGACACAGATAGTTTGCCGTGCTGGGAGAGATGACCCAGTGCAGTGACAGGCAAAGCATTGCAATGCAGCGTGAAGAAACCCAAACTATTCTCTGAGCGTGCATTAGATCCCTACATAAACCTTTGATGGAATGTTCCCTGCCCAGGCAGATGCTGACGTTCAAAGAGAATGGCTTTCATTGCTAATTAAGCCGCTGTTGTGGTGCCCTACTCCATCTACTAAAATCGAAAAAGTTTGTTTTTCTAGGCCACTGGGCTCTTTTTCTGCATTCTACTATACTCTTGTGCAGTGTTGAAGAGTCACTAACTAATTGAACTACATTCTTCTGAAGCATCTCACCTGCTATTCCAGTAGAAGCTACTATTTCTAATGAGTAGCATTGTACAGTCTGTTTTCCTATTATCACACTCACTTCTTGGCTGAGGCAATAATCAAACATGCATGCCCAAAATGTATCTCTGCACTGGGAAGCACTGGGTACTCATTTATTTTTTCTTTAAGCTCCAAAAACCATTCATCAATTGCAGTCTCTGTGCAGACACCTACAAAGCAATTGACATATTTTTGGTAGCAAAATACAAATTAATATTGTAATATTTATTATATAACTACAAAATAATAATGTATTTAGTTAGCATAGTTTTTTGCAGTTTCATGTAGTGTAAATGTATCTGTTCTAAGTGCAATCCCAATTGTGTTCGGCGCACATAAAACGGCTCTAATTGCAGTATATGTATTTTAAAAGATAGTGTACCCTATCCAAATAGATTTCAGAAATATTTAATCACTTCAAATTAGGTGTTTCAGTTTTGAAACCAGTTATCAGTTTTAAAGCATAATCCTACATTAGTGGTTGTTTTCCATGATGGTGTTTTGAAGCACACGGTGACTCATATCAGTGATTTGCAGATGGTTTTAAATGCAGAATTTTTTTGTGCATCTGTTTTTAAGCAAGTCAAGCAGAAGTGTGAGTTTTATTCGTGCTGCTTGCAGCTGATCTTCCCTTGTTCTGCTACTCAAGGACACAATATGTCTAATATCCTTTACTTCAGTATCATCCATTATCCAGCTATGAATCACGTTACACATAATTCAGAGGAGAACAGATCGCGACTGCCCTCCCGCATCTGCAGTAAGAATTTATAATGCCTCTGGGAAATATGGTCAGATGTAATGGAATGAGATTCGACTACCGGAGAGATATCGTTGAAACATGGTGTTCGCATTTACGTTAGTGTCATATGGAAATTCTACACATTTACTTTTAGCCATTCTGAACAAAATTGATTTTTCAGCCATTGTCACAGTGAGTAACAGATAATTTACTGTGGAATGTTAAGAGAGGTGTTCACTTTCCATTACAAAGAAATGGGGGCGAATGCAGCAGATAAAAAGACAGTGCACAGCTTGGCAGTGTGATGTGCCAGCATACCTAATCACCATTCCAAATCGTTTAGCTTAACTTCGCCTGAGCAACTGCAAGTCACTTTCTGCTATGCTTAAAGCCAAGAGAGCCAACAAAACAACCCTCAGCCAAATCACCCTCCAGCATCTCTGTGTTGGGTTTGTGCTGTGTTGAGGTGCTGGAGTAATCCCTTTAGTCCAGAGGCAATCTGCTTACATGCCGAATGACTTTCCATACATAATTCCATCTTTGCAAAAGAGACTCCACAGAAATGTCTCACCTAATCATAAGGCTGCAGCTGGAAAAGTGCCATAGTTCTGAAAATTTGACTAATGAAAGGAGTTTTGAGTGTTAAAATTACTTTCCAAATCTATAATTTAATTTGCTGTAAAAGGGGATTTAGCCATATAGAGCAGGAAATGTGTGTCCTGTAATTCAGTTACTTTTCCTGCAAGAATAGAAGTCAATGTAAGTCCCAAGTTAGCTGGTAAACAAGTCAAGTCTGCATGTGAGAGAATCTGTCATTTGCTTACTTTAAAACACCTGTGCACCTCTCTACTCGAGAACTGTTTTCAACACTCAATTTTAGATATTAGATACATGGAATCACATAACACATTTGTTTTCATGATCAGACAGAAACAATGATGTATTCACAATAAAAGAAAAGAAAATGTAAAAATACAATTGTTCCACAGACTAAGAGATCCAATAGAAAAACAACTAAGGTCTATTGACTGTCTAATCTGTAAAGGGATTTGTCCATGGGTTCTCCTCAATTTATTATTTGGTTGAGCAATATCAATAATACTAACGTCCATTTTAGCTCTTAATTATTTATTCCCAACTTTATCGGCATACATACAGTATACTTGCATAGGGCAATATACCATATATCATGTTTGTATCATTGCAAACCGTAAACTTTATTATCACTCAACTGTAATCTTCTGAAAACAACATCAAGCTGCTTTGAAACAATATGTATTGTGAAAAGTGCTATACAAACCAATCTGACTTTACTTGACTTGACCTCACCTTTTGTAAATGATGACAGATTTTTCACTTTTGGGCAAATCATTCCTTTAAGCTTGTGTTAAATTAACAAATTTGTTTAAAAAAATAAATAATAAGGCTCATACTGGTCTGGTTTCGAGGAAGTTGATTTTATTTGCACTGTTAAAATTTACAATAGTTTCACAAAATGTTATTTTTCTTCCTACAGTATTGCATTTGTTGAGGAAAAAAGTTGCCATTTTGCAATGCCCTGCCTGTGAGAACTTCTAAAGAGCCTCTCTGAAAAATATCAATCAGCACAATTACCAAATTGGATTGTTTCAAAGATGGACCCATTTAGGAGAGACATGACATGCTGTACCTAACTATCTGAAGTGCCACCAAAGGAACACCCATACTGTGAATGATTATGGTGCAATTACTACTGCTTACAATGTCCCACAGAGGTACAATGGCACCTCAGATATGGTATATAAGCACACACCACAGCCCGTCATTACTGGCAAAACAGGGACTTTTCTCTATCTTCCTCATCATTCTCAAGCTGTAACACTCTCAGAAAAAAAGGTACAAAAGCTGTCACTGCGGCGGTACCTTTTCAAAAGGTACACCTTTGTACCTAAAGAGTGCATATAAGTCCCTCAAAGGTACATATTGGTACCTAAATGGTACATATTAGAACCCTTTTGAAGGGTACTGTCCCAGTGACAGCTTTTGTACCTTTTTTTCTGAGAGTGAATATACCATCATAGCCAGCTGGGATTGTAGATTAAGAGCCTCTAGCTCTGAGGCATCATTATGGCAGCCAGTTTTCTTCATTAGTGATTAAGAATGAACTCACGTGTTTCCAACTGCATTCATACAGGGAAATTAATTTACAATGAGCATAAATGAAGGGGCAAATTACAAGCGCTGGTCTATTTGACGTCTTGAAGGTATTGAGAATGACGGTTGCAGACAGGTCTAATACAACATCTGTTTTGTACCCAGTCTTGGTGAATTCGAGAGTCCATGATCACTGTGACCCATCAAAGGACTATCTGAAAGGGAAATTACCCTACATGTTTATATCATAAATTTAGATTATTTATATTGAAAAATGTAATGTATTATTCAAAACCTCACATACAGTGGTTATAAGACTTTGCTTGTTTAATTTCATTCTACTATATTATTATACTGTATTTTAATGTCTGCTTCCTGTTTGCTACTTCATTTCAAATGTGTGTACAGACAGACATGTAAAAATTGTCTCTCCCAGTATAGGTGGTAAATAAAAAAGTAGCAGTGACAATGAGGGAACACTCCAACAATTCCCCCAAGCTTTCCTTCAATCTTCAGCTCTATTCCTGCTCAAAAACTGTACCCTCATTGTCTTTCCATTTTTTCTTTTAAAAAAATCATCCATTTCATAATTTATCATTTCAACATCCAAATTATTTTCTCACCATTTTGTTTTCACCACCAGTTAAATTTTGCAAAAAGTGCAAAATCTTTATAATCAAGTTTAGTGTAGCATTAGCAGGTGGATAATCCATTAATTAAGAAAAGAGTTAGTTTAAGTAGATCATAAAGTTGTATTAGACTGATTAAAGGTGCACAACATTTGTCAATCTTTTTGTAGATATTGCTGCCTGATATTGTTTCTAATGGAGAGGCATTTGATTCTACTAACTTGTCAACTGCCATTAATGTCTTGGTTATATTTGCATGAATGTTCAATGAACAAGTTTCAAAGAACAATCGTTGATGTGTATGTGTCACATCACACACATGCACACTCACACTCATCATACACTCTCTTCTCGAGAGAAGGGGGTTCAGCGTCTGGACCTCGTGGCTCTGGTCCTGCTCATGCTGAAGCAGAGCGGCGACTTGCGTCATGGGGTTCTCAGATGGAGCTCGCCGATCGCCTTGAGCGGGGGGGTAATCCTCTCAGACGATTCGGCGGCTGACGAGGGTGAGCTGCAGGTGGATGATTTTTCTCCTCCTAGTCCCGCAGAGAGTGCTCTTCCGGACAAGCAGGAGATAGCTGATGAGGGTGGTGATAATCGGATAGATCCTGAATCCTCTCAGCCACCCTGCCCCGTGATTGCTGAGCTGGTGGAAGTTATGGAACGCGCCGCGGGCAGGCTTCAGCTGCCGTGGCGGCACGTTGGGGGAGAGATTGCTCGCGGTACACTTGACGATCGGTTTCTCCCCGGTCATAAACCACCAGCTCAGGTGAGCCTTCCATTTCTTGGGCCTTACTTAAGGCAAGAGTCCAGAGGCTCTGTCTTCGGACAGACAGGAAGTTGGCCAGACTGAAGTGTCCCATGTAAGTGACGCCAGGTCTGGCATTTCGGGTGAGTATGTTCCCCTGAATAGTGATTGGCTGGCGCTCCTTCGGGTTCCCTAGCCACATTCCCTAGAATGGACTACCCTGAATGTTCCCTGCTAACATTCTACAGAGCCGGACTCAGTGATTAACTCAAAACACAACTCCCCCTCAATGGTCCTTAATGGACATTTTGTTTATAGAGTTTATAGAGCTGGCTCTACAACTAAGTGGATCCAGTTTCACAGTGCATGAGGTGGAGGAGGATCCGGTTGTCCCAGAGCTCCTTAATCCGTTGTCCAGTCAAGTCAGTTGGTCTCAGAGCTCCCAAATCCGGTCTCATCCATGTCTCTCCTGGAATCAGTGCCTTCTGTCATTTCCGTCCCAGAGCTGGCATTAATAGACTGCCACACCCTGTAATGGGTTCTCACCCACTCTCCTTACACTGAGGTATCTCATTCATCACTGCTCCTTCGTCTCCTCTGGTTCCACGCGTATTTTTGGCTCCTTGGTCTTCCCTAGTCCCCCAAGTCTCTTATCTCCTTAATCTTCTCTGGTTCCCCCAAGCTTCCTGGCTCCTTTGTCTCCACTGGTTTTGCCCAGCTTCCTGGCCATCTTCATCTCCACTGGTTCCGTCCAGCTCCCTGGCTCTGCCCCCTCCATTGGCTCAATACACTTCCCTGGCTCCATTTCCTCTGCTGGCTCCACCCAGTCCCACAGGCCTGCAGCCCGACTCCTCCGCAGGGCCTGTCAGGTACTGGCTCTGTCTTCCTCAAAGGCTCTGTCCAGTTTCCAGGCTCTGCCTAATCCTCCTGGTCTGCCAGTTTTCCTTGGCCCTCCAGCTCCAACGACGTGACCACAGTCTCCTGGCCAGTCTATCCCACAGTGGACTCTTGGCCACAGCTCAACTCAGTTCCAACTACACCAGTGTCCATTATCCCTCTGGCTCCACCTTGTTGATCCAACCAGAAACCAGACAGAATCATATCATTCAAATTCATACAAAATCATCACCTCCTTAAAATGGTTAAATTTGTAACAGAATTAGCATTAATATTCGTATGCAAGTACATTTATTTGTTGTTTATTTATTCTTTGTTTGAAATGAGAATTTGGAGAGTAAGTATGCTTAATTGTCATTAAAATAATATCACAATACAAAAAACATAAACCTCTTCCATAAAACAATTTCTTATTCTTTCTTTTGATTTTGGGGTGAATTATGACCAACCAACCAAATTCTAGACAGTTTTCACCTAATTCCACCCCTACTCTAAACCCCACCACTTCTCAACAATATAAAAACACCAAACAGGCAGATAAAAGTAAAGTTACAGTTATTGCAAAAACATCACTCCACTCTGGACCTTACATGGCTCTACAACCATGTGCACGTCTACAGAGCAACTATTCCTGTCTTTGCCAGGAATGCCAGATGTTTCTCAGAACTGGAACAAACAGAGTCAAACCGCACCCAACTCGTCCCGTGAAGAACCACATGGGACTTTCAGAGAGACCCACCTCCAAAGAATAGCAATTCCAACCACCAAGTAAGCCATCAAAACCAAAGTGTCCATTTCCATCTATCTACCCATGCCTGTTGTCTTTGCCAAGACTCTAAAAGATGTTGCACAGATGTCCACACCACCCTAAATACTACAGAGCCAAGCAGCACCCACCTCGTCTAGTGAAGAAACACATGGGACTTTCAGAAAGATCCACATTCAAACAACAATTCTACCTACCACCAAGGAAGCCCTAAAAAAACAGTGTTCTCTTCCAGCTTCCCACCCATGCCTGTTATCACTCCTTCACACGAACTCCATCAAAATGCAACAATGTTACCTTTCAAGGTACAACAGCTTGTCACTGGGGCAGTGCCCTTAAAAGGACAAGTTTGTTCCTTATCAACCCTTAAAAGGTGCATTTTAGACCCTGATTAGTAATTAGTAGGGGTGTGACGAGACTAAAGTCCAACGAGATTTCTCGTCGAGTGAAAAGCTGTCTCATGATATCGCCAAGACAGATCGTGAGGGTCAAATTAACCTAGAATATGCCACGGTTGCCACCGCTACATTCACATTAAATTCCGGTGCCCACCGTGTCACCACCTCCACTGTCGTTTTGCTTTTTTTATAAAAATAAAAACCATTGTAAACTATTGTAAACGTCTGCTCTGCTCACCCAGCACGAGTTTCAGTCGCACACAGTGCAGTAGGAATCACAGTTCACTGATCGCGTGACGATGGCGGTCTATTCGTTGCGCAATAGAGCCTAACGTATGATAAATTAATGATAATAAAACCTATTTGGTAGACTGCGAGCTCAGCACCCTATACACAGAGTACGTGTGATTGCGAATTTGAAAGTGAATGTAAAACACGAGCTCCCTGATGCGCACAAATTATGCTGCATACATACAATAGCCTGTCTCCCAATATTAAACCTATCTCTGGACTGTTTAGTTGTGGCTCTGGTCACTGTTTTGGTCTCTGTTTTCACTTTGAATATTGAGAGAGTACTCTAACGTCTGAAGAACGACAGACAAGGAATCCTTCCGTTTCTGAACTTTTAATCGGAAAGCAAGAACAACTGTACACAAACGCACCAGCTTAAAGGGATACTCCACTTTTTTCGGAAATATGCTCATTTTACATCTCCCCCAGAGTTAAACAGTTGAGTTTTACCGTTTTAGAATCCATTCAGCCGATCTCCGGGTCTGACTGTACCACTTTTAGCATAGCTTAGCACAGATCATTGATTCTGATGAGTCCAGTAGCATTTCTTTCAAAATGACCAAAGAGTTTCAATATTTTTCCTATTTAAAACTTGACTCTTCTGTAGTTAAACCGTGTACTAAGATCGACGGAAAATGAAAAGTTGCGATTTTCTAAGCCTATATGACTAGGAACTATACTCTCATTCCGGCGTAATAATCAAGGAACTGTGCGGCTGTACCATGAGTGCAGCAGGCGTAATGATATGACGCAGCGCCTGAAAATAGGTCTAATAGGTTAGACAAACTTAGTCCCGGTCACGTTGGAAGAAGTTACCGAGCTGGGGACTATTTTAAGAAATGCTACTGGACTCATCAGAATCAATGATCTGTGCTAAGCTATGCTAAAAGTGGTACCGTCAGACCCGGAGTTCGGCTGAATGGATTCTAAAACGGTAAAACTCAACTGTTTAACTCTGGGGGAGATGTAAAAGGAGCTTATTTCCGAAAAAAGTGGAGTATCCCTTTAACTCACTCGTTTGTTTCTCTCTACCCGGCCTTTTTCTTTTTCTTAACCCTATAACTGCCGGTGCAGTCTACCAAGCCCACCCCCCGCAATTTCACAACAATTATAAAGAGTCTGTGCGCTTCAGTACTTTCACAGTAGATTATGGTTGCTTGCACTTATTGTTTGCACTTAATAAAACTAAGAATTTTTTTTTTTTTTTTTTTTGTTAATTATACTGTTTTTATTTCTATGTTCAATTTGTGGAAAGGAGTTAAATTCGGAGGTCACACACAGCCTCAATCAAAAGTTCTGGAAGCGAGTCTGAAGAGACCCATATGAAATCATACAGGAGAGAAGCCAGTCAGTTGAGTTTGTGGCAAAACCTTTTACAGTGTTTTTATATTGTTGTCTTTCAATGCACAATTCATACTCATAAAGTAGAACAGAAATGACATTCATTACAAGATTATTAGTTAAAACATTTCAAAATGCACCTGCAGACTATTTTTCCAGTCATGAATTTTGCCATTGAGGATTTCTATAAAATATTGTGAACCCAATATCTCGTGTCTCGTCTCGTGAGATAAGTGTCTCGTCACACCCCTAGTGATTAGTGATATGTAGCCTTAAGGTACTATAATTAACATTTATGGGTAAATAAGTTATGCCTCTTCAAGATGTCCCTTTAAGGGTAATACAAATGAGTATTGAGTCCATCAGATGCTCAACCTGATCTGCACACATCATGCACACACCTGATCTGTCTTAGGACAAAACCTGCTACCAAAACTAAAATCCCATGAACAACAAAGCATTTATCAATGACTACAATCATCTGCCTTTGGACTCATGAGCAGAAACGCAGACTTCATAGACATCATCATTCTGCAGGTGATATGAAGCAGAGGAGATTGACCCACTGGTTGATCCCACATGCTACAGATAACTCCTCACCCTGTCCATTAAACTATCTGGAGTGTCACAGGAGGACTCGGGGCTTGTCAATCTGGTACAAGTCAGATATTGCCCACTCCATCTGAATAATTAAAATAAACCAATTTTATATATGGCCAGAAATTAACAGGTGTAGGAACTGAGACCGATTAAGACTCGTTCAGTGAATCAGGGAGATGAATCGTTCAAACGGACCAAGAGAGATTTGATTCCAAATCAACAATCAAACCATAAAATCAGAAGATCCTGTCATGTGGTGCCAGACAAACTAACTCCTCCATACCAACTGGAGAATGAACCATTAACATGTCAATGGTTAGGCAGTTTACCCAAGACGCATGGTCAAACAGACGACACATTGTGACTCCCACAAGGAAAATCATCAGTTAACACTAAAGTGGGGTTGATTCCCAAGACAGAGACCTAAAGCAGACATCCCTGTGAGGCCTTTTTTGACCTCTTGAACATAGGAATAAAATCCTTTCTAAAATCCACAGAGACTTCCTTTACATATCAAAATGCATCAGATCATTCGCTAGACGGACTTATATTCAACTCATTTCATTGCATAATTCTACATAATTCTACTGTAATCCATTACTCATTGTTCATGTCCTTTTGAATAACCATTTAATAGTTATTGGTATCAGTATGAATTGTTTTCCATTTCTTGAATTTTGGTATTAATCAAATCTGTGTAAAATGTTTCATATTCTTATTATAGAAATCATGTCTAAATTATCCCCTGCTAAGAGTGGGAAAGTTAGAGACCATGTGACTAATAAGATAACCAAACATCTGTAATGACTGGACCGATCAAACACACCATTGTTACACTTAATCTTCACAACTCCTCACGCAAGCAGACTCCGTGATGTCTGGTTGCCCCACTGTGAATGATCACCCTTTTTCTCCACTCATGCACTTCAAAGACACTTGAAACATTGATTGTTCTCAATGAGAGAACAGTACAGGCACGCCGACAGGCTCCACACACACCGAGCCATGTGTACCTTCCTCGAGCTTAACAGAGTCAACTAACTCCTCAAGTTCACCATCGCTTCGTAACTTCAAAGTGGAAAAAATCAATTGTAACTTCATCACCATCAGACCGAACTATCAAGACTTTCTCCTCGTCTTTATATCCGGAAGCTCTTCAACAGCAGAGGCAAATGCAAGTATCGTACAATATACTAAATCGCTGTTTAGTTAGTCAAAGTTGTGAACACCTTTGTTAACAAAGGAGCTTTGTAGTAAGGAACTAATTGTTCTTCCAGGAGGCTAAATGACTCTTTTCATAGCTTCATTCCCAGTGGGCAATTGATGTTGAAAAGACATCAAATTGATGTCAAACACCGACGTCAAAAAACAGATAAAAAATGCAAATCACACTGAGGTCAAAACTTGACATCCACATACTGATGTCCTATTCTCGACCAAAATAATGACACAAAAGTAATGCTGAAAAGATGGAAACTTCTTGAGTCCGCCTAAACTGTTATAGTTTTATAGTTGTTATAGTTATAATGGTATCACTATAAATTAAACTAAATGTGAATAATATCGAATACTTAGAGTGGGGGTTTGTAATGAATTACAGTTCAATGTTGTTAATCAACAAATCAGTATCATTTTTAGTAAATGTAATAATGACTTCACTGCTTCTATTTCAGCGTAAATAAAATTAGAGACCAGTCCAAAATTGTATTAAGTTAAAGTCCACCCACAGCGATCAGCTATACTGTACACACAGTTCAAAATGAGATGCGCAAATGGACGAATTTCGATGCCTCAGTTAAGAAAAAATGCTATGTAAACTAATCATACATTAAACCAATTTCAGTGTGGGTATTAACTTTCTCTTTTCACCTAATTACCACTGAAATACATTACCTTCCAAACTGACCTTAAAATGATATGCAGCATCTTGATCAACTTTTGACGTCAAATTGACATCAAGGTGCCCGCTGGGTTCCTCTGTTCTGTTCCAGTTTTTCAGTCATTTTCACTTTTCATTCTACCCATGTATGCGTGATTGTGTGTGTGTGTGTGTGTTTGTTTGTTTAGATTAGTTACTGTTTTTCTGTCAGGACCACTATCGTTAAATATAATTGACAATTAGCATACAGTTAGGATTGGCGGTATGGTTCTGTTCTGGGCAAGAACTAGCATGAATAAGAGCAATAACCCCCCTTAGGGTAAACAGAACAGAACCAACATGAATGTATTGCAGATATCATTAATTCAAGATTTTTAAAGTACAACATCATTCGAGAATTTATTCTGATTCAAAGGGGAATCATAAGACCAAATCCTGACTGAAGAGAGGAGGAGCTGGGGAGGGAGGAGGGTAATTCGCTCATGAGAAACGCCATAGCTGCTGATAATACTGAAGGAGCTTATATATGTGATAGGTGTTGTATTCCTATAGGTAGACGTGGATCAGCTGAGAGTCACTGATGCGAGCTTGACTAACGTGACCTGCCAGAACTGATGCTATACGCTTAATGTGTTTGTGATTTAGTTAAATAAAACTTTTGTGCACATTCATGCAAGTTGATTCTGGTCTGCTTAAATCAATGTCAATTTTACGATTATGATCACAGCTACATGCTAAGAAAGTGTTATTTTCTGTGGCCATGGAAAATATCCTTTCTGAAGAGTTGATAGACAATCAATACTGAGTGTTCCCTGGACTAACAGATTACTTGATGGAAATATTAATTCCGATAATTCCAATACATGAAGTTAATTCGATTAACTGATCCAAATATTTACAATGAATTCATTATTCATATTTCCTAAATTAATTCCTAAGTTTAAAATTAGACTATGAGTTAAGAATAGTAAAATGGGCTCGACCAAAACCAAGGTTAGAGCCTAAAATAGCATCATGCAACCCACCTTACTACTCATGTCTCACATATTTACTCAGGTTTTTCTTTTCCATTGAGAGTCTTGTTTTCTAAGTTAAGTTTTATTTTTTGTTATTTGCAGCAAAGCCACAGTCCACAGAGTCCAGACACACTCAATTATCAGGAAGACAAACACCTGCCTGGATGAGTTGCTCTCCCTCCACCTATTCACAAGGCACAACTATGGAGAAATAAACAAAAATGGAAGTCAACTTCTCCATTTAAGTCACGTACTGGGTCTGTACATAGTCAATGGTAGGTTATGAGGGGACTCTTACAGTAGGTACACTTATAGCTCATCACATGCCAACAGTACAGTAGACTGCTTTATTACAGACCTAAACCCAAACTCTCTGGAAATTGTAAATGAGGGCCCAAATGCAGAAAGATGCTAGAGATTAGAGAGATTATTTAAAATCACTCAAAACTCAAATGTAGGTGCAACGCTATCATCTCGAACAAAGTAAGGGACAGGCAGAGTTAGTTACACATAATCTGTGCAACAAGGCAACAAAATATGAAGGGTAATCTTAGACATAGACATCAAACTTAATCTTAGACATTGTTGTGGAAAAATTCATCTTTTCTTTGTATTTTATTTTCAACGATTTAACAAACGAATGCCATGCGTTCTTTGGCTGTATTTTGAGTTTCTTTTATGATATTGATACAGCTGCAGGGTGTGTGTGTGTGAGATTTCAGAGGTAAGGAGATTCCCGTGCTGGGGAGGGGTCAAGGGGGGTCCCTTTTGTTCCTTGTGCTGTGAAGGGTTCAAGGGGGGGTCCCTTTTGTTATTTTGTTTAGTGGGGGCTGTAGGAGATAGCTTTTGAATAGAACACTATAAAGTAGCTGGTCAACCTCTGCTCTGAGTCTCACTCCGCCTGCAGCTGGACTGTGGATGGACTGGGAACATTCTTGCAAGAATAAATATCTTTTAAGGACAATTTGAATCCTGATGTCTCTTATGCCTGATGCTATTTTGTTAGTTACTTGTTTTTGCCTCAACAACATCATCATCCAACAGGTGATATGGAGCAGAGGAGATGGATCCACTGGTTGATGCTACAGATAACTCATCATCCCGTCCATTAAACTGTCTGGAGTGACACAGGGAAGAGACTCGGGGGGATATATCAATCTGGTACAAGTTGGATATTGCCAACTCCATCAAAATAGTTAAAATAAACCAATTTTATATATGGCAAGAAATGAACAGTAGTAGGAACTGGAAATGAATCAGACAGGGATAACTCGTTTAAACTGACCAAAAGAGCTGAATTCGAAATTAAAGGGGAACATGGCAACTCTAGCCATTTCTTCGCTGATTTTCCCTTTTGTTGCGTGTTTTCTCAACGAGCTCCCCCTACAGCTGTGGGCCGTATATTTCACAACACTGTAGTAAACAAATCTCACTTACGGCACCCTCCTCCCCCTTTCTATTGCTGCTCATGTGCATTTGTTATTATGGGAGCCGGTCAACTTTATCGTATGGAGCTATGTCTACCGAGGTGGTTAATACATTATACACATTATCATATGGTGTGTGTGTTTATGTTGAATTGCCGTAAAGCAGTTTGTGTTTCTCGCTCGTTCTCGCTTCTCACGAGACTTCCTATTTCCAATTTAACGGGACGTTAGTCCCCATGTTGCAAGGTTGGTTTTCCGCCGGGGAACGCTGGGGGGAGCGGGGAAAGTCATCATTCTCACCAGAACAGGTTATTTAACCATCCAAATGATTTCTAAACGGATTTATTAAGTTGAAATAGTTGCCAAGTTCCCCTTTAACGCTCAGGACCATAAAATCAGAAGATCCTGTCGTGTGGTGACAGACTAACTAACTCCTCCATAGCAACTGGAGAAAGAACCGTCAACATGTCGCAAGACAGCTGGATGGACATTTAAAAAGGAAGAAAACAAAGAAAAGAAAAAAACAAGTAATAAAAACTCAGTGAGTGTTTTAGCGCAATTTTCTCACGTCATGGGATCACAACACTAAGAGATAGTAAATGAAAGAGAAAATAAGTTGCTCGAGAATATAACTTTCTCTTGAAATTCAAATGAACTTTCTGAAATCAAATCAGCAATGGATAATAAAAAAGGCACAATCACTTGACTAGTTGAACATAATTTTTTTTTATTAGCTCATTATTTTTTACATCTTGTGTTCACTCGATATCCTCGATTTTCTCTGTATCAGCTTCCTTTTTTGCTTTGTTCTCTTCAGATTCTTCCTTCTTTTCTGCCTGACTATTGGCTTGTGACTTTGTAAACTCTTCTTCTGCTTTCGAGATATTTGCCAAAACATCCTCTGAAAGCCACGAGTCATCGTAGAAATCAGATACGCCTGATGAGGAAGCCGTTGGTGTGGATGTCGCCATCTTTTGTCGCTTTGCTGAACGTTCTTCCATTTATTTTGCAACAACCTCTTGTCGTTTTCTCATATATTCTTACTCCTTCTCCAAATCTTGATCGATACCTTCATTGATTTCTTGCCGTAATTCAGTGGAATTAATTGTGCTCATGACTCTTGTGAATACCTTCCTTACGTATTTCTGTGGAACAATAGTTTTATAGGTGAAAAGGCAATATTTTTCTTATTTCCCTTCATATAAAGTTTTAATTAATTTTTGAAGCATAAAGGAAAGATTTTTGATGAATTCTTTTTTCTAATATTATTGTAAATTTTAGAAGCTATCGATTGCAATTTGTTTCAACTCGATAGCTATTATGGTTGCCGAGAAATTTGCAAAAAACAGATTTTTTTCTGGAATTTCCAGGAAATCCAAAATCTTTTCCTGGATTTTTTTTGTGCGTTCCCGAGATTAGACCTTCCTTAACATAATGCCGAAAACCCGAACTCTCTAGGTGGTCTGGTTGAGGAGTAGATAGAAGTGCAAGATTGGTGTGCACAGACAGAACAGAAGTCATGAGTTAACAATCGCAATTTTGTCCGGTGGAAAATTGCGCTAAAAAGACAGGACAGAAAGGGCATCTAAACAATCCCAGTCCTGACATATAAGTTATACAGTAAACATTATACATCTTTAATGCTATTGACATAACCTTTTCGCCACATAGACTTTTCACCATCAAACTTTTTTATATGTTATACTTTGTCTTTGATTATGCTTAGACTTTCCTGTTTAGGCAATGTGACATTTATCATGTCACAGCTTTCTCTAAATCCGGTCTCAGTTCTGTCAGCGGGCATTACAGCTGACTAAAAAATTTACCCACTAGAGACAAATAGAAGCAGAGCTTAAAAAAGCCAGACCTGTCAATCCAATCCATTACTCCCTAGGCTGAACCATACGGAGTCCGTCAGAATGAGAGACAGCAACTTTTTTAAAAGGTCAGAGTTATTTTTCATTGACTAGGTCCCCTAATGGTCCATTTTAAACGTAACCAATTAACCCCAAGGATTACATTCAACCTAACAGACCCTTCATCATTACCAAGGGTCTAATAAAATAACAAATGAATTTAAGAACTTATAATAGGCCGCTTAAATGCAGTCATGTAAATGATGACCTTAGATGTTGCTTTAAAGTCGTACATAGCAGATCGAACAATATTTTGATAAACATCTAATTACCCAGGGCAAGGCAGTTTATATCCTCCGTGGTAAATTCACGTGTCTTGCTTCAAGTGTAATTCTGGGCTTAATGGCACTGTTGTGCATTAATGCTTCACTCAAGAATCTATGCATTAATTTGGCTCCTGTTCATCAGGCTTAATTATAGCCATTAAATGAATCAGATGAGCTGCTACAGTCAAGGTCACTGGGGTTTTGTATGGAGAAGGCTTAAGTGCACTATGGAGAACAAATGGTTAGTCTAAATTTGTCAAGGAAAGAATGAGTAATACATCACAAAGGGCCCTTTGAGCACTCCAAATCTAATGCTGAATAATCAATTATTAAATTCAAGTATGACTAAAAGCAAATGAAAAAATAATCTGAAATTATGCCTCTAATTTACCATATGGCTCTGAATTGTTTTCTCAACTTTGTAGAGACAAAACCATCAAATTGAATGAACTCAAATGACACCTTTTATAAAGGGAATCTTCAGAAACTTTGTGGCAGCAATGCTAAATTAAATTTAAAAAGTATTTACTCTTTAAATATTGAATGGAAATTTAATTAAACTATGCCTTGATTATTGATAGATTTTTTGAAATTATTGATTTGTTGATTATTATTTTTGATTATTATTATTATAGCTCTGACAAGACTCCTAACATTTCTTTCATGGTGCTGTGTGCAAATAAATCCAAACATAGAGGTTAACAGAATTATCAATTATCAAGAATAACTTCAATACACACATTGAAGAGAACACAGAAGCTTATCACACAGTTAACGTTAACAATGACGAACACTAAACTGATGAAACCAAGGGCTTAAAGACACAGAGAATGCGATCAACAGAACAAGGAACAGGTGCAAAACAAATTAGAAACTATGGTAACAAACAATGAACTAGAACTAGAACACAAAACAGTGACACAGGAAATGAAACAAAACACAAGACAGTGTACTTAAATTGATAGTTAATAATTAGTTGGGTTAATTATTCCTTTAAAGATGCACTCAGTATTTTTTCTCCTTAAAAATGATTAACAGCTATAATACTTTTGACAAATAAAATGCACATGAGATGAAGAAGATCTTGAGAGATGCTTCTAGAAAACACCCATCCAGGCTTTTGCAGTGATTGGTGCTGGAGGAGTGTTTTTAATTCATTCGGTCTTGATAGTTTTACTCTTTAATAAAACATTGTGTACATTTTGTGAATAGTTACAATAATTAGTATTTAGACAATTTAGACAATAATTACAGGGGGTAATACTCACTGTTATTCACACCATGGAAAATCATCCTTGATCACATACACAGTTTTAGAAGTTAATCAAGGCTATTCGTTCCCTATCCCATTGAAGTTTATGTGGAGGAATCTCCTCTAATGAGTTGAATTAGGTGTGTGTTAATAAATCAGCATCAAATCAACCACCTTGCACAGTTTCCAGAGAAAAACAGATGCTCCATCTATCTGGGGACAGTGGAATTATTAGACATTAAAGAGTCTCAGATGTGATAAAGCAGGGATGATCCCTGTTGCTGCTGCCCCATATACGCCAGCCCTGCCTCAGTGGATAAATCTGAAGTCAGCCATCAACGGTTATGCCATGTTCCGATAATTAGTCTAATAAGTCTTCCAGGATATCTATAAGCAGATGGACTATATCTTTGCCTGAGTTAAATCAACAGCTTACCTGAAGAAGAAAAGCAGATGTGTTGAGTAGGATGTTTCTGTCTACCGTTATTTTCCATTCAAGTTCATCACTTTGCTTGCTGTTCCAAAGATGATGCTATGCACACAATTGGTTAAAAGGTGGACACCTTCTATGAGGTCTGGAAATGTAAATAAATATAATAAACCCAAATTTCACAGAATTCTATAGTTAACTTTAACAAAGGATCAGAATTCGGTTGCCAGACCTGTTTCGAGTGCTAAATACAGTTCAAAATACAGTAAAAATAGTAATATTAAAAGAACCGTTTTCTATTTTAATATATTTTTCAAAAATGTAATAGTTAATAGTCTTGTGTTTCATTTCAGTTTGTCGGATACAGTCTTTGCATGTTTTCTGGTTAGCTAGAGTTAGTTTATATTTTATTGTATTTTTTGGATTATTTCATTTTTAACAAACACTGTGAAGAGACCCAGAGCCCATGCATATTCCCACCATGGAACCTGAGCCGATGCACAAGCCTTCCACAGACCCCCAGCTTGGGGAACGGTCCGTCCCATTGTCATCGCCCTCTGTATTGTCTGTACCTGAGCCAGTTTCCAATGATCTGTCCGTTCTGGAGAAAGAACTCATCAGTTTGCCTGTCAGGGAACAATAGCCCTTATACCATCCCCTTAAAGTCCTTCCTGCTCCACTGGTCCCGTCCGGCATGTTAGACTCGCTGGTTTTGCTCAGTTCCCTTGACTTTTTTCCTCCGCTGGTTCCATCTGGCGTTGCTGGCTCTCTGGCTCCCTCCAGTTCGCTGCCAAATCTCTGATTTTGTTAATATTTTTTTCTGAAGACAAACATAAATAATGATGGAAGCCAAAATATGAAATGTCATGAGACAAAGTAATCCACTGCTGACTTCAGCAATCCTTGTTGCATTCAAAAATGAACTCAAGCCATAAAATACAGGGATTCTGGTGTTAGGTTTTTAAAATGCTTTCTGATGTACTTAATGTAAACTTGGAACCAGACCCAGTGCTCATTATAGTAGGACATTCTAATCATATATATTCGTTGAACAGTGCTCAACAGAAATTTCTCACATATTGTCTGATAACAGCCAAGAAACAGTTGCTTCTGTTTTGGAAAAAGGTTTATCCTCCTGATGCTAAATTATGGCTTGAGGAACTGACGTCTACTCTACACCTGGAACGAACTAGATACCTTTTGAAAGGCAACATTGGACAATTCCACAAGATTTGGGACCCTTTCATCTGCTACCTCAATAGGAATGTTACTCCTTAATGCAATGTATTGTAGGCTGTGTATTAATGTCACGGGATTGTATATTAACAGGCGGGGGATGGGGTGTTGGTTATAGTTTTTTTTTTTTTTTTGCATGTAAGAAAATTAATCCTGGAACCAGTAATTATTTCAAGGTTATCTATTGTTTGAATAAAAAACCCATTTGACAAAAAAAAAAAAAAAAAAAAAAGAACTCAAGATGTAATAAAGATATCTCAATACAATACAATTCTGGTTCTTTACTATATGGTATCTTAATGCGTTTTGTGACAAGGTAGAGGTTTAAACTGCCACAAAACACAACCACTGGAGGAATGAACCATGGTGGAGCAGGGTTGGCAAAAATGATCTTTTATTCAGCCAAGAACTTTGGATGGGCAAAAGGAATTCAAACGTATAGCTTTTTCCAGGTCCAAAATTGGATTGCCACAGTCTCCATGTGCAATTTGTTGAATTTTTACCCATTTTTGGGGGTCAAAAACCAAAACGTGGTTCACTTTGCATACATCTGATACTTTTTGTCTGAAGAACAAATGTTGAAGTTAGAAATATATCAAAAATTGCATAGAACATACTTGCTGAGTGCCCAAAAAAAACATTTTTCCAAACTTTGTATGCCTGCCCCGTAACTCAAGTATTAAAGATATCTAAATATCCTTTTAGATTCTGGTTCTTAAACTTTTCTTTTGTCAAAACTGTTGAATTTTACCCATTTTACCAAATGTGGTCATTGCATACAGCAAACACTTGTTTTTAAAAAGGAATGTCTGAAGAACAAATAATGTTCTTTACTATTACTATTACTATTACTATTACTATTACTATTACTATTACTATTACTATTACTATTACTATGAATTGTTCCGGAGGTTAGTGAAGAAAGATGAACTTTGACAATGTTGTGCTGGCTTGATGGGCTGGCAGATTTGGGTGCTAATTATAAGGAAATGGTCTATAACAATATTCAGTTAATTAAGAAATCATTTTGATGAGACTTGCTACATATTGGGTTACATTAACTAATGGCTTGATCATAGATCATGCATAAAACCATATCAATACAAAACAATGTTCTGTATATATGTGTGTTCATCCTAGGGATGAGCCTCTAGGGAGATCCGTTTGGACCATTCCTCTGATGATACAGTTTGATTTATCAGTGATGGTGGTTTATGATCCAAGGCTTTACATATACATCGATACATCTTTCAAACTCAGCCTCGAAAAATTGGCTTTCTTTCCTCTTTTAACCCGTCCGTCAAGTTGTGATGCTAAATGTTTCGAGAAGCGTTCAAAGCAATCTTTCAGATGTAAATTCTTTGTTTTTCCTTTCAGTCCTTTCAGCAGAGCCAATTTTTCATCAGAGGTTTAATTAGCAATTATGCAAAGCCTCATCCCACTCAATGCTTGACATATTGACTCAACATGCATTCTTGGCATTGATGTTAACACAATTACAACTTAATTTGAGGGCAAATATGTATGTAAACTTATTTTTACACTCACTCACTCACTTTATTATTTTGTTAATTCCTGTTGATAAATGTGCACCTGTCGACGCAGGTGTTGCAAATATACATGAACATACACAGATATTGGTGCAAAAAAATTGTGAATCATAATTTTTGTCATACAGGCTCTATTCAGTGCTGAAAATAAGTTTCCGTTTGTGTAATATTTAATTACAAATTTAGTAAAATTAGTAGAGATAGAAGCGATGAATACTGAGGAGGAGATGAGAGGAAGCACAATAATAATAATAAAAAAATTATACTATCTCTACAATATTATGTTGTTCCTTGTGGCTGAGAACATACAGCAGAAGAAAAAAAGTACAGGGCAGGAGGTTGAACATTACAAGCCAAGGTTCTTTCAGTCATATTTGTAGAAATAGTTTAGTCAGTCCAATTCAGATTTCTGTAGGAATGCATATTTTTCAGCTTCAAGTAAGAATGTAGTTCTGTCAGCTCTGAAAAAAAAATATCTGACCATGTTTTAAAATGCATTCCTTAGAAAACAGCACAGGAAAAAGTCTGCATTTTATGTGAAAGGTCTGCTTTAAAGGTCCCATTCCATGGATTATTTTTATTATTTTATAATGTTTCCAGGGGTGCCCTTATAATGTTAGTATGTTTTTTAGATCAAAAATTGTTATAATTTAGAAATAAAAGGCATATTTCCTAGCCTGATTTCATTCCCTGGTTTGAACACTCTGTTTGAAGGGGCGTGTCTGCTGTGAGACTTCAGTGTAAACGCCCTCTGCTGTGATTGGCTGACATGCTTGCATATGAAATATCTGGCATTACATGTGGAACTATCTGGAAAACTTTTACTATTACAGCTATTATACGTTTTTACTATTACAGCTATCTGGATTAACGAATCGTGAGAAGTTTTTTAAGTATTTAGATCTATTCCCATCACATAAAAGTTTGCAGTGATGAGCACTGAGCAGATGACAGTCTGTTGATCGCGTGAAAGATCTTATCATTGCAACGCAGTTTCTGCACTATCACTAATGATTTCACCAATGCAAACATGAGGCATATAAATACAGTAAGAGCTTCGTTGTGCAGTGTAACAGCGTCATTGATTTCATAACGAGTTTTGGCAAGTGTCCAGATAAACTCGCGCTGTGTGATTGACAGCTTGGACGATTGGAAAGGGATTGTTCTTTGATCGCTTTCTGTATATTAATCACAGTTTAAGTTAGATTATTTTCATCCTACTAAGAGAAACGAACGATGAGAAGAGTGATCGCTACTTCCATATTAAATCACTACTTACCGCTTGCTGGAATATAGTTGAAATTGTCCCCTTCGTCAGTATGAAACGCTGAGAGAAGTCTGCTTGATATTATTCCAGGTTAGAAAAACAGTCCGTGGTGAAATGGACAGAGCAAACTAACTTCGAATTAAACTTTTGCGGTATCCGATTATAGATAAACATCAACCACGTCTGTTGACATTTCGCCATCAATACGCCTGTGTTCCTGTGGGCGGAGGTTACGGTTCTAGTGACATCATTAAAGCAGGAAGTAGAGGGGTGTAGTCCAATCCAGCCGTTTTTTGTAGTCAACTTCTGTTAAATAAAATATCTCGCTTGGCACTGAACTTTGAGCTTTATAATTTTACAGATATTATTTATACTCTAACAACAACATTACACACTAACTAAAGTTTGAAACATGGGATCACATAGAACGGGACCTTTAAGGTCCTTGCACACTGAGTCCGAAATTCTCGCACGTTAAAAATTCGGCTTCGTTTTTATTGTGGAGGACAATGTCAACAGAACATCGGTTTGTTAAGCCAGCTTTTCAAAAGAGCCTAACAGTAGTTACCCTGGGACAATATACATGCCAAACCACTCTAAAGCATCACTGCTTATTCCCTATATTGAACAAAAAGTGCTTCTTCAAAAGCCTCTTGGTTATTTCTTTGTCACTTTTCATTAATAATGCATTGTAAAAGTTGGATGAGCCCAATATACTGAAGAACTGCATAAAGCAAATAGCTAGGCTACCTCTTTTATGCGATATACAGCATAACACAGACACAAACACACACTATGACAAAATGAAACTGTTATATAATCTTGCAGATAATGATATTGGATACAATGTAGAGTTATAAAGAAAAGATTAGCACTTATAATAGGTGTGAATTGCTGAAATTTAAATGTCTGTGCTGATATGAAAGGCACATAAATGTAAATCTAATGGATTAAAATTATGCCTCTGCAGTGTTGATAACTTTCTGTGCTTCAACAGAATCATTTCAAGGTTCTTAAAATTCAGTCATTTTCAATTCTTTCTAAAGAAAAACAGCCCAAGGGTACCACTGGAGATGGCAATAAAAACAGAATCAGCGGCTCCGGAACCACACAGGACAAATTACTACCACAGCACTGTTGTGTCCATGAAGAAGAGAGAGAGAGAGAGAGAGAGAGAGAGAGAGAGAGAGAGAGAGAGAGAGAGAGAGAGAGAGAGAGAGAGAGAGAGAGAGAGAGAGAGAGAGAGAGAGGGAAAAGAAAACCTAATCTCATGCTTTGGGAATGAGTCTGGGGGCAACTTTGCCTCAGATGTCTTCCACAACCTAATTTTCTTCATGGCAGGAGGTATAGTGTTTACTGGATGTAATGAACATTATTTCCGATGAGGGTTTATTTATCCAAATTTGCATATGACCGCATTTAATAATTTTCATATTATAAATGATTATATGTGTCTGTTGTGATGTCTTAAGGCCCTGATATTCACGGCAAAGTTCTTCGTTCTTAGGGGTAAACAGAAGTTTGAAATACCATTGCAGCGGTATACTGTTGGTGAACGTCCCGATGCATCCCACACATACAGTATGAAAATATGTGCTGCGCGCTTTCCTTTCAGTAATAAAATCAACACAACAGATATGAGAGTGGTGAGAAAACATCAGTAAAGAAAGCATCTGATCATAGCGATGTGGATATGTTTGCTCAAGCTCTGCAATTCAGCATTCCATGCAAGTCACGTTTATTTATTTGCCTCTTTATACATAATGTTTTAAAGCAAGTAGTTCTGTGGTATTAAAAAGGGAAAAAACTGTGTCAGTGTCGTTTTTGAATAGAATAAAAAAATGTGTAGAAAATTCGCTTTTCCCCTACGCACCTGACCTAAGTTTACCTGGGCCATCTCCAGTCGACACCCAAGCGTCTACCCTCGACACTTAATAATATGTATATTATACTCTAGCACTGCGTCTACAGCCGACAACTGGCTTCGAGTCGAACGACGTCTCGTCCCTTTTTATACTAGTACTCGGGAATAGGATCTCTAGTGTCCTATAACCTGCAGCGCAGCATTAACTAGACAGACTCCAGACAGTAGCTTTGAATATGCTTTAATCACGGCCGGAGGATCTCAGACCAATTTCAGAGAGAATCCCACCAGCAAAAAGAATAAGAGCATGGCAGTAGTCCCGCGCAGCTGCATCCCAAACAAGTGTGCCACACAAGTCCTGAAAAGTGAAGCCAAGGCATATCTATCGCCCTCTGGTGACTGACTACAGAATAGATTTTAAACCCAGCCCTCTCCATGTAATCAAACGGGATGTGAGCCAAACTAAAAAGATTCAAATACACTTCAATTCTTTCTTTTTTTTCAAAGATGGTTTCTATCATTTTAGGTATAGTTCTCATCACGCAGACCTGTGTTCGTTTTTCCAATAAGTGTGGTTTTATGTTTTAAAACGTAAGAAAAGTAAGTGTGTAGCGTCATGATTGACAAGTGTGTTTGCGACTGAGTCCTTTTACGTGTGTGGGCGGGACAACAGTCTACCCCAGAATTCATTGCGTTCCGGATTACACTTTTAAATGTAAGTATTTGGTTTCAACTTACTCGAATATCTAATGATACAAATGTAAAAATAAAAATATTCTTTAAAGCGGTACAAATGTTGACATCTTATTAAGATGCGATTTTATATAGTTGTATACTCTTTATAATGTACATAAATAGACCATGGTGAACATATTTAGGCTGTTTTGTTTTCCAGGCGCTTGGTTCGGCCTTCGCTGACTTTGTGGCCCTTATGAACCGTTTTCACGGAAAAATAAATGCCTTTTTGGCCATTAATTAACATGACAATGGCGTTTGACGGCCTGAAAACAGGATTCAAAGTGCAGGTTTTTGAAGCGATATCACTATTGTCTCCATGTAAACTACAAAAACCTAATTTATTGCCAAAGGTAACCTCATGCACATGCGTACTACGTGTCCAGTCTATAGGCGCGTAGTGTTTCTTTACAAAGTGACATCGCCAACTACTGGCCTGGTAGCAGAATACAGCGTTTTTAATGAACGGGGATCATTTTGGCAACGTTGTCTATACATGAAAAACACAAAGGAAAAACGTTTCCGTTTTTAGTACATCATTGTCGTGTATCAATGTAAGTAGATGTGGCAAGCTCTTTCAGGACTTAATTAGCGCTAAACTTAGCAGGCACACTTGTTTCAAATGAATCATTTTCAGACCCCTCTCTTGCCATCTTTTTTAATCTGTTAAACAAATCGCTTTTGAACTGCATAGTTTGGATTCTGCTATGTGAATTTGGCACAGCCCTAAAAATATTGCCCCATTGCATGGCTTCAAAATGGTTGGCTGTCACGTAAACAGTCAGCCAAGAAAGAGGATGAACTCAACAGCGGGTCTTTATTGATGGGTGAGCACAGCATACAACACAGGTAAGCAGAGACAGAAGGAAATAATTATGTGGATGAATTGAGTATGAAAAACAGTCCTTTTACTTGCAGGTGGGAACAATGAGAAATGTAATCAACAGGGAAGTATAGAGTTACTGTAGGAGCACCCAAGGAGAACAGGAAAAGAATTCATGGGTGAATGTGCTGGGTATATATGCAATACTGATGTTCCCCTTCGAAAGGGAACTCGCACTGCGTCGAATGACGCTTTGGGGGAACGCCTCAGGCGTGACAGGTGTCTGAAATCACAATCAAATCACGGCAATCCTGTTGACCGGCGACAGCCCATGAATCATTAACGTGCGACCTGGAAGTATATAAGGGCGCCTTGCAAACACGACATTCACCTTATCGTCTGAAGGGACTGTTAGGCAGGCAGGCCCCGAGGCATGGCAAAAAGACGCAGTGTCTCGTTCCCTGTTCTCAGTGAGCTGCATCGACCAGCTGATCGCGGCAGCAGTCTGTTTGGTGGCCCGGAGAGCTAGATCTGTGGTGTGGCGCAGCTCAGTTACTGCCTCAGGGGCCCCACCCCCTGGTCGAGATCCCCCAGCAGAACGGCCTGGTATACCTGCAACACCGCCATGGTGTGCAGGGCAGCACCAGCCTGGCGTGTATGCTCTGCCATTCTAACTGGCATGGTTGGAGCTCTCAGTGTCAATGTCCGCTCTCATATCACCTCAACATTAGCGAGACTAGCCTGCTGATGTCAGTGGATACAGGCAGAATATGGGCTCTTCCACGTCCTCTCGATCTCAGTATGGAGATCGGGAAGAAATTGAAGGCTCACCTGAGCTGGTGGTTTATGACCGGGTAGAATCTGTTCTCATCGCGAGCGATTTCTCCCCCAGTGTGCAGCCATGGCAGCTGAAGACTGCCCACGCCGCGTTCCATAACACCAACCATGCTCAGCAATCACGGGGCAGGGTGGCTGAGAAGATTCAGGATCTATCCGATTATCACCACCCTCATCAGCCATCTCCTGTTCGTTCGGAAGAGCACTCGCTGCCGGACTAAGTTCTCTTTTTTATAGAAAAACTTTCATCATCCACCTGCAGCTCACCCTTGTCAGCCGCCGAATCGTCTGAGAGGATTACTCTCAAAGAAAAACGCTCACAATTTGCATAGACAGTTCCCTCGAGACTCTTCCTTCCCAGACAGTGTGTGTCACCTGGCGTAAAATATCTTGAGCACGGGTCTGCACACTTCTCAAAGCACTCAGCCTTCTCAGTGCATTTCATAATGGCCTGATTTTCAAGCGCTTACAGACAGAACAGTCTCTGAAAACGAAAAGATGAATGTCATGTTTTGCCAGATAAGATTATATACTTCCAGGTCGCACGTTAATGATTCATGGGCTGTCGCCGGTCAATAGGATTGCGGTGATTTGATTGTGATTTCAGACACCTGTCACGCCTGAGGCGTTCCCCAAAGCGCCATTCAACGCAAGTTCAGACTGCAGGTAAAATTAATGCCCTAAATCAAAAAAAAAATTTGCTCACATGTGACTCAGATCTGTTTTTCTCATGACAGTCTGAAGAAACACAAACCACATTTACAAATCAGATTTATGCCACTTCCATATGTGGTCCTGAATGCAATACAGGTCAGATGTTTTGCAATCTGAACAGTCATATCGGAAATTATTCAACTTTTACGTCACCGTAGATCAACATTCGTCATTGGTCTTCAAAGATTTTGCATACCCCAAAGTTATCAAGACAGTTGTGAAAGGTAGTCAGTGAAGACAACACATACATTTAACTGTATAATTTCTATACGTTACATACAATTAATGGCACCCCTGGTAAATATGATCAAAAATGGCAGTAAAAAAGAAATCTGCGTTGTTTATCCTTTTGATCTTTCATTCAGATCAAAAGGATAAAATGATAAAAGGATAAGGGGGGTAGGGGGTCACATTATGAAATAAATGTTTTTCTCCAAAACACGTTGGCACCCCTAGAATATCTCTGAAGTATATTCCCATTAATATTTACCTTTTTTTTAGCACACCAGGGTGAGTAGGAACATGAGATTGTCTAGCTATGACTTCTTGTTTAACAGGAGTTTAAATATGAGGAAACACAAAGGCCAAATTCCCTTAATCATCCATCACAATGAGTAAAACCAAAGGATATAGTTCTGATGTGAAGCAATGTTGAGCCGCCCTCCCCCTGAACCTCCTCCAGCTCCGGCATCTATTTGTTCTATTTTGTTGAGCATCACAAAATAGAAAATGGCTGTAAATATATATATATACAGTATATATATATATATATATATATATAATTGAAAATCCCTATTCTGACCATCAGGGCAATAATTAAGAAGTTCCAATCACCTAAAGATGTTTTATATTGTCTTAATGCAAGGTGAGGAGGAGAGTTTGTGGCCAAAGACTGTCCAAGGATCCCAGATGGAGAATTGCAGAGATTACTTGAGTCGTGGGGGTCAGAAAGCCTAAAAAAAGATATCAAACAACCCCTACATCACCACATGCTGTTTGGGAGGATTTCAAGTAAAATCCTCCTCGTTCCTCCAAAAATAAAATCCAGCATATTTCAAAATATTTCAAAAAATCTAAACCTGACTGCCTCTGCTAGAAATCTTATAATGGGCCGTGGTTGGATCTTCCATCAGGACAACAGTCTGACATCAAACATCAAAATCAACACAAAAATGGGTAACTGAGCACAAAATGAAGCTTCTGCCATGACCGTCCCAGTCCCCTAAACTAAACCCCATAGAAAATGAGTGGGCTGGACTGAAGAGAAGAAGCACCAACATGAACTTGTGAATGTGAAGGATCTGGAGAGGTTCTGTATGGAGAAATGGTCTCTGATCTCTTGTCAGTTGTTCTCCAAACTCATCAGGCATTATAGAAGAAAACTCAGAGCAGTTATCTTGGCAAAAGGAGGTTGCAAAATAATTATGGCCAGCGTGTTTTGGAGAAAAGCATTTATTTCATAATGCGATTTCCTCCCTCCACTTTCAATTCTTTTGCTTCAGTGAAAGGTTGTGCAATTTTTTTTTTTTTTAATGAAAGATCAAAAGGATAAACAATGCAGATTTCTTTTTTACAGCCATTTTTGATCATATTTACCAGGGGTGCCATTAATTCTGACCACAACTGTATATAATGTACAGACTTGTATGTGAGTGTTTGTCAGCAGACAAAAGCTTTGATTGTGAAATTACATTTCACAAATAATCTGGTTTTTGAATCTAAAGTTTAAACAAATAAATAAGGCAAGAACAGTATGCGACTCCCCCATGAAAGCACTGAGTTATCAGTGTGGAGCTTTCAAAATGCATCTTTTGTAAATTGTATCATAAATGAAATGTATCAAAGCGATTGAAAACCCTGTAAATTAAACCGGTTAGCTATGCAGACTCAAAGGCGGCCTTTCTTAGAGCACCGTTTATGCTGGAAAAGTTGCCATGGTGAGCAAGACTTCTGTGATCAGTTTGAATCAACCAGCAGCTAATGAACTTTTAACTCTGTCTGATGTATGATTCTTTTTCTCACTGTTCTCATTACGGATGTTTCATCACACACTAGCAGCCGGCTCCTCAGGCTAGCATGGTTATTAAGACCTAAACCCAGTGAGATGAAAAACCAAGAAAAAAGAAAAAAAAAAACTCACTTCTTTGGACTTATTGATTTGCCTTACCGGGGGCGAGGTGTTCGGCTGCCACTCTGTTAGGGGAAAGCCACCTACAAGAAATGGATGTTGAAACATGAAAAGAAAGAAAATTGAGATTTACGCTTTTGTGTTCCAGTGTTTTGTGTAGAATGGTAGGCTATGGATTCGATCACAGAGAAGTGTCTTGGTTATTTTTGCTCTAAAATTTCTGACGAGTAAAATCAAAATAATTGTTTTTGAGAGTTTGTTCAAATATATGATAGTAATAGGGATGGTTGACTTACTATAGCAAACACAATTTAAACATATTGCTGCATTTACAAATACAACTGTTTTTCAGTAACAAGTCGAAACAAGTAATGACTAGTGCTTTTTGGTGAGGTTAATCCTTCTTTATATTAACTCTCATAGGATCTATTGTTTAAACATATAGATCTTTTGACACTTATGCTGTGTTTGAAATAGAATACTTCCCTACTATGTGAAAAAGAGTAGTATGTCTGAATACATAGTAGACACTTTACTATCCCATGAGGCCACAGGAGGGGATTTATGAATAGAGGTGAAGCGATGCAACTGATGCTGGTAGGTCACGTGATAATGACAACATGGCAGATGTAGTACGACCGAATTTCATTCATACTACCCATATTCATACTATATAGACCATACCTTTTTAACAGTCGCAAAGTACATTCAAATTCAAATGTAGTCCCTGCTCAGATAGTATGCAATTTTGGATGCACTGATACCTGCGATTTCAGACTCAGCGGTAGTGTAAGTACAGGCATTTTTTCACAGTGACAATTTTCACATGATTTAACACCCAAGTGCACCCAAATTCAACTTATTTCTCTGTGCAGGAGATTTCTGGGTTACTCTTTAGTTACAGTGTAATAATACATTTAATTACTGAGTAATATCAATTAAAGCTGGGTTGCATATTTAAAAAATTATTCATATTTGTCCGTAATAAGTACATGTAACGTATAACAATGACACTGTAAAATTGTAATGTGAATGTTCAGTTTTGGTTCACTGTGTTCTGTTCCAGTTTTGCCTGCCTAAGTTAGTTTCCTTGATTGTTAATTAGTTTCCACACACCTGTTTCTGTTCAGTTTGATTACACTCTCCATGTATTTAAGCCCTGTGCTTCTTTAGTTCCCTTGTCTGGTATCGTCTTAGTTTAACATGGTTGTGTGAGTGTGTTCTCCTACAATCTCCTGAGTGTTCCTTGGCATCTGCAAATTGTTATGATGACTTGGAAGAGGACCTTTCCCTGATTCTCCCGCTGGTTCCGCCCAGCTCTAAGGCAACGTACAGTCACTGTCAGTCCAAATCGGATTATTTGTGTATCTGATTGGAATCTGATCTAAAATTATTAATGTCCACACTGAGTATCGTAACTGTTCAGGTCTGATGTGTTTGTCCATGCTGCTCTTGACTGACAGACTGACAGTCTGAACGTAGCCTAAGTCTCCTGTATCTCCAGAGTTCCCACCCAGCTTTCCTCTCCCGCCTCCTCTTCCAAAATCAGCCAGTTCCTTGTCCCCGCCTCCGCTGGTTCCCTTCAGCCCCTCAGCTCCTCCTCTGACATCACACTGTTGTGTGGATCTGACTCGGGTCTTCCGGTCTCCAGCTCCGCACAGTCAAGAGGATTGCTCACTATTGGCCGACGCTGGTCATGTGTGTGATGCGTGTGATGCTGGCCATGTGTGTGATGTGTGTGATGCTGGCCAATAGTGAGCCTACGTTCTGACGTAGCGCTGCGCTGTTACTAACGGTGGTTGAACTTCACTACTGAAAAGCTACTGAGCGTGCCGTAGATTAAGGGATGGAGGGCTGAAGCGCAGCAGATGGCCCGCAAGTCCGCAGTGCAGGTGTGGCAATGTCTGATGGAGCCGACTGACCAGGGGAGCCCAAAGACTCCCAATGGCCGATGGTCTAGCTTGTGCGAAGGAGTCTGGGAGCCGGATCGAAGAGGAGCGATGTCTGCCGAGGCTGCAGGCGAAGTTGTGGGCTCCTCTTTCCCAGGCGGAGACGTCTCCCAGCTGGCTCGAGATAGATCCATGCCACTGAGAGGAGTGGTGGATTTGGAGGGACTGGTGAGAGATGGCGATGAGTGGGTAAAGGGAATGGCTGAGGGCTGAGGACGATGGGAGATGACTAAAATTAGTCCAATGCAAAGGGTCCACTCGTCTATAGTGGTAGGGAGAGGGAGGCTGGGTGGGTCTGATGGGACTGAAGATGAAGAATCATTATCTTGAAGGGTTAAAAGTGGTGCTGCCAGTCTTACTCTCTCAGTGGCAGGAGGGTGGGCGGGACTCTCCTCCTTGCCCTCCGATTCCACAGAGGCTCCCTTGCTGGTGGGTGATGCAGCCGGCACGCAAACCTGGTCAGACTCGCGCATCTCAGGCTCCGTGGCGATGTTGGGCACAAATCCTTGGTGGCTTGGGCTCGCAACAGAGAAGGGCTAGAAGTCTGTGGTGGGCTCAAACTGCTTTGTTCTGACCGGAGGGTTCTGGCTAGGCACTGGGTCTGGAGTGGGGCTGGTGACGTCCTCCAGGGTGAATGCTGATCCACAGGAAACCAGCACCCACTCCACATAATCGGCGAAGCTCCCTCCAGGAGGTTCCCCGGACAACTGCTCTCGGGTGGTGATGTTAAGTCCCGCACGTAGAAATGTGCAGATGCAGTCGTCCAGGAAAGTTGTCTGAGGCACAAGATCCAGAAAATCTATTAAATGTTCCTCAAGGGAGCTATTTCCCTGCTCAAGGCAGAGCAGCTTGACTGAAACTAAAAAAACTAAAACCGAAGCAGAGACGATCAAATAGAACTAGGCAGCAAATAGAACTAAGAACACATATGACAAACGAAAACAAACAGAAGATAATGGTGACATTAAACCCTGCAGTTGAGTTCATTCTCCATCTGCGCATCTGTTGATACGTGACAAAGGTGTCACGAGAAATTACAAATGTTTCTGTTACTGCTTATATTTATTTCTTTGTAAGAATTTTTTTTGCAAAGAGGGAAATTAGAAACAATGCAGAAGTTAGCAAAAGTGACTGAATATACACTCACCTAAAGGATTATTAGGAACACCATACTAATACTGTGACCCCCTTTCACCTTCAGAACTGCCTTAATTCTACGTGGCATTGATTCAACAAGGTGCTGAAAGCATTCTTTAGAAATGTTGGCCCATATTGATAGGATAGCATCTTGCAGTTGATGGAGATTTGTGGGATGCACATCCAGGGCACGAAGCTCCCGTTCCACCACATCCCAAAGATGCTCTATTGGGTTGAGATCTGGTGACTGTGGGGGCCATTTTAGTACAGTGAACTCATTGTCATGTTCAAGAAACCAATCTGAAATTATTCGAGCTTTGTGACATGGTGCATTATCCTGCTGGAAGTAGCCATCAGAGGATGGGTACATGGTGGTCATAAAGGGATGGACATGGTCAGAAACAATGCTCAGGTAGGCCGTGGCATTTAAACGATGCCCAATTGGCACTAAGGGGCCTAAAGTGTGCCAAGAAAACATCCCCCACACCATTACACCACCACCACCAGCCTGCACAGTGGTAACAAGGCATGATGGATCCATGTTCTCATTCTGTTTACGCCAAATTCTGACTCTACCATCTGAATGTCTCAACAGAAATCGAGACTCATCAGACCAGGCAACATTTTTCCAGTCTTCAACTGTCCAATTTTGGTGAGCTCGTGCAAATTGTAGCCTCTTTTTCCTATTTGTAGAGGAGATGAGTGGTACCCGGTGGGGTCTTCTGCTGTTGTAGCCCATCCGCCTCAAGGTTGTGCGTGTTGTGGCTTCACAAATGCTTTGCTTCATACCTCGGTTGTAACGAGTGGTTATTTCAGTCAAAGTTGCTCTTCTATCAGCTTGAATCAGTCGGCCCATTCTCCTCTGACCTCTAGCATCAACAAGGCATTTTCGCCCACAGGACTGCCGCATACTGGATGTTTTTCCCTTTTCACACCATTCTTTGTAAACCCTAGAAATGGTTGTGCGTGAAAATCCCAGTAACTGAGCAGATTGTGAAATACTCAGACCAGCCCGTCTGGCACCAACAACCATGCCACGCTCAAAATAGCTTAAATCACCTTTCTTTCCCATTCTGACATTCAGTTTGGAGTTCAGGAGATTGTCTTGACCAGGACCACACCCCTAAATGCATCGAAGCAACTGCCATGTGATTGGTTGATTCAGGGGCGTAGGAATGACTTTGACATTGGGGGGGACATGAATCAACAACATCCATCCCACCACCATAATAGTAACATACAGTATGGTGAAGTGGTACAACATGTATGGAATCACAGCAAATAAATAAACAAACTCATCCAATTTGTTTATTATTAGACAAATATTTGTGGGGTGGCATTTTTCTGAAATGAGATGACAGAACATTTTACTTTTGCTAAGATTAACACAGAGCAATCGATTTCCAGCTATATCTATAGCTATGTGGCTAGCTTTAACGTAACGTTAGTTAGCACCTCTCGCAAAGCATAACACACGTGCCATTCAAAATTCCATCGTTGATTTAATCGTCCTATGCCTCGTATCCACAATTCAATTTTAAAAAGCTTGCTAATTTTAACCGCTTGACTGAGACTATTTTACCTCATTCAAAGTCGAGTCTTATTCCAGTTCAAAGCGGGTGCGCACCGGTAAAGTATTTGTATGTTCCTAGAGTAATGTTAACTTCTCTCTACCAATCAGATGCTCCGACTATAGGTGAAAAGTGAAGAATATGAAGCTGGTGATTATTCAAACATAGCATGAAATGGGAAGGTTTGACCTATCACTCTGGGTTTGACTTGCTGGCAAAACCGGATATCTTCTTTGTCGCCCTTTCAAAATAAAAGTTCCAAATGTACAGTTTTTGTCCCTGGCTAATTTTTGGGTGGGACACATGCAGCATTTTCCAATATTGAGGGGGACACGTCCCCCCCGTCCCCCCCGTCCCCCCCGTCCTATAAGAGTTGTTTTACAAGCACAGCAACTAAAATACTTAGTTCAATATAATGAATAAATAATCTTTTCATTAGACCCATATCCATAACACATTTTGATATAATAACTTTGATATAATTTGTAATCATTGCAGTTTTATAGCTGTTGTAAATAATATAATAATAATACATATAATTTAATCAAATATTCATTTTAAAGTATTAAAATATATCCCTGAAAAACCCATATTCGTCAACCTATAAAAAGCCCATTCATCTGGATCGCTCACCATCGTCCTGATTACCTTATACACAGTCTCACAACATAGTATTTAGTGAAGTAAAGTTCTTTATATATATATATATATATATATATATATATATATATATATATATATATATATATATATATATATTGCTACTTTTATCTAGAGATGACTATAAATGAACTTGAACAAATGCAAATTATCAAGGTATTCCAAAATATTGGAAAAAAAATCATGTTAAAGAAGTTTAGATTGTTAGTGTGTATTAAGAGAAAGTTTTAAGGTATGAAAAATGTTATAATACTAATTAAATTAAATGATAACTGTAGCATAAATTGTTAATGATCTGCTTGTGACTTAACAGTAACTCAATTTTTTATGAAGCGCGGTGAGAACATCTATAATCATTTGGATAATTACTGTTATTGAATAATATCAGTCCACAAATCTGACATGATGCAGCCTGGGATCATAAATCATTTACTGTGTTCATTCATTTGGTAAGAGGAGCACGACTGAGTCTGGGTTCTCCCAATGTTTTTTCTCAGTTTCTGTCACCTGATGGAGTGGGTTCCTTGCCACTGTCGCATTTTGCTTGCCTAGTCTACATTTTTCTTAATATTATCAATTTGACTGCACTGACACAATCAGATGAGAACAAAATTTGAACTCAATTGAGCAGGATATTGACACTATTGTCTTCTGTAGCTTTATAGAGCTCTGAATCTCATTGATGGATTTTGCTGCATCGAAATGGTTATTCAAATGAATTGAATCAACATTGAACTGACTTGAGCTGATAACAACACTATTGTCTTCTCTAGCGCTTCTTTACAACAGAATTTGTCTCGTATTTGGTGAAGCTTGCATCATTGACTCAATTTTCCTGTTCATTACCGTGAATCTGCTTTGAAACAATCTGTATTGTATAAAGCGAGCAATAAAGGTAACTTGACATTGTATCAATCACACATTCAATGCCAATTAAATACAATAAATATAGGCCTGCTAGCTGTTAAGAAAATGCCACGAATCGATGACTGATGATAAATTTAAAAAATAAAAACTAGCTAAATAAGGAAGTAAATAACTGAAGTCAAGTGAATAGAAAGGAAGACAAATACGCTATATAAGGCTAACGATTCATGATGCTGAATTTATTATTAGGGTACTGGATCTGGTTAGTTAAAGTGACATTACACAAAATGGCAAAATATATTCATTTGTGCTACTAGTATGATAACAAAAAAATGAGTGTTTTTAACTAATATCTTAAGACCCTATCAGGGTGGAACTACTGATTTGACGGAATGTTTTCTGAACGGAACAGTAATGGGACGCACCGCAGACACTTCCTAATAACACAGCTCGATCATTCATTACATTTAAAACGAACCAAAACATTCCACTTTTTCATGTAGTTTGACATATGGCTTCAACCATGATTCCGTACACTGTCAATATTAAACTGGCCGCAAGAACACTGACCGGAACCGTTAATTTACAGAACAAGACAGCAGTGGACTGGTGAGTAGCTTTAGCTTCTGCAGACTGTCAACACATACAATCATGATCTAACGTTAACCAGCAGAGTTTGACGGTTTCAACATTATCATCATCAACAACAACACATTGCTTTTGTAGACGTGTTTCGTAGATATATATATATTTTTTGAAAGTAGTCTCTTAATGTCACCAATGTTGCATTTACTTAATAAAAAATACAGTAAAAACAGTAATGTTGTGACATATTATTACAATTTAAATGAACTGGTTTCTGTTGTTATATATTTTACAATGTTTTCCTGTGGTCAAAGCTGAATTTTCCAAAGAGCTATATAAAATGTTCAGCATCATTACTCCAGTCTTCAGTGTCACGTGATCCTTCAGAAATCATTCTAATATGATTGGGTTCTAAAGAAACATTTCTCATTATTATCAATGCTAAACACAGTTGTGCTTCCTAATATTTTTGGGAATAAATTATTTAGCAATAATTTATTTTATTTAGCCTTATTCAGCAAAGGCACATTAATTACATTGTTTAAAAAAAGACAGTAAAAACATTTATGAAATTAATAAATATTACAAAAAAGTTCCATTTATAATAAATGCTGTTCTTTTGAACTTTATATTTATCAAACAATCCTAAAAAGCATTCACAAAGTATACATATTTTTTTTTACATCTTACCCCAAACTAAAAAAAAAAACCCCAAAACAATTTGAGTAGCTAAAATTGTTATCACCATTGATAATAATAAGGAATGATCTTAGAATGATTTCTGAAGGATCATGTGACACTGAAGACTGGAGTAATGATGCAGAAAATTCAGCTTTGATCACAGGAATAAATTTCACTTTACTATATAGGCTATTACAGAAACCAGTTCATTTGAATTGTAACAATATTTCACATTATTACTGTTTTTACTGTATTTTTGATCAAATGAATGCAGCCTTAGTGAGATTAAGAGACTACTTTCATAAACATTAAGAACCTTAATGTGTCCAAACTTTTGACCGGTACTGAATATATATATATATATATATATATATATATGAAAGAGAGAGAGAGAGAGAGAGAGAGAGAGAGAGCCTATTTATTGTCTTTACATTCATCATAAGTCAGCGGCAAAAAACAGTGTAGTTAATATTACAAGATTACACGCATTACACATACACATAGCCTAACACTCGTGTCTGGTTGTCATTAAAATCCATACACATTGTTTCTAAATGATGAAAAAATGGACAAAGATTTACGGCTTTCCCAATTGTTCTGTTTCAGTTTTTTTTTTAACTGATAGCTCCAGATCTTTGCATTAAATTTGTATTATAATATTTAGAAAAATAAGTAAAGTTGTGATGAGTGCTTGTGATGAAGTAGAATGTTGTTACAGTGAAATCAGTGTAGATTGCAGCAGCACACACACACAAATCTCGTATTTATTGTTTGCAGTGCTTCAGTTTAGACTGCAAATATGCTTGTGTGGTTCTGATGGGATGATACACACACACACACACACACACACACACATAAACATGTTTTCGGAGTTTGTTTGGCAAATTGGCATTGCTGATAAGGTTTGAGTTGTCACCAGTGTTTCAGCCTCCGGTTACGACAGCGGGGAAGTTCCTGTAATAGCCTAAATGTTTGTTCCCCATTGTCTCAGTTTCTAAATTTACTGGCTATTATTGTCAATCATAATGCAGATTTTCTGGTTTCATTATTTATTTATTTTTGGGTGGATTTTGAGTAAGTAACATAACTTCACATTTAGAACATTATTAACGGTATCCTACAATACTGTGTCTTTCATTGTCCATTATTTTGTCTTTATGATGAATGGTGTGCTGGATGTCCTGTCAGTTTAGGTCAGTGTGACTGGAAAACATTGACGTGCTCTGACTGAAACCTTGAAAACCCCGGGCTTACTTCATCAGATCTGGCTTTAGGTTATTATTGTGTTTGTCTTGTGTACTTCAACAGGCTTTGAGTTCTGATGTCTGTGCTGCGGGGATAGACTAGGTGAATTTGAGAGTCTGACTTATTGAATATTGTTGATAAGGAGGACCACACAATATTGGAAACAACGGACATTGCGATATTCTGTTTTACTGCGATATATACTGTATATTGCAAAAATTAATCATTCTAGGATTATTGGGGGGATTTTGTAGAGGAGTGCATTGCAAATAATAAACAAAATAAAAGCATAGATAAATACAATAGAACAAAGATACAAACGAAATGAACAGTAAAATAACACTGAATAGTCTTCACTGTATGAATTGAATATCTTTGTTAAAGCTATGAAAGTGATCTTCTCTTTGTATTTTGTTTTTTTTAACATTAATGACACAGACGGCAGCAGGAATTTTAGGCTGCTGTCACTTTAAGAGCTAATGCACAGATCCAAGATAATAATACATATTCATTTTCTTTCTCAATTGTTTATGTTCACGTAAGCCATAAGCGACTATGTTTACGAGGATACTCGCCGAGACGGGCACTTCGACACAATTTTGCTTGTATGTGTGTCCATTAAAACACACACACACACACACACACACATGGAAGAGGACATAATTAGGTGTTCATGTGCTTTCTGCGCGGCTCTGTTGCACTTAAACTGTTTAAACTGACAGGACCTAAAACATGTGCAAATGATAAACTTTCACTCTATGATGGTTAAACTTCGCAATTAATCTGTGAATCGCATGCGTTTCGAACCGTGGTGCCTGGTCCGAACGGATCACGGATCAATTACGATCTCTGTAGTAGACATTGCGCACATCGCAATACCGATGTTAGACCGATATATCGTGCAGCCCTATCATTGATTGATGCATTTAAAAAATATATATATTTGTTGATGGCTTGGTTAGATCAACAGTTTAATTGTCATCTGATCATAAACTGTCATAACCTTAAAAATAATCTTAAATTGGTTGAATCTCATGAAACATTCCAATAACGTGTCTGGGTCATATTTCAAAGAAAATGAAATTTAAAGAAAATGAGGATTTATAGGACCATTACATTTTTTGTGTTGTAAGGGATTTCTAATTTCTACGGAAGAGGATTAGGGCCAAGCGATAATAAAAAAATAAAACCATCTCGAGATTTAAGTCATTATAATGCGAGATTAAACTTGTTAAATTTCGAGAAAAAAAGTCGAAATACAATCTTGAGAATAAACTCATTAAATATCGAGAATAAAGTCGTTGTGTTTAGAGAAAAAACTCATTAAATTTCGAGAAAAAAAGTCGAAGTAATCGTGAGAATACACTCATTAGATTTCGAGATTAAAGTCGTTGTGTTTCGAGAAAAAAAGTCGAAATACAATTTTGAGAATAAACTCATTAAATTTCGAGAATAAAGTCGTTGTGTTTAGAGAAAAAACTCATTAAATTTCGAGAAAAAAAGTCGAAGTAATCGTGAGAATACACTCATTAGATTTCGAGATTAAAGTCGTTGTGTTTCGAGAAAAAAAGTCGAAATACAATTTTGAGAAAAAACTCATTAAATTTCGAGAAAAAAAGTCGAAGTAATCGTGAGAATACACTCATTAGATTTCGAGATTAAAGTCGTTGTGTTTAGAGAAAAAAAGTCGAAATACAATCTTGAGAATAAAATCATTAAATTTCGAGAATAAAGTCGTTGTGTTTAGAGAAAAAAAGTCGAAATGAAATGTAGAGAATAACGCATTCGATCAGTGTTCATTGCATAGCCTACTGATATCAACCTCATCGAGGTTTCGTGGTTTCCCAGGATACCATAAGACGCATTATTAATCGTTGTTGGTTGTGTACGCCTCCATCCACAGAATGTAACGACTGTAACCATCTATACAGCCATATAATGGCAATGCCGTACGGTTTTAATTTATCATAGCAGCTAGCTGTCCATATGCCAGAGTGCATTTGGGCCAGCGCAAGTGTACTGGCGTCTTCTCAAGCGTCTCCTTCGTCGAAATTCCACACCTTGAGGATCAACAAGTTTAATAATGCGTCTTATGGTATCCTGGGAAACCTCGATGAATTTCATGTTGGACAAAAGCGAGTACATCACGCAAATTGGACTGATTTTTTTCTTCTAAAAAGACCTAGCCGACCTAAGAATGTTCTATTCATTGTTACTGAAAGAAAGTCTAAAATATAGCTTGACTAAGTGATCCAACTCTGCCATGTCCTCTATCAGTAGGCTATGCAATGAACACTGATCCAATGCGTTATTCTCTACATTTCATTTTGACTTTTTTTCTCGAAACACAACGACTTTATTCTCGAAATTTAATGAGTTTATTCTCACGATTACTTCAATTACTTTTTTTTCTCGGAATTTAACGAGTTTTTTTCTCGAAACACAACGACTTTATTCTCGATATTTAACGAGTTTAATCTCGCATTATAATGACTTTAATCTCGAGATGGTTTTATTTTTTTATTATTGCTTGGCCCTAATCCTCTTCCGTAAATTTCCCATTCATATCTGTAATGTGAAGAAAAAAAAGCATGAAATAGGCTTTTATTATATCAGTTGTTTTGTAAATGTATTTGTGCATTAACTGTCCGCATTGTTAGATTCACCCTGGTACTGTTTTCTTCTTCCTTCTCTCTTTGCTCAGGGGATGGCAGGGTCTGATCGCTCAAGGCTGTCACTCCAGTATCCTCATCATTGACCCAAATACAGCTCAGACCATTCAGGTCCTGGAGAGACACAAAGCCAATGTGGTCAAGGTGGGTTTTAAATATCCTTTCTTCCGTTTGTCACACAGTCACAAATTGTTCACTTGACCCAAACAAAAGGCTGAATAGCAGATGTGTGCTTTTCTTGGTTAATTTGTTGAAACTGTGACAAAATTATTCACCATCACAGAAGTTGTTAACCATGGTAACAAGAATCACTGCAAAAGGCTGTCTACGCCTTTGACTGTCTAAAGACGTAATCAAGTTGGTTTCCCTATTCTCTCAAAGAAACGGGGTTCCCATGGTTACAGAACTGGGAATAGGAGGGAATTAGGTGTGTGTGTAATGACCAAAATCTTACGTCACGTTATGAGAAATTATATTTCACTTATAACGATATATATATCACCATAGAGTCATTTTTGTTATTTTATTATATTTTTGTTATTACAAATAAGCAAATTACAAACAACAGGACAAATACAATAGAACAAAGATAGAAATGAATGAAACTAAGTTTTTCAAGTACAGTATGTTCATTTAACATGTCATGTAGTAAGAAACACTACAGAAATTGAACAATCAAATCCAAAAATAAAAACACTGCACAGTCATTACTGTATGTATCATTTGATTCTTATTAAAGATCCAAAATTGTTGTCAATCATCTTGTCACAGTTAAAATCATCCACATTCAGTTTGATTTAATTTAATTTCCTACAGTATCGGAGAGAAATGTAGTAGCATGTTGTGGGTCTTTCATGCGGAGTGTGTTTGTGTTTGCACAATGATGCATGTAAAAGTTAATGACCAAACGCATCTTCATAAAAGTTCACAATGCGGCTGCTGATGAAAAACAATGTGGATGACATTGAATAATTTTTTTTTGGTCAAATTAGATACTGATTAAAAATCACTCAAACCTTCATCTAAACGTCTCTACTGCTGTCAGAAAAGGTATAAAAAAAAAGAAGACCAAAAATTCTCAATCTCTTTGACAAGAAAGAAACAGACATGTTGAGTGTGATTGACAGGAGCCAGAGAACCCATATTGCAAGTGACATCTGTACCCGGAAAGAACTTTCTTAGTTTGACATTTGTGAAATAAGTTGTATGGAAAACCTTAAATTGATTCAGACTTATTCTGGCACAGGATGATGAAGATTTAACCCTGACACCACCATTCAAAGCGACGTCCAAGTCCCGTCTCCCATCGATCTTTAGATAGAGAGGTAGATAGCAAAACAGAAGGAAGAATTAAGATCTATGAAACACAGAGCCATGTTAGGCAGTTCTCATATAGAGACAATTCAGACAAATCTGGAAAGGAAGATTAACTACATCATGCACTTGGTATAAAAAATCAAGGTCAGAAAAAGATGCAAAAACTCCACCAATCAATAAATCAGAAAACCATGAAAGTCCTTTTCCCATAAAACAAAAGCTGTGAGGGCACAAACAGATTGCTATTGCAAACAAGACCATAGAGAGAAGAAGCAGCGAGTATAAAATGTTATTTTAATTGCCTCCAAATCCTAAGAGAAGAGCAGTCAGCTGAATTTGAAGAGTAATTTGAGGGACGACTAGATAGGATTGTGCTTCTACACTTCACCGATCAATAAGAGGATAATTATACAACTGTGAATTTGGCTAATATTTGCCACCCAGCAATTAACCAAGAAATGAATCTGCCCTGCCATAAAGCATCTGATCATAGCAACGTGTGACGACCGAACAGAAGAAATGAGCCGGAGATTTCCACGACAAAGAAGGCGGAGCCTCACATATAGCCTCATGCCAGAACTGACAACTCTTATTACTGTGGAATATTGCAGTATTTATTATAAATGATTTATCCGTGCACATCATTATTTTTTTAATTCACGCGACTCGTAATCTTGAATCAAAATAACTTCCCCCTCCCTCTTGCAGCAACTATTCTCTTCGCTGGTCACTCTCACTCAACCTGTCACTCACATGAGATCCACCAATAGCAAACCACAACCATCCAAAATCATTTCACTCGGATATGTGGGGAAGAAACAGTCACAATAAGGAAGAAAAGGATATTGCAAACTCTGTTTCATGGTGACTTTCTAGACATAACCCACTGCGTTTTCGTGAATTCTCCACACGATGGCCATTTTGACGTAATCGTGTGTGTTTTTGACCATTGAAGTGCAATATGTCTTGAAAGAGAACTGAATTTCGGGATCGCATGGCACAGCTGACTCGATTGTGCAAAAAAGCATTCACTGAATGTTGTCGTAATTCATCATAGACAGAATTAAAAAAACATAAGCTCAATGATCATTTGATTGTTGTCAGTATTGCACATCCTGAAGTAACTGCGGTCATTGCAGTGCTGACTGAGAGGCTGTAGTTTATTCGAGCTGGTCTGTGTGACTGCAGGCTGCTTGACTCATGAGTTATAGCCTTCAAAGAAGCCTGCATTTGCCAGCACTGCTCTCTGACTTTGTTTTCCATCCCCGCTGTGTGCTTTCATAGTTTATACCATGTGACCACCACCATAGCTGCCAAAATGCAGGCCTGTCCACTTTATTCTGCAATGTAGAAGTAAAATATTTCCTATGAATGCACAAAACTTCTGATTCATTAGGCGCTTTAGGAAAACATCTAGATGAATAACAAAGTGCAGTAAACGGTGAAAGTTTATGATTGCTACAATACATTAAGATAATAAGAAATAACAGTTTGCAATATCGAGCCGTTTTGTAAAGCCCAAAATAACTGGAAATGACATTCAAGTTACAAATGTCTGTGCCCACTCTGGCATTACAAATAAGGTGGATAAAAGAGTGTAATAATATAATATAAATAATTATAAAAAAGCATAATGTTTAATATGTGAAGCAACATTGATGTACTACATTTACTCTGATGTATTGGTCTTTAGCACTTCCGTTTTGTTGGTAGTTCATCCAGTCCCTAGGGATTTCATTGGCGTGTTTAGGGCTGTCATAATTCCTCGATTAAAAAAAAAAAAAAACTCAATTGCAAAATACCGGAAGTGCCGCATTAAGGATGAGAATCCATGAACCACATTATTAAACATTTTTATAAGGCTGCACGATACATTTAAACCATTTAAAAATCATAATATAGCATAGTGCTATAGTGTGATTCAATTAAATAAGTGTATACAGGGCCTAAACCTAACTTTTTGCTACACCTGCCGATGGCTGGTGATTTAAGAAAATTACCGGCAATAGGGGTGTAACAATATATCGTGTCACAATATATCGCAATACAAAAATGCAACAATATGTATCGTGGATAGTTCACCCAAAATAAAAATTACCCTGTGAGAATTTTTTTTTAGTTTTCCAGAGTAATTAAACTACAATATATTATGTTGAATATAATGTATAATAATGGGGGAATATTAGTGGATCCTGAAAATGCTTATGTTATAAGTCTTATGTTACCAGTAAAAAGTGGCCTACATTATTTTAAATATATCTAGCCAGTGACAGAGTGCAAGCATATTCATCTAAAATAATTCTGTATTTTCAGGTTCAGAATCATGAATATATTTATTCTGGTGTCACCACTGTCCAAGCCTATTCATTTACACCCACAACGTTATATCAAATTTAGCATTTAATCAACAGTACATTTTTTTCTTAACCTTTTATTATATGTCTTCGAGTATCGCAATAATATCGTATCGTGAGTTCAGTACCGTGATATGTATCGAATCGTGAAATTAGGGTATCGTTACACCCCTAACAGGCAATGAAACGTTTTAGGCAAAACCAGGCAGTAATGACACCAACATTTTAGACACCAGTGAAAATACTCAATTATCTATTCCAATTTCGAGACCACAGCTAAAACTAATAGTAATTAGTAATTAACTAATATAACTAATATAAATGTAAAACATTATTAATGACAAGTAAACAGTCAAAAATAGAATAACAACAAATAATTCAATTAATGCAATAGTTTTTACAAATGAAATAAACAGTGCTTTATTAGGTTGGTTTTTCAAGTAGGTCTGACAGTAATTTTCAGAAATTTAATAAAGTAATCAAATGTAAAATAACACTGCATAGTCTTCACTGTATAAATTAGACATACATAAATCCTTAATTAAAGTTACAAAAGTAATTCAGTCAAGAGCAGTGAGTGATTTTCTCTGTATTTAACATTAAAGGGATAGTTCACCCAAAAATGAAAATATTCTCATCATTTACTCACTCTCAAGTTGTTCCAAACTGGTATGAATTTCTTTTTTTCTGCTGAACAGAAAAGAATATGGATAACCAAATAGTTGATGGGTCCCATTGACTTCCATAGTATGTGAAAACAAATTCCCGTGGAAGTCACTGGGGTCCATCAACTGTTTGGCTTGCAGGCTGTAAAGGCTAGAAACTAGCATTTGTTATGAAAAATAGCCGCCTAGGCGCCTACATATTTAGAAACAACAGCTACAACATGACACATCTGTAACATAAGTCTATGGGCCTAGCGAAAAATCTATTCCCTTAACAGATCTTTTAGAAATTCTACAAGTTAGTCAAAATGTACCATGATAGCTGTTACTAGAATAAAACGTGCTAACTAAGAGTGGTCATGAGTAGTTTAAAAAGCTTTCTGATTTATGTTGGTGCAGTATGATGTTTTCTCCTCTTCTCGTCAGTCTTTATAGATTATGTGGCTGTTTTAGATCATATTTGACTTTCGATGTACCATTTAAAAGTAGTAAATTTTCAACAGAATTCAAACGAGTCACACATTTTATCATCGACGTCGCTATAGAAACAGCACAGGCAAATGTTATCACACTGTGTGATACAGTGATTTGTGTATCAGTCATATTGGCTTCAGTCATGCTGCGCAGATAATTGGTCCTAGTTCAGTTTGGTTCAGTAATATTTCCATTAACCATGGTATAAAAATTAGGGGGGTTGTACTTGCTAGTTTTGGTTATTGGGAGGGGGAAAGGTTACCTCTACATCCATGCATACTACTCTACATTGAAACTGAATGACTTCTGGTCTGTCGCTTGTCGGAGATAGTAGAAAGGTGGCTTTAGGCTCTTTTGACTGGACCAAATGCTTAGCAACATGTATACAACCACTTAGCAACCAGAATGTACAAGTGGAAAAACTTAGTTTTGCTGTTGTGTCCTGTTTTGACTGCGTTAGGTAAAATGGTCCAGAGAAAACTACCACCACAGTCTCAGCTCACCCTACTCTCTGCGCCTGGCATCTGCGGATGCGGCAGGGAAGATCATTGTGTGGGATGTGGTGAGTGGTGTGGCACACTGTGAGATCCAGGAACACACCAAACCTATTCAGGGTAAGAACTCTTTTTACCAAGCTCATCTCAAAATAAACCATCTCTGTGCTGGTTAACCAAGAAATGGGGAAATTAAATATTTAATATACACTATATGGACAAAAGTATTGGGACACACCTCTTAATTATTGAATTCAGGTGTTTAATTCAATGCCACTGTGTCTAAAATCGAGCACCTATAGCCATGCAGTCTGTATGAAAAAAAAAAAGAAGGGTTGTTCTGAAGAGCTCAGTGAATTCAAGTGTGATACTGTGATAGGATGCCACCTTTGCAATAAGTCAGTTTGTGAAATGTCATCCCTGCTAGATATTCCACGATCATCTGTAAGTGGTATTATTGGAAAGTGGAAGTGTTTAGGAACAGCAGCAGCTCAGCCACGAAGCGGAGGACCATGTAAAGCCACAGAGCGGAGTCACCGGTTGCTAAGGTGTGTATAAGTGGCCAATGCTCCGCTGATTCCAAGGATGAAGAGTTTCAAACTTCATCTGGCATTAATATCAGCAGAAAAACTGTGCGGCGGGAGCTTCATGGAGTGGGTTTCCATGGCCAAGCAGCTGCATGCAAGTCTAACATCACCAAGTACAATACCAAGTGTCTCATGGAGTGGTGTAAAGCAAGCCGCAACTGCAGTCTGGAGCAGTGGAAACGTGTTCTGTGGAGTGATGCTTCTCTGTTTGGCGATCTAATGTACGAGTCTGGGATTGGTGGATGCCAGGAACACCTGCCTGACTGCATTGGGCAACTGTGAAGTTTGGTGCTCTTCTGGATAAACATTTCAAAACCTTGTGAAAAGCTCTCCCAAAAGCTCTTTGTTAGATAAAATTGGACATCAGAATGAAGTCAGTGATCAATGAAGAGCATGAAGTACCATCTTTAATATCAATGTCTATTTATTTAGAATGCTATCAATGTCATTAAAGTCCCTGTTGGTGTAATGGTCAGGTTTCCCAATACTTTTGTCCATATATGTGTATATTAATCATATTATGTATGATTTTCTTTGATTGGTTGATATTTCTAAAGTAGTGAATTTATATCATGAATGATCAATGGATTTTTAAATAAATGTATCTATCAAATGTATATATGCATCTTGGTAACTATCAACAGCAGTTATGAATCTTTGGTGGAAGAAAGTAGCTACACACACAAGACAGCTTTTTTTTGGGAAACACTTACTTTTCACTATTTCCTTATTTATTGACATACTTGTTCCGGTTCTTATAACCATCCATTTTGAAGTTTTCCTTTTTTTTTGACGTTATTGCAATTAATTAAGAATTAAGTACGTTCAATCCAAATTCTTATTACCATAATGAATTTTATATTTAATAGTCATGATTCACATTCTCGTTGTGATTTTCATGAAATGCTCATTACTGTAATACAGTAACTATATACGGCATTACATCAAAAATTACTCTAATACAATTATATTTTTACATTTACAAGTAATATGTTAAAGGTGGTGCAGCAAAAACTACCTTAATGTATAAATGCATAACAGTTAAAATTATGTATACATATTTTTTCTAGTATACATTTTTCAATACAGCAAAGAGTACTTTTTTTTTCTTTTTTTTTCATTACCGTCATGAGAATTAGTACCAAATTTGTCAGTTGGTGGAAGTTGTAAGAAAGCTTTATTTTCAAGCGTAATTGAGTTTTCTTTCTTTCTTTCTTTTTTCAAAATTAAAAAAATAATAATTTTACCCTGAAATGCCCTTGAAAAGCTTTGTGAGATTCACTCCAATAAATCTCTGAAACTTCCAGAAAACAAATGAATGAATGAATGCAAATCTCTCCTCAGATATGGACTGGCTGTGGGCTCAGGATGCTTCACGCGATCTTCTTCTGGCTGTCCACCCTCCCAACTATATTGTTCTGTGGAACGGAGACACTGGCACCAAGCTGTGGAAGAAGAGCTATGCTGAGAACATACTGTCTTTCTCCTTTGACCCCTTTGAGCCCTCCAATCTGGCATGTGTGTATTCAATCACATTTCTAATTGTAATTTGTGATGCACAGACGCGTAGTGAGAGATTCATTATTAGTGATGTTCGAATTACATGCTAATTCTTCTTTTGAATGTGTTCTTTCTCTTTGATTTGTTCTGATTCTCACAGCTTGGACTCTTTGTTTTAATGAAAAAAAAAAATTCAAACACAAACAATTAATGACTTGAGGGTGAATTGAATTTACTCACAAATCTGTCTGTCTCACTAATTAATCCCATTGTTATTTTTCACTCAATACAATGTTGTACATAGGAATACATTTAAAAATCATCAGTCTAACTGTAATTTACTGAACCTTTCAACATTGCTAAAATATTGGTTGCAGTATCTGTGTTTTGTACCAAATGGTATTGTACATCCCGAATAGAAGTCATTATTAAAGGATTAGTTCACTTTCAAACATTTTTTGCTGATAATTTACTCCCCCCGATGTCATCCAAGATATCCATGTCTTTCTTTCTTCAGTCGAAAAGAAATTAAGGTTTTTGAGGAAAACATTCCAGGATTTTTCTCCATAGAATGGACTTTAATTGCAACTGTCTCTACACGATCCCAGTCGAGAAATAAGGGTCTTATCTAGCGAAACGATCGGTCATTTAAAAAAAAAAAAATATATATATATATACGTTTTAACCACAAATGCTCGTCGTGTACCATCTCTGAGATGTGCCACGTATTACGTCATCACGGACATTTGAACCTTCTTTGAACACTGGTATAGTTGGTTGCCATTGAAGTCCATTCTGTGTAGAAAAACCCTGGAATGTTTTCCTCAAAAACCTTAATTTCTTTTCGACTGAAGAAAGAAAGACATGGATATCTTGGATGACATCGGGGTGAGTAAATTATCAGCACAAATCTTTTTGAAAGTGAACTAATCCTTTAAGGCCCGTTCACACCAAGGACGAACTGTAAAGATATAGGTTTAAATATAGTTCTCGATATTAAAGAATAGCAGAGTTCACACCTCAGCTGTAACAATAACGGCACAGAGAAACGATATTGTTGGAATAACTTTCAGAACAATTTTATCCAGTTGATGAATGATAAAAACATTGAGAGCCAATCAGAATCCATCCTGCTGTAACGAGCTCGAGCATTTAAAGCGGCAGATTCACTTAGAAGAAACAGAACGATATCATCCGCTGGCGTGGACGCTATTATAGTTGTCTTTATAGTTATCATTCTTGGTTTGAATTGGCTTTTAGTGCATACTGAATGTTTTTTTATAGTTTAACTGTCCATTCGCTCAACTGTTTCTCTAATGCCTGCCATTTATTTCTTCCTGTCTCTGTCATAGTGCTGACCAGTGAGGGTATAGTGTTCATCACAGATTTCTCCCACTCTAAACCACCGGGCAGTGGAGGCAAGAAGGTTTATATCGCCAGTCCTCATGCCAGCCCGGCCCATAGCAAACCTGCTGCGGCTCAACCCACCGGTGCCAAAAAAGCCCTCAACAAGGTCAAAGTGCTCATCACCAATGAGAAACCCACGTGAGTCTAGCTAGCACACCCCAGAAACACCATAGCACTCTGAGCAGCACATACCGAACGTGTGAATGACAATTTGGAAGAAGTTGGAAAGAGAGCGTTGAGTATTTCCAGGCCTGTCGTGCGTTTGTGTGTGACATTAGAAGCATGTTTGACCTTGTGTTATCTTTGTTTGTAAGCTGGGTGAGAATGAGGCTGGAAAATAGCTCAGGACCCTTGCCTACATCTAGTATTTAACAGTATTTTTAAAGAGCAACCCCTTTGATGACCCCTTTGAAAAATGTATGACACAAAACAGCCTTAACCTGTTAGCCAGCAACCCCACTTTCGAAAAATCCACAGAAATGGCATACCAAAACTAAAACAGGTACAGTTCATGAACCCTTTGCACTAAAAGCACAAGTATGATCTCATTTGAAAGCTGACACTTGGCAGTTTATTGTAAATTTTACAATGAATTATTTGCATAATGAATAAATAAATAGCTTCAAAATGTTGTAAAGTTATTAGAAATATATTTTATGAAATATCTTCATGAAAATTAAATTGAAGTTGGCATTGTATCAATCTAGAAATGCACTGCAGCTAAAGCCACGTGTCTGACCATGTTATATTTCAAATCTGAAGATAAGTCTAAAACTCTGTATTTAGTTAAATATTTTTGTATGACTTTATTTTGATTAGACTTTAAAATTAGACTTACATTTTTTATTAAAGCAGAAGCATATTAAATTATACAGTGCTGGAAAACATCAATTCTGTTGGTTGGTAGCCTTATTTCTCTGATGTTTCATTACACAATTTATGATAAAAATCTATATTTCATAAAATGGAACAAATTGTCATGAAAATTTTTTGACAGTTAGAAATGGTATTGTGTTGAAACTGATACTTGCAGAAATGTTTGTGACAGTGCCAATTATTATTATGATTTTTTTTTACCACTGCGGTGCTAAAGGGCCAACCGCTGACGGTTGACACTGATTGTAAAAGGTCAGAAGAGTGAATTTTATCTTCCACACAAGATATGAATAGCTATTTGATGCTCTGCTGCCGAAGAAAATGAAAACGAATTACCTGCGCCTGTGAAATGCGTTATACAAATAAACTTAACGTGCCTAACCCTAACCGTGTCCAACCAGCACAAACTGTGTAAACATTTTATTTGTGGTGAGATAAAGATTGGAACTAATGAGATAGGGTTTTTCTCCTTCGCCCTTCTAAAGGATGCGAATACAGGGATTAAAAGTGAACAAAAGAAAGTAACATTTATAATCCCCTCCTAAGGGGGACGTGAGTGAGGGTTTGGGAAAAGAAACAAGAGATTCCATGTCCAGAAGAACAGGCTAATTCATGGAAAAGGTTATTGTTAAATTTGTGGAAAATAGGGAAAACAGAATACTAAACCAACATATGGCTTAATTATATTTTAAAGCCAATCCCTACCCCTACCCCTACCTGTTAGGAGCGGAGACCCTGATGACACAATTAGTGTGACAACAACAAACCACAACTTGCTCCTCACACAGCGACTTCAAGATTAAAATTAGCACTAGAGATTGATTTGTTTGCTAGCCACCATTTCAATCTTTCATGTAAATGCAGCTCACCGAACATGATGTAAAACTCAGTTTTTAACGATTCCTGACTGTCGTACAGTCTGACATTAGAGATCCCACAGTGTGACATGGCTTACAGCTGGGATCATGCTCAGTTTCTATTCAGTTTTTATTAATATTTTTGATTTTGAATTGATGAATTCATTGAATTAATAATGTATTTATTTTACAATGGAAAGGCAGTGCAAAAATGAAAATTCTGTCAGTAATTACTCACCCTCATGTTGTTCCAACCCCGTAAGACAGAACGTAGGCTCACTATTGGCCAGCATCACACACATGACCTACGTTCTGACGTACAACCCAGAAGCGCTGGGCTGAAAATGAATAGTTGAATAAAGTCGTTTTTTTTGCGCACAAAAAGTATTCTCGTCGCTTGATAAACTTAAGGTTGAGCCACTGTTGTCACTTGGACTATTTTAAACATTGTCTTTACTAACTTTCTAGGCCGGCAAATTTCAATAACAGAGAAGCCTATGGAGGAGTGAGACAGCTCTCAGTTTTAATCAGAAATATCTTCATTTGTGTTCTGAAGATGAACGAAAGTCTTATAGGGTTGGAACAACATGAGGGAGAGTAATTACTTTGGTGAACTAAGCCTTTAAGTTAGGAGTAGGAGCAATAAACAAGTAAATTAATGTAAAATTTGTAGGTGGCCAAAAGATAACGGATATTGATACACTCACCTAAAGGATTATTAGGAACACCTGTTCAATTTCTCATTAATGCAATTATCTAATCAACCAATCACATGGCAGTTGCTTCAATGCATTTAGGGGTGTGGTCCTGGTCAAGACAATCTCCTGAACTCCAAACTGAATGTCAGAATGGGAAAGAAAGGTGATTTAAGCAATTTTGAGCGTGGCATGGTTGTTGGTGCCAGACGGGCCGGTCTGAGTATTTCACAATCTGCTCAGTTACTGGGATTTTCACGCACAACCATTTCTAGGGTTAACAAAGAATGGTGTGAAAAGGGAAAAACATCCATTATGCGGCAGTCCTGTGGGCGAAAATGCCTTGTTGATGCTAGAGGTCAGAGGAGAATGGGCCGGCTGATTCAAGCTGATAGAAGAGCAACTTGGACTGAAATAACCACTCGTTACAACCGAGGTATGCAGCAAAGCATTTGTGAAGCCACAACACGCACAACCTTGAGGCGGATGGGCTACAACAGCAGAAGACCCCACCGGGTACCACTCATCTCCACTACAAATAGCAAAAAGAGGCTACAATTTGCACGAGCTCACCAAAATTGGACAGTTGAAGACTGGAAAAATGTTGCCTGGTCTGATGAGTCTCGATTTCTGTTGAAACATTCAGATGGTAGAGTCAGAATTTGGCGTAAACAGAATGAGAACATGGATCCATCATGCCTTGTTACCACTGTGCAGGCTGGTGGTGGTGGTGTAATGGTGTGGGGGATGTTTTCTTGGCACACTTTAGGCCCCTTAGTGCCAATTGGGCATCGTTTAAATGCCACGGCCTACCTGAGCATTGTTTCTGACCATGTCCATCCCTTTATGACCACCATGTACCCATCCTCTGATGGCTACTTCCAGCAGGATAATGCACCATGTCACAAAGCTCGAATCATTTCAAATTGGTTTCTTGAACATGACAATGAGTTCACTGTCCTAAAATGGCCCCCACAGTCACCAGATCTCAACCCAATAGAGCATCTTTGGGATGTGGTGGAACGGGAGCTTCGTGCCCTGGATGTGCATCCCACAAATCTCCATCAACTGCAAGATGCTATCCTATCAATATGGGCCAACATTTCTAAAGAATGCTTTCAGCACCTTGTTGAATCAATGCCACGTAGAATTAAGGCAGTTCTGAAGGCGAAAGGGGGTCAAACACAGTATTAGTATGGTGTTCCTAATAATCCTTTAGGTGAGTGTATATAATATGCATTTTTGCATTTGTCTGTGCTTTCATAGACAAACAATTAAAAAGAATGTAAAGCTTGAGACCCCTGTTTCTGAAGGTAAGAATCGCATCCTATATGAATGATCCTAGTCTTTTCTGTGATTTCTGCATCTCGATAACCTTTAATGTAATATTCCATCTATTATGCAGCCCCAGTGCTCAGAGCTACAGGAACACTTTTATTTTCATGCTCCATCATGTTTTCCTGCTAGACTCGTGTGCAGACAGATGATGAGGCCAGGACATTTTCTCTCTCTCTCTCTCTGTCTGTCTGTCTCTCTCTGTCTGTCTGTCTCTCTCTGTCTGTCTCTCTCTCTCTCTCTCAATCTCTCTCTCTCTCTCTCTCAATCTCTCTCTTTCTCTCTCTCCTAATCTCTCTCTCTCTCTCTCAATCTCTGTCTTTTGACATTCAGTCAGTCAAACTGTATTTGTCTGATTCCTCCTGATTCATCTTTCTGGTCTTCCTCCATCTATGTGCTCATTGTTTTGCTCTGTGATGTCAGTGGGAGTTTTTCATGTGGTTTTATTTTCCATCGATCGTGTCTCTCACTGTCTGATTGAATGATAGCAGGTCTTAGTGGAGCACCTCGTCTCACTCTTCTTCTGTTCGCTGCTTTCTTATTAGCAGTCGGGTTTCCCCAACCCACGTCCCATTGCCTCCTACAGTCTGATTGATTCAGCTTATTCCCAGAATTGATTTCCTTCCTCTAAACCAAAAGAAAGCCCATTCAGATCTCATTAGGCCTGCAATTTAGATGGAATAGATAGTGAGAGAGCAACAGACACAACTGTAGAGTGAATTTTAAAGGGCTCATATCATAGTTATTTTTTTTCCATTCCACTAATAATAGCATTCAAGTTTTGCAACAAAACAATCATAATTTAGTGTTTCATGACCATTTTCCTCCCTCTTTATGGAGCGTACAGAAATCCTATTGCTATGCATAATGCAGTGTGGTGTTTTCATCGTGCGTTTCAAAACTTTTTTTTCTCCACTCACCTGTACAATGTGTTGTGGTCGGTCACTGGCCCAAATCAAAACATTCTAGCCTCTTTATATGGCTCGGCTCCCTCCTGTAAGTCTATCAGAACGTTTTGCCCATTTTATCACTAGGAAAATGATCGTAAGTCATTTTAGAAAAGTTATAGCACACCTCTCTTCAACAAGCTGCATCCTTTGAGATTAGGTTTGTTAAAATCCCTGATTCTCAATTTGAGCAACAGTATATGCTTGTCTTACACCACTTATATAAGAACCGGAATTTAATAATGAATGGTTGAAGCCAATAGCCTTGTGCGTAGCTCGGGCAATCCCATACACTCGGGCAATCCCATCACACACTTTTGCATTTCCTATCTGCTCTCTATACTGTCCTCTACATACCTGTCAACCCTCCCGTTTTTCCCGAGATTCTCCCTTATTTTACCTTGCTATCCCGCTATCATCCCGTTTAAATATTTTCCCATATTTCTCCTGTATTTTTAATCTTTCTATAAAAAAAAAAAAAATAAAAAAAAAATCCCACTGGGTGCAAACCAGTTAAAGGTATAGCGGAGGATTTTTTACTTTCGGGTGGATCACCTATACTATTGGTCCTCCTAATTGTCAATCATTCTGGTGAATCAATCAAACTTATTCAAAAAGTGGAGAGGGCGGGTCTTATCTTAAATTCGGAAAGATCCTCCACTATACCTTTAAGCAGAAATCCCGCCCTGCAGCTAATTTCATTGGTTAAGGTTACAATGATGGTTATGTAGATTATGTATTTATTTATGTTAATATCGGCGCAATTAATGTGTATTTAGCCTGCCCCCCCATCCCCCCCCCCTTTTTTCTAGCATGTTTCTGCAGAAATGCATTTGCAGTATTTGACCTTTAAGTAGCGCTTTAACCATAGACTTTTAATTCAATTCAATTCAATTCAATTCAATTCAATTCAGATTTATTTGTATAGCGCTTTTCACAATACATATTGTTTCAAAGCAGCTTTACAGAAAGTGCATTTCAGAAATGTACATAGAAAAATACCGTTAGTTAATCATGTATTAATTTAGGGCATAACATATCGCCAGCGTTGAGTCGTCTCTTCACAGGCGTCGAGTCGTCTCTTCACGGGTGTTGAGGCATCTGAAGTTTCCATGAGAGGCTGGATACAAACTGGAGCTGACGAACTCTATTTACCTTGGGACTAGCGTCCCGAGATAACAACAGACAAGCAGATGGGAAATAATTAGCATAGCTGCTGTTCATAATATTAATGCATTCGATCTGATTCAACTGTAGTATAAAAGGTAAGTATTATGTGAATGCTTGGCTAAAGAGATGCGTCTTTAATCTAGTTTTAAACTGGGACAGCGAGTCTGTCCCAGTAGTCTTTTAGTAGTCTTATAGGACCTACAGTGCCTTGCGAATGTATTCATACCTCTTTTTTGTTATGTTGCAGCCTTATGCTAAACTGCTTTTAAATGACTTTTTTCACACATCAATCTACACTCCAGACACCATAATGACAAAGCAAAAAACAGATTTGTGATATTGAAAATCAGGGCCTCAAGACAATTTGGGTATGATGCTACAAGCTTTGCACATCTGTTACTTTTGAAATGCGACAGTCTCAGCTTTCAAACTTTTTTTGTAACGATATTCAAACAATAAATGCTGTTTTGTCACTTTTTAATGTGGTGTGAAAGATTGATGTAACACCTCAGTTCAAGCAAAGCAGGAGCGCATGTGAACTGATAATCTCTTCCGCTTTACTAATAGTTACAGCACAAAATAAACATGAATGAACATCAGAAGGTACGTTGAAAGATATAGTGCAACTATATTGTGTCTTCACTGAGAAGAGGCTTGAGTCTGGCCAGTCTGCTGTAAAGTGTAAGTTTCTCCCAACCTCTATATGTGACCCTGGATCACAAAACCAGTCACATGTCGCACGGGTATATTTGTGGCAAAAGCCAACAATACATTGTATGGGTCAAAATTATCGATTTTTCTTTTATGCCAAAAATCATTAGGATATTAAGTAAATATCATGTTCCATGAAGATATTTTGTAAATTTCCTACCGTAAATATATAAAACATTAATTTTTGAGAGTGAATGCAGCACAATCGCCAACATAAATGGACAATTTTAAAGGAGATTTTCTCAGTGTTTCGATTTTTTTTGCACCCTCAGATTCCAGATTTTCAATAGTTGTTGAACCATACATCAATGGAAAGATTATTTATTCAGCTTTCAGATGATGTATACATCTCAATTTCCAAAAATTTACCATGTGACTGGTTATGCAGGGAGCTCGACCAGAGTGACCATCAGCTTCTTGGTCACCACTCTAACCAAGGTCCTTCTCCATCGATTGCTCAGTTTGGCCAGGACAGGTCTAGGAAGTGTCCTGGTTGTTACAATCTTCTTTCATTAAGGATTATGCAGGCTCCATGCTTTTTGTGAAACTTTGTAGTCTTCCTCAGATCCGTGTCTCGACACAGTGTGCTCTGCAGACAGTCCCTTTGACCTCATGGCTTGGTTTTTGCTCTGATATGCATTTTCAGCTGTTAGACCTTTTATTGAGAGGTGTGTGCCTTTCCAGATCATGTCCATTCAATTGAATGGATGCCACAGGCTAACTCTATCTGAAGTGTAAAACATCTCAAAGATGATCCAGTGAAATTAGAATGCTTCTGAGCTAAATTTCAATTGTCCCAGAAATGGGTATGAATACTTATGCAATCATTTTTTTATTTTTATTTTTTTATATAAATGTGCAAAATTATCACAAATATGTGTTTTGCTTTGTCGTTATGGAGTGTAGATTGATTGTGAAAATATAAATAACATAAACTTAAGCAGTTTAGCATAAGGCTGTAAGTGTAACAACAAAATGTAGAATTTTTTTTAAAAGAAACGAATACTTTTGCAAGGCACTATATATAGGACCTAGTATATAGTTATCAGGCAAACTTATCAAAGCGAATATTGATGAGTAGCAGTCAACCTTGCTTTGCCAGTGGGCTAGATCTGAAGGTTGCAGTTGTTGGTTAATCTAAGAAAAAAATGAATGTTCACAGGAACAAATTTAGGACATAAGTGCAACTTATGTCGACCTATATGCATTTGTTATTTAGAACAAATTCAAGCAGCATAGTAAACTTCAAGACAATTTCCTGTTGGCTACACAGCAGGCACATTTACACATTTAATAGGTGTGCTGTGCAGTTATTTATTTCAATGAATCTTGTTAAAAATGTTTGCCATAAAATAAAGTCAGGGATAATTAATGCAAGGTATAATCCACAGCTAGGTGTGCATAGCATTTTAAAGCACAATGTGGAGGCAAAGAATTCATTGCAGGCCATTTGTCACATGCAGGTTCATGAGTTTACGCCTGACACATTTGCGAAGTGTGTTGTAAGCGCTTTACGTTGTGAAGTGTGACGTTAGTGCTTTTGAGGCCATTAACATGCTTAAATGTCTTGAAATTTTGCACACACGTCAGAACCATTGGCCATTAGGCCCGGGCAAGAGGAGCCGCATGGGTGGGCAGGGGAATCTACAGCGCACCCTTTTGCACTGTACATAAAATTAGTTATGCTCATAAGTTTTCCTAACCCTTGCAGAAAATACAAGGCAAAATAAGAGGGATCATTAAAATAAAATATGGATTACGGTTTTCTCTGGGATTGGAAATTAAGGCAAATTGTGTGTTTTTGTGCACATTCTACAGGAAAGAAAACGCAAAAGCATAAATGGTTCTTGAAAACTTGTTTTGAACAATCAAAAGTATGACATACATTTCTTTAAGGTGATACATACAAAGTATTTTTCATTAAAAATGATTTAAACCCACATTTATTTATTTTAAAATCACAATTTTAATAGTATGAAAATGTTAAAAAAAATAATATAATATAATTGAAAATGAAAAAAAGAAAAATTTTCGATCATTAAAAAAACACAAAAAAACATCTATCGTATTCAGCACAGAAAAAACGGGGCCCGGGTTAGCCAGGGTTGACTGTATAAACAAATGTAGGCTAAATACAATGCATTATAGTCTACTCACCAAAACTACTGATTATTTGTACTCAAAATCCATCCTCCTTTCTTTCCTCAAGAAGACTTCAATTACACTCTTGTACAGATTATCTGTGCATTTCATTTCCAACAATAAGTCCCTTTCTATCGCCATCAAGGCTAATGCTGAAAGTCGAGTCTGTCCAGTCTTATTTCTGTCATAGCTTTTAATTCTCTTTGGGGCTGAGAGTGTCCGCTCGACAGAAGCCGTGGACACAGGGACAGTCAGCGCCAAACATGATGATGTGTACAGCTGGCCCATGCTCTCACAGAGTTCTCTGCTGAGGGAAAATCAAGGAGATCAGCTGGACTTTTGCCTTCAAAATCAGTCATGGCATACATTACAGTCAGTTCTGTTTTTAGCCGGGACAGATCGAACAGTGTTCTGTGACTCTGTGTTAAGTATGTGAGTATGTAAGTATGGGGTCGAGGAGGGAGAGAAACATACATTTTTCATGGTCTTGAAATCTATTCCGTATCTGGCGAAGAATGTGGTCCAGAACAGTGCTGTGGAGTTGGTGGTAGTATGCACAAAACTCCTACACCCTTGCCAGACAGAATTGTACATCCAATGTTTTGCTCTGTAGTATTGCAAAAAGCACATCTGAATACTCAAAAATCCCATTAAACGTGTGAAGCAAAAAACAAAACTCAAAATCATCCAGATGTGCATTAAAGGTGTTCTAAGCGATCCCGGGAGACGTTACTTCTTGTTGACGTTCGAATTGTTGTCAAACAAAACGGAGGCTAGCTAGACCCTCCCTCCTCCTCATCCCGTCTCCTCCCTTCCGACATAAAGGAAAGTCAAAGAAACGTTCATGTTGTATACACCAAAGTTAACGCTGACTGCATAGTTCTAGCTTATTACATCATTGTGTTGGTTTGGCGAACATGAACTTCAATTTAAAAAGAAAAATGGATTTACCCACCAGTTCTGCAAAAACAGAGCAACTGAATGTCGGATTGGAATCCCTTCTCCCGGCGGAGTTCTCGCCACCTTTCAAAGGTTTTTCCGATGTAAATTCGGTACTTCGTGCATTCCTTATCCTTGTCCCACTTCTTTGCAATTTGTTCATCGGAATTTTCTCTTTGGTCGTGTGTCGGCCATAATTCAAACTTCCCTCTTCATGCTTCTCTCTCCTCCACACACCAGAGCCGTTCATGTGCACGCGCACTAACCCCCCAAACCCCACCCTCAAATTCTTCTTGTCGGTTATTGGCTGGAACACTGTTTGTTGTGTTTCGTGGTGCGGGTGAGCCCAGTTTGTTTTTGTTGCCGTTTGTGGAGCCTGGGCTGTCTACAGAGACCGCGTTTTTTTACAGTGTGTTCAGGGGACAGGCAGCTAGCGGATAGTGAGGAGATGTTTGCTGTATGTGACAAAAAATGTTTTGGCCTAAAAAACACGTGACATCACTTAGAGCACCTTTAAATGCATCAGCACAGAGTCCTCGTCATACTCATCATGATGTTCCAGTATGTGGTGAAACAGCTCCTTTAGGGCATCTCTCTTCTCAAAAACTGTGCTGACCAATCTTGATGTGTATTGCCACCCGTTGGTGCCACACAAGGAAGACGCCGCTGGCAAATTTTGTCCAGTAGTTGCATGCGCCTAGGCCCTAGGGGATCTGGGGTAAAATGCAGCTAGGTGGGCAAAAAATATCTTGCATTAAGCTTTGAGGCCCCTTGACTCAGTACTAAATTCAGTCGATGTGCATAGCAGTGTATGAGTAAGGCCATAGGTGCCCTCTCCTTAACTTTAGATGACATGACTGGTGCGCCATCAAAACACTGTGCCACAACTTTATCTAGACATTCATATTCCTCCAAGAAACTGACAATAAGAGCAGCAATGTCATCAGCTCGCTTGCCTCTTGTAACCTCTTCAAATCTGACAAGTCACATAACGCAGTGCGAGCTGCGCTGCATTACTCGCGTCTGTCGTCTCGTCCACCATAACAGCGACGTTAACAGTGCTTTATTAATCTCCTTTTTATCTCTTCTCCCATCTCTTCAGCAATGCCATTAATCAGGTCGTTTTGTATTTTGCCCGACGTCCCACAAAACACTTTGTTAGTGGACAGGTGGTAAATGTAAGTCTGTGTTGTTTTCAGCAAGAAAAGAAAGAAGCTCCAAATAGTTGCTTCTATTTCTGGATCCAGCGCTTTCATCCCAAACGAAAGTTCTTGTTTACCCCAAAATATGACTCAATCTTTTCAATATTTCCCTATTTTTCTTCACCTTTCCGTTGTGGAGCTCCGTTTCCCTGCGCACCTGTTCATTGAGCTGTAGATCCACTCAGGTTTCCCCAAACGTTTTCAAAAGCACAGTTGCTTGTAAATGTCCGGCTGTGCTTTGGTGTCTCACTGATGCCTTGGTTAGACAACTCAAGTTTGCAAACCCAGCGTGGCTCCAAACACCAAGTCGATCGACTGCAAATAACAGGCATTCCCAGCAATACAATTTGCAGTGTTCCTCGGAGGCTCCTGAGCCAAGGGTACCGCATTGAAAGTGACAGGTAAGCCCTTTCCCCGGCTGGGACAGGCTTGCTAGCTTCGGGCTTGGCCGACCTTTCCTCACAATATCCAGCTTTTCTTGAAAAGTCCGTCTTGAAAATGGCTTTGTAAGTAAATCTGCGACCAAATCAATTTCTTCTCCTCTGTCAGCCATTGTGGTTTGGAAAATAAAAACAGCGGTATTTAACTGCTGCATGAATATATTTCTATCTTGTACAGTTCGCTACAGATGTGTTTTGCTAGCTCTGAATACTAGTAATAGTACGCACTCTGACCATCCAATCAAAGGACGTGAAAAGGCAGACGTTATTGTAAGCCTGCTAGATGGCCACGGTGTCGTCATCTCGAAATCTGATTGATTATCTGATTGGTTAAAGCGCACAGTTTCATTGCCATTCATTTTTAAGCCACAGGCGCCCACACTATTGTTTCTGAAGGCCTCAAGGCAGATTTCTTTGACCCTGGCAACACATGATGGCTGAAATCTGATTGGATAAAAGCTCTAACATAAACATACACTATGAAAGTAAGGGAATAGACTATTGGGAATAATTTAATACACATTCTTGGAAAACATATATTTCAGTGCAAGTCAGTGATTCTGATAGTGTTTAGGCCAGCAGAGAAGGCCCACCACTGTTCCCTAAATAGGGAACTAAACACTACGTTAGTAGCTTACGCTTTGGGAGCACCGCGGCTGTCTACATCCTTGGTTAAATCTCTCTTCCACAATCTCCACCATCTCCTGCAATACAGTAAACTCTATTACCATCCAGTTATTTTCATGAACGGCTATTATTCTGAATTGCTTACCTGTTTTTACCATCTTCCCATCTGCTGCATTGAAGTCTATCCTTATTTCTACTAACCATCTGTCTGAGTCTGATACTCCGTAACACATGGGCTCAACAAAAGACCCTGAAAGACCATCTAAGACCACAGACAGGTCCCAAGAAGGAAAAGTCAGAGGATAGAAAGGTCTCAACCCGTGGATAAAACTAGAAACAAGTGATTGTTTACCCAAAGACATATTCCCTTAAAGACAGACCAGACTTTGGAGGGTGGCATGAAGAAGGGCAAATACGCTTCAGTGGTTTAACTAAAGACTCAGTTGGGGATCGGGGTTCAAACCAGCTCCTTCATCCATGTGCTTGAGAATATCTCTGCTTTGTAACTCTGTGAGACAGCCATAGTGTGCAGCATTACCAGCTGCCATGTTAGAGTTCCCAATCCTGCAAGGTTTTGATGCCAGTCGAGGCCGCAACTTACAGGAAGAAGCCGGCGAACTTATCCTCGATTGCTGGTATGCTAATATACATCTGATGCACTGAACCAATTTCAATTACTGTCTGGCCCGGTTTCACAAAGATAGACTTTGACTATGGCTTAGATATAGTAGATAGTCAGACTTCAGATAGACATCTAAATCAGACCGTTGCACAAAGCACTTAAGACTCTTGACTATCTTAAGTAGGACTACACTGCAATGCATTCTGGGTAAAATAAGACACTTTTCAAAACAAAAAACATGGCGGATAGAGGAAGCGCATTCAACCGCTCAGTGCAGTTTACCCCAGCAGAAAATATGTGTTTGTTGGAGGAGTATAACAGTTACAAGGACATTTTACTTTGGAAATTTAGTGGAGAATGTGGTAGCAAGAAGAAATGTTTCAATTATGAGCCATTTTCCCTTTTCTTTTGGCTGTTTGTAGTGTAACTGATTGTTACTGCTGGTTGCCAAGGTAACACAGAGTCTTAGACCTAAGTTAGCCTGGGTTAGGTGTCTAATTTTTTTGGTCTAAATTAAGTCAGTCTTTATTTTTGTGAAACTTAGACTAGTCTATGAGCACATTATAGACTTGTCTAACACTATAGACCGCTCTAAAATAGCTTTGTGAAACCGGCCCCTGCTTCTAAGATCTTGCAGTTTTCCACAAGGAGAATGTGAAATTGAGCTGCTCAAGTACAAATAATAGCAATGAAATAACTTTGAAGAAAGCACAGGCCATATACATCTCTTCTTAAAGAAGAAATCTAAGGCGTGATGACGTGGACATACAATACAATGGTTTGGCGTGTCTATACAGGCTTCAGACAATCGCTACCACCCATAGAATCAGCTACTATCGCAGCATCGAAGTGAACCTATCAAAGGGAACATAATGTCTGTGTATTTTTAGCTGTAATCATTATTTTTTTCAATTCACTCTTCCCACTCTGTTACAAACACTTTTGTAAACACGGATGATAGTCGGGTCAGCCTTGACTTTGGGTTTTAATGATGCTGTCGCTGTGGGTAGTGTGTATTTTTTTTTTCCTCGTTATGGAATAAAGCCTCATATCTGTCCCTGTTTTTTCTCTTCGCAAGCCGAAGGCCACACAAGCTCGAGGGCCCTTTTCAGACACAACTTCTCTCTGTAGCGTAAAATAGACAAAGTGGTTGTTAAAAAAGAACAAGAGTGTGTGTGTGTGAGAGAGCAAGAGCATGCTTGTGTTCTTCTGAATGCGCATGTAGGAGTGAAGAATGAAAGACTTGGCTTAGGGGACACTGTTATGGATGACCACAGTTCCTCAGGACCACACACCTGACCAATCCCACGCTCGCTGCCAACCACATACTCCCTGCCAACCCCGACTTACTTCGTGCTCTTTTAGTTCCAGACAAATCCTTTAATCATGATTTTTCTGTCTTGCACTTCCTTTGCTCTGGCATTTTAAACCTGATCATTTTAAAATGTCCATACAAATAACTAGGGAGTCTGCAAGAATATTTTCTCATGCATGCTGTTCAGGCCGGCTTTACGGCGTTATGTGGTCAAATGTGACATAAAAATATTTATTGAGATTCACCCCATATGATTTTGACTGATTTTTTTTATCATATATTAAATATATGTGCATTACTATAAGTGTACTTTGTTGTTTTGTTTAGTTTATTTTTACAAAATGAAACAATTAATAAATGTTTCTGCATGCCAAAGATGATTTCCATAGGGATTAACGTGTTTAACCTGAGACATTCCTTCAACCAAACTCAGGTCATGTTCACACAGCAACAAAATACAGTTGTCAGTCCTGCATTTGAGTCCTTAACATGGTTGTGTTCAGTTTGGTTAATTATCACATTGGGTTATCACATTGCACTCTTTGTGTATTGCTTGTAATTGGTTTATTTGTTATTACTGACTGTTTGCTTGAATGTTTTGAATGTATGTATTGAATGTATATTTAGTTAATTGAAAATTACGTAGAAATTACAAACATACAATTGTTTTTATTTATTATTCCTTTGTAATTATTTAAAAAGTACTTTCAATCAAATAAGTAAATAAATATATATATATTTTAATTGAAATCGTTAACTAATTAACTAAAGGCACAGTGTGATAGAGACCCGAACGGTCACAAGGAGAATCGCACCATGAAGTAAAAACCAGGGCGATGTTGGCATCCAAAAAGATGTTTAACAGCAGATGTGCAAAAATGTGCAAATAAATATGGTAAGAGAAATACAAGATGTTATTAATAAAAACTAGAACTGTTGTGTACTAAAACAGTACAAACTCTCCTCTTTATCTGAGGCCAGAGTTTCAGTGCATTTATGCAGCGCTTTAATAACCTTATTCAAATCTCAAAAAGCATGATCCACCCAGTCCCCCTTCCACTAGTGACGGCAGCCTTAAATACACACATTTTTCTGCCTATTAATTGGATTAATTTTTTTTCTAAAATGAACTCTTGCTTTACCATGATTAATAAATACACAACATGATTAAGAACAAGAGTTAAAACAAATCAATAAGTACAAAAAAAAAAGGACGGATAAAACCAACACATACATTTGCACAATATTTCCATAAATAGCTGAAATGAGCAGTGAGCACTGCAGTTCATGCTCTCCTGAAGGCCACTCCCACTCAGCTAAACCGAGAAATATAAAACAGCAAACCCCACGTTAATATTATAAAATGTATAGGAACAGTAAAAACAGTGATGGAAGACAAATTCAGTGTCTCTCCATCACACAGTATGTAGGGTGAATTCAGGAAAAAAGTGTCCCGATTCACCCTAAGTTTCGTCGCTGGTGGTCGCTTATTCAAAACTATAACAATATGAGCGTGAATGAGCTTTGATTCGGTGGAATCATGGGAGTTCAGCTGAATGAAAGCAATCCGATGGGACTCAGGCAGAAATCATGTTTCATTGATGAGCTAATGTATTAAAGTTTTATTAATGTTACTGTGGTACAAATCAGGGCGAAGAGAGCCGGAGGAGCTTATTTGCTAATAAGAGACAGATACATGTGCGACACATCGGCCTCGAGTCCCATGGGATGACGACAGTGAAGGGTGAGAGAGGACCAGGCCTGGGATATTTTACGTTGCTGTGTTAGGCCCTGTCCACACGAACATGGGTATTTTCAAAACCTCAGCTTTTGCTATGTGGTTTGGCCGTTCGTCCACACGCAAATGCAGTATCAGGTCACTGAAACCGAACCTTTTTGAAAACTCCTGCCAGGGTGAAGATTTTCAGAAACTCTGGTTGCAGTGTTGTCGTGTAGACGGTGAAAGATTTTGGATCGTAACGTCGTGTTATCTTCTTTGTTTGACGTCAGATTGTGCACCGGTATCTCCTTTGTTGAGGCGAGTCTGTGCAATGGCGGATCTAGCCAAAAATGTGCTGCTAATAACTGTGCTAACAGGGCTTATCACATGTATACAGATACATGCACAGTTCTCCCGTTATTTTTGGAGAACAGAGGCGTCAGATATGCAATACTACGCAGGACAGCGCTTATGACCATAGACAGTAAAAGAAATGGACACAGCGACCCCATAGACTTCAATGGAGAAAAGTGAAGCAAATTAGAAGCACTCACTTCCTGATGGCTGAGCGTACTGCGCAGCCTCAAACTGAGCTTGATGACGTAGATGTGACGTGAGCAACCCGTCTGTCTTCTAGTAGCTGTGCCGAGAGCAATCTGAATCATTCCCTTCCGAAACTTGCAGAGACGGAGAGCGTGAGGAGGTGTCCATGAGCTAGGAGCAGGAGAAACTTTATGACTCTCTATGGGCTTCTCCCTTGACTTTATCGGACTTTATGCCCTCCACGTCCCCCCGACTGACTGCGAGCTTCTCCTCCTGTCTCTACTGTAATTTCCAGAGAGTCACGTGGTTATGACGCAATCGTTAGCCTATTTTTACAAAAACTGCTTCTACGGGGCCATAACGTAAGATACAAGGTCATGGAGCCTTTTATACATTGTCGTGTTTCTTTAGAAATAAACAATGGACAAATGGAGTCTTTAAACGCCTTAGATGTAAAGTTATTCGCTGTCAATGTGACGCCAAAATGAATGGGAGTCAGTGGAATGCTAACAGCAGGTGATGGCTTGTTAGCCAATGGCGGCCCCCGGGGATGGTACGCTTTCCAGGTGCTGGATTACCCCCCTGCTTATGACAACACGTTGTTAGCCTACCGGAACAGGTAATAACCTTTTTTCAGGCTTCTGATTGGCCAACATGGCTTTACGGTTAGGGTTATATCACCACCTGTTGGTTTGGCATGCTCTTGACAGCACTTCATGGCATGTGTTTGTGTTTTCATGTGGACAGATTTTTTTTAAACCGTACTTGTGTGGACGAGAAAAACTCTGTGTACGTGTAAACTAGGCTTTAATTCTGCTTATATGCCGCAGTCGGCCGCTGGCGCTCCTTTAGTTGTTTATGTCTATTGCGATTAAAGTTACATTTAATGTTTGCCGGTTCCCGCCGCCTTCCTTCTTCACCTGTGCAATGAGGAGAGATCGTACACTGGTTAAAAGAGCTGGTTTCTCTGGATTTTGTAACATTGTTGGAAACGTTTGGGATAATGTAAGTACTCAAGTCAACAAAATATATAACACTGTGCTAGTGGTTTTTGGATATTTTAATACAAAGATCCTACATATTGTGCCTTTAAAAAAAAAAAAAAAAAAAATGTAGACCAGGAATGGTCACAGAGTATCGAAACCGAAACGAATCTTGAGGTGCCTAACGATTCCCAGCCTTACTCAAGTAATGACTGCACTTCTCAGTGTCTTCTATAAGTGCTCAGATGTCCTCAAAAGTTAAATAACCATTAACACAACTTTCAGTCAGGAGTCACTGCTTCCGACAGCTTGGGATTCTATTGCAGGAATATTATAATGCCATATACAACTAGGCAAGATGAATGTGGTTAATAGCTGTTTTTACATAGTTTTTTTTTTTTTTTTTTTTTTAGAAACAATTTAGCATTTCTGTGTTCTCATTTCTCATTTCTTTTTTTTCATTCATGTATTTTGAAAGCAACTGGATCACAGCATGTGTAATTTATACATGCTTTTGTTTGTTTCATCTGCGACTCTCCTAGAGACAACATTAGTGTGTGTGAGGGTTGTTATGTACCAGTTTTCAGAGGGAGAAATGATCATTTCCAGGGCTGCAACAACAAATAGATAAAATTGATAATAAATGATAATGGGAAAACCAAACATGAAAATCGATTGAGTCTGCACGCTGTGCATGGAAAACATCCGCCAGTCACTTTACTTTACAGTGGTGAAACAAGCATTGCCATGGACAAAACATCTGTACTGGTTCATTTTCTGTTTCATGTAATTACTCTCACATGACAGGCAGTGCATTTATCATTTAAAGACACACACACACACACACACACACACACACACACACACACACACACACACACACACACACACACACACACACACACACACACACACACACACACACACACACACACACACACACACACACACACACACACACACACACACACACGCACACACATATATAATGTTAAGAGGAATGAAGTGGACAAAAAGAACATGCAAACCTATTAAAACTAATGTAATGGCACATTTTTTGTCAGTCTTCACTTAAATGTCACATGATCCTTTAGAAATTATTCTAGTATGCTGATTAGCTGCTCAAGAAACATTATTTCAACTTTTGTGGAAACTGCGATACATATTATTTATTTTTTTCAGGATTATTCAATGAATACAAAGTTCAAAAGAACAGCATTTCTTTTAAATATTTAGCTTCTGTAACGTTATAAATGTCTTTGCCGTAACTTTTGATCAATTTAATGCGTCCTTGCTAGATGAATGCATTTAAATCACACCACCAGCGACAATGCTAAATCAAGACATAGTGATAATTATCCAACCCCATACATGCAGACACTGGCAATATCAACAACTCAAGTGTTGATTGCTGTATTTCACATGGAATTAAAAAACAAAACAACAATTGTGCTTCCACTCCTTTATTATGGGGTTAGAATTGTTGCATTATTCCAAATGAATAGATTGAGATTCACAAACAAATGCAAAGAGATTCACAAAAATGTATCAAATTCACAAATAAATAGATTAAGATCCACAAATAAATGTAAAGAGTTTCACAAAAAATTATAAAACTCACAAAAATAAATAAATAAGATTTGCAAATAAAAAATATATATTTACAAATGTGTTTTATGTCACAAACACAACTCTGCCTGGCATTTATTTGTGAAGCGCTTTCTGTGCATTTGTGAATCGCTGCAAATCTATTTATTTGGAATAATGCAACAATTCTAACCCCATACTTTATCTCTTTATGAACTTTTTTAACCTCCCTCTGTCAATGGAGGGACAGAATCTCTCAGATTTCATTAAAAGATCTTTATTTGTGTTCTGAAGATGAATGAAAGTCTGACGGGTAAATGATGACAGAATTTTCATTTTTGGGTGAACTAACCCTTTAATTGAGAAGCACAAAAAGATCAAGTAGTCAGATAGTGACGACACCAATTACCCCACAGCAATTGACTACGCAAGACCATTTACTATTGAACACCTTTGGATAAAGATGCATAGTGATCTGATTTGTGTTGTAGAAGCTGGTTGGGCCATGGATAAACACTGAAGCAGGATAAATTGATGTTTTAAATGTGACCTGTCTATGTGTGTGTGTTTGCAGGGCTGAAGCAGTGACTCTTAATGACTGTCTCCAGCTGTCATATCTGCCATCTAAGAGGAACCACATGCTGCTGTTGTACCCCAGAGAAATCCTCGTCCTAGACCTGGAGCTCAGTCAAACCGTCGGAGTGGTCGCCATCGAGCGCTCCGGAGTGCCTTTTATACAGGTGTGTGTGTGTGTGTTAGCCAATGTAATAGACTGCATGCTTTAATAGAATGGGTACCTTTTTTAGTTTGATAAAGATGTTTGATAATGTTTTAATGAACTACATTGTGCCATCTGAAAAAAAAAAAAATAGATACAATAGATACGGTACAGTACACACGGGGCCTAAAACTAATTTTTTGTCACGCCTGCCACAAAAGAAAATTGACCGGCCAAAAATATTTTTTATCAGCCATGACACAAAAACAGGCAGTTATGACACCAACATTTTAAATACCAGTGAAAATTCACATTCCTCTATTCCAATTGGATGCCACAGCTAAAACTACTAGCTTAACTAATATAAATTGAATAGCCTACATCTTTAAAGACAAACAAACAGTCAGTAATAAAATAAGAACAAACAATCAAATTAAAAGCACAAATAAATACAATACAGTACATACAAATAAAACAGTGCTCTTCAGCCAGGTCTAATAGTTTTCAGGTACCGAAATTAAATAAATTAGGCTAATCAAATAAATAACACTGCATAGTCTTCATATCCTTTTAAAGTTCAAGAGCAGTGAGTGTTTTTTCTTTGTCCTTTGGTTTTCGGTTAACATTAAACGTGTGTTTGCGTTCACTTAAGACATAACAAACTACGTTTACTAGGATACTCGCCGAGACGGGCGTTTTTTTACTTAATTGTTACTCGCCAACTGGCGACTGACACCATTTCATACAGTCACCAATGCACTTGGCGAGTGTAAATTTTAGGCCCTGAGTACACACATTTACACAAATAAACCAAAAATGAACCAAAAACATTTCAGTGCAAGACACATCAATTTCTTTGCTTGTCGTGCACCGTAAACACTGTGGTGGCTGTTAACAGACACTCATGCCACACAGATAGTGCTTCTCAAATGAAGAGCATGGGAGACGTGATTATTTCTCCTTATGCTAAACACGAGCAGAAATGCTTAAAAAGACACAGAGACTCCTTGACTCTGACACCTCATTTACGGCACTCATTCAAGCGGATCGAGAAGCACTTATCAGAGATACTGACATACAGACAGAATAATATTGTCACTATAAATATGGGCGAAGCGCTATTGTTCTGTGGTGGCTAAGCCCAAATACGGCTAGAGTGCTCAATGTGGAAAACATTAACCCAAATACATCACTGCTCCTGAAAAAAGCCCCCACAAAAATACTACCTGCAGCTGCAGATATCAGTAAGCTACTCTCTGATAACTCGAGCAGCAGGCATGGGAACACTGCGGAAAGATATCTAACAACAGTTTGTGAGTAGTATGGAATTTCAAAGTCAATACCGAGCCAAGTGTAACTGTATAAGGAGTAAGTAAGAAGGCAAAGCTTTATATGTATTGCACCTTTTTAAAAATATTGTTTAAAAAGTGCTTTACCTTAGAGAAATACATGTGTGCATTCACAGAAATGAAAATCATACGTACACACAAAATAAATCAAGGAAATGTCCTAGTGAACAAAAGTGTTTTGAGATGCTTTTTAAAAGTGCATATTCAGCCAGTCGGTATCGTGCCGATACTGAGCTCATGTACTCGTACTGTAAAAATGCTCCGATACCAACAACCGATACCAGGCAGCGTTTGCACACTTGTGTCCAGACAAAGAAACACGGACAACAGAAAGTATAATGGGGATAAAAAAAGAAGGCTGTCTATGAAGTAAATGCATGCTTATTAGTGGAATATTAAATTAAATATAGTAACACATAGCTGTGGTGGGCGAGCTGAGAAAAACGAATGAAAGTATTGGTATCGGACTCGTTCTGGAAAAAGTGGTATCGGTGCATCCCTAGGGCAGGCTAGCAAATAATCAAAAAAATCTAATAAAATATGACCTCCTACATGGGACGTTTCGTGAAACAGTGATTTTGAGATACGCCCGTTTCCAGCCTCAATATCTCCTGAATTTTTTGGTTATTTTTATTTTCTGAAGTAAAAATGATACTTTTTAAATAAGTTTTGATAGTTTCAGCGGGCTAAAATAACAGACGGGGGCTATTTTTACACAAAAAGGGTCTAGAACCGCCATGTCGTTCATAGACACTTGACACAATGCTCAGTTGATGCATTTTTAGCAAATTAATTCCATATTTACACAGTAAAAGTTGGCATCACCTGTTCACTGTTGTTCACAATTATGTACACATATGCACTGTACATGTGTGACACAAATGGCACTTGTTTTTAGAATGATCCATTTAAATGTAATTTCTTCAGCATCTATGTGCATTCGATAATGCCAGTGTGTCTTCTGATCTGTTTTATTGTGTGTTGTTGATTAAATTTGTAATTAAACAAATTAAATTTAAAGCTTCCCGCCCTCCCTTCAATCAGAGTTCTGGCAAACATACACACACACACACACACACACACACACACACACACACACACACACGCGCGTATGCATTAAGTGTTATAAAGCACTTGTCAGGAAGGCAATTTGCATGACTGATGGTGCAGCTGCAAGCTCTCATACTCTGAATCTAGGTTGACCGTGGGAGCCTGGCATAAGCCAATAACACACACTGAAGGCTCACACATTCGTCCTAGTTCTTCTCTTACCAGAACCCAAATACTCACAACCAAAGCTTGTTTTTAATATTCAGTGTACATAGAGGCAGATATGTGGTCCATTTGAATATGCAAAACAGATATTGTTAAAAGAACAGTTTACCGAAACTCATTATCATGTTGTTTCAAAACCATATTTATTATTTTTCTTTTAACAAGAGCTTGGACAAGGAGTTGTGTAGCATGCGCCGATAGGAAGGATCCTCGTGATGTTAAAGGAACACGCCGACTTTTTGGGACTTTAGCTTATTCACCGTATCCCCCAGAGTTAGATAAGTCCATACATACCCTTCTCATCTCCATGCGTGCCGTAACTCTGTCTGACGCACCCACTGCTAGCCTAGCTTAGCACAAAGACTGGAGGTAAACGGCTCCAGCTAGCATACTGCTCCCAATAAGTGACAAAATAACGGCAACATTTTCCTATTTACATGTTGTGATTTGTATAGTCACAGCGTGCACGAATAACAAGGTCACATGAGGCACAGCCATCTTCTAACCGTATACATACTGGGAACTATATTCTCAGAAGGCGAAGCACTGCTACTTCTGCGGAGTGATTTACTCCAACTCTGAGCGAACTCTCTGCCCCTCACCACGGGGCTTCTCAGGTGCTGCGAGCAAATCACACCGCCCAAGTAGCAGTGCTACACAACGTTATTTTGTCACTTATTGGGAGCAGTATGCTAGCTGGAGCTGTTTACTTCCAGTCTTTGTGCTAAGCTAGGCTAGCGGTGGGTGCGTCAGACAGAGTTACGGCACGCACGGAGATGAGAAGGGTGTGTATGGACTTATCTAACTCAGGGGGATACGGTGAATAAGCTAAAGTCCCAAAAAGTTGGCGTGTTCCTTTAAATATGGAAAATCTGCAGGACTGCAGTTCTAGTTATGTGGTCTGTGAAGTTTAACTGGTCGTCAATCACAACTCCAAGGTTTCTGGCTGTCCTGGATGGAGTTATGGTTGACAAACCTAGCTGGATGGAGAAGTTGTAATGAAGCGTTCAGTTGGCTGAGAACACAAGCAGTTCTGTCTTTGCAAGGTTGAGTTGAAGGTGATGGTCCTTCATTCTGGCTGGCTAATAACTGTCAGTGGACTGGTAGTGGGAAACTTACTGTTTATTGCCTTTTTTTGCTATCACATATTTTAGTATAACCATCATAAATTAGGTATCATCCGGAAGCTTAAATGCTCCAAATCCATCCTATGAAGACCATTTTGAAATTAAACATTGCGTTAACATGGAAATTATATTAAAAACCTTTTAGCAGGCTTAATGTTTGTGATATCTACTGCAAATTTGCAACACAACTTGGTTAAACATATGACGTCGATTTTTTAATATCAATCTTAGAACTTTTTTTACTTCAGTACATTTGTTTTAATGTAAACTTAAACTTCTATAACTTTTTTACATTGTCCTATTTTGAAGTGCCGTCACTTCTGCAATAACCTGCTGAGTTTCTTTAAAAAGAGAGCAACCTTAGGTCTGTATTCCAAACCATTCATGAATTACAAACATTTAAGGTCAGATCTGTGCTAAACACGGGGTTAACAGGGTAAGTGTTAAAAAATAGCAGTGAGATCGACAATAGAGCTTCATATTTGGTGCTTATATTGCATTATACTGTGCCTTACATATATACATAAATTAAGACTGTACATTTTTGTGATTTATATGATGTCTCAAATTTGGCTGGGAAACATTGAAGCCTCTAATGCTTTCTGTCTTGTGTGTGTAGGTGATTCCTTGTGCCCAGAGAGATGCTCTCTACTGCCTCCACGAGAACGGTTGCGTCACCCTGCGTGTGTGTCGCTGCACAACACCTTCTCCTAATGAATCAGGCAAGACAGCCTTTGTTCCTTCACATCTGTTCTTCAGTCTGGGGCTGTGGCATAGAAGTCATTTTACATCACAATTATGGTATACATAGTTAGTTAGTTACTTTTATTGTCCATAAGGTGGAAATTTGTGTCTGGCTTCTCCATACAGACATCAACACAACAAATTCAAACTATATACACGCATAACATTTCATCGTACACACACAAATATACATTCCCATATGTACATCTATATATGCCTACAAATCCATGTCTACTTCAATTCAACTTCATGACTCAGCATTTACTGTTGGGACAAATTACATCTGATACACATTTTTCCTTGCCCATGGTTGCCTAAAAACGGCTCTTTGATGGTAACAACTGGAATTGAGAGTGTAGGGGATGAGAATGATCTTCTGTAATGCTTTTTGTTTTATTTGTAATATATGAATATCATTTAGTTGCCTTTGTAATCCTGTTTTCTACATTAAGCACTTTAGATAATTTTGCTTTACATTTAGCACTCAGTTTTCCATACCATATAAAAGTCCCTGTTTTGTGGTTGTTCCAGTGACTGACCCAGAGCAGAATGTCCAAGAGTTGGTATACGATCTCCGCTCCCAGTGTGACGCCATCCGTGTGACTAAGACCGTGCGGCCCTACCGAGTGGTGATCTGTCCTGTCAATGAGAACAGTGCCGCCCTGGTGGTCAGTGATGGAAGGGTGATGCTGTGGGAGCTCAAAGCTCATGCCAGTAAATCTTCATCCAACCTGAGGTACAGTTTTTCCAAACATATTAAAGTACTGAATATGAAAACAATGGGTTCTTCAGTTTCACATAGATGATTAATACAACCCCCCCCCCCCCTGCAAAACCTGTTGGTAGAACTGATTTACATTGGTAGACATGTAGCAGACTTACACATTTTACTATAATGAAAGCTTTGCTGATTTTATTTGATATACCTTCTTGGACCATCAATTTTACACACCGTTTAAATCAAATTTAATTAATCTGACTTATTCAGCATATTACTTTCTGACTTAACCAATGGCGTTAGTTTTCGATCTTGTTATTGAGAAAAATATGATTTCACTGGTATTGGTATCAACTACTGAATTTTCATATCAGGACAACCCTACATAAAACACACCAATAAATTCTGATTAGATTTTTTAAAAGCACAATAAAAACATGCATTTTATGAAACTTAACATGCCCAAGTTATATTTCATCCCAAAATCCAGATAAAAAAATAAATAAGAAGTTATATTTTGCCAAAAGAAAGTGAAACCTGTTTGAGGACCATGCTGCACTGTGATATTTCCATGGTCATTTAAAGGGGTCATGATTTTATAATATATATGTCTTGCTCTGGAGGCGGGCATATGCAAATGTATTTTCCCGTGTGATGTCACAGATCCCTCAATATAAAAACGAGTTGATTAAATAAATGATTTGTTTATAATGAGGATGTTTTGAGCTCTCTCTTGTTTCATACAAACGAAGCTGCTGCCATTTTGTGACTATTGTTTTGTACACAGTTGGATTATGAGATACAAACAGGTACAATTTTAAAACGGTTTAATATGAAATCAATATATCTTATTCCCATAATTATTTATGTGGTGAAATGCTGTGTATTAAGCGATATGTATGACTGTATACCGTATCTCTTAAATGTCTGTTTAGTTTGAACTTGCCGCTGTAACTGCTCTCTCCGCGGAAGCTTTGCGTTTAAAGACCTAATAGAATATTTCAACTCAGATCAATATTTCATGTCTAATTACTTAATTATGTGGCAAGTAGCTGTAATAAGCGGGATAATGTACATCCAGCCGGTGGTTCTCTCAAAATAACCCCCTTTTCAGGCTGATCAAGACCTCTGCTTCGCGTCGGGGTCCTCACCATCCTGTCGGGGGTTATTTTTAGAGAACCACCGGCTGGATGTACATTATCCCTTACTTATATACGGCAGATTGTTTCAAAGCAGCTTTACAGGGATCTGCAGGGAAATAATGATTCAGTGATTCAAACATAGTTCAATGCGGCTGTAAAACAGCTCTAAAAAGAAAGAAAAAAATGTAATTGTTCAGCTTCAGTAATGATTCAGTTCCGTTTTAAAGCTCATCAATTATTAAATTAGTTCAATTCAACTATAAAGCAGCTCTGGAGAAAACAGTGAAGTCATCTTCCAGCTCAGTTCGGTTCTCGTCACATACTGTCAGTCCAGTCAGATCAATAATACTGAATATTAAGTTAAAAACAAACATACTCTTTATTTAAATTGTGCAGTTGTAGTCAGATTTATTTTAATGTTTATATTTTTGTTTTAATAAAATGTATTGTATTTTTCATGTTTTGTGAGTTCATCCGCTACACATTTTCTTTCTCTCAGTTCTGGCTTGCCTCCTTTGTATTCTCCCGTGAATTTCTGTGGGACACCTTTACGTCAGAATCAAAAATGCATCCCGGATCTTTCTCTGAATACAATGATTGGTAAGATAGCCATCCGACTTCGACCCAAACACACACACACACACACACACACACTTTTCTTTTCTTCCACATGATTGCCTTATCCTGGCTTCTAAATATAACTCATTTAAACAGTCTCAGGCTTCATTCTCCTAGCTTTTGACTTGAGGAGATATTTCCAGGCTGAAGACCCTGTGGCCTCACTCTGCTATCTGTCTTTTACAGTATCTGCACATCTTATTTTCCCTTTTAGAAGCCCAGCACTGATAACACTCATAGCCTGTGGCCTGGTTTATCTCCTGTTGTGTCTTTAATCATAGGCATTTGGTGGGCGTTTGGGTCTTAAAAGAAGAGTTTTAAACCTGAATTATTTTCTTTCTTCTTTGGGACACAAAAAGAGGATTTTGAAGAGTTATGCTGGTCACTCTTTTCAAAGCAGTTACAATAAATGGGGACTGATGCTTTCAAGCATCAAAAACAACGCAAAAGCACCATAAAAGCAGTGCACAAATTGAGGAGAACTGGGGGTGTCGGTCAAACTTCAAATATTTTTGTACAAGTTAATATTAATAATTTATTCATATTAGTTCATATCATATATATGTATATATATTGGTTAATTTTAACATTGAGCTAATTTTTTTGTACATTTGGAGTGCTGTCAATACAGAGAACAACGACAAAAATCGATTGCCGAGTTCACGCGCGTGAGGTAACTAAACCTATGCGCGTGAACTCGGCAATCGACTACTTTGGACTTCAACCGAAAACAGGATGTAAACACAGGTATTTGCGCTGGCTTAAATAACATCATTTTTATACATATCTTTCACATCTACTGCAGTCAGATTCACTCGTGTTCACTCAGAAGAAATCACTCACATTTTCTGTGCACTTGTAATGACACATCAAGGATGTTAAGAGGCTAAAAGCAGGTTTAGTACTTGCCCCATTGAAGTCAACAGGGTGCAAATTTAAAAAATAGAATAACTCGGTGTAGGCAACACCGATTTTTGTCGTTGTTCTCTGTATTGACAGCACTCCAAATGTACAAAAAAATGTTCTCCTTTAACTTGTACAAAAATATTTGAAGTTTGACCGACACCCACAGTTCTACTCAATTTGTGCATATAATTTGTGCAATATATATATATATATATATATATATATATATATATATATATATATATATATATATATATATATATACATATTGCACAAATTATATGCACAAATTGAGTGCAAATTGTGTACTGTAATACACAAATTGTATTACAGTTCATTAAATTCAGTCTTTCTGACTGCTTACACACACACATATACATATATATATATATATATATATATGTATATGTGTGTGTGTAAGCAGTCAGAAAGACTGAATTTAATGAACTGTAATACAATAATTTATTCCAATATTTTAATGTCATTTCAGGCTACATGTTCTGTCTCTTTAAAATCATAAAAAAATCATGCATGCTCATTTTTGTTACTGTTAAATCTATTTACTGTTGCATTAATAAGTTCACATGCCACTTACAGAATCTCTAAAGTGTTAATCATTTTAACAAAATAGGAGGGTCATAAAAATGTGCATGTTATTGTGTACTTCTGAAAAGGCTATTTTACATAACAGATGTTTTCATATAGTCCACAGGACAGAATAATAGCTGAATTAAAGATCTGGATGTAATGGCCTACTTCTCTCTTTTCGCTCAACTGCCTCAAAGAGCTGCTCTGTTGTTTCATTTAGATCAATTATGTGATCTGTCGCTGTTCCAGGTCACAGTCTGATTTCTGGAGTGGACTCCCCGCGACCCCTGGCAGATCAACAGGAGGTACATCTGAAGTTCCTGTTGACAGGGCTGTTGTCTGGCCTGCCCTTGCCCCCCTTCTCCCTGCGGATGTGTCCTCCGCTCACCACCAAGAACATCAACCACTACCAACCCTTACTGGCCGTGGGTGAGTACTGCACATGCAGAGACCACACACTTCCTCCTCCTTTATATAGCTGACATTTAAACATGCACACACACACAGCAAAGTATTAGTGTGCAATCTCAACTCTCATCAAATAGAACAGATAAAGACACTTTAAAGACCAGGGCCCGTATTCATAAAGATTCTAAGAATCCTCTCAGAAAACTCTTAATTTAGCTTAAAAACTTTTACGTAGGAGTCTTATCTTAAAAGCGATTCGGGACCGATCTGAGAGCAACTCTGAGCAAGGAAAAGACAAAAACTTTCATCTTAGTGAGGAGGCGGGGTTGACCCCGTTGCTATGTATGACACAATCTTTTGAAGACTGTGATTGGTTGGTTGACCAAGAAGGAAAAAAATAGTGATTTTTAATATAGGGTCTAAGCCTTCACTTTGAAATTACATGCGTAATTTTTCCTATCTGACCGTTCACACACACACACACACACACACACACACACACACACACACACACACACACACACACACACATTATATATGTTTATACAAATCTTTTTTTTTTTCTTTTTTTTTACCATGCTGTTAATTTCCTATAAGGTGTTTGATTGATTTAGAATGATAAAAATTGTTCCACTCTTTCCAATTACACTGATGGCATGTCTATTTAAAGGAGAACTTGGTAACTTTTTTAACGTAATAAAACTGTCTCGAAATCATTTGGATGGTTAAACAACCTGTTCTGGTGATATTGGTGACTTTCCCCAGCGTTCCCAGGCGGAAAACCAACCTTGCAACTTGGGGACTACCGTCCCGGCAGCGATATTTTTTTTCCCAGGATGGTAGGGGAAGACTCATGAATATTCATTAGGGAAGTCATCCCTGATTGGTCTTAACCCCAGTGACGGGTAGGTTTAGGGGCGGGGTTAGGGGTAGGTCATCAGACCCCCAGTGGCGGGTAGGTTTAGGGGTGGGGTTAGGGGTAGGTCATCAGACCAATCAGGGATTACTTCCCTAATGAATATTCATGAGTCTTCCCCTACCATCCTGGGAAAAAAAATATCGTGTCCCGGCAAGATAGAAAGTGGAAGTCTCATGAGTAGCGAGAACGAGAATGAGAACGAGCGCGAAACACAAATTGCTTTACGGCAATTCGACATAAACACGCATGTATGATGTATTACCAGATTACCCACCTCGGTAGACATAGCTCCACACGATACAGTTGGCTTGCTCCGATCAAAACAAACGCACATGAGCAGCGGTAGAGAGGGGCAGGAGGCCGCCGCAAGTGAGTTTTTTACGACCGTGTTGTGAAAAATACGCCCCCCCCACAGCTGTAGGGGGAGCTCGTGGGGAAAACATGCGACAACAAAAGGGAAAATCAGTGAAGAAGTGAGTAGAGTTCGCTAGAGTTACCGAGTTCTCCTTTAAGTGGTGGTTTGAATGTTGGTTTTAATGTATCAAACATGGAATTTTCCCAGTGGCCAAATATCGTAATGTAGTGATTACTTTAATTTCTGGCGCTATGGCATTTCTGCGCTGTGTCGGAGATCTTAGCGTGTCTCTAATAAGATCAGTCACAAACATGATCCCTGCATGATCTAATCTATAATCTATAACTCACTGTCATCCATTGTCTGCAACACATTTCTTCTCCCTCTTCGTCTTTCTGCCATTTTCTCCTCTGCTAAAGAAACTCTTAAGCCTCTTAAAAGTCCTCGTCCGTGCTCCTAACAATTTTGACCTTAAGACCTCTTTTAATGGTAGGATGCTTTCTGAATTACTTTGTTCTTTAATAGGATTTTTTCTTTAATTTTAAGAGTAAACGCCCACATTTCTAAGAATTTTCTTAGAATTTTGTCACTAGGAGCTACTCTTTGCATTAAGATTCTTTATGAATATGGGCCCTGGACAGTGGCTTTGGGTGCTGTTTGTCTGTGTCATGGGCGTCAAGCCCAGAATCAGTTTAGTTTGGCCCAAATGCCTTTTGTCTGTAACTGATCAGGAGTTATTCAGTAAAAGTTGGTTATTCTTAACTTCCTTTTAATTTCCTTAAAATGTCTCTCTTCCCCCTTTCCCTCCCCACACACAACTTCAGTCTATCCTAGAATATATTCTTCTGGTAGCAGTTCATCTAAAATACGATTGGACGCTTCATTGCCCTAGCTTTAGAAAATGATTGGCTACAGGAATTCTATTCAGAGATCATGTAATCAAAAATGATAACAACCCCAGCATCTTTATTATTATCTTTCCATATGTGCAGCATTCAATGAAAAAAGAATTGTAATAAAATTAATTAAAGAGAGTAAATCACGGAAACTTCTAAGACTGGCCATTTTAATATCAGCATATGGTAGGATACATGTTTAGATTTCTCGGTTCATTTACGTGGATTTAGTATAGGTTGCCACTTCTATAAACTCGTGTGACATAAGGTTTTTATAGTGTATAAAAATAAATCATTAGAAAACATATGTGATGCTTGCAACCACAGCTCGGCCTTCCGTAACACCCACTTGTAGAAAACACACACTCCTACTTCTGCAATAAACACAGAGACGTTAATCCCGAACAAATTGACGCATAAAATCACTGAGTCAGGTGTTAAGAATTGTAAATCAAACATTGTTTAGAAAACTAGTCCGATACAGTCATTCATTTAATCAATTCATTCAAATCACTGATTCGTTCAGGAATGAAGTGACTGCCTAAATAAACGGGCCATTGAAATACTGACTCATCCAATTCTTTTAAAAAGGCAGATTGATTTAGTAAAATAACAGCGGGTGTGTTGCTCCAAATAGTTCTGCTTTGGCTTTGTTTGGAACTATTTTCATTGGCAAAATAGAAGAAAAAAAATATCGAACTGTTGTATAAAATCATTATCAACATTTGCAGTCGTGCTGATATTCAAGAAAAAAACTGCACTCATGCTCATGTGATATTGAGGAACTATGTTATATTCTATGAATATTAGACAAAAACTTTTTTGCCCCCATATCTTGAATTTCGGAGGCTTTCTAATTCTGCATTTTGATAAGCTACAACTCTTTTTTGCATACTCTGGGTGGGTGACAGACTCTTTAACATCGGTTTGCACATTGTTAAAACAAGTTACAATGTTATCGTAGACGATACAAATCACACACCCCAATATGACACGCTTGTCAGTTGAATGATGGAGTTCAACTATTGATATTCCATTCTCAAAATCACGGTAGCATATCGTGTATTAAGAGTGCACATATTGATGGAGTTTGTTTTTTACACAAGTAACATTTCCAGTCTTTCTGTGAGCGCGACCTGATTTTTTGACAGCAGAGTGAATGAGCCAAGAAAAGGAAATCATATGAGCTGAAATGAAAAAAATCTGATTAAAATCGAATGCAAACGTCATTCATCACAGCATTTTAAAACCAGCAAGGCCATAGATGCTCCGTTTACTCAATCATCTCTTAATTAAACGTTCTGCAAAGATTGAAAGCTTTGCACAGATATTAAAAACTCAAGTGCACAAGTCACAAAACATATGAAACTTAGTAGACTAATGAATGATTTCAGCTAGCTGTGGCTAAAAATAGAGCTCCAATTGAGTTACATCTGTTGCTGAGTACCAGAGAAACGGAAAATATTTTACAGCTTAAAGACCTCCTAAATATGTGAAAATCTGTTTTATTGCATTGTAGAAATATCAATATGTTTTAAATGAGGTTTCACCCAGTTCGATCCACGGATCTTGCAAATTGTAATTTGAGCTCCGTGATTAGTGGTCTAATTTTCTCTACTTGTCATCTCATTATTGGAGTCAACACAGCGGTCCAAGTCTTGATGATATTTTGTAGCTCCTCGAGTGCACTATACATTCAATTGAACAAGCGCCCTGCGGTTGTCAATACCCTGTAACGAGAATCCTTCTTGACGGATGCGTTTCTAAAGTATCTCCATAGTACAGTTTTTGCCTCAGGGAAGATACAGAACTTCAAACTCTCTTTCTACTTCAGTGCTCAAGGACTGTTTCTGAATCATTCCCAGTGGTGGCTTTTTTTAAACCATCTAAAAACTTCAAAGAAGCGATCTTGACGAGAGGTCATCTGGCACTTGAGGGAAAGAAGGTCCATATGCGACATTTGTATGTGTGACATTTGAAGCCAGACAATTGTGCAATCGGTTTAGTCTACGTACAACACATAATGGCATGTATCTCTCTTTGAATATAGTCTGACACTGTGGTGCCTGCTACAATTACCCTGTGTACATTATTCTGTGCCAAATGATTCTATGGACTTTAACGAACATCTCTTTTAGAGCTACTACATATTTTGAAACGCATCACAGTTCGATTATGGGTTGCACACTTTTCGATGCATTGGGTCTGTGCCGGCTGTTTGCTGGTCACGACTTGGCTTGTTTGATTGTTTTCAATTGAATTTAATTGATGTATAATCACAGTTTAATAAAAAACACATTAATAAATATGCAATGATCTATAACTGCAATAACTAGAATCATGATTAATTGATTAAAGGGGTCCTATTAAGGTTTTTTTTACGTGTTCATTTTTCTTTTGTGTGTAATGAAAGGCATGAAAAGGCTTTGCAAAGTTCGAAAGCACAGTCCCTCCGGCGGGAGTTTTCTCTATATCAGTGCGCACTGTTGCCGAACTCCCTGAAATGCCTCTATAGATGGTATGCGCATCACCGTCACGCCCATTAAGTGGCAAAAAGATTGAGCGGCAGCATTTGTTTTCAGTGTGAATGCCGCGGAAAACACACAAAACGCATCTAAAATGGGAAAGAGCTTTGCGATTGCCTGTACAACTAGATTTGACAAGAAATATGAGGTATATTTTTACAGACTGCTGAAAGCTACAGAACAGAGAAGCAAATGGATCGCTGCAATTCATAGAAACAACTGGATCCAGGCAGCGAAAGGGGGATTTGCAGTTATCATTTTGTGTCAATATGTTGAATTTAGGGGTAAAATCATACCCTGTTGACATCAATTAAATATTTACCATCTTATTCTGCATAATTGGATGTTTTTAAATGAACACTGACAAAAGCTATTGTACAAGTTTTCAGGCTAGATGATATGATATATATATATATATATATATATATATATATATACACACACATACATATATATATACACATATATACATATACATATAGGTGCTGGTCATAAAATTAGAATATCATCAAAAAGTTGATTTATTTCAAGAAGGTGCAGGTGCAAATCCTGCTGGAAAATGAAGGAAGCATGAAGTGCTCTGGAAATGTCCTGGTAGACGGCTGCGTTGACTCTGGGTTTAATAAAGCACAGTGGACCAAAGTCCTCTTTTCTGATGAGAGCAAGGTCCCAGAGTCTGGAGGAAGAATGGAGAGGCACACAATCCAAGATGCTTGAAGTCCAGTGTGAAGTTTCCACAGTCTGTGTTGGTCATCGGCTGGTGTTGGTCCACTGTGCTGTCCACTCAACGCAGCCGTCTACCAGGACATTTTCAGAGCACTTCATGCTTCCTTCATTTTCCAGCAGGATTTGCACCTGCCCACACTGCCAAAATAACCAAAACCTGGTTCAATGACCATGGTATCACTGTGTAATTACTGTGTGATTTCATGTAATATTCTAATTTTCTGGGATTTTGATTCTGTGGGTTTCATAAGCTGTAAGCCACAATCATCAAAATTATAACAAATAAAGGCGTGAAATATCTCACTTTGCATGTAATGAGTCTATATAATATATTAGTTTCACCTGTTAAGTTGAATTCTTGAAATAAATCAACTTTTTGATGATATTCTAATTTTATGACCAGCACCTGTATGTAGATATATATATATATTACATTGATATAGTAAGTGATCACCTGGATTTAGACCTATATTGTATTTATATAAAGCATTCACAGGCAAATGTGCATTATGTATTTCCCCTTTCCAAATCAGGCACATAAATGTCAGGAAACACGATTCCTGCTGCATGTCAATATCCATGGATCACTGGATCTTTGTTAAGTTGTAACGAACACTATATCGAGTCCAACCTTAAGGTTAAACTGATAATCATTTGTTTTATTCACGTTTTCGCAGTTTCCTCTATTAAATCCAGTCACGCAGCAGCTCTTCTGCCACTCAGTCCGGCTGAGGGAGTGTGTTTCGGCGGGACAGTGACGTCAATGCAAACTCTCTAATGTAGTCTTGAGTTTTCTTCTGAGAAAGGCATACGCAGAATAAAGGGACGGATCCCCTGAGTTAGTAGTGTGTTGAAACTTGGGGTTATGGTAATATACGGGACATTTCCCAAACTCACTCGAAGCACTTGACCAATTACAACACACTGCTCCAGCTGACCAATCAGAGCACAGTGTGATTTTTCAGAAGGAGGGGCTTCATAGAGACAGGAACTAAACAGAGCGTTACTGACAGACTGGGAAGTGAGGAGCCGCAACAATGGAGAATATGGGGAAAATAATGTGTTTTTTGAACATTCAAGTGTGAAAACATTCTAGTAGACCCCAAAACAAAATCAACACTTCGAAAAAGGCCATAATAGGTCCCTTTTAATAATTTTATCTGACACATTTCTACTCGCTCAAACAAATTAGAGAAAAATGTACCCTCAAAGTCAACTGGCGTGCCACCTCAGCTCTGTCCCATCACTGAAACTCTCTGAAACACTTCACTACCTCTCAGACTACTCAGTCACTCTTCTCTCATTTTCCTCTCAGTGCTACATCTATCAACCTCCACTGACGGGATGAGTGATGTTCTGTTCAGTCTGAGCAGGCTGTGTTATGAACAGTGCCATCAGAAATTACTTATGAAAATGTAGTTTGACAAGTTTTACAATGATTATTATTATTATGTATTTGTAATCAAAGGCAACAATTGTTAATGCCTTAACAAGGATAATTCAAGTAATTCAATCATGTTAACTAGCCAATTACAGCATTCATGTGTGTGTGTGTGTGTGTGTTTTGCATGTTTACCCATTAGGTACAAGCAATGGCTCTGTGCTGGTGTACAACTTGACCAGTGGCCTCCTGCACAAAGAGCTAAGTGTCCATTCCTGCGAGGTCAGGTAAGAAACCTTTACTCTGTAATAATACACCTATACACCCATTCATGATGTGACATGAGAATCATACCATACAACAGAACACTGGTGTTCAATCCTATATACAGCCCCTATATGTAAAGACTGTGTAAGACTTTTCAAATTAAAATACACCACTTTTTATGTAACTGACTTAAAGTTATGAAGTCTTGAAAAAAATCAGATGACTAACTTTAAAGACTGCTCTAAGCAATTTATTCAATGGGATCATGGGCTGTGTCCCACTACACTATGCGCTTTCGGTGCATTCGTTTCAGATCCTGATGGATTTTCTCCTTTAGTTTCGTTTAGGCATACGAGCATACAAATCACGCTCGGATCCACACCAAAATAATTGGTTTGAGAGTTTGAGAGTGCAACATACTCTTGAGTGGTTTTACTTGTGGTGAGAAAGCTATCAAGAATCACAATGAGTTTTATTCGCCAAGTGTGCACAAACACAAGGAATTTGTTGTGGTTTCTCAGGAGCTCTGGATGCATGCATGCATACAGACATATAGACATATATGACACGACTAGAAAGAACATTTAAATAAGACTAAGAAAGATAATAGTAATAATAATAAAAATAATCAAAAAACAAAGTGGTATACATCTGAAACAGAAGACTTATGTACAGATTTGTGCATTATGTTCTGTGTATACAGCTGTATAAATGAATGTATAAAATATGTATATGTATTACATAATATCCAATTATTGCCTCTCTCTCAGGTACTGAGGTATGAATTATAGAAACAGGTAGTAGTTGCTGTGTTAATTGTTTTAATGCCTAGATGTTCTAGTGCACATAGCTCTGTAATCCAACCTAATGGACCAACGAACCAAGTTGCATCATAATTCATATTGGGAAATGCATTACCTAAAAATTGGCAATGTCTAATTCTGAGGATGAGCACAATTGTTAAAATGTCATTACTCTGAAAACATGCATTAGGTCCTAAAAGCCTTGTTCAGACTGTCTGTCCAAATCAGATTTTTATGCATATCCTATTGGAATCTGATTATATTTAGCAAGTGTGAACAGCAAAAAATCACATGAAATGAGATTTTTTTCAAATCTGTTTTGAGCTACATTCATATGTGGTTTGAAATCCTATTCAAATCAAATGATGAAAATCCATTTTTTTGTCTGATTTTGCGTAGTTTGTCACTTTCTCACACCATGTAAAACGTAAACATGTCACGTTGTTGGAGGAAACATGCTGAAAGCCGCTGCAGAAACAAGATTGTGTTGCAATACAAAATTGCAACAATAATGGAGACATGTTTTAAAACCGGCGGAGACGACAGCACGGAGTAAAGCCACACACACATCAGCCTCCTACATTTCTGTTGTTTTTGGCGAATGCCTACCAACGGCTCAGAAAAAATCTGTAGCGTTGAGCCCTGCTCATCGACACCAGGCTTCTGGAGAGGATGTTGACTCGTACACAGGAGAGGAGGCTGGAAGGAGCAGAGACTGTGGCTGTTTTACACAAGCATCAACGTCTTGAACTTGATGTCAGCAGCAACCGGTAGCCAGTGCAGAGAGATAAAGAAAGGTGTTACATGAGTCAGTGGAGAGGAGCCAGGGTAATGTAGCCTATCTGTGTGTACATGGATGAAGTATGGACCATGATGGATTTTTAATACAGTGTTCCTATCTCTATCTGGAGCATTGCAGAACCTATGCAGAACGCAGGGTTAGAGCCTCCTGCTGGCATCACTAACACATTTTCACCTATTTTAATTTTCAATAACTACTAGATAGACGGCTATCTAGCGCTAACATGTTTCACATTAGATAGTTGAAAACTTTCAAATGACAATACTGATTTTGGGACAGCCTGAACATTACATTATTTTATGATTTTGCTGTAAATAATTGGCACACATGAAATGTTCTCGCTGAGTCTTGGTGCCATCTTGTGGTGTAAATGACTGGAAAGCACTGAGGTCGGAAGTGGAACATTTCGGCCTGGATATTCCCACCTCACACCTCTCGAATGCGGCATTAGGTTCACTGTAATCTATCAAACAGGTGTGTTGGAGCTAAACTCTGCAGGAAGGTGGTCCTCCAGGAGCAGGATTAGACACTCCTGCCATCTTCATTTTATTTCCAATGGTTTTTCATAGTTTTGATGACTTTACTGTGTGTAAGGAAAACTGTTTCCAGGTCCAAGCCTCTGCTCGTTTCATTTGAGAATATCTCAACAGCCGTTTATGAGCACTATTTATTCATATCACACATTAAAGCTAAACTTTAATGAACTCATGCTGTACAACACAGTCTCCAGGCTCACTGCCTCCCAGACATCAATGTTTTAATTATTCAAGGGTTTAGGATTATGACTTTTTGGTAGTATTACCTCACATTGTAAGTGTATATTAGCACCATTTGTTGTTTTCTTTTGGCATCTGACCCGAAAACGGTGACGCGTCACGTCAGACTTAATATTTATGTATATATATAATTACAGTGAGTGTCTTCACTGTATACATTTTTGTTTCCTGTAAACGTGTTCCCTAAAAATGATGCCGCAGTGTTTCCAACTTGCATTATGATTCACTGAGGATTGTCGAAAACAATCTCAAGAGATGATGAAGCAGCCCTCCATCTAAACTCATAAAATGAAGTTAATCATTCTGTTCGTGTGTTCACTGCAGAGCTCAGACCCCATGACACACCGGCCGCCCTCATTTTTATTAATTATCTCTCTCTTTATTTAAGCAGGCGCCATTTCCCCCTAATAAATTAAGCGAGAGATTTAATCAATTAAGTCGTTAAGCAATTGATTGAAAACAAACACCATCCATTGTCTCTGCATTGTCTCGGCACTTTCTTGTGAAATGGAAGCCTTTCAGAATGTTTGGTTAACTTTTATTAGGGAAGGTTTTAACTGAGGAAGTTTTGTCAACACTGCTCCAATGACAATGAAAATTCTGTTTCAAAAGCGTTGTTTAATGCCTTTCTGTATCCTCTATGCAACGCAATCAAAGGCCCCAGTATACTTTCAAGCATAGTTATGTTTTGCTCTTTGCTAGAGGGCAAAAAAAAAAAAAAGTGGCCAAGTGACAGTATACTGTTTTCAAACATACAGTCCGCGCTGGTGGTCGCAGGGTTTTGATTATGTAAAAATGTCCTGTGCGTTATGCTCTAACAACAAACACACAACAAACATTGGCAGCAGTGGAGCGGTAGAACACACCCACCTATTCACATAATCATCACGGACGAATGGTAGTTCGAATATGCTAGCCAAAGCTTTGGCGAGCTGTTTTGAACTACCGAAACAAACTCCAAATGAGCTTTGTTTTGGCCAGATTATGTTCAAAATAATGTCAGTTTGTTGTTCGATTCCACTTGAAATATATCTGGGCCTCCCCCATATTTTAGGACACCTTGATCCTGCTTTAACATTGTGTTTGATGGGTTAGTTCACCCAAGAATGAAAATTCATTGTCGTCATTTACTCATGTCGTTTCAAACCCAAAAGACTTTCACTTTTCTTTAGAACACAAATGAAGGAAGGAAGGCAAGGCAAGGCAAGGCAAGGCAAGGCAAGGCAAGGCAAGGCGTAACACGAGAATGAATCTCATTGGTTCTTGAGGAAGCTCAAACGTGCTGCATAACACGAGAATGAACCTCATTGGTTCTTGAGGAAGCTCAAACGTGCTGCGTAACACGAGAATGAACCTCATTGGTTCTTGATGAAGCACAAACGTGCTGCGTAACACGAGAATGAACCTCATTGGTTCTTGAGGAAGCTCAAACATGCTGCGTAACACGAGAATGAACCTCATTGGTTCTTGAGGAAGCTCAAACATGCTGCGTAACACGAGAATGAACCTCATTGGTTCTTGAGGAAGCTCAAACGTGCTGCGTAACTCGAGAATGAACCTCATTGGTTCTTGAGGAAGCTCAAACGTGCTGCGTAACACGAGAATGAATCTCATTGGTTCTTGCAGAGGCTCAAACTAATGTCTTCACCTTAAGTGATTCCAAACACACATAACAGAATACTAAAATCTGTATTAAACACTTATATACTCACTTGCAGCAGCTTGTCTGTATCCATCAAAATATTCATCCAAAACATAAATTAAATCAATAATAAATTGTAAATGTGTTTACAGCATTCTGTAACACATTTTCATAGCTGTATATTCTGTAACATACATAATTTATATAGCACTTTACTTTGTGCTACTGTACACCCAAAGTGCTGTACAATCATATCATGGGATCTCTCCTCCACCACCACCAGTGTGCAGCATCTATCTGAATGATGTGACGGCAGCCACAGTACAACAGTGCCCGTACTCTCACCACACACCAGCTACAGGTGGAGAGGAGAGAGAGTGATAGAGCCAATTGAAAGCATGAGGATTATTAAGAGGCCATGATTGATAAAGGCCAATGGTTGAAATTTGACCAGGACAATGTGGTTACATCCCCACTCTTTACAAGAAGTGCCATGGGATTTTTAATGACCACAGAGAGTCAGGACCTCGGTTTAACTTCTCATTTGAAGGACGGTGCTTGTTACAGTATAGTGTCCCCGTCACTATACTGGGGCGTTAGGACCCACACAGACCACAGGGTGAGCACCCCACTCACTAACACCTCTTCCAGCAGCAACCTGGTTTTCCCAGGAGCTCTCTTATCCCAGGTACTGACCAGGCTCAACCCTGCTTAGCTTCAGTGGGCAACCAGTCTTAGGCTACTGGGTGATATGGCTGCACTATTTAAACCCAACATCCCACTCTTGCTTTTCTAATACCTTTATTATCTAAAACTGCTTGAGGGAACCAAAAAATGATTAAAGGACTGACATCAGTCAGAAAGGGGGCAGTGTTGGGGAAGGCTTATCTCGTTCTTTTCACTTATTTGTTGGAGGATGTGTGAGGGATTTCTTCTTGTTCATGGTGAAGTATAGATGTTAAATGTATTTTCACAATTTCACCGCTCTAGTCACGTGGTAATCAATGATCTCCTGCTTTTTTCAATGATGAGTTTGTTGAACCTCAGCTTGATGCATAAAATCCTTCAGATGCATTAATTTATTCATCTGTGGCCAAAAAAATTGTCCTATAGTGAGCAGGATATATAACAATTTAGCGTATGGCTTCTGCAGGGATGCACTGTATTATTATTATGCCTGAATCCTCCTCAGCTCTTCACAGTTTTACAATGTAAATCTGTGGTGAAAAATGGAACTGCAGCGCTCTCTAATTAAGAGCCATTGGGGCAGATCTCAGACTGCCCCGCTTATTTTCACATTACCTTACAAAAACCTCACTCCAGACCAAGACAATATCAGTCCATTTCAGCTACGTCTATATTAATCTGCATCAGATCAGTAACTAGTTGGCATGTCTGTTCTTTGCATCAAATTATTGAAAGTTTGAATGTGAATAGCCTTTATATAGTTCTGTAGTTTTAGTTTTATGTTTGTTCTGGGAATAGAAATTACTTTCTTTTTCTCACCGGAATTCTTCAACAACTTGAAACATTTTAAAACAACATAAGGCAATAAATACTACACTAAGATAGCATTCTATGTGTGCCTATCAATCAACATCAGAGTGCCTCCATCAGGCTCAATAAAAAGGCTGAACCTCTGCCAAAAGTGTGTCTGCATGTGTTGAGTGATTAGAATATAAAGCTTACAAAATGTTAATCATAAACTAGCGCTAAGACCCAGAATCTACCCTACCTAAATTAACGGTCAGGAGCCACTTCCGCTCATCATGCCACACATGCACAAAGTCTAAAACTTTCCCCGGCCCTATGCCCTCAATCCATAGAGGCTCCTCATTACCATATCATTTGCATTTTTTTCAGGAGAAGTGGCCTAATTAATCAAGTGGCCATTTTATGTCTCATTAGTGCTCTCTTCTTGGATCCCCCAGCCAGGACACACCAGCCCACAGAAAGTCCATTATTCTTTCTGCCTTTCCTGAACACAGACTTTCTCTAGACTCTCTTTTTTTTTTTATCAGTCCGTTTCGATTTATAATGAAGGCCTTTCACGTTTTGATTTTTTAAGAGCATAAGTAGGAATTCTGAGGATGCTGTTGTGATACATGTGTTGTAAAAAAAGTGCAGTAAGTAGAAAAAGAGGAAATTCGGAATGCACAGTCAGGGTGTGTTCACACTTGGCATGTTTGGTTGGATTAAAGCGAACCCTGGTGCGATTGCTCTGTTAGTGCGGTTCATTTGAATAAGTGTGAACGCTGCCAACTGAACCCTGGTGCACATCTAACAAGTGGACCAGGATCGCTGAAAAGATGGGTCTCGGTCCACTTCCAAACCAACTCTGGTGTGGTTTGAATGAAATATAAACTCAACACAGACCAAAGACATGTAAAAAATGAAAAACCCGACATGATGTCACAAGTTGCGACCCTAAAAAGTACAGAATGCTCATGCATACCTGTTTTCTCTCATCATAGTCGCGATGTTGCTCATCACAGTCCCGTACAGCCCATTTGGTACATCAGTTCAGTTCAGTTTGAGTTTGTTTATTTATAGAGCACATTTACACACGGCCACTGGCCGACCAAAGTGCTGTACATACAGTAAATAACATTAATAAAAATTGGTAAAAAAAATAATACTACACAGTTTAGAATGGATCAATCACTGTAAACTAAAAGCAGCAGTAAATAAATACGTTTTGAGGCATGACTTGAACTCAGACAGAGAGGAAGTCGATCTAATATAGAGTGGGAGCTTATTCCACATTGTGGGGCCAGCCACTTCAAAAGCTCGGTCTCCCCTTGATTTTAACCGGGTTTTAGGTATCTGAAGAAGAAGTTTCGCTTCAGATCTAAGACTTCTAGTTGGAGAATAGAGATGGAGTAGGTCAGATAAATAAGAAGGTGCTAAATCATTTAAGGATTTATACACCAGTATTAAAATTTTGTACATGGTCTAAAGCGCAGGGCGCAACTTCACTTAGAGCGTGTCCGAATCCACTTTTGCTAGTTTAACGATGGAAAAAATGGTCATATATCTAAAAAATGGTCTAAAAGGGTTGTCTCTATTCAATGGGTGTGTTTTGGGATATACGTGCGTTAAACCAATCAGAGTCTCATCTCTCATTCCCTTTAAATGCCAGTTGCACTTGCGCCATGGCAGATTCGCTATTTACATGACGGAATTTGATAGTGGAAAGACCAAATACGTCTCCAGAGCGCAAACGGATCTGCTCGTGCGCGAGGTAAAAGTGCGCTGGCAGACCATCTATGGGACAAGCCGGATTCCACCATATCTTTATGTACAATATTTGGCATGTTTGTGTGCTGCTGTGCGTCCCTGTGTGTTTAATAAGCAAAATATATGCGTGTTGTGTAGACGCCTATAGGCGCACATTACTAACGCGCTCTTTAAATAACAAAAAATATATATTGCGCCATTGACTTTAGACCAGGTTTCAGTTGGTCCATGGCTCAGTCTATTTCTGTTGCCTCAAAATAGCAACGCTCCAACAATGCACCAGAACACACCTCGTTTTCAGACCAGCAAAACAAATGGGCAAACAAATGGGTGCAAATGCATTTGCTATTTAAACAACGTGGCGCAGGACGTGAAAATGATAACTGCGTCGGACTGAAACTAGCAAAAAACACTTGCATCGCGCTTGTCGCTGCATTGCGCCGGGTTTAAGATAGGGCCCATAGTCTCTTAAGGAGCTATAACATCTGATATATATTAAAATAAAAGTGATCAAAGTATTTTATTGCCATACTCTTAATTTTTAAGTATTTTTCAAAACTAACCTGCAAACATTTTCTGTTAAGAATTTGTCATTGTATTGATGTCAAGGCCATGAGAACATTAAAGTATTAAGTCACACACAGCAAAAAAAGTTTAAGTCGTCAGGTCACGAGTTGTCACTTATTTCTAATGTGAGCAGATCAGCCAATCGTAATGTCTTGAATGTACAGTAGCAAAAATAGCTCAAATAATTCTAGAGGTCAGAAAGAGGGGGAGTGGAGATTAATACATTTTCTTCTAATGTTTTTCCCTTGATGTCCTTGTTTCTTGCAGAGGAATTGAATGGGTTAGTTTGACTAGTTTTCTGTCCTTCGCCACCTCTGTTCCCAACAACCTTGGACTTGTGAGGAATGAACTGCAGCATGTGGACTTACGCACAGGTAAAGCACACACACTGACACACATTACACACTGGTATTTTATCCTGATTGTACATTGCTCAATCTCCTTAAAGTTGGGTGCATTCTGACTGTCAATGTTCATTGGTATCAGCTGGAATGAATTGTTCTGAAAGTGAATCCAATCATATTATTCCAATGAGTCATTATCATTATAGCTGTGATGTGGATGTCACTGTTTCTTATTGAACTAGTTATTGTTATTGTCCTTTGTGTGAACGGGTCTTAACTCATCCCACATCACATGTGTGGCTTGTTATTATGGCTCGAGTGAGCAATGATTTGGCCATACAGGTGTGAATGACATCTGATCAAAACTCATCAATTTTTATATAATGCCTTCAGATTAAAAACAACAGATTATGTCTAACCTTATAGGCCAAGTACATTTCACACTGTTACTGGCTACATTTTTCCTGTATTTCCTTTATATGCAAGGATGTTTTTGGAAATCTTATTGGGTCATGTGCATGAACGGTGTGTAATGTCAAGTTAAATACAATTTCATAAAAAAAAAACACGTTTCAAGACTCTCACATTGTGTTAAATTACATTGCTCTCTTTTTTTGTTAATTAAGCTTGTGTATCAATATTAGTTTGGTCATGCAGGCATTGCTTGGAAACTCCAGTGAAATAACTTAATGAATATTGATGCACTATAATCAGCTTATTCTCTGGATGATTAGCAGTCTCACACTTCAGTGTATCTGTTTTTCAGGCTATAAACTAGGCCTACTATGCAAATGTCACATTAAAATTTAATTAATTCATTAAAGCTGCAAGCAGCATTGATCGGGACCTCACACGTTGGTGCACATTTGGGGTGCGGATGTGTTTTTGAGCATTCCTATACTTCTCAAAAAGTACTTCCTGTTTCAAAATGCCTGTGAAGAGAGATGTGTTTGAAGTGTGTGAGTGGCGGTAGAAGTGTAATAGAGATAGCTCATTGAAGGTGTGAGGGAATCGGGTCTAGAAGGAAGGTTGAAGAAGGTCTTCTGCCTCTGTAAAGGGAGATGAGGAGATTATTAGCTGTGGATGTGATTAGTCTGAGTTCCCAGATGTGTGAAGTTAAGAACTGACTGCTGATGGTTGTGGATTTGTCTGTGAAAAAATGTGCTAAAACTTTAGCTGTTATAGAGGTGGTGGGAGGTAGTGGAGGGGCTGATAATTCTAGAGATCCACAGAAAAAGAGAGAGGACCCAGACATACACTTTAGATATACAAAGACGGTGCAATCACATTACTATGAATAGGAGAAAGTTCAATGTGCAATATGGCAGAAGAAGTCCCAACTTCTAAATAAAAGAGCCAGTTGCTAGTTGGTAAAGTCATTGCATCACTGCAGCTGCCATTAGAAGCTTCGATTGCCATTGAAATGGTGTTTTGAGATGCGCATTGACTGGTCCAGTCTGAAATATACGTTTTTTTTAATGCTATGAGCATTAGAAACAACATTCATGTCAGATCTTCTTGCTGATTTAAAAAATGTTATTTAAATGTGAGTGTGGCAAGTAGTTGAGATTTCAGGATTCCTACATTCAAATAAATAGGACTTGGATTGGAAATCAATTGGTCTTGGATGCCTGAAATATCTGCCCGGAGGCTTTGCAAATATGGCCGCCGAGAAATTTTGACAGGCTAGCAGGATTGTGTCCTCTGTGGGATGTTAGAGTGTTTTTGTAGAGAGGAATGTGCTGAAAACATGTTGAATATGGACACATACAGTACAGGTCAAAAGTTTGGAAACATTACGTTTTTTTTTATATTTTTGAAAGAAATCTCTAATGCTTATCAAGGCTGCGTTTATTTGATCAGAAACACAGAGAAAAAAAAAAACCAGTAATATTGTGAAATATTACTATACTTAAAATAATAGTTTTCTATTTGAATATACTTTAAAAAATAATTTATTCCTGTGACGCAAAGCTGAATTTTCAGGATCATTACTTCAGTCTATCACATGATCCTTCAGAAATCATTCTAATATTCTGATTTATTATGAGTGTTGGAAACAGTTCTGCTGCCTAATATATTTGATGAATAAAAGGTTAAAAAGAATTGCATTTATTCAAAATAAAAAAAATATTTTCTAATAATATAAATCTTCTTTACTATCACTTTTTATCAATTTAACACATCCTTGCTGAATAAAAGTATTAATTTATTTAAAAAAAATAAAAATAAAAATTACTGATCCCAAATTACTGACCAGTAGTGTATATTGTTGTTACAAAAGATTTCTATTTTTTTTAAATTTGCTTTTTTTAAAAACTTTTTATTCATCAAAGTATCCTAAACAAGTATCACAGGTTATAAAAAATTATTAAGCAGCAGAACTGTTTCCAACTTTGATAATGAATCATCATATTAGAATGATTTCTAAAGGATCATGTGATAGACTGGAGTAATGATCCTGAAAATTCAGCTTTGCATCACAGAAATAAATGATAATTTGAAGTATAATAAATTGAAAACCAATTCTTTTAAATTGTAATAATATATCACAATATTACTTATTTTTTTCTGTATTTTTGATCAAATAAATGCAGGCTTGATGAGCAGAAGAAACTTCTTTCAAAAACATTTCAAATAGTAATGTTTCCAAACTTTTGACCTGTACTGTAGATTATTACAAAAATGTAGGAAGCAGAAAAAGAAAATAGATACTTGAGTGCCTTGTCTGTCTTTGCTTTGTGGACTCATGCAGGTTTTACTCGAGTAGGTCTTGACACAAGGAAGGCTGACACTGACACGGATTTCAATTAAATATATGGCTCATCAAAGCTTGTGTTAATACAGCTGTTCACGCCTTTATAATTAGCAAACCAAAAGGCAATAGCACACGAATTACTTTAATCGAAACTACTGCCTGCGGGACAGTTCGGCACTTAAGTGCAATAGATATAACAAGCAATAACAATAACGGTAACACTTTACTTAAAGCCTTTATGTATAATGCATTATAAAAGTATTGATGCTTTGGAATGCACCTTTATAATGCATTGTATGGTCTAAATAATTGTAACCAGAATTATAATACATTATATAATGCACCTTTAGAAAGTATAATGCATACATTTTTTTAAAAAAATTCAGATGTAACAAGGCATCTGTGAATATTATAATGCATTTTAACTTTAGTTACAATTATTTATGAAAAGATAGAATGCATTATATAACTTACATTATGAATATCTTTATAGTGCATTATACATAAAGGCTTTAAGTAAAGTGTTACCAAAAAAAACAAATAGCTGCTTCTTGCTGACAGACATTATTATAACAAACAAATAAAAAATAAAAAATAGGAAAAAGCAATAAACAGTAAAACAAATAAATGCTCTCTAGCAGTAAATATTCAGGCTATTAAGCAAACACTTATGTGGAACTGCCGTCTCCTCTTAATCGCTTTTCCTAGAATTGTTTAAGCATAAACAAACGTTTGAAAATAAATATAAAGTTTTTAAGTATTCTGGTATGGTTTGATAAACTCTATATCAAATACAAATATCTGAAGGGCTGTTTAAATACTCTTTGGGCTCTATTTTAACGATCTAAGCGCATGGTCTAAAGCACACGGCGCAAGTTCACTTAGGGCAAGTCCGAATCCACTTTTGCTAGTTTAACGATGGGAAAAATGGTCGGCGCTCCCGGCGCATGGTCTAAAAGGGTTGTCCCCTGTCCCTAGTAATGAGTGTGTTTTGGGATTTAAGTGCGTTAAACCAATCAGAGTCTCATCTCTCATTCCCTTTAAATGCCAGTTGCGCTCGCGCCATGGCAGATTCGCTATTTACATGACGGAATTTGATAGTGGAAAGACCGAAGCCGTCTCCAGAGCGCAAACGGATCTGCTCGTGCGCATGTTTGTGTGCTGCTGTGCGTCCCTGTGTGTTTAATAAGCAAAATGTACGCGCGTTGTGGACCCGCCTATAGGCGCACATTACTAACGCGCTCTTTAAATAACAAAAAATAAATATTGCGCCATTGACTTTAAACCAAGTTTCAGTTGGTCAATGGCTCAGTCTGTTTCTGTTGCCTCAAAATAGCAACGCGCCAACAATGCGCTAGAACACACCTCGTTTTCAGACCAGCACGCCCATGGGCGCACAAGTGCCCATGATAACAATACCATGCATGTCATTACTGCGATATATCATATTACAGGAGACCAGCACATGTCTACCGAGTTGAAGTGGTTTATATTCATTCTGTTTTATGTTTACAGAACTTTACTTGTTTACTACAGCTTGCTTGTGACAGCCTGATAGAGTGTTTTCTGGGTCATCTGTGTATGCATGCAAATCCTGACATGGCCTTTTCATCAGTGTTTTGTTGTTGTTGATGTTGTTAACTCTCCTCCACAGTCTGCACTCTTTTGGTTGATTAGCTCCCTGTCTTCATTAGAACAGGACCTTAATTAGGCCACTCTTTCCATACAAACTTTGTCTCTGTGAATATCACACACTTGCACACACTTACACAATCCTTCACACACTAGCTAAACACTTGACAATCTGGAGAGCAAATCAGGGCTCTGCAAACTCTCAGATCATTGAGTCGAGAGAGTAGGAGATTGCTGAATATAAAGGTCAATCACAGCAACCCACAAAAACGTTTTTAAAGGTACTGAATGTTAACTAAAAAAGCTACTTTTTAGATATTTTGTATGAAATAAACCATATGTTGTAGATAATCTACAAGAATCTAGAAATATAGTGAAATTAAATTACTTTTATATCGTACTGTGTTTTATTTATAGAGCATAAAAAGCATGTCGTACATTTATATATATTTAGCATTGAAAGGTTGCTTACCTGGATATATTGCATGATATTTCAGTCGATTTTACACATTTTAGTCTGTCAATACTTCAACTAGTAAAATGTGTACAAGGTTATATAACAATAACACGTTAACTAATGTAAGTAAGAATAGGCCTAAATGACTTACGATGATATCCTCCTCTGGATCAAGCCACACAGCACATCCTCCAAACTCGATGAAAAGCGTTTACAGGTTTGCGTGCCTCACGTGGACGATTACCGTGTGATTAGCTTATGCTGCGCTTGGGTGTGTTCACATTCAAAATAATGAGCTCAGACGCTGAAGATTGTTGGTTTCATATGTATTACATAAACAGAGAAAATATGTTTTCCATATGAATTACTTCATTTAAAAGTAGACACTTCAAACTTTCTAAAGGCATATCTCTCATGTCTGTGTGCAAGTATTCGCTGAATTTCAGGAACATTTTCGGACGCATTTCAGAAAAAAAGTTCACAGAGACGGCAGAAAGCACACCCTGTTTAATTTCTTTATTTTACAAAAGCACAACGTTTTGTTGTTATTGTGAGTGTACTCAAAAGTAAACCCTTTACAATTTCGAATGATGTATTGTAAATGGAGTATTTTAAGTCGATTTAGCTGCTATATGTGGAAAAAATCCACCAAAATGCGCCGGCACGTTCGTCGACCCCAGGGGGTTACTTAAATCAAATAACTTTCATTGTAACTCAACCACAGACACAAGTTAAACACTGAGTGAAAGTCTTGGATGCAGTTCCAAGCAACATAACAGTTTGTGACTGTGACAGACCGTATAAACAGTATACTGTACTGTACATATGTCAATTATAGCACCCACATAAAAATCCACAATATACTGATGGTACTCAAACAGAATAAGCTTTTTACCTCCTATTATTTCTGTGGTAAATTAATTTGCTATGGTGCTATTACCATTGTAGTGGACCGCAGCCAGAGAGGATGGCACATTTTGAATTTCCATTTCCACACAACGGTGTGGAAAGGTTTCAATATAATGGGATTGGAGTTTCGTGGACAACACAAACAAATGCTTTTGCCTTCAGATAAAGCGACATCTCTCAATCACAGATCGACCCCCTCAATCACAGGACCTGCTTTTCCCCCCAATTCTAATGATCATCAATTCCTTAGGAAAAACTCCCAGGAAAAACTGGTTTTACCATAAAGCTGAAGCCACAAAGAAAGGACAGATCTTCACAATTCTTCAAAGTTCAACATTACGCAATCATGTTTTGAGATGTTTTCAGCACAATGCCTAGGTTAATCCACAATTGGTTTGAAAAGTGTGCTATGCATTGGTAAAACTTTGATGCTGTTCTAGCTGTGAACTGTGATCATATGTACAGCTGGCTAATCAGAGGTCTGTAAGGTGTTTATTGAGTTTGAACTTGTTTTGAGGATGGCACTATTGGCATCTTGCTGCGCTGCTCTCAGACGAGAGCGTGTCTTTAGATAGCATCATGTTTGCTGAGAGTCACAAAAGAAAAAGTGTGTGTAATGGACTTATACGGATTTATATGGACATGGTTTGTGCGTGTTTTATATAAATTACTTACCTCGGGCATGTGGTCGCTCATTTAGAATATGAATTCATTAACATTAGAACGAAGTTAAATACAAATTCATGTGCGTACGCACGTGTTGTGAATTAGGCGGAAAGGTTTCGTGAGAAGTTCAAATGTGCGTATAAATACGAATAATGTACACAATTAATGAATGAGACCCATTGCTCTTAGGTACATCAGCCGTACAACTCAGCACAACACCTTACAGGTCTGCTGTTACTAGAGTTGTGAATGTCTTGCAGCAGTGAATGTATGCAAAAATAACATAATCTATTTTCCCACACTTGCTCTTCAATGTGTTATAGGTTGCCAGTTTTATTTTTTTTGGCAGTGCAATTTTGTGCTGAAAAAGGACATGCATGATTTATTAACCATCTTTCTTTAAATGTTGCTTTATAACACTCCTCCAAACAATCAGGTCCATGTGAAGTATTTGGAGAAAAATGAGCAGTTAGAAAGACAATGAAGCAATAAGTAATTTAAGGCAGTGTGTGGACACGGACATATATCCACTTGACAACTTCAACTAATGGACACTTTGTTCCCAAGGTTCTTTGCGTTTGCAAAAGAGTCTCTTTCAAACGGTCAGATCTGCACAAGGTTCACACACATACAATTCAGGGGCTCTCGGTGTGTCTCTGATTTACCAGACATAATTTATATCATTGGTAGAAGTGCCAAATCCTGAACTTAGTCTGACTGAAGTGTAATAAATAAGTTGTCTGCTCGTGCAACTGGTGATTGTTTCGTTTTTTTTAATTCTGCTGTGTGTTGATTATTGAGGGGATAGTGTGAATGATGAACAAGTGAGAGATTTCAGACACCAGCTGACACAAAAATGGCTCAGTTTTACGTTAGTTTTAAGAAAAACTCTTTCCTGCATTTGTTTGCAGATACTGTACCACTTGGTTTGATATTTTGTTTTATAATTTGATGACATTCAGACATTTTTAAGTGTCCAAATAGTTTCACTGTCAGAATAATTAGGCTGTGTGTCCACCAAAGCATTTTTCCCCCAGAGGCCAGCATCATTTTTATTTATTTTTCAATAGGAGCGCCATGTATTTACCAAAGCCAGAAGCGTGACGAGGTGCTGCACACTTGGTGTTTTCTTTTCTTTTTGTTTTTCTTTTTGCTGGTCAATGAGAGATGAAAAATTTAATATAAAATTAATATAAAAATAATGCTTGGAAGAAGGTTTCGTTAGCCATGGGTTTACCAGGAAAGCAGTCAAACACGGCACTTCCCAGCTGGCCATTTTCAGAAGCGCGCCTCAGCTAAAACCACTTTGCTGGACACACGGCCTAAATCTACCATACAAAGCAGTCCCATAATTTGTATGTTTCGTTTTATATTTAAGAGAACATTCATTTATTTATTTATTGTTTGTTTGAGTAATGAATATTTTGTGCTTTCTCTCTCAGGGCGGTGCTTTGCATTTCGAGGTGAGCGTGGGAATGATGAACCAGCCATTGAAATGATTAAAGTGTCACATCTGAAGTAAGTAACATAAATTATTTTCACTCTGGCGCAAACACCTCAGCGAGCACTTAAACACCTTTCCCTCATCAGTGGTGTCAAATACGGACATGCACAAACTACTCTCTGTAATTATTTGGTATTATCTGGACGGTGTCTTGGGGTGCACGTTCACCATCTCTGTCTGCTTCCACTCTCACATCGCAGTACTTCAGCATGGGGACGTCCTGAGTGATGTCTCATTCCTTAACCTTGCAGTAGAGGGGATTTTATTTATTGTTTGCCTTTATCTCCTTTATCACTTTCCAAACTGCAGTTTGAAACCGTTCAGTCAAGCATGAGCAAGTCAGTGTCTGCTGGTTATCAGCCAACCCTAAAGACACCTTTTCACTCTTTACAACAAATGACAGACAATATTGATTTCCATTGGAGAGTCTCACAGTGACTTGTGTAGCTCTGTGAATGTGAATGTGAATTTTTAGATCCATTTTGAGCTTCAAGGTGAAATATTTACACCGTATTGCAACCCTTACAAATGGGTGTGATGCGTTCCATTCAAATCAAGACTATGCGCACAAGGTGAAAATTATCTATAATATTTTTTTCTTAAACCCTAAAATCCTGCTAGAGTGGATGTTTATGAACAAAGAAGTCCAAAACAATTTACATTGTTTAGCATTGTGTAGTAGTGGTTCCTAATATTGATAATTAATTGGCTGGGAACCACTGGTCTAGTGTAGAGCAACACATTACATAAAACGTTTAATTAAAATAATTAAATGCACAGCTAGCCGTGGATTATCCCGCTTATACTTTGACTGGAAATGACCGTCGGGTATTTTTGCTATGAATCATTATATCTAGCATTCAGATAAAGTAGTTAAGATTACTTTTTTTGTTTTTTTAAGAGAGTTTGTGCGTGTGTATTACCTGCGTTTGTCTCATGTCTCTGAATTGCAAATATTTTCAGCAACGATGGAATAATGTACTAAAAAGTGAAGCTGTGAGTGTAATTACTTTAAAATCACCAATGTTACTCACTTGTTGCTGAGAAATGTAATGTAGCAAAACAGTAGCGAAGCTATTTACCCAGCACAGAACGGTGAATAAATTGACTACTAATGGTGCATATGTAATGGTGCAGAAAGGCTTTGTTGGTTAGTCAGTCATCTATCCATTTTATTAACCTATGTAGACAGCCATGGACAATGTGGACAAATGGACAGTCCATCACAGAGCTAACACAGCCATACGTTCACACTAACACAAACACACATTCACAGCAAAAAGCTTTGTAGATTTGTACCTACATTCAGACATGTTAAAGTTCCCCTATTATGCTATTTTAAAGTGTCCTAATGTTGTTTTGGAGTCTCCTGCAACAGGTTTGCATGCATCAAAGGTCAAAAAACTGTTTAATTTCCTCATAATATACATTTTCACATCATCACATTTTTCAATGATTCTCAAACGACTCGTCAAATCGATCAATCTCTCTAAATCCCTCCTTTCCGCGATATACTCTGCTCTGATTGGCCAGACAGCTCAGTCTGTTGTGATTGCGTGTCCTGAGGCTTCCTACACCTTAAACTAAACACAGTAACAAACAATGACGTCGATTTTACCATATCAATGCGAGCGCGAGTCCGATGATAAAACACTGGAAGAACTAGTTATTCAACCCGAACCTCCATCGCAAGGACGACTCGAGCAGGACTCAGTGTTTCTCAGTGATACGCTACTCAGTTTGAGGGACATTATGAGATGTTGCAACTGTAATTCCTCACCATCAGCATTAACAAGTGCATGTGCATCAAACAAACCGATTATTTTACTTGTGCTAATTTATTTACAGAGTATTTTTGTAATATATTGCGGTGAACACATGGAAACTGTATCAATAACAGTGCATGTATGCAATGTATACATTAGCCGAGCTCTAGCGTGAATGACTGATGTAACATAAAAACGTTTGTAAAACAAATCTTGCTCCATGCTTAATCTTTCCTCAAAGTAGTGAGAATGACAGACGATCTGCATTAATAGACACAGTTTTAGGTAATAGTGGCCCACAACTGATTAGCAGAAGTATTTCAGTAAGACAGTGATAACGTGAGTTAGCCAGTTAGCAGGAGATCTACACAATATAAAACTCAAAACTAAGTATTTTGAACACCATCTTTCAAGAGCAAGCGGTTTGTGAATCCTGCATTGAACTCTGAGATTTCAGCAGTCGTCAGTGAAATAAAGGGAACACAGCAAAAGTTTAGGATTATACTGCTGTGATATCATGGTAAAGATGAACTTTAACCACTGATTCATCACATGCTCGTCCTTGGGCAGTGAATAAAAACGGCTTTACCTTCACATTGTCGAGCACAGCGTCTTCTCGACATGATGCTCTCCAGTATCCACAGGAATCAGCTGCTGGTTTGAGGTTCAAGTTTTCCCTGGTGTCTGTGCGTGCAATAAGTGGGCGGGCAATATGCTAATGTTTCGTCTTGACGTCACAACGAAACGGCTAATGACTCGTTTGGAAAACAATTAATTTCATTGACTCAGAGTCGACTCTTACTTTTGAAAGACGATAACTTTATATACGCTGCACTTTCAGATTTAAAACTTTGCAGGATGTTTTCATTCACTTGCCATGTTATGTTATGCTATGTTACACACTACATGAAAGGTCATTTTCAAAAATCCATAATAGGGGCTGACTTTAGTTAACTTAAGACCTTCTTGATGTGAGACAACAGCTCTACCCAGTGAGCCTCTGTCCCGGCCGGTCAGTCAGTTAATCGATGCTAACTTTAATGAAGCCAGATTGTGAAACGGTCTACAGTAGAATTCCAGAGAGTTTGATATGCTTACTTTTAATGTAGGATACTCTTTTTTTTCTGAAATGTCAGGTATAGTCCAGAGGACGAAGTAAACGTATGTGTACATGGTCTTGTTTAGGCAGTACCTGGTGGTGGTGTTCAGAGATAAGCCTCTGGAGCTCTGGGATGTCCGCACAGGAACACTGCTGCGCGAGATGGCCAAGAACTTCCCTACTGTCACTGCCCTGGTACTGTATCAAACTCACACTGCTGTTCTGCTTATTGCTCAAATAGTTGCTTATTGTTTTGAACTTCTATGTATCAGTCCGTCTACATTACTGTTTAGCTTTTTAAGTATGCACTGCAGTTTTATTACAAGTTTTTGAACTGAGAGACTCTGAATCTTTCTCTACAAAGAGACTGGCTTTATCACCACACAAACCCATTGAAGGGCGAAGTCGCTGTGAGGTTTTGACTGCAAGGCCAGTAAACATTGTAATGGCGCCGCTAGCGATGACTCTCAAATAACCCCAACAATAACCTTAGTAATAAATGCAGTCTCTCTCCCGGCAACCTGTCTGCCAGCTCATTTGCATCTTGATTACTTCCTAGGGGGAAAATCTGTGCCGGCGACTTCTAGCGATCAGAAATTACAGAGTTTGAAGTGCTTTTAAAGCACAGTTATATCTAGGTAGCATCTGGCAGACATAGGAAAATTGGGGAATGTTTGATGCGTTACGCCCCATAGAATCCAAAGAGACCAGTTTCATGATTCTAAGCAAAAGGTTTTTTGAAATTATAAGAAAATAGACATTTACAGACATAACAGGCGATAACAAGTTTCATGAAGTAGCGGAGATGTATTTCACAGTTATATTTGTTGTTGCATTATTCCTTTAACATCCAACCTAAAAAGAAGCCAATAAAAAATATAACAAATACACACCAGGTGAATTGGGAAAAGAACATTTAACTAATAGAGATCACCATACTTGATTAGAGAAGGTATTTTTTATCAGTCCATAAATCAGAAATTACTGCCAAAAAAAACATTTCAAAAATGTAATACAAAATTAGATGTGTATATATATGATGAATTATGATGAATTATATATGAGCAGACACCTCTGTAAAAACCTTCAAAATATAAAATAAAACTGTAAAGGCAATACTGCATGAATATCTGAGTTTGCTTGAGGGAAAATCCTCATAAACCACTCTCACCTATTACTGATCTCCACAAACGTTTGTATGCTTCTTCAGAATCATATGTTGCATATCCTGATTTGAACCCCTAATAATAATAATAATAATAATAATAATCCTATCAAAAACAATAGGGTTTATGACCAAATGCAGTTTATGACCCCCTTTAAAGAAAACATTTAATCCTCCATCAAAAAATGTCACCAGTATTCTTTGAGCATTTTCTTACGTTAAAACTGTCAGTGCAGTGACTCATGATAGCATTTCTTTGTGTGTAAACAGGAGTGGTCTCCTTCGCATAACCTTAAAAGTCTGAAGAAAAAGCAGCTTGCTGCGCGCGAGGCCATGGCCAGACAGACCACCCTCGCGGATGCGGAGCAGAGCAGTGTCGAGTCCTCGGTCATCAGGTCTGACGGAGTCAAAATCACAACTGTCATCATTTACTCATCATCATCTTCTTGTTTTTCCTGGAGAACACACACACACACACACACACACACACACACACACACACAAAAAAAGATTTATTGAAGAATGAAAACATGCAATGTCAAGCTCCGAAATCTACATAAAAGCAGCATAAAATGACCATATAACTCCTGAACTGTATTACAAAACTTGTAATGTACACAGAGATTTATAAGTAATTTGAAAAATGATTTGGACCATTTCAGATCTCTACACTGAAACCGAAGTCCCCTCTCCGCTGCAGCTCAAATGTTATTTGCGCTGACGCACATTCAAACTTGAAGATGCATTGCACCATGTTTGATGACATTGATAACATTGGTTCTGCTGTGACCAGCTGTGCCATGGCAAGTTTGAACATGCTGAAGTATGAATGAGATTACAGTGGAGGGGAACACTTTCAGTGCACTTAAAAAACAGACTAAAAAAACTTGAAGGATGACGTCAAGTGCTTTTATTAAACTTTTTGAGCTTTTTGTCATTGCCAACTCTCCACTGTTGTTGTATAGAAAAATTCTTATTTTGTGTTCCATGAAAGAAATTAAGTAACCGAGGTTTGGAATTACATGATGGGTAAATTATAGTTCTTTTGCTGGAGTCTAGCTTTGATTCACTAATCACTGGTACTTTGGTACACACTCCAGTCTAAGTGGTTTGCTGTTTGGATCAGAACTCTCAACAACTCTGTGTTGCTGTCTGTCAGTATGTTGCAGGACGCTGAGAGTAAGTCTGAAATGGGTCAGGGCATATCGGCTCGAGAACACTTCGTGTTTACTGACACAGACGGCCAGGTCTATCACATCACCGTGGAAGGCAACAGCGTGAAGGATGGGGCACGTATTCCACCTGATGTGAGTGTCCTTATGTGTTTTGCTTCTTAGTTCTGATCTACTGTCTTAAAAAAACTAATTCTTAATCATAATATGGTAAGTTTCTATTGATATCGAAGGCTATATGCTTAATATGTAGCTCTGATTGACACATTTTGTATCGGGGGTCCCTGCTCCATGTCTCTATCGCCTAAGGGATCCTTGCCCTGAAAAACGTTGAAGACCCCTGCTTGGACGTATCATTATTATTTTGATAACTTTTTGTCGTATAGTCTATAGTTGCTTTGTACAAGGATTGATGAAGATCTGGCCAATTATTATTAGTACACGCCCTAATAATAACAATAAACAGAGCAGTTCCAAGAGGGTCTCGCACGATCTATCCATTGGCCCTTAATATACAGCTGGAAAAATTTAATCTATGTCAACTGTCAGTGTCACATATCAACATCATCACAACATTTGTCAAGAAATTGCTTGGGATTTTTAGACAATTTCCTTTGTTTTGAATAGAACCTAGTATGAAGCAAGATGCAATAATAATAATAATACATACATGTAATGCATGTGATATTAAAAATGTTGGTTCATTTTAGTTTAGGGTTTAATTCTCGCTATTAACTAGTTGCTTATTAGCATCCGTATTACTAGTATATAGGCTATTTCTTTAGTACTTTTAAAACACATATTAATGCGTTATTCTGCCTGACCATTATTCTACATCTCTGAATCCTAGCCAATACCTAAACTCAACAACTAACTAACTATTAATAAAGCAGTGATTAGGTGAGAGTAAATTTAGTAAATAGTGAGAATTGGACCCTAATCTAAAGTGTGACCAAAATGTGGTCATGTGTTCAGCAAGTCAGTCAAATGATCTGTCTGTTGTTGGTGACAATTCGATATATAAAGCTCAAATTCAGTTTGAAACCATCCTGTACACATCATTTTGAATGCTAGATTTCCTCACACATTTTGTGAGAAAGTGAATGTCGCACCCAGTCAATCAAAAATAATTTTTAGATTATTTTTAGACTAAAACTTAGTACATAAACTTTTATTTTTGTATTCCTATAGCCTGTTTTGTCCCATCGCTCAGATAATAATCAGTCATACATGAAAGCATTCTGTTTTCAGATGAACAGTCCTAGATACAGAATGTCATGAATACAGCTGTACACACTCTTCTGAATGGATCAAAGGAGTTTTCAAACATTTCCTTCTAATGTTGAAAAATCCGCAGTTATAAACTTTTGAGATGAAAGAGGAATATGGAGAGAAAATGGCTCCCTTCATCCTCATTATCCTTTTATCTCCTGCAGGGCTTTTTTTTTTTTTTCAGAAGCCACAATGCCTGATAGGTAGGGTGGTCCTTATCAAGTCCAATTTTTTTTGTGTGCAAAATGTTAGTGTCTTAACCTCTTAAACTGTTCCTTTTAACTTCAAAATTAGAAATATGCAAAAATGTTGACAAAAAAAAATATATTTAGAGGTATCATGTGGAAGATTGCCTATGTTAAGCTGTGCTGCGTTATTGTGATATGCAAGTAATATTAAAAGCTGCTGCAAATGAACTACATTTTATTGAAATCAGAGCAACACTGACATGACAACAATGACAACAATCTCAAAAAAAAGCACAAAGTTTTCAGCAATCCCTCATTTCTGATGCTCAGCAGCCAGTGTTGACTTTTTGCAGTCTGGATAGATCCGTCGGTGATCTTCCACCACATGAAGGAGAAACTGCAATTGTTCTTCAGAGTGTGTGAGATAGCCATTGTATTCTTGAATCAGAGCCACTCCTCTCTCGGCGTGATCATTGACTACTTTCATTGCATGTATGGTTGCCTGTGCCTCCTGATAATCTGCTTGATTAGGCCAAAGTTCCGGGTCAATTTCAAGGAACGTAATGTAATTTTTTAAACCAAAAAATGTGCTCTAAACCCAAACAATAACCAAGGTGATCATCAATAGAAATATGTATTGATTCCACCAGGAAAGGTAAATCTGCTAAACCGGGTCATGGATGGATTAATTTGGATTTAGTTTCTACAATAAGTAAACTGAGATATGTATCTAAAATACATATTTAAGAATATATGGTGCATTAGATGCTTTTATGGAGATTTTTTTTGGAATTTTACTAGCCAGGTACAATACCAATTCAAATGATCTGTTTTTACGAAAATCATCAAAATCTCAGAAAGTTTAAAGCTATTGAGCTACCAGTAATTATTATGTTACTGCCATAAAAATTGGCATGCTGTATTTTCTTATATAAAGGAACAATTTAAAGGGTTAAGAGCATGACAATTGGAGACTTTAAAAATAAGGACCACCCTACTGATAGGTTGTTCAGATCTATTTGCTTTTTATTTCACTGTTCGTATTTTGAGTTTGTAAGCGACCCATGTATTCAGCATAAGCAGTGACGCAAGAACTCATATTCTTGGCCACCAGTGTCACGCTCCCTGTTCATTTGTTGCATTAATTCTGTTCATTCAACTGTAATTTCTATTAAAAAAAAAAAAAAAAAAGGAGGAGGAGGAGGAAGGAAAATACTAAACAAAGAAGAATTATATGAAGATGTGAAATGAATAGACTGAGAATTAGATAAAAAACATGAGGACAAAGGTTTCCTTTGGGGATATTTGCAGTTGATGTAATCACAATATTTAGCAATATATTTTATTTTTTTCACTCTATGGGCCCTATTTTAACGATCTAAGCGCATGGTCTAAAGCGCAGGGTGCAAGTTCACTTAGAAAAAAAAGTCTAAGTGTCCGAATCCACTTTTGCTAGTTTGACGGGAAAAATGGTCAGCGAGGGTTGTCCCTGTTCTCTTAATGAGTAATGGGTGTGTTTTGGGATTTACGTGTGTTAAACCAATCAGAGTCTCATCTCCCATTCCCTTTAAATGCCAGTTGCGCTCGCGCCATGGCAGATTCGCTATTTACTTGCGCAGACTTTGCGCAAGATCAGGGAGGACGAGGAGCAGGTAATATTGGTTGCCCCATATTGGCACAACCGCACCTGGTTCCAAGAACTAGTACTCCTCGCGACAGCACCTCCCTGGCCAATTCCTCTGAGAAAGAACCTGCTTTCTCAGGGACGGGGCACCCTATGGCACCCTCGTCCCGATCTTTGAAATCTCCATGTGTGGTTCCTGGACGGGACGAGGCAGGTTTGAGTACCCTACCACCAGCGGTGGTGGCTACCATCACTTCCGCTAGAGCATCGTCCACGAGACATGCCTATGCGTTGAAGTGGAACCTCTTCGTCAACTGGTGTTCTTCTAAACTTCAAGAATCCACGAAAGGCCCGATCAGTGTCGTGCTTTCCTTCCTGCAAGAAGGGTTGGAGCGAAGGCTGTCTCCCTCCACCCTGAAAGTGTATGGTGCCGCCATTGCCACACATCATGATGCAGTTGATGGTAAGTCCATTGGAAAGCACGACCTGATCAGGAGACTGAATCCTCCTCGCCCTCCTCTCGTTCCCTCTTGGGACCTCTCAGTGGTTTTAACTGCTCTGCAGAGTGCTCCCTTTGAGCCTCTGCAATCAGTGGAGCTTAAGTTCCTGTCAATGAAGACAGCGCTCCTGGTTGCATTGGCCTCCATCAAGAGGGTAGGGGACCTGCAGGCATTTTCGGTTGACGAATCGTTCCTGGAATTTGGACCGGCTAACTCTTACGTGATCCTGAGACCCCGGCCTGGATATGTGCCCAAGGTTCCCACCACACCCTTTCGAGACCAGGTGGTGAACCTGCAAGCGCTGCCCTCGGAGGAGGCAGACCCAGCCTTGGCACTGCTCTGTCCAGTACGCACCCTCCATGCTTATGTAGACAGAATGCAGTGTTTCAGGACTTCAGACCAGCTCTTTGTCTGTCATGGTGGGAAGCTGAAGGGAAAGGCTCTCTCCAAGCAAAGGTTGTCTCACTGGATAGTGGACGCCATTGCTTTGGCTTACCAGCAGCAAGGTCGACCATGCCCCCTTGGTGTGACGGCCCACTCCACCCGGAGTGTGGCATCCTCTTGGGCTCTAGCGCATGGCGCCTCGCTAACAGACATCTGTAGAGCTGCAGGCTGGGCGACACCTAACACGGCCTCTGGGCGACCCCCACGTGTGTAGTCCACTGTAAGCCTCTCTGAGCATGTGTCTTTCCCTCGGCAAGCCACCTTGCCACCCCTGGGTTTGAAATATTCCACCTGCGGCTGGACACCCCAGTGATTCTCAATATGCAGCCCCCTGGGGTCATGTGTATTCCAAGTTCCCCCCTTCGGGCTGGGCATAATTGCATATTTCCACTGATATATGCTTCCCAGTGTACCTTGGTACCTTGGCATAATTCCAGCCGCCATTAAAAACTGTCCCTTTCATGTTAATGTTGTTTTTTCATTGTTTACATGTTTAAATATTCTGAGAATGCATAGTTTAGTTATAATGTTTAATGTTTAAACTGCAATAAATGCATTAAAAGGTTTTTTTGTTTTTTTTTGGGCAGCCATTTAGTTTTTATTGTTTATGCCAAAACAGTGATGTTTACAACTTATTATACGGCAGAAATGGATTCAGCACCTAAAAATCATATAGAAACAACACTTGAAGTACTTTTCCTCAAAAATGCCTACTGCATCTTATCCAGGGCTATTTATCTATTTTGGGACTCGACTATATTTGTGTGCTGCTGTGCGTCCCTGTGTGTTTAATAAGCAGAGTGTACGCCGTGCGTTGTGGACCCGCCTATAGGCGCACATTAGACCAAGTTTCAGTTGGTCCATGGCTCAGTCTATTTCTGTTGCCTCAAAATAGCAACGCTCCAACAATGCGCCAGAACACACCTCGTTTTCAGACCAGCACGCCCATGGGTGCCCAAATGGGCGCAAATGCATTTGCTATTTAAACGTCGTGGTGCAGGACGTGAAAATGATAACTGCGTCGGGCTGAAACTAGCAAAAAACACTTGCGTCGCGCTTGGCGCTGCATTGCGCCGGGTGTAAGAAAGGGCCCCAAATGTTTTAGGTTGGAGTTGAACTTTGTTTTTCCTTAAAACCTTTTCTTTTAATGCAACATTGTGACAACTCTATAGGTGTTGTGGCATATTAGCTGTGTCCTATATCTTTTATGCAAGAAGCTAAATGTCTTTTCTCTTTCAGGGCAGTATGGGGAGTATTGCCTGTATTGCATGGAAAGGAGACACTCTAGTTCTGGGAGATGTAGATGGAAACCTCAATTTTTGGGACCTAAAGGCCCGTCTTTCAAGGTACAAATGTATACATCACTAATAACTCAGCACATCAATCATGTCTCCAGTCATGTACGTGTGTAAACTGATTTAATTCCAAAACTTGTTGATCTATTTACTGAACTGAAGTGACACATCATAAGGGACTGAGTTGAGAAAAGTACAACTGTGTTCATCACACACTCTTTTACCGTGTTGATATAATGTCACACTCATTTATATTTTTCAGGGGTGTACCTACACACCGCGGATGGGTGAAGAAGATTCGTTTTGCTCCAGGGAAAGGCAACCAAAAACTTTTAGTGATGTACACAGACGGAGCTGAGGTCTGGGATACCAAAGAGGTGTGTGTGTGTGTGTGTGTGTTGTTTGTTTATTATGTATTTATTTATTTAAAAAAAAAGCATCACTACTTCATTTTAACATCCAGATACAGAAGCACCACCGCTTCATTTTGCTTCAAGTCCTTATGAAGCAAGTGCCACCATCTTAGCAGTTCCCCATAACAGCCATTTTCTATCCAGCTCAAAAAGCTCAAAAAAGCTAATTTAACTCTTTCAAGGGTTTTTGACAGAATACAATATTTGATATCCTGGGAAACTCTGAAGTGTGTTTGTTGCTATATAATTTATACACAACAGTTACAGTAGTTCCGGTCCTCAAATTGAATTGGATGAGAGGCCTTTGAGAGTGCTGATGATCCACCAGTTTCAGTGTTTGGACTATTCACTGCCTGTATTTTTCTTGAAAGATAATGCTGTCACACACTCCCTCAGGTGCAGATGGTGAGCAGCATCAGAGTGGGGCGTAACGTGAGTTATAGGATTCTGGATATCGACTGGTGCACGTCAGATAAAGTGGTGCTGGCATCAGATGACGGCTGTGTGAGAGTGCTGGAGATGGCCATGAAGTCTGCCAGTTACAGAATGGATGAGCAGGACCTGACAGGTGAGTGTTTTTGCCTGAAATAAATGTCACAGTTTCAAATGACTGAAATGGATTTCAATCATGACAACTCTCCCGGTAGTTTATAAAATATTGTATTTATGTAAATGGAAGGTACATATGTTTGGCAGACTAGATTTGCTACACTGCTTCTTAGGGCTGCACGATTATGACAAAAATCATAATTGTCGATTATTCCCTTGAAATTGTAATTACGATTATCACAATTTACATTGAATGTTTTGAATAGCTTTATACCAGTGATTCTCAACTTGCTTTGCCAGGGGACCCACATATCCCCATGGTCATCAAGCCACGACCAACTTTTTTTAGGAATATATATATTTTGCAGGTTTTGCAGGTTTTCCCACTTACAAAGCATGTAGAAGTCTGTAATTTTTATCATAGGTACTCTTCAACTGTGAGTGACGGAATCTAAAACAAAAATTCAGAAAATCACATTGTATGATTTTTAAGTAATTTATTTGCATTTTATTGCATGACATAAGTATTTGATACATCAGAAAAGCGGAACTTAATATTTGGTACAGAAACCTTTGTTTGCAATTACAGAGATCATACGTTTCCTGTAGTTCTTGACCAGGTTTGCACACACAGCAGCAGGGATTTTGGCCCACTCCTCCATACAGACCTTCTCCAGATCCTTCAGGTTTCGGGGCTGTCGCTGGGCAATACGGACTTTCAGCTCCCTCCAAAGATTTTCTATTGGGTTCAGGTCTGGAGACTGGCTAGGCCACTCCAGGACATTGAGATGCTTCTTACAATAAGGCACTCCTTAGTTGCCCTGGCTGTGTGTTTCGAGTCGTTGTCATGCTGGAAGACCCAGCCACGACCCATCTTCAATGCTCTTACTGAGGGAAGGATGTTATTGGCCAAGATCTCGCGATACATAGCCCCATCCATCCTCCCCTCAATACGGTGCAGTCGTCCTGTCCCCTTTGCAAAAAGGCATCCCCAAAGAATGATGTTTCACCCTCCATGCTTCACGGTTGGGATAGTGTTCTTGGGGTTGTACTCATCCTTCTTCTTCCTCCAAACACGGCGAGTGGAGTTTAGACCAAAAAGCTCTATTTTTGTCTCATCAGACCACATGACCTTCTCCCATTCCTCCTCTGGATCATCCAGATGGTCATTAGCAAACTTCAGAGAGCCTGGACATGCGTTGGCTTGAGCAGGGGGACCTTGCGTGCGCTGCAGGATTTTAATCCATGACGGCGTAGTGTGTTACCAGTGGTTTTCTTTGAGACTGTGGTCCCAGCTCTCTTCAGGTCATTGACCAGGTGCTGCCGTGTAGTTCTGGGCTGATCCCTTACCTTCCTCATGATCATTGATGCCCCACAAGGTGAGATCTTGCATGGTGCCCCAGACCGAGGGAGATTGACCGTCATCTTGAACTTCTTTCATTTTCTAATAATTGCGCCAACAGTTGTTGCCTTCTCACCAAGCTGCTTGCCTATTGTCTTGTAGCCCATCCCAGCCTTGTGCAGGTCTACAATTGTATCCCTGATGTCCTTACACAGCTCTCTGGTCTTGGCCATTGTGGAGAGGTTGGAGTCTGTTTGATTGAGTGTGTGGACAGTAGGGGTGACCCCGAATAGTCGAAGATTCGATGCTTCGATAGGAGGAGCCTGATTCGACTACCGATCTCATGGTCGAATCTTCGCAGAGGTGTTATGAAACGAGGATCATGCCCCTTTGGCTATATGAGGGCGCTCAATTTCACATAGAACTAGCTTTTATGTCAATACGTTAATATTCAGCCTATTATGATAATGCTGTATATAAAAATGTGCAAAGAAAGAAGCTTTTAATAAATATTTTTTAACGTGCGTGAATAAATCCAAACACCCCGTGACAGATTTAAGTTTCACTTTCGCTCCGTGACCGACAGAGGAGCGTCTTCGCGGCAAGGATTTAAATCTTTAACAATGTCTGGGATAAGAAAATCTAAAGTGTGGATGTACACCATCAGAAAGGATATTCTCCAAGGCTGGATTTAGCATCAGGAAAACCATTATCGCACTTCTGCCGGCCAACGTTAACACGTTTCACGCATAGACTGGGTTTCACGTTAGAATGTATTTTATCTGCGCGCACAATTTGAAAAGACTCCAACGGACACAGACAGAGTGAAAGACTGGATTTGTTCTCTCGATCAGGTAGGGTACGAGTGATTTCAAAACTTTTCAGCCGGTTCTAATTTGATTTTTGGATGCTGTGAACATTTTTAGCTAAAAAGACTGCCTCCAGTTTAGCATTTATTGTTGTTTCTGCAGTTAAAAAGACAAAGTTGAAAATTCTGGCTACTATCGTTATTTTAATAATTTCTTTATTTTTATTTTATCTATTAATCTGTCAGGGTAATCTAATCTAACTATTTGTGGCTTATGTTTTGAATTATGTTCCCCTGCACTTTAGGCATTTTGCACACATTTGCTCCTCATCTTGTGACTTGATTCTAATTTATTTCGTTTTGTATTTTTTATTTATTAGAAAGGTATAGGCCTATTCTGTTCTAATTTAATTTTAGTAAATTAATTGTTTATTTTTTCGGTGCATCGATTTTGTGCTGTAGGCTGGCCTGCTTGCACAGGTAATTTAGCCGATTTAATTTGATTTGCATGTGAAATGCAAATCCTGTCTGCAGTGTGGCCCTTCTGGAGTTATGTTATTTCTTAGTTTTATTGATCCAAAAAGTTTTTATACATTTTCTTCTATATCTTTGTGTGATTTTCTGTACATCGCGGCTTTGAAACGTTAAAGCCCCGCCCCCATACACATGATTCGACTATTAGTCGACTATAGACAAGACATGACGATTCTGATTCGACTATGAAAATCCATAGTCGGGGACAGCCCTAGTGGACAGGTGTCTTTTATACAGGTAACGAGTTCAAACAGGTGCAGTTAATACAGGTAATGAGTGGAGAATAGGAGGGCTTCTTAAAGAAAAACAAACAGGTCTGTGAGAGCCAGAATTCTTACTGGTTGGTAGGTGATCAAATACTTGTGTCATGCAATAAAATGCAAAATAATTATTTAAAAATCATACAATGTGATTTTCTGGATTTTTGTTTTAGATTCCGTCTCACAGTTGAAGTGTACCTATGATAAAAATTACATTTACATAAAAAGTACTATTCCCCTTTACTTAACATACACATAAATTGTAAGAATATGGGGACCAGTCATCCTTCATGTTTCTATGTGCATATGCTGACACTTAATTTATGAAATTTGGTTAAGTGGGTCATGCCATCAGACAGACTTGTTGATGTAGAATAGACTGTGATGTATGCGTGGCTCTGTGGTGTCTGTTTCAGATCCAGTATGGTGTCCCTATCTTCTGCTGCCACGTGCTGCTCTCACGCTGAAGGCCTTTCTGCTGCTGCAGCCGTGGTGCGACACATTCACCATGGACATCTCTCAAATGTGCGTGACGGCTGCATTCTGTCACATCCGTTTCCATTCAAAAGTCATTCACAGCACATTTTCATCCAGTCTGTTGTGATAACTATGTCTTCACTGAAACCGTTGACAAAATCTGACCAGAACAAAAGCCTAGTTAAAAAAAAATCTGCATCCATAAAAGAAAACTTTTGGTAACATTTTAGTTTAGGGCCCAGGTCTCACTAATAACTAGTTGCTTATTAGCATACATATTAGTTCTAACTGTTAATTAAACTATTCATAAGCAGTAATTAGGAGTTTATTGAGGCAAAGGTCATATTTAATAGTGAAAATTGGACCCTAAACTAAAGTGTGACGAAACTTTTAGTACTTTCTTATTGGTACTTGCTGATTTCATCAGTTTTCCAGCACAGTACAGAGGGGCTGATGGATTGAAGATAGTCTATTTATTTTCATTAAATGTCAACCCCATTAATAACATCAAAAACAAGACACAATAACTGATCACCAAGGCATCATAAAATCAAAATATATTATTTACCCTTACTTTTACAACCAGGAATCATATCATTGACCCAATTAGTTTAGTAAACAGTAAAAATGGCATTGTAATCAAGTGTGCACAGCAGTGACAGGAACGAATGAGCCAACACTCTTTCCTAGTTTTATACACATAAACATGACTTTTCATGTATTACCCATCCCATTAATAACTTAACATGCTTCCAAGTTGAAGGCTTTTACATTTACTATTTATAATCCTTACTATGTTGCATGTTCCCTGCAGTTGCAAAAATGGCATATTGTTTCATATGCATCAATTTGATCCACTTGGGTTGTTTCCTGTTTTAAATATTTACTAATAATTAATTAATTTCCGTTAAATGGAATTTCCTACCGGGTCCTTGTGATTGTGGAAAACCTGGAAACATCAGGAACTCATTTTGAGTGCTTGTGTAGTGTAAATCCTCCCAACAAACAAGCTGATCATTTCAGCAAGTAGTTCCGGGTCGTGCTTCATCACATTCTGTTTGGAGAGTTGGAAATGTGTAACTCTCTCAAAATGCGCCATGACATAAGCAATTTTATTATTGTTTTGAAGAACAAGAAACTTTGTTTTTCTTTTGTGATTTCATATTTCATGCTTCAGAGAGTTTAATATAAAGCCTATTCACAAAGTTCACAGACATGCATGTCAATATTTCAAAGGGAAATGTGTATCTCTATAAATCCCTTCACACAGATATATTGTATGATCTTTTTTCTTTATTATTGTGGCATTTAGATACAATTCTGTGAATAGATTTGCAGATTCCCAGAGCGAATACTTGGAATTGTGATTTTCAGATCTGGAAAAGTCATAGAAATGACATAATCTTTTAATAATAAACTACATAATTTTTCACCTATATTTTGCCCTTTTCGAGAGATTATATAAAGTCAAAGTCTTGTAGTAGCATGTATGTTATAAATTCTGTTGAGGGTCGTATTGGAGAAATTTACACACTAATACTGTAAGTATAAATGTTTAAATAAATCGAATCAGTTGGTGCCTGACATACGAATATACATTTTCCCCATGGGTCTTCGTTTAAACGATTTGATCATGAACGCCTGAAAGCGTCTTAGAAAAGTCATGGAAATCCAATGATCAATCAGTATGTCTGATAACCCTTGGTTTGGACAGTTTACTTTTGTTTAGTTGGTCTTGACATACTTTTTACAGTTGAACAGCAACTTGATTCCAGACAAAAGATGAACTCTTCTGCTGACTCTTATTGTGTGCTTCCATCCTTAGAGACTACAAAGAAAAAGATGAAATCAAGGGACTGATCCAGGAACAGCTCAACTCTCTTTCTAAGTATGTTCACTCCCAGAAATAAGCACAGCACTGTTTCTATAATAATTCTGTAATTCAAGTATGGTATTCAAGGCCATTTCTTTGCCTTCAAAGAAGTACCTATTAATAAAAGCAGGAACAAAATGATCCTCAAATAGCTCACACTGTTTTATGTGAAGAGCTTTTTAAAAGCGCATGCTGATGTTTTCATTCTGGGTCATATCTAACTAGTTTTTTCTCTTTTTCTTCCCACTCAAGTGACATCAAAAGTGTTCTCCAGGACCCAAATCTGAACTTGCTGCAACGCTGCCTCCTAGTGTCTCGGTAAGTGTCGGTTCAGAAGGGTTGTGCATCAATTTAATTGAGAATGCATTCCAGTTCAGCTTTAAATGATTAGATCACTTAAGAATGAAAATATCCTGATAATTTACTCACCCCCACGTCATCCAAGATGTTCATGTCTGTCTTTGAGGAAAACATTCCAGGATTTTTCTCCATATAGTGGACCTCAATGGGGTCCAACTGTCTGAAGGTCAGTTTCAATGCAGCTTCAAAGTCTCTACACGATCCCAGCCGAGGAATAATAGTCTTATCTAGACAAACCATCGGTTATTTTCTAAAAAGAATAAACATTTTAACCACAAATGCTCGTCTTGCACTAGCTCTGCGATGCGCCACGCAGTATGTAATCACGTTGAAAGGTCACCGTGTTTAGTTTCACAAAGGTAGGGTATTGGCAAAAACGTTTTCCTCCAAATTCAAAATTGTCCGACATCGTTGTTTTACCCTTTTTGTAAATGGCGTTTGACTTAGGCCCAATCCCAATTCTACCCCTTACCCCTTCACTTTCCCCTACCCCTCTGTTTTGCGCGTTCATGTGAAGGGGTAGGGTTGTCTCGATTCTCTTTTGGTTGGAGGGGTAGGGGTAGGGGGAAGGGCCAGATAACCCTTCAAAAAGATTTTTCGGGACCATACTTCAAACAAAGGGGTATGAGAGATGTCCCTGCATACACCGGCTACAGAGGCAACATGGCTGCCCAAGCGAAAAAGGAGACCCATAAATGTACGAATTTTTGGCATTAAGTATTTTAACAACAAATAATCATTTACTTTGTTGCATTCAATCTTGTGTTCATATATACGGTCATGTCCTTCAAAGAAACGTTTGCAAAATAGTCGCTGAAGTTCGCTAACGATAGTCCCGCAACATATTTTCATGTCTGATAACTGGTGAATGTAATTGCGGCAGGGAATTGGCTTATCTTTTACCGAATGTCTGCTATGCATCTCCTGTGACGTAGGCGCTAGCGACGACGTAAAATGACGTGTAACGGTTTAGTAGTGGTGTCCCATTTCTTAGGGGAATATTTTCACCCCTACGCCTTGCCACTCTGTTTCAAGGGCCAAGGGTAAGGGGTAGGCGAAGGGTTAGGGGTTGGCGAAGGGGTATTAAATATAATTGGGATTGGGCCTTAGTCTTTGCACGTTCGCTTTGTAAACACTAGGTCGGTACTTCCGCCTATGTCACACGTGACCTTTCAATGTGATTACATAATACGTGGCGCATCGCAGAGCTAGTGCAAGATGGAGAAAAAATCCTGGAATTTTTTCCTCAAAAACCTTAATTTCTTTTCGACTGAAGAAAGAAAGACATGAATATCTTGAATGACGTGGAGGAGAGTAAATTATCAGGAAAGTATAATTCTGAAGTGAACTAATCCTTTAAATTAAATAGAGCCCCACTGTATTTGTAAAGATTTTCTAATTATACAAATTTAGTGGTCCAAGCACCTTCACTTTGTTGTTGTTGTTGTTGTTGTTTTTGCCTTGGAGTTCCTCTCATTATTAATAATATTTCATCAGGCTGTTTGGTGATGAATCAGACCTTCAGTTTTGGACGGTGGCTGCTCATTACATCCAGTCCTTTTCTCCGAGCTCCCAGCCCAGCGGATCTGTCCCAGAAGGCCAAGCGGCAGCTGAGGGCCCCCAGAGCACCCCTGGGAGCCACCTGGACATCTGCCATGACACCCTCTGTGAAAGCTCCTCCTTCCAGGTATGAACTGCTGACATGTACTGAACAATACATGAATATGAGGATTATGGAAGAGGATATTACTGCCTCAGAACCAAGAATGCTTTGAGTCCTTATTGTAATAATTTACGAATTCATACATAGTGATTGTGAACGAGCACCGATTTGCCTGAGATTTTGGGGCTTTTGTTCAGGGATTTCCATTAACTGTAGCAGAGTGGAAAATCGGTGGTGGAATAGTGCAATGTGTGTGCGGCATCAGAGACATCATTTTTTTTTTACTATCTTCAGTTTTTTTTTGGGTGTTACAGCTGTCTGATAAGATATTAATATATGTATGGTTATTATCATTGCTCATATTATTAATGCTAGGGATTTGAACAGTAATTTGTAAATTGATTTGTTTCTAGTTTTCGATACAGATTCCTGGTTGACCATTCCTCTTTAACGTCTACATGCTTCCTGTTCACTAATACAAAGAAAAAAATTGCTCCATGTCAATCATATGCACCCAATAAAACCAAATGTTGTAGCTTATCCACGTTGTGTGTGCTAAATAGATGCTGAACTCAGTCAAATTTCATCCTAAAACTAAACGTAGCCGTTTCTGTCAAACATTTTCAGAAGACAAAATTTCACTGCATCCCTAATAGAGACACTTTAGACATGTGCGAGCAACCACCCAAAACTAGAGGTGTCAAGTAACGAAGTACAAATACTTCGTTACCTTACTTAAGTAGAAATTTGGGGTATCTATACTTTACTGGAGTAATTATTTTTCAGACGACTTTTTACTTCTACTCCTTACATTTTCACGCAATTATCTGTACTTTCTACTCCTTACATTTTAAAAATAGCCTCGTTACTCCTATTTAATTTCGGCTTGTTTTCATTCCGGCTTGTCGTCGTTAAAAAAAAAGAGTCCCGCCTCCTGAATATACATCGCTAAACTGATTGGCGTTGTGGTGTCTTTCTAATTTGTGAGAGGCTGTAGTCACATTTGGTTGTGCGAAGCGCCAAAAGTCGTCCGAAGGAAACCTAGATGCGGTAAGCGAGGGAGAAATCGGGGCAAATCGGGGCAAATCGCGTCAAATAGAGAGAGAGAGAGAGAGAGAGAGAGAGAGAGAGAGAGAGAGAGAGAGAATTTTTTTTCCTTACATTACTTTTACTTTTATACTTTAAGTAGTTTTGAAACAAGTACTTTTATACTTTTACTTGAGTAAAAAGCTTGAGTTGATACTTCAACTTCTGCAGAAGTCTTTTTAAACCCTAGTATCTATACTTCTACCTGAGTAATGAATGTGAATACTTTTGACACCTCTGCCCAAAACACCCTAGCATTGTGCCAGCATGAGAAAGCACACCTCACATCTACTGAATGTGCTGTAGTTCTATTCTACAGTGTACTGGATGATATTAATGGAGCATCAGTAATTAGACTGGGATTTGAAGTATACTAGTGAATTTATGACACAATGATTCTTGAGAGGTCTTCAGAGACAGAGACCCTGAATATTAACACCGCAATATTCAGCAGGACTTTAGGGGTTTAATTATAATAGCCAGTTATTCTTCCTTAATGGAGAGAGACTGTCACGCTGAGTTATTTGTAAATAGTGCAGTTTACACCTAAAATTAAAAACACTCCATTATACAGAACGCATTTGCTTTATTGTGAGAAAAAAAAGTACATTATTGCTGCACCATTATCAGCAGTGAACCAAATATGTTTTTTTCATTTGTCAGTGCAAAACTTAATGCCACAGTATGCATTGCTCCTGCAATAAAGTCGCCAGGGCGTTGTTATGCGGTTAATAAGGAGTTCCATGTGGTTATTGAGTATTCTGTGTAGTTCTTACGGTGTTGCTACAGTATGTGGGTTTTCTGGATGGTTGCTAGGTAGTTACGTACTGCTCCTGGTCACATCTGTCTTATATTCTATCTGACGTCCACAGTGCCATAGATTACCAGCCCTCATTAATAATCATTGACTTCTGATCACTTTGTGGCTGCAAGCATGGGCCTGTTTTTGCAGCTTTGCTTCATGAAATGGTCTGGTTAAAATGAGGATACACATTAGATTACACATTAACTTGAACATTTATGTATGTAGTACTCCATACGTCATTCAACTTTTTTTATATATTTTTTTTTTAGAACAAGAAAAATCCAGTTGTTGTTTTGATTATACCAAAAATTGCACCTCTTGATGGATATAACATCACAACATTTATTTCCATCAAGAGGTGCATCAATGTTTGGTCAAGATCTTGTATTGTCAATGCAAGAGTCCAGCACTCTGTAAAGTCTCCTCCAGCACATCCCAAACACTTTCAGTCAATTTAAGCTCTGGACTCAGGGGAGAAAACGATTCTTCATGCTCCTCATAACCGTTCTTTCACAATCTGAGCCTGATGAATCTTAACATTGTCATCTTGGAATATGGCCATGATGTGTCTTCATACATGATGTGTCTTCCTATATGGTTGTTTAAGAAATGAAAAGCTACATACTCCATCAATTAGGGTTAGAAGAACTGTTACTAAACGTAGAAACATAATAATCACTGCAATAATGATCAGCTGGAAATGTTGACCACAAACACAGAGGTTTTTCCAGATTGTCCGTCACTGCATTCTCTCTGTGTTTACGATTCTTTGGCGCATTTAGCCACTGCCAACAACGCGCTGGATCCTTCACTGAAACTGAAAGTAACTCAGTCCCGCTAAACATTTACTCTTTGAATTCTTGCATTGACTAAAGGTTTGCTAAGAAGTATTTTAGCCTTTTTACTGTAGAGGCAGCCAAGTTTTATTGAAATCCATTTTTGCCAGCAGTAAAATACCCCTTTAAGGGAAAATGCATTGAATAAATGGCCTTTCATATTATAACAGATTTGAATTTCGCAGAATGCAGTGACACTCTAGACTGCGTAAACCCAGCGTGATCGGCTGGCGATTTGATTTCGCCCTGCAGCTCAGGCTGGAAACCTGTGCATTTATCTCTGCTGCTTCCTTTACAAATTTGCGGGAACCAATCACAAACTGGCTTATCCACCTGGCGCGCTATTGTTGGGTTTAATCCAATCCAATTCCAGGGCCGTTACGGCTCTGTCCAATTCCTTTTAACCTCTCGACGATGCTCAGTGGCTTCTTTTTAGCAAACGCTCGAGTGGGTGTAAATACCACTAACTTTCATGTTGTTGTTTTTTGCATAACCTGCAAAAATCGTTCTGCTTCTGCAAACCGCTGTTCAACACGTTTGGTTACACGTTTCCTGCCTGGAGTTGTCGCTCTGCAAAGTACGTTACCCGGATCGTTGGTCTGATTGGTTGAAGGACTATCCAATTGTGTACAGAGTCATTTGAACTATGCCCGTTGATCACGCCTCTTGTGCAGTCGAAAATACAGAGCAGACTCCCCAGACCAATGTTCAGTCTTAAAAGATTGGTGATAGCCAGACTAATGAGACTCATCTGCAGGGCCCAATTAGCAAAGTTTGTTTTTCCAATATGTGGTTGAGAAAGCTGTCCGTCTGATAATGTTATGCCTCTAACAAGCATGTATTTAAAGACACCATCTATATTTCATTATTTGCTGATTTCCAAGATATTGTGAAATAAAGCTGGCTACACGACTTTCAAAGTGGCTTTGTAAAATCACACTGCATATTTTAGCTGTTTGTCTAACGGAAAACTGAAGAACAGCATAATGAAGCTGTAAGAGTCGGGTGTCATATGAAGTGTTAATTGATTATTCAAATGAATCTCTGCCTGTTCTCTAGTATTAACATAAGGGGAAACAAATATGACTTCCCCCCTGAGGGATCAGTAAAGGTACACCTATCTTCAGAAACATTCTCTCCACAGAAATTATTTCAGTCCTGATTGGGCTGCTTAAAATCTAAATATGGATTTGATCTAAATACCTGATCTAAATATGGATCAGATCAAAACAGGATTTCGATCATGCACCGTGCATGTTTTTGATGACTCGAGATGAATGCAAATGCACTGGCTTGTAATGTGTTACAGTAATAATATTACTTTCCCCAATAATGATTTCTGTAATCAACTACTAACATTTTTGTATTTCATTCAGAACATTCCTTTACGGAACACAAAATGACATGCAAATCGTATTTCTTTCTCTGTCATTTAGAGGTTTCAGCTGGAGCGAGTTCGTCTACAAGAAGTGAAAAGGTCCAGCTACGAACACACCAAAAAGTGTGCTGACCAACTGCTGCTGCTGGGACAGGCAAGTACCTGCACACTTCTGATGGAGTTTACATTACGTCATTATCAAAAAAAGAAAAATATTTGTTACGGTAAGGTAAAGTAAAATCATTCATATATATATTTATATATATAATAAACAAACAGGTTGCCGCTTTTTGCCGTCTCTGTTTCCTTTCAGTGAACTTGTTATTGGAGCAAAAATGCAGCATATAGTGTACTACTTGTCGCATAGTTTTTTCTTTTGTTTTGTTAATCTGTTAACTCTTTAAGGTAAATATACAGTATTTGGCGTATTTATTTCCTTTTCTCCAAAAATATTTCCTTTTTTCGACACCCAAGCGTCTACAGTCGACACTTAATAATCTTTATAGCCTAGCACTGCGTCTACAGTGGACAACTGACTTTGAGTTGGACGACGTCTCGTCCCTTATCCTATAACACTATCAAAGTGTCTAGTAACGTTAAGCTTCCCTTACTAACCTGCTGCGCAGCATTAACCAGACAGACTCCAGACAATGCCTTCGAATATGCTTTAAGCAAAAGAATCAACCAGCAAAAAGAATACAACAGTTTTTATAGAATAGGAGCATGGCAAAAATGACATGAAACATTAGTTAATTTCCTTACAATTTGATTGGTTCTTCATATGCAAACGCTTCTGTTACTATGTAGGAGCAAACTTAGATCTCAAATCATTAGAAAAATTGAAAAGGGTTAGAAGTTCATTTGATTACTCAATATGTCATGAGACTATTCTAGATATTGTCTAGCCAGCATCTCAGAATTTTCCACTGGTTTCGACACAATCTTCAGAGTACATTTTGTTCAAGTGGTGGAGTGTTAGGCCTAAAGGAGAAGTAAGGTTAGATGTTAGAGTTATGATTAGTTTGATATACAGTTTACTATTTTATTTATTAAAAAATCCATCACTATATATATATTTAAATTTGATTCTGTTTTTGAGAAAAAAACGTCTCGGTGAATCAAAATCTGTGCAATCACATACTGTCTGAGTTGGTACTAACCTTGAATTTGAATTTACTTCGTGACTGTTAAAAAGTATGTTCTATATAGTATGTGTAACATAGGACAAAGAAACACAAGTGATTAATGAAAACAAACTTAAAAGTCCATGAACTGAATTAAATTTAACGTAACGATGACCGAATGAATGTGTGTAGTATGAATTAAATTCTGATTATATCAAGACAATTCAGTAACAAAGTACATTTACTCGAGTACTGTACTTAAGTACACTTTTTGAGCATCTGTACTTTACTTGAGTATTATTTTATCTGGAAACATTTACTTTAACTTCACTACATTTGAAAGACAAATATCGTACTTTTTACTCCACTACATGTCTGTCAAGGTCCTTGAGTAAAAAGTAAGGGGATGATTTTGGTTGCAAGGGTTGCATTTTGGTTGGAAATGAAAGTCGGGTTGACGTCAGAACTCGACTGATGTTGGTTTCTGTCTGTCCAACGTTGGAGATTAACGTCAATCTTCTTTCGTGGATTCTGACATCAACTTGATTTTCATTTTCAACGTTGGGTTTGGTCTTCTAAATGCGAATTTTGTCACTGTTTTGGAGCACATTAGCTTATAAAACCATGTGCAAATTTATAAGTCACTACCATTGCTGAGTAACCAAAGTCTCAAAAACGTGGTTTGAAATCGCTGGTTATTCTGACGTCACAAACTACCTTGTAACCAATCAGATCAATGTGTGATCATCAACCAGTGGATCTCTGAGCTGCTGTGGGAGACAGGGCTCATTTGCATATTCATAGAACCGCGTATACTAAATGAGGCAAGGGTGTCGAGTTACAGTCAAGATATTTTCAGGCATGAAGCAAAAAACGCTTCATTTTGGTGATCAAAGTTTTAAGGGATAAAATGATGGGGATGTCACGTGACCTACCAGCGTCAGTTGCATCGATTCACTGCCATTCACATCCTCTCCCGTGGCCTTATGGGATAGTAAAGTGTCCATTGAATGCACACCTCAGAATCTCAGCGAAAGTCGTCCGGGTACTTTTCGCTAACTGTTTTTGAATACTACTGTATGCAATTCGGACATACTACTCTTTTGGCGTACTGTTTTTCACATGCTATATAGTAGGGAAGCGTTCGATTTTGGATGCAGCGTGTGTGTCTCTGCAGCACACGTGCGTTTGTCAGTAGACCCTTCTCGTGATTGCAGAAAGAACATGTACAGGAAGAGATTATTCACTAATTAATTGATTGCAGATGATGTTGTTCACTCAGATGGACACAAATGTATTGGCTGCTAATATGCCTGGGCGGCTTTAATGGTTAATGGTTCAGTAGTTGTTTTTCCCATGAACAGCACACCTCACACATGACCCTGTTCTGCAGTCTCCTGCCGTCTGCAGGAAATCCATCATTCATAGTTGTCCTTTCAAGAATGCTTTAGAGAGTCGTAAACTATGGGAACTGGAGAACTGGAGTATAAGAAAAACTAATAAGAAAGTGTATTTAGTTGAAAGAAATGAGAGATTACTAGTGATCTCAAAACTGATGGTAAACACAACATGATTGATTAAAGCCTCTGAAAGTCGTGCATTAGAGTCTTATTACTTTTATCTTATATGGCCAACTGGGATATAACATCAATGTTCTATTAATTTAAAGTCCCCCTGTGGTGAAAATCAAGATTTTAATGTTGTTTATAAGTCTATGTGGCGTTTATAATATGCTTTAAAACAAACCATGTGCAAATTTACAAGTCACTACCATTGCTGAGTGTTTCTGACGTCACAAACTACCTTGTAACCAATCAGATCAACATGTGATCGTCAATGAGTGGATCTCTGAGCTGAGTGAGTGAGTGGAGGCGGGGCTCATTTGCATATTCATAGAAGCACGTATACTAAATGAGGCAAGGGTGTCGAGTTACATTCAAGATATTTTCAGGCATGAAGCAATTTTTTTTTTTAAGGAAAAAACGCTTATGTAATTTTGATAATCAAAGATGAGTTTTAAGGGATAAAATGATTGACTACATGGGGACTTTAAATTTAAACCCTATCAGTTGACTAATAATATTCAGAATAAACAATTTTTTTCTCTTTGTTCATCAGACGGACCGTGCGGTGCAGTTGCTTTTGGAGACCAGTGCAGATAACTCCAGTTACTACTGTGACTCTCTCAAAGCCTGTCTGGTGACCACCATCACCTCATCCGGCCCGTCTCAGAGCACAATTAAACTGGTGGCCACAAACATGATCGCCAATGGCAAGCTGGCAGGTAGGGTGTGAACTGTATGATTATCTTTCTTCTATAGAGCACTGAAGGAGTTTGTCCATGCTCTTTTCCATACAATGAATACAGGCATTTATTAATTGCTGTAAACTCCAAAAAGAACTAAAAAGTAACAGTTTGTACTACTTATTCACTATGTAGGATACAAGCCATACGACAGCTTTATGTGAGCAACAGACCAATATACATTATTGTGTTGTATTCTGGGATTGCCTTATCGATAAAAGATACAGCACATAGTCAAAACATGCTATCTAGCTCTTATTTCAAACCAAAAAAAAAAAGAAGAAAGATAAATAGATATTTTTATTCATAAAGAAAATTAATAAATGATGTATTGCAAATTTTGCATGAAGAAATGTAACCTTTTGAAATTACTACAAAATATTTGCATTGTGATACATTATATATATATATATATATATACAGTGCTATGCATAAGTTTAGACACCCATGCTAAAGTTGACTAAAAAGAGGAATAAAAAATCATCTTTTGGAAATTGAACTTAATGCCTTAATTTAAAAAACTAGGAAAAATCCAACCTTTAAGGACACCCATTTTCTTTGTGAATGAATAATGTATCGTAAATAAATAAATGTTCTTCCTTAAAATACAGGGTGCATAAGTTTGGACACCCCTATGTTAAATTCCCATAGAGGCAGGCAGATTTTTATTTTTAAGTATTTTTTGTAATTTTTTTTTTAGGATACTATGCATCCTGATAAAGTTCCCTTGGCCTTTGGAATTAAAATAGCCCCACATCATCACATAGCCTTCACCATACCTAGAGATTGGCATGGGGTACTTTCCATAAGATCATCTCTCAATGCAAATCAAACTAGCTATTAGGCTAACTGAAATAAAACCATGCCAATCTCTAGGTATGGTGAAGGCTATGTGATGATGTGGGGCTATTATAATTCCAAAGGCCAAGGGAACTTTATCAGGATGCATAATATCCTGGATCCATGAAGTAACTGGCCTTTAAAAATAAAAATCTGCCTGCCTCTATGGGAATTTAACATAGGGGTGTCCAAACTTATGCACCCTGTATTTTAAGGAAGAACATTTATTTATTTACGATACATTATTCATTCACAAAGAAAATTGGTGTCCTTAAAGGTTGGATTTTTCCTAATTTTTTAAATTAAGGCATTAAGTTCAGTTTCCAAAAGATGATTTTTTATTCCTCTTTTTAGTCAACTTTAGTATGGGTGTCTAAACTTATGCATAGCACTGTATATATATATATATATATATATATATATATATATATATATATATATATACATACATACATACATATACATATACATATATATGGACATTGTAATATGAGGGAGAGTAATTACTGACAGAATTTTCATTTTTTGGGTGAACTAACCCTTTAACTAATAGAAACATGTCAAAAGCACATCAGCCCTATTCTACACAAATGCTTCTGACTGTGTTTTATTCTCTCACCTTATTGACTCTTAGAGGGTGTGCAGTTGCTCTGCCTGATTGACAAAGCGGCGGATGCTTGTCGTTATCTGCAGACATATGGAGAGTGGAACCGTGCCGCATGGCTGGCCAAGGTACCTCAACCAGACACAATCTAGAGCCGGCTGATATATCAACTGTTCAGGATATATTCACTGTGACTTTAGTTAAATTGATTAGTTTATAACCATAAATAAAATATTTTGAATCTACAGTACTTATACATATAAAGCTATACATTATATCAGTTCCCAAACTGGGTGGCACATCTGAGTTATTAAAAGGGTGCGGGGCAAGGCTAAGGGATATTGTACAGTCAGAACATTATGCAAAAGAAACCTCTTCTAGGTGATACAAGACCCCACTGCCAAATTATCCTTCTTATTATGCGGCTACTTGCCACATTAGTAAATAATTGTACACAAAATATTATTTTGACATTTTATTTCCTCAGGATGACTCGCAGTCTGTTATCAGATGTAGCGGTTGTTGTCGTGGAATAATGGAGCGTTCAAGTCATGTCGAAAAGATCGTATTCACAAGTTGAGCGCACATGAACGCCACCACAAAGTCGTAAATACGAGTGGGAAGCTTGGGATTTTAAGCCCCGAGAGTTGGCGGCATGTCAGTGAGAAAAATGGTAATAAGCAGTGATATTATCAGGCTTTTTAATTTCCAACAAAATTAGCTAATTCCATGCACAAAATATAATTGCATTGTAATATAACAATATAATATGTAATGATAAAGTTTACAGCGACTTCATAAATTAATAAAAAAAGTTAAAAAGCAAAACACGGCTGATGCACAATCTTTGTTCTTCTAGAAGTAGAGTTTAGTCTAAAAACCTTGCTGTTTTATTGTGCAGTTAATTAAGAGAAGGCACACTACCATCTTGCTTCGACGGGAGTGACTTGAACGCGCCTGACGTCGTAAACACGACTTCCCAACTCGTAAATACGAACTTCCCAGGAGGACTTGAACGCACCATAACAGACCACTAGACCGCACGATTGAAGAGCAGTCATTGAACAAGAACAGAACAAGAACAGAATTGAGTATTGCAGGGAGCCGTGTTAAAATTAATGATAAGAATGGATAGGACTGGCAGTGCCAAGTAAACATAAAGCAGACGATGAATTTACTTTAAACATCGCGACTACCACGACATGTCTACACCAGAAGCTAGCGGTGATACTCGACCAAAGCAAATAAAACCCATTATAATCAGTGATGCTGTCTACACTGGCACGACGCAAATACAAATTCTGACAGTAAACTGATGCCCTGTTCTATTGCTACACCCTGCTACACCTATATCCGGTGTGTGGTGAGCGCACTGGCGCCGCTGTACTGTGGCTGCCGTCGCATCATCCAAGTGGATGCTGCACACTGGTGGTGGTTGAGGAGAGATCCCCTGACATGATTGTAAAGCGCTTTGGGTGTACAGTAGTACATATGAAAGCGCTATATAAATGCCCGATTCTATTCCGATTCTATTCTATTTCTGACGTACTCCAACTTCGATACATATCACGATACTGAACTCACGATACGATATTATTGCGATACTCCAAAACATATGATAAAAGGTTAAAAAATGTACTGTTAATTAAAATGCTAAATTTGGTATTACATTGTGTGTTTAAGTGAATAGGCTTGGATTTGGTGCTGGAAACCCAATGAACAGGACAATAGAGACACCAGAATAAACACATTGATGATTCTGAAGCTGAAAACACAGAATTGTTTTAGACGAATATGCTTGCACTGTTTCACTGACTAGATATATTTAAAATAATGTAGGCCACTTTTTACTGGTAACTTAAGACGTGGCATTATCAGGACCCACAAATATTCCCCAATTGCATTATTATACATTATATTCAACATTATATATAGTAGTTGAATGTAGTACTGACACTAAAACTCTGAAAACGAGTTTTTTTATTATGGGGGAACTATACACGATACATATTATTGCATTTTTGTATTGCGCTATATTGTGACACGATATATTGTTACACCCCTAATTTGCAACATTCACTTCATCCAGTGTAGACAGCCTGAAGATGAGAAAATATGACAAGATAAATGTGATTTCGCCCTCAGCTTTATCAGTAAAATGGTGGGTAATTAATTGAGACCACAGTGTGTTGCGTGCCGTGACTCAAAATATGCGCTTCTGACAGTATGAAGCGGAACAGTGAAGCCCGTTGCAGTACTGTATAATTACTATGTTATAAGTAAATCCTATCAGATTTTGCAAGTAAGGTCATGTCTGAGAGTGTCTTTATGTGGGTGCATGCAGGTGGGGGGCTTAAAAATATTTTTCTCTACAAAAGGGGGGCCGGCAGGAAAGGTTTGGGGACCACTGCATTATATAGAGCTATAATAACCAGACTTTTGACTGGTGACAAAAAGCCTTTGCAGCTTTTTCTGGCCAATAACTACCTGCATGTATTTAGATAACCAACTTTTTTTTTATGCGGCAAACAGATAAATCTCAAATTGAGGTGGGAAGTACTAGACGTGGGAAGTGGCAAAGTGTTTATAGGCTTTGTGAGTTTCCATTTCTCTAAAGTAACAGGTGCACATTATTTTATCTAATGGACTAATAAAAAGCCTTCTTCCTGACACTGGAAAATAATGTGGAAGCCAGACAATTAGGTTGCAGTTTGTTGTGATCAGTATGCATCAAATGATCTCTCTCTCTCTCTCTCTCTCTCTCTCTCTCTCTCTCTCTCTCTCTCTCAGGTGCGTCTGAACCCAGCAGAAGGTTCAGATGTGCTGAAGCGCTGGGCAGAGCATCTGTGTTCTCCTCAGGTTAATCTGAAGTCAAAGGCCATCCTGGTCCTGCTCTCATTAGGATGCTTTCAAAAAGTGGGCGAGATGCTCCACAGGTGGGCATTGCTTCTCCTGTTCGATTTTTGTTTTTGTTTTGCGCCATTCAGTGTAGCATGTTGCCCATTCATCCATGATAATTTGATATCTGTTGTGGTTTAGTTTATTTACTCCCACAGGAATAATGTGAAATAAATAAATATATACATAAATTTCATGTTGTTCCAAACCTGTATGGGAATTTCTTTTCTTTTTTTTCTTGTAACACAAAAGGAAATGTTTAGCAGAATGTTGGTATGGCATCGATTACATCAAACTTGACACAGCATATGCCAAGTTTTGAATAAGCAACATTTTGATCTGTCCTTCACTCAAATATATGTGACCCTGGACCACAAAACCAGTCACATGTCGCACGGGTATATTTGTGGCAATAGACAACAATACATTGTATGGGTCAAAATTGTCGATTTTTCTTTTATGCCAAAAATCATTAGGATATTAAGATCATTTTCCATGAAGATATTTTGTAAATTTCCTACCGCAAATATATAAAACATTTATTTCTGTGAGTGAATGCAGCACAATCGTGAACATAAATGGACAACTTTAAAGGAGATTTTCTCAATGTTTAGATTCCAGATTTTCAATAGTTGTATCTCGGCCAAATATTGTATTATCCTAACAAACCATACATCAATGGAAAGCGTATTTATTCAGCTTTCATATGATGTATAAATCTCAATTTCAAAAAATTTACCCATGTGACTGGTTTTGTGGTCCAGGGTCACATATTGTCTTCAAAAGATGTGGATTATAGTACATTATGGTTTTTTTTGGGGGGGAAGCAGCATGATAATTCTTCAGAACTTTTCCTTTGTTTGTTCTAAAAGTCAAATGGTTTTGGAATGACATGAGGGTAAATGATTGGGTGAACAAATCTTTTAAAATTGCATAATGAATTTTTAAGTGAGATTTTGTCTCAATGTGTCACTCAAAATTATGCATTTTTTCCAAACACATACAATATTGATTGACATATCCCTTCCTAAACGTCATTAGATTTGAATGTGCATGATAAATGACACAATGCTCTGATATTTCTCTAATACATCTTTACATTTCCTGACAGCATGAGATATTTCGACCGTGCTGCACTGTTTCTCGAAGCCTGCTTGAAATATGGTGTGATGGAGACAAATGACGACGTTAATATCCTTCTGATGCATCTTCCAGGTTTTCAAACAGCAGAATGCAGCAGGGCTCTATTGAATTTAAAACTAATTTTGCATGATTTTTTTTTTCTCCATTATTATTCGTATTTTATATACTTTTTTTTTTTTTTTTTTTTTTTTTTGTAAAATAATAAAGACCCCATGAAATAATTTAGGTCATGTCTGTTAGCTTTGAGGCTATATGTAATGTTCTCCTAAATGTTGACACAATTTTAGTAGATTAACCTCTTCAGCTCTGCCATCCTTCCCAGTCTTTCTCTTCGACTGTCTCATTTAAAGTAGATGACTCTTAAAGGGATAGTTTAATCTTTGAGGGTCTAAATAAATGCAGCTTTGGCTTCCACTTTTGTAACCGAAGCTGAATGTCTTTTCCCATGTAACGTGTCAGTCATGGTCCCTGCTACAGTAGCCACGCCCCCAAACACACGCTATTGGTTGAGCCTTTGGTTCACCTTTAAATATGTTTTTTGAAATTCAAAACACTGGAAAATGGACCACTGGCTTACAAGAAACACTTTGCTTAAAGACCCACTCCGATGAAAATCATGTTTTTCTAGGTGTTAACATGTTCTTGTGGCATTTTTCTGATGTTAGAGGACAAATCTTGAGAAAAATAAGTTCAAAGTTGTATTTCTGAGTATTTCTGCATTCAAATGGCTGTGAATCAGTAGCAGACGTTAAAATGCCAGCTAAAATAGACTGGAGTTGTGACGTAGTAACTCCACTGGGCGTGCCACAAGCTCATACTCCCCTCCGCCCCCGCGGCTCAGGTTTTGAGGAGTAGAGAAGACGATGGCGGATCAACACCTATGTGCGGTAGCGGGTTGCAATGCTAACTGTACGTTCACACCGCCGCCGACTTGAGCGGCAAAGAAGCTCTGGCCGCCCTGTCAAGGACGCTTGTCAAAAAGTACGAGGAAGCTTGTTGACGCTTTGGCCGCTCTGAAGTAGCAGAGCATTCTATGTTCGATCATGGGAGAAGAGAAGTGCCACACCATGAAAAGTAAACAAAATAAATAAGCAATACATTGACACTAGAAACCTTTTATAATGACAGCATTTGTATAACCGTTTTGGTCACTTTATTATTTAATATTATTAATAGTGAGTGCGCGCGCGCGGCCGAGGCTCTCTCTCTCTCTCTTTCTCTCTCTGCTATCTCTCTGCGTTCTTATATGCCCTGTCAAGCGCGCCCTGTTATACTGGCAGGACTTAAAAAACACATGCAAATGATAAACTTTCACTCTGATGGTTAAACTGCAATTAATCCGATAATGATAGGAAACCCAGCAACGGCGATGATCAGCTTCTCCTCCGTTTTCTCGGAAGCTCAAGTCGGCGGCGGTGTGAGCGAGGGGGAGGGTCGTCTCCGTGTCAACGGCTCCCCCCACAACGCAGAGGCGAATTGCTAATGAGCTACTGCCGCTCTGCTGAAGCAAAGTCCCAGAAAACGGCACAGGTTTTGTGATTTTGGCTAAAAACGGCATAATCATCATTTAAAGACCACTGAGAATGTTTAAAAATAGTTCAAAATATGATCGGAGTGGGACTTTAAGTGTCTTGGCATCCTCTTAAAGGGATACTCCACTTTTTTCGGAAATAAGCTCATTTTACATCTCCCCCAGAGTTAAACAGTTGAGTTTTACCGTTTTAGAATCCATTCAGCCGAACTCCGGGTCTGACGGTACCACTTTTAGCATAGCTTAGCACAGATCATTGATTCTGATGAGTCCAGTAGCATTTCTTTCAAAATGACCAAAGAGTTTCAATATTTTTCCTATTTAAAACTTGACTCTTCTGTAGTTAAACCGTGTACTAAGATCGACGGAAAATGAAAAGTTGCGATTTTCTAAGCCTATATGACTAGGAACTATACTCTCATTCCAGCGTAATAATCAAGGAACTGTGTGGCTGTACCATGAGTGCAGCAGGCGTAATGATATGACGCAGCGCCTGAAAATAGTCCCCAGCTCGGTAACTTCTTCCAACGTGACCGGGACTAAGTTTGTCTAACCTATTAGACCTATTTTCAGGCGCTGCGTCATATCATTACGCCTGCTGCACTCATGGTACAGCCACACAGTTCCTTGATTATTACGCTGGAATGAGAGTATAGTTCCTAGTCATATAGGCTTAGAAAATCGCAACTTTTCATTTTCCGTCGATCTTAGTACACGGTTTAACTACAGAAGAGTCAAGTTTTAAATAGGAAAAATATTGAAACTCTTTGGTCATTTTGAAAGAAATGCTACTGGACTCATCAGAATCAATGATCTGTGCTAAGCTATGCTAAAAGTGGTACCGTCAGACCCGGAGATCGGCTGAATGGATTCTAAAACGGTAAAACTCAACTGTTTAACTCTGGGGGAGATGTAAAATGAGCATATTTCCGAAAAAAGTGGAGTATCCCTTTAAGTGTCACGGTGGGTTGTAAGTAGTATTGAGATAACAGTAACTTGATCTTTTGAACTTGAACATTTCTGATTCCCAGTCTTCCTTAACCACAGCATCTCCACATAAGCTCATAGGTGCTGCGTTTGTGGACTACGCTAAGCTGCTTCGCTCCATCGGGCTGAAACAGGGCGCTGTGCTTTGGGCGTCTCGGGCTGGAGAGAGAGGGAAGGAGCTGCTGGACGAGCTCTCCCAAACAGAGGGAATGGGACCAGAGCCCAGTCCCAGTGAAGAGGAGGAGAAGGAGGTGGACAGACCTCTTCTCAACATAGACTGAGAGAGGATATGTGATGAAAACCATAAAAATCAAGATGCAAGATCTTCAAATCTCGTCCTTATAACACCCATAAGCATGCAAGTAGTCAACAAACACGCATATTTTCATGTAGTTTCAAACGGTTTCATAGTTGTCTTTTAAGCCTCTGCGCTGGTTGTGAGGTGTGTTGTATCCAAAAACATTCCCTTAACACACGTTATCCTGCTGTAATGTGTTCCAAACCTGTTCTTGTAATTATTTAATTGACCAAAATATATATTTTCATGGTGATTTAAAACAAACCAAAATAATAGTAATGCCGATAATTAATAAAAACACATTTTAAGAACCTTTAAAACGGATTATGATGTGTTGGACACTAAAAATGCTTATAATTTCAGATTTAGGAAACCATTTGAAGACAGAATATAGAAAAGAACTAGATGAATCTCATGAAACGTGTCCGGTTTCACGCCAAAATCCAAAGAAAGCACTAAGCTATTATATTTTTCAAAAGATTATTTATTGTTATATTAATAGTCATGGCTTGTGATGGTTAAGATAATCATAGGAATTCAAACCTTTGAGGTTTATTGTATTTCTCTCAGAAAAACGTAATTGTATCTTTAGTCTTTAGGGGTACGGCAGCTTGTCATTGGAGCAGAACCTCTTTAAGGGACTTGATCTCTGTAGCTTATTTACCCCTTAAAATGTGCATTTTAGTATATATTACTACTCTAAGCTACTAAAATGCACCTTTCAGGGGGTAAATGAGCTTCAGAGATCAAGTCCCTTAAAGAGGTTCTGCTCCAGTGACAAGCTGCCGTACCCCTAAAGATATCATTTTACACTTTTTTTTTCTTTTTTTTTTTTCTGACAGTGTAATTATTAAACATAATATATATAATATATCAGTGCTGTAATCCAGGATTTAAATCTGCATAAATCACTGTCAAATTACCTGTGTGTGTTTGTGTGTGTGTGTGTGTGTGTGTGTGTGTGTGTGTGTGTGTGTGTGTGTGTGTGTGTGTGTGTGTGTGTGTGTGTGTGTGTGTGTGTGTGTGTGTGTGTGTGTGTGTGTGTGTGTGTGTGTGTGTTCTTTAAAGGTTTCAGTAGCATCACATTTTGAGTTACGTAAAAGGTAATGGTATATGGTTATTTGATAGTTAAATGGTTCAGATTTAAATCACAAATGAAAAACAACAAATTCATAATTCATCCACTCCATGTGATATAATTCATGAGTGCTGTTCCTTCAGTAATGTTGTATATTGGTTAATTTTGTAAAATAGTGAATTTGCCCCATTTTTGCCTTAGCCATTAACTTAATTTTGTTGTTGGATTGCACTTGTTCATGCTGTTGTTTGTGTGATTTACTGTAGACAGTTTAAGTGTGATGTGGTGTTTTGTTTGTATGATGTTTCCACATGGCTTCAGGTCTCCAGAGAGTTGCTGTATTTGGATATTATTGTCCGGTTGAAATGAGATGTGACTACAAACCCTTCATTTTTGTGATGCCACCACTGTGTCTGTGATTTAAAAATGAAAGTCTTTTTAAATTACTAATTCATTTGTTGAATTATGATTGTTGGAATGCCCTGCCTTGTTTTGGTAGGCTATGATTGTGAGTAATGATTCATGACTTTATCCTTTAAATGTTCCTATGTAAACATAAGTAATGTTCGAGGTGTTTGAGCTTACTGTATGGATATAGGCCTACTGCATGTATATTTGCAAAGTAATAAATACAGCCTGTAGTACCATCCATTTAGATTTTCTCTATATTTTCAAAACACTTTTTATTATTAAAATAACATACATTTAAGTTTAATTAATGGGCCATATTTCATATGGAAGAAGACAAAGGCTCATGAAACGAATTAATCATGGCTGACTAAGAAATTATACTTTTGCTTTGGTGTGATATGTCAGTAAATCGGGGACGCGAGTAAATAAAAAATACTGCGCCTTTAAATTCATTAGTGATGGGAGAGAAACAGTACTTTTAGAAACTCTGAATCAACAACCATTTGATTCGCAAAATGATTCGGTTTCATACTAAGCGTACTAACGACACCTGCTGGTCAAGAAAAGACATCAATAGAACAATAACGCGGGCTAAACTTGTAGAATGGCGCCTTTTATAAAACAATTTCATATGTTTTTGCAAATATGACGTAACAATTTTGTTTCTAAATTAAAATCAAAAACCTGGCATGTTTGAAAACGAAGTGGGAGGAATTTTAGACGGTCTCACACACACATTCATCTGAACATTCACAGGTGCACAGGTATAATGCCCAAACTACTGTTGAATATTATTTAAACTAACTGGCATTTATATATACTTAAATAGAACAGAGACAAAAAAGCGCATATTTAGCGAATAGCGAATGTAAAACTAACGTGACGCTTGTCAATAACATAAAAAAACTACAATCCCCAGAGGGCACGTAACTTCCGCCATCTTGATTAAGGCGGTCCACACTCACAGACAGCAGAGACCCGTGTGTTTTAGACCCGTGTGTTTGTTTGTAATGCACATCCATAGAGGTGATGAACTAGGAGTGAAGTGTGCTGGTGTTTTACATCCCAGCCGCTGGACGTGCTTAAAGCCATGGCCGAACCGATACATGCTTTGTGCCATGAGCTTATAAAGGCTGTGAATGTGACGATGGAGGCAGAATCCAGTCAAACATACCGCCTGGAGGCCCTTAAGGTGAATTATCCTCTATCAAATACGATTAAACGGTTATTAGGAATTCCGTCTTGGAGTTGCTTGGTTTATTATTATTATTCTGAAATAATAATTATAAAATTTGAATGGCATAAACATGCTCGAAAACTCATGAAACTTTGCACATGCGTCAGAATTGTCGAAAATGTATTAAACGTGCGGGTTTCAGAATTAGGTGTGGCAAAATGGCTCGCTAGCGCCACCTACAAAATTTCAACGAAGCGCCCCTCCCGCTACGTTTCACGTAAGTTAGGTCTACGAAATTCGGTACATGTAATGTCCCAATAAAACCTTCAAAAAAGTATATTGGTGCAAACCCCTAAACGCAACAGGAATTTCTTCAAAGTTTGCCATTTCCAAAGTTTGCCAATTTCGTTGTTTTTGCCATTTCCAGGTGTCGTACTTTAACGAACTCCTAAAACATGCAGAAATACATCACGAGCTAAATGCAAACCATTTTGGAGTTCAATAACCAGATTGAATGGAAAGAGTTCTGGAGTTTACCAACTGTCTCACCAATAAAGTTGATGTAAAGTTATTTATTTGATTTCTCAAGATTTTTCAGAGACATGGGATTGGAATTTTGGGGATTTACACTGAATACCTAATATTTAAACTCACAATTTGAAGATCCGGCTATCTGGTTAAGATTCTTATTGTGTAAGAAGAGTTTGGAGCAAAATTTGGTGATTAATTTAATTATTTTGAATGGGAAATACTATATAGCCTACACAAAGAAAAATGAACAAATAATAAACCTTATGCAAAGAAAACTGCATACTCTCTTTCCCAGCCAGTGTTTTAAAAAAAAAGTTTTTGACAATTTGCACAATTTTCATGGCCCTCCAGAATTATTTTGTTGTATGAATATATCTGAACATGCAATAGGTGGGCGTTTCTTCAACTAGGGGCACTTTTAGGCTTGTGAAGTTGATTAAAAAAAACTTGTTCAAAAGTCACGTAACACAGTCTCATAAGTTTAAATAATTTGTCTAGTTTTAAGGTCTGTAAGAGAACAAACTTAGATTACAAGAGAAATTGTTAATATTTTAAATTTTTTCCGACCTGCAATGAACAAATGTCATTTCCACCACATCTCTATATACAGCTGTTATTTAAAAACAGAATAACTTATGCCACTCAAGAATTGTCTAAGATCATTTTTGTAACTAGTTTTATCAGTTTTTCCACAATGTACAAAAATTATACATTTGTCAATGAGATAAATTAACTGCCCTAAGGACCAAATGGTGAACTGTACACCTGTCACACTCTGAAATTTAATTTTGGTTAGGGCAAGAGCTTATTAGAAAATAACTAACTTGAATTTTTATATTAAGTAGAGCATGATCTCGTAAATTGTGGATACATTTTTAATGTGTGATGAGAACTTTTTAAATGTTTTTAAAAAATGTGTGTGGTGATGGAAATGACAGGGTGGTGGTGGAAATGACAATGAATTAACGTGAATGTAGAGAAACAGTAATATTTAGAGAAATATTTATTTGAAAAATATATTTTGAAAACTCTTAAACTCATCACACTCAGTAAACTCAATTCACAACGTCAATCTACTCTTGCAATCCATATCAATTGTACTTTGTAATCATAAATGTCATTTCCACCACATGCTGTCATTTCCACCACAGAGGGCAGTGTGGTGGAAATGACATTTCTGTAGTTTTTTGTGAAAAAAGGGAAGATAGCTTCACTGATAGCTTTGAATTAATACTCAGCATTTCATGCATGCAAAATACTCTTATTTAACTTAAACATTTTTACTTTTTAAAAACACCCTTGAAGGTACAGCATGTTTCCACCACATGCTGTCATTTCCACCACAGAGGGCAGTGTGGTGGAAATGACATTTCTGTAGTTTTTTGTGAAAAAAATGGAAGATAGCTTCACTGATCAGCTTTGAATTAATACTCAGCATTTCATGCATGCAAAATACTCTTATTTAACTTAAAAAAAAAATACTTTTTAAAAACACCCTTGAAGGTACAGCATGTTTCTACCACATGCTGTCATTTCCACCACAGAGGGCAGTGTGGTGGAAATGACTGTGGTGGAAATGACATTTCTGTAGTTTTTTGTGAAAAAATGGAAGATAGCTGCACTGATTAGCTTTGAATTAATACTTAGCATTTCATGTATGTAAAATACTCTTATTTAACTTAAAATTTTTAACTTTTTAAAAACACCCTTGAAGGTACAGCATGTTTGGAAATGACGTAGAATAAATATATTAACTGATCAAGCAATATTTACCTTGATTTTTCTTATTTGTTCTTGATGAAAATTTAAAATTGCCTCCATGTCCAACATGTGCTCTGATGTCTCTGAACATTCCCATAGAAACCACCTAAACAATCTTTCACACAAACTTTTTAAAGGGACATTACAGTGTTGTGGTGGAAATGACACCAATACTGTGCGACAGCTATATTTTGTATAAAAAGTAATATTGATGGTGGTCTCACATTAAATACTATAATGTATTTGAATTATTTTACTAGTGCTTAATTTAAGTATATTAATAGTTACCAGATAAGTCATACTTTTAAACTGTATTTTCATTGTTGAAGTTAAAAAGTCTGGGTGTGCGACAAGGAGAAAACAGTGATTTTGACACCTATAAGGAGGTTGAAAAGTATGAAGAAATCATAATAGAAAGGTAGTAAAAAGTTTTTAAGGAGGTTTTATTGTTAGTTTGAAAAAGAAAGAGGATTTTGTCCAAAATTGTATGTATTTTTAAAAATATGACCAAAGTACATAAAAGTGCCCATAGTCTAAGAATCACCCAGGTATGTCAAAAGAAAGAACAGACCCTCTGCTTAAAAAAAAAAAAAAAAAAAAAAACGGTTCAGTTTCTAGCTTCATGCATTTTTTTTATCAACACTTGAATGTGGGTAAGTTTCATAATCTTTTTTTTTTTTTTAAGCAACATTTTGTAATGTCGCCACCAAAAATCAAGTTTTTGTCAAAGACTACATCCAGATCGGATTCAGAACAATGATCAAAACACAGATGGAGTAGATCGAGTCCATCAACACCCCCACATCCACAGTCCTAAAGCTCGTCCTGGGTCGACATTTCATTCAGTAACATTAGACAGTTTTGATGATCGCGGTGTTTCACGCTATCGCTTGTTTCTGCTTCTTATTCACCTGTTTTTTGATCAGGAGATTCTGTCCTCTTTCAGAAGTTCACTTTCACGTATTACCAACCTTTCGGCACAATAATGAGCTTTTTGTACCCCATAAGGTGTGTGTTTACCTTGCTGTTCTTTTGAGCAAATAATAAACCTAACATCATATTATTTAAAACTGAACTTCTGTATTATATTGAGGCCCTGAAAGATGCAAGAAATGGAAAAGCAAAACAGATGTATACTTTTTTTATATATATATATATACTTTTCTCTTGGTAATTCCTTGTAAATTATCCCCATTATATACTTTTTGTTGTTTCCTTGATGCTATGAATGTCATAGTTGAAAACATTGTGATCATCTGTAAGTGTGTGTTAATATTCTTTTTAATGCAATAAAAACAACTTTAACAAAGTTCTCCTAGAGTTTTAATCGGATTATCTTCATATTTGGTGAGTTTCATCATAAGGCCTTTGTGATAAATTGCGAAGATCTTGAGTTTTCGTCAAAGGGACGAAATTTTTGTTTCGCCATGAAACAGGAAGTTATTGCAACTCAGGCAAACAATGTCTATTCTGCCCAAAACTTAACATGTTTGATAAGAGTCCTGCCCTGAACACTGAATGCCCATTGTCAGTTATAGTCATAGCGCCACCTGCTGGCAACAGGAAGTGACATGTTTAACACTGTGATGCACTCCTAGCAACATTAAAAAGTGCCAGCAAGTGTTAAACAGGCTAGAAACATGTTAAAACATGCTAGCAACACTTAGCTGAGGGTTAAAGCATGCTATTAATGCTATGAAACAGGAAGTTGTTGTAACTCGCATACAATGTCCAGTCTGCCCCAAACTTAACATGTAACATGTTAGAAACCTGCTAAGACATGCTAGCAACATGTAGCTAAGTGTTAAAGCATGCTATTAATGCCATGAAACAGTAAGTTATTGTAAATCAGGCATGCAATGCCCATCTGCCCCAAACTTAACATGTTTGATAAGAGTCCTGCCTGAACACTGAATCTGATTGCCCATATTCAGTTAGTCATGGCGCCACCTGCTGGCAACAGGAAGTGACATGTTTAACACTGTGATGCACTCCTAGCAACATGATAAAAATTGACAGCGAGTGATTAACATGCTAAAAACATGTTAAAACATGCTAACAACACTTAGCTAAGTGTTATGCAGGTTATTAATGCCATGAAACAGGAAGTTGTTGTTACAGAAACATGCAATATCCAATCTGCCCCAAACGTAACATTTTTGATGAGAGTCCTGGCCTGAACACATCTACGTGCTAAAATTTAGCAAAGGTCATAGTGCCACCAGCTGGCAGCAGGAACTGTGGAGCAAATACAAATGACTTTGACCTAGTCCTCCTATATTTACCTACTTAAATGCATATTGCCCAACATGCTCTGTTATCCTAAAACCACGAGTGGTGTGGTGCTGGTGCGAGGGCCCTTTCATCGCTTCTTGCAGCTTTAATTATGTATGTATTGATGCGTACATCCATATTATGGAGGTCACATTAGAAAAACATTGTTTTGGAAACTCCCGTTTTCATTTATTTCATGTTTATACAAATGATCAAATCATAATCTTATTTTGGTTATGTTTATGTTCTTATGTGTTGCTTTATAATAATACTAACCGTAGCGATATCAATCCGGAAGCATAAAGAAGGTTGCACTAGGCGACATTGTGTCAATGAGTATCTCTCATACATAAAATATTGAATGCACATGATAATATATTTACTCAAGGGATGCTGCCGGACGGATACAGATAGGTTACATGAATATTATTGGAATTGCAAGACCAAAATGTAAAAAGAATATACAATATACAAAAATAAAATAAACATATTATCGAACTAGACCAGTAATTCTCAACCAGGGGACCGGGGCCCAATAGGGGGCCTCAGCAAACTTACAAGGGGGGTCGCAGGATGACTTAAAGTTATTTAAATTAAAATATTATTATTAACAAAAGTTAAATTGGTATTATCCATATTGATATTATCCTACTCACCCTCATTGTTCCAAACCCGTAAGACTTTTGTTCATCTTCAGAACACAAATGAAGATATTTTGATGCAATCTGTGAGATTTGTGTCCCTCCATTGACAGTTATGCAACTAAGCACTTTGCTTAGCACTTTGACGCTTCAAAAAGTTTGTAAAGAGATCGAAAAGCTAATCCATATATGAATCGAGCAGTTTAGTCCAAATTTTCTGAAGAGACTCGATCGCTTTATATGATGAACAGATTTAATTTAGGCTAAGTGGTAGTTGCGTAGCTGCCAGTGGAGGGACAGAAATCACTCAGATTTCATCTAAAAGATATTCATTTGTGTTCTGAAGATGAACGAAAGTCTTGCAGGTTTGGAACGACATGAGGGTGAGTAAATGATGACAGAATTTTCATTTTTGAATGAACTATCCCTTTAATTGCATATGACTGTGCTAATAATTTTGTTTATAAAACAAGTAATTTAAGGGAGATTTTCTGGTCTCTGCTGTATCGAACAGTCACCCCAAAACTGAGGTATACTGATCCATGAATTTTGTGTTGCAGCCCTACTAGATGTTAAGTTGTTAAATGTTTTAATAGGTTTCTTTGTTGTTATAGTTTATTGAAGATTTCAAAGAGAAAAGTACCTTCTGCGTTGAATGTGGACTTCAGTTAGCGCAGAAATCACAGACGGCAGTGGTCAGACACTTTGGGCTGCAGATACTGGAGCATGTAGTCAAGTAAGTGTCTAAAACACCTTTGTGTGTGTGTACATCAATAGCTACTGTATGTTTCCATCCTAAGTTGAGAATTTAACTTGTGTGCAAAATTTAAATAGCGCGTAAAGCATTTGCGAATAAAGCACTGTGTCCACCCCATGTGATCAAGAGACTAAAATCGTCACTTCCTGGGAAATTTTCGCAGAATATCTGTTATAAAATTTGAAGTTTCTGCAATCTGTGGCTCTTTTTTTGTACATCATAAATAAGTTGAGCACGCAGACGAAATGCAATAAACGCTGTCATGTTCTCTTGCGTTCGGATGCTGGTATTTGGGAATGCAATCGTGTGAGACGCTTCTGGGAGGGAATTAAACCAAATCATTCTGATGACAGACTTTTGCTCAGGCATTTCAGAAGAAACAAACCCACATTTGAAATGCTGTGCACTGACGACTTCTCAGCCTACAGTAAGAAGGCAGCAGCTTGTAAAATGGGGGGATGAAGAGGAGATGGCCACAATACCAAGTATTGGTACAATATTCAAGTCCCCCTGTAGTCAATAATTGATTCCCTTAAAACTCTTTGATCTCCAAAATTACGTATTTAAATGTTTTTCCCCTTTTCACCCTTGCCTCATTTAGTATATGCGGTTCTATGAATATGCAAATGAGCCCCGCCTCCACTCACTCAAGCAGCTCAGAGATCCACTCGTTGACGATCACACGTTGATCTGATTGGTTACAAGGTAGTTTGTGACATCAGAAACACCAGCGTCTTTGGTTCACTGCAGTTTTATGGAGAAAATACGCACATGGTTTTTCTTAAAACATATTAAAAACACCACATAGATATATTATTTAACAGCTGTGGTGGTGGTGGTTACAGCATATATCTCTACCCTTCCATCTGGCATCCTTCCATTCCATACAGTAATCGGTTTCATTTTCGGAAACTTGATTTAAGTGCATTTTTAAATTCTTAAATTTTAAGACAAAATTTTGTATATAGAAAATGCGAATACTTAAAATAAGACAAAAAAACTTAGTAAGAAAAACATTAAATAAGCATTAAAATTAAATGTCACTTACGGGGATGAGACCGAATGAAACTGGGTTTACCGAAGAAAACCTGCTCCCGACCAGGTTAGGTTCACAGGGTAAGTTACCGTGGTAACAAGTAATCGCTCTTTCAGAAACGGGCTTGACTTACCTGCCATTCTGAAACGGAAAACCGAGAGTTTCTCTCATTTCAGGGTTAACGTACTCAGAGTTTTCACTTAACCTCCTATCTGAAACAGGCCTCTGGTATTAATCGTTTTGGTCGATAGGATCACATTTGGACGATTCTCTAAATACAGCTGTAAACGGGGTCTAAAATATTTGAACCACTTCCAAAAGTAGTCGAAATTGCTTTAGACCGGATGGCTTTCGTAGTTTCATGTGGTCGAATGTGTTCGAACAGCCACAAAAGATGCCTACTCTCCGCCTACTGACCTAGTGTGTCGACTGGAGACCCAAGTCATACAAAGCACAATGTTAATTCCTGATATCTAGCCTAACACGCACTAACACGCCCATTTATCCACCCATAGACCCTCCCCTCAAAGAAATCCGGACAGAAGTGATTGAGAGTGGACAAAAGAGACAGATTAAAATATCAGGTGTAAACGGGATGTGTCTGCTTCATCTAATTGTGATCCAATCGACCAAAACGCGTCTTAATACCAGTAAATTGGTCTGCTGGTTAGTCCAGTTATCCAATCACATCCTCTGTTGGGACAAAGTCACGCGAGTTAATGCATCAAGGAATTTATTCTGTAAATGGTTTTCCTTCATAGTTTATATGCATGTCTTCTTATTTGATACAAAAAATATCCACCTCAGTTGAGCGAATTAGTTTTTTCCCAAATTGGGTGGATTGAAACATAGGTATAGTGAACATTGAACACTAAACTGAACACATTCTTCTCTGAACAGGTTTCAGTGGAATAACATGGCACCACAAGAAAAGTTCCGGCTGAAGAACTGCACTATGGGCCTGTTGTCAAATGTGAGCATCTTGGAATTGTCTACTGAATTATCTTATTGCATGCTTTATGAAGATTCCTTATTTATTCATATGGCTTAATGTTCTGTTTTAGGGTACACATCCAATTCTGCAAGAGGAATGTCATGTTAAGGATGCGCTCTCACGCATAGTAGTTGAGATGATCAAGAGAGAGTGGCCGCAGCACTGGCCCGACATGCTGAATGAGATGGAGGTCCTGGCTGCTATGGGGGTATCAAGAGCTTTGGCTTGATGTTGTAGGACAGGTCTGCTTCATCCTGCTCCTGAAGTTATGCTTTCCTGTCAGAGTTTAGTTCCAAAAAATACAAAGTAGGTGTGCACATCCAAACCCCAGAATAATAAGAAGAATAGATGTCTCCACACTGAACAGGGTCTGTTTTTTTTTTCCTGCTTTCTAATATACCTAATCTCCGTATGTTTTTTCATCGTCTCCGGGCTCGTTCATATGTAAATAGCTTGAACTTGATTCATCCATTAGATCGAAAGATCTGCAAAATCCCATACATTTACCCGCCCATAGACCCTCCCTTCAAAGAAATCAGGACAGAAATGGTTGAAAAAGACAGATTAAAACACCAGGTGTAAACGGGAATGTGTCTCCCTCGTCTACTTGTGATCCGATCGTCCAAAACGCATCTTAATACCACGTGTAAACAGGGCCATGGTGTCTCAGTCTTGCGGTCCCACTGGACTCGGGCCACGATTAGGGATGTGGAAATGATGGGTTCTGGGGTAGAGTTCTGGGTGTCTGCAACATGTTGACGGCAGAGAGAGTCTGCTTTGATGTAAGCTTCCATAGAGTACTGCACAGAATATGAAGAAAATTAAAAGCTTTGGGATTTAGCTGGACACGACAAGCCCAAACTAGCCAAGACACCAACACACAATTTTTTTTTTAATTCTTATTGTAATTGGCAAAATCTTGAGATATAATTTGTAAAATTTGACACACCTGGTTGGAACTAAACTCTACAGGAATCTTCAGGAGTCAGTGTGAAAACATGCTGTTGATCTAAGCATTTTGCATTCAGATTTAGTAAATAATAGGGCTGCCCCCTAATAGTTGACTAACAGACTTAGTCGACCAAGATTTTATTAGTCGGTAAGTCACAGAAAAAAAAAAACTCCAGTCAGTCTGATCCTGTCTGTCAGGACAGATCGTTAACGGCAGGTCATGTGGTAATTACAGTCTGTCGGGCAGAAAATCCAAACGTTCGCCTATCGTCCATCAACCTCAAATATGGCTTATCATTTGAAACATGTAAGTAGTATAAACTTTACATGGCTGCTCACTCTAACGTTAACCTAGATTAAATGTGTGCTATTATTAGGCGCAGTGTTTGTGCTGTGGAAGCTAAAGTATAGCACACTTACTGCATGACGGAGGTGCCGGCGCCATCACTTGCATTCCTTAAAATACTCCGTCTTTTTTGGTCATACAGATAAGAGTTATACATTATTCCAAACTGGAAATTATCTACTTTTATTTGTGTAAACTCACAATAACAACTTTGTACTTTTGTAAAATATTGAAAACTAATACAATGCGCCCTGAACTGCAGCGAGTCACATAAATGAACCAAAACTCAGAATATAGGATGCTTGCCTCACAGACATGAGAAATATATCCATAGAAAGCTTGAAATATCAAACGATTGTCAACCAATTCAAATGGAAAACAAATATTCTCAGATTAATCCGTATGAAACGTGCATATAGGAACGTCCACTAATGCGAAGATGACGAGTCAGCATCGTGGACTTAATCTCTGCAGCCGAAAACACAGAAAACATTATCAATAAATTATTAAAATGTTTTAGACAGTAATCCTTGCTGGGTTTTTTTCACGACACATTCATAATTGTTACTTTTGCCGGTGCGCTGTGGCAAGCTTTATGCGTGTGCTTGAGCACTGATTAGGCCATGTGATATATATATGAAGAGTTCAGATGCAAAAGCCTCTAAGTGCCATCTGAAATTTTCTTCTAGAATGATCATTTTTATCAAGCTCGTATATTTAAGTTCAGTAATTTCACTTAAATGACAATTAATAGGTAATTTTCATTGCTATTTAAGTGAAATTACTGAACTTAAATGTACGAGCTTGATGAAAATGATCATTCTAGAAGAAAATTTCAGATGGCACTTAGAGGCTTTTGCATCTGAACTCTTCATATATATATATATGCAATTAAAGGCTCATTGTTATGACATGACTTATTAATATACACGTGCGATTAGTCGACTAATCGCTTAAATGAACGACTACTAGTCGACTAGAAATTTTTTTATTCAAGGGCAGCCCTAGTAAATAATGGCATGTAAAATAATCATTGTCTATTTGAATAAATTATCTAATTCTCTTTAGGATGCTCAGACAGAACTCGTAATGCTTGTCCTGCTGCGGTTAGCTGAGGACGTGATCACATTTCAGACATTACCCACTGAAAGACGGCTAGATATCCAGCACAACCTTACGGTGAATATGGACAGAATCTTCTCCTTCCTGCGTGGCATTTTGATTCTGCAGCTTCATATGAATGAGTACAACAAGTTGGTGAGTTATTCATGATCATATGCAAAACATTTTTTAAATGATTTCTACTTTCTACAGTCTGGTGCATGCAACAGAACATTGTCACGTTCATATTATTTGAATAGATTTATTCATGTTGTTTTCTAGAAATGTGCTGCTGGTCTGGATTTGAAGGTGAGTCGGATTATTTATTTTTATTTATCAGGTATAATTTTTTGGAAGGGGTTAGTGCTGTTCTTATTAGGGGTCAAAAAAGTTTAATTTACAGTGTGAAACATAACATGAATTTCTAGGATTAATTAATTACCCAGGGTAACAAATGAACAGTGTGAAACATAGATAAAGATAACCCATGATTTTTTAACCCATGATTTTGACTGACCAAAGCCTAAATGAAAGTGCTAGAACCCAGAGACCCCAATTAGCTTGAATGTAAATTCCAGACACAACTAACTTTGTAGGCAGCATTTACACTGTTAAGTAATTGTCAAATTATTATTTTTTTTTTCTTAAAAAAACAACAACTGATATCTGGCACAGATCGAACCTTGTTGCATGCATGCAAATAGCTAAAACACGTTAATGAGAATGGATTTGTTAGCATCTGAGTAAATTTCAAATGAAGTCTGTTGAAAATCTGAGATCTGGTCAACTCTCCTACATCTAACAGGGTTTTATGTATTGGTTATTTATAGTATTGGTTATTTATATCCGATATTAGAACCGTTAGGTTTGAAATGTGCTTGAATGTCATAATTGAAAACACTTATTTTTTCATTAAGAACGTCCACTGTGAAAATATTAAAGAAGTCATGTATTTTTATAAAAAAAATGTGATCCTGCTGTGCTTCTACTATGCATGGACCAAGACCAGCATTCTCTCTCGGCGTTCCTCGACCTGGCTTGCCTTACCTCTTTCCCCGACCGATCGCTGAGTGTCTTTTTCCATACTAGCCTCAATGCGGAGACGAAGCTACGCCTGCCCGGTCTGGGACCTCGAGAGAACTTCGAGGCTTTTGTGGAGTGGGTGCTGGCCAGCTGTGAGTGCCTGTTCACCATCGGCCTTTCAAGCGATGGTGAACTTGTGTCCATTCCAGAGCCTCGTCCCAAGATGGCCGCCGCCATTCCTGAGCCTCGTCTCAAGATGGCCGCCGCCATTCTAGAGTCTCGTCCCGTCATGGCCGCCGTTCCAGAGCCTTGTCCCAAGATGGCCGCCGCCGTTCCAGAGCCCTCTGCAAAGATGGCCGCCGCCGCACCTGAATCTCCAGTCTCCGTCCTCGTCCTGAAAAAACAGGACTATAATTAAATACGCAGATGACTCAGTAATTGTTAGCCTGCTCCAAGACAGTGAAACAGGTCATGGTCCAGTCATCAATGACTTTGTTGAATGGTGTGAGGCGTCCCACCTTCAACTAAATGTAGCCAAAACAAATGACATGCTCATTGATTTAAAAATAAAATAAAATCCAAACAAGAAATTACATCAATCAAAGGTCAAACTGTTCAATGTGTCCAATTGTATAAGTACCTGGGGACGATAATAGACTCCAAACTCACATTTGAAACTAACTGTGAAGTTGTGTGTAAAAAAGGGCATCAGTGCCTGTTCTGTTTGAGGAAACTAAGTCATTTCCATATTGACAAATCCATCATGACCCTCTTACCACGCTTTTATTGAATCAGTTTTATCATTTGCGCTAGCAGCCTGGTTTGGGAACCTCTCTTTGAAAAATAAAAACTCACTCAACCAAATAGTAAAGTGGTCTAGCAGGCTGATTGGTGAGCCACAGCTTAATGTGGAGACCTTGTACACAAAACAGTTACAGCGAATAACTGGTTCAATCTTAAACGACAGTTCCCATCCATTGCACACAGAGTTTCAGCTTCTACCCTCTGGGCGTAGGTTTATAATCCCCAGGTGTAGAACAAAAAGACACAAAAACAGTTTTGTCCCTGCAGCCATTACACTGAGGAATAAGTCATAGCTATATTTTGCACAGGTGTTTACTTTGCTTTTATGTATGTATTCATTTACTCTGGACCAGTAAGAATTTTTTTTTTACTTTTGTACTTGTTTTTCATTTTTAAATTTATTTTTTAATTGTTGCCATTTCCTAATTTTTACTGTCTTAAGTTGAATGATGTGTGATATGTGTTCCTTTGTTTTCCATGTGTGTGTATGAGGACTCTACTGCAAACAAAATCTACCTTTGGGTACAAATAAAGTAACTTGAACTTGAACTTGAGTCCAGAAGTGACTTCAGTCACCGCCCTCGTCCAGAGTCCTTTGGGGGTTCCAGTCTCTATCCTCACCCAAGGTCCAATGGGAGCTCAAGTTTCTGTCCCCGTCCAGAGTTCATCCCAGCGACACCTGGAGCTCCCCAAGATTTTTTTTTTTTGTGGGGGCCATATACCCTTACTGCCGGCTCTGAACAGGTCCCCTGAGCTACTGTCTCCGCCCTAGCCACCTGAACCAGCACCGCCCTGGAGGCTTCCTGCTCCGAATAAGCCACGTCCTCATCAGCCTCCAGGGCTCCACTATTCCCCCTGTCTCTAGCGTCTTCCTTCTCTCTGTCTCTCCACCAAGATCTTCGTTTGGACTCTTCCTCACCTGCTCACCTCATCACTGCACTCTTGTTAAATAAACTCACTATTCACAACCCATCTTCCTCTCCTGTGTCTACTTGCCGTGACAGAAGGTCGGACCAGTACTGATAAGATGGATCCTGCTGTGCTTCTACTATGCATGGACCAAGGCCAACATTCTCTCGAGGCCCACACCGCGGCGTTCATCGACCTGGCGTGCCTTACCTCCTTCCCCGACCGATCATTGAGTGTCTTTTTCCACACTAGCCTCAATGCGGAGACGAAGGCACGCCTGCCAGGTGTGGGACCTTGAGTGAACTTCAAGGCTTTTGTGGAGTGGGTGCTGGCCAGCTGTGAGTCCCCGTTCACCATCGTCCTTTCAAGCGATAGTGAACTCGTGTCCATTCCAGAGCCTCATCCCAGGATGGCCGCCACCATTCCAGAGCCTCGTCTCAAGATGGCCGCCGCCATTCTAGAGTCTCGTCCTATCTCGTTCTAGAGCCCAGAAGTGACTTCAGTCACCGCCCTCGTCCAGAGCCCAGAAGTGACTCCAGTCTCTGTCCTCGCCCAAGGTCCAATGGGAGCTCAAGTTTCTGTCCCCGTCCAGAGTTCATCCCAGCGACACCTGTAGCTCCCCAAGGTTTTTTTTTTTTTTTTGTGGGTGCCATATACCCTTACTGCCGGCTCTGAACAGGTCCCCTGAGCTAAAATAAGCAAAGCAAATGATAAAAATTAACAGTAAAAATTATTGTACAGTAATTGTTTATGATTGATATATTCTCAAATTCTTACGGTAATGTATTTGAGCTTTCCTGTAGCCTAAACAGTAGAGCGCTTGCAACGCCAAGGTCATGGGTTCAATTCCCAGGGAAAGCAAGAACTGATAAGAATGTAAAATGTGTACCTTGAAATGCAATGCAAGTCGCTTTGGATAAAAGCGTCTGCAAAATGCATAAATGTAAACGGACAAAAGCCAAGTGGAGGAACTTGGCTTTTATCCGATTTTTCAATATTACTTGTCAGGCATTTTGAATTGTTTTTGTTCATCAGATATGCACCAAATTTGGCTCTGATGATCTTTAGACCATAATTGCTAAAAGCTAACTTTTTTATATATATTCAAATATTACATTCAATCCGTTCTCGGGTAATGCTTAAACACATTTGATGGAAGGATTCCACAAAGGATTTGAGGCTGAGTAATTGTATTTAAGTTCTTTAATCTAATTTTTAAATGCTTTCTTACAGTTTCTTAATGCAGTCTATCTGCTCTACATTCACCATCTAGTAGCGCATTTGTCACATGAAATTAGCTGTGTTTTTTGTCTTTTACTCCCAGACAAAAGCTCACTGGCGAGTTGGTGTGGCCACTCTCAACACTCTGGCTGGCTACATTAATTGGGTTGATTTGAGCCACATCACCAATGAAAACTGCCGTCTTTTGGAGATCTTGTGCCTGTTGCTTAGCGAACCCGAGCTTCAGTTGGAAGCTGCAGAGTGTCTGCTAATTGCCATTAGTAGGAAAGTAAGTTATTGCTGCATTTACATTATACTACTTTCTCTTTTCAGCTGCTTTTCTGAAATAAAACTTTCCACATTAATTTATTTATGCTGCAACTCATTGCTGTCATTGGAGTCTAGTACACTAACACTTTTCTACGGTGGCTGAGAGAGCTCAATGCGCTGCAACTTAAGAAACCACATGCAAATAGAAAAAACAACAACAAATTAAGAGAACATCTTCATCAGTTTTACAACACACATGTGCTCCAAATACTCACAACACAACCAAATACAGCTACACGCTGCAAAAGTTCACAACACAAACAAATAAAGAAATGCGCTGCAAATAGCACAGAACACAAAGGAAATGTTTTCGGGGACCCCAATAAGTGACGAACCCAGCTGTGTACAGCCGATGTACGATCATCGGCTGTCCGAATTCACTCACTCGTTTTCATTTACTCCTTCTGAATAAGTGGACTAACATAGGGAATAGTGAATGAGGGTTTAGGGGGCAATTTCGGATTTAGCCAAAGTAATTTCCTCATTATTTTCACCTGGGATGTTCCCATGACAACGCAGCATCAGCTGAATAGCTGTTCTTGGGATAGAAATTTCGTATTATTGCTGTTAACAAAACTGTTGCAATTTTATACAAAGAAGTTTTTATAATATGCTTTATTTATCTGTGTGTGAGTGTCTCAACTTTAAAAATTGCCGTTTCATCTTTGGACCCTACATTACCTTACATTTCTTACCTATGAAACTTACTTAAACATACAATTCCAAAAATGTTTACGATGTTACTGATGTATAGAGTAATATCTTACCCTCATTTTCTTTTTCTCTCTTTTTTTTTTTTTTTTGCTCTTTGTTTACTCTAATACATTTTGTATATTGTATACAAAATTGTATGTCATAAACATGTCATCTCTGTATGTTTTGCAAGAAAAAAAAAGTAAAAAAAAAAGTAGACATTGAGCAATAAGCATGTCCCAGCCAGGTTCGTCACTTATTGGGGTATTCAGGAAATGTACAATAAGACTCTAATAATAAGCCTATGTACCAAGTCCACTTGCTTTTTTCTGTACTTTCTAATTGAGTTTGTATTTGTATGTTCTATATAAGTTCCACCATTCTGAATAAAATAGCATGTTGATTGTAGGAATCAGCAGGTGAATTTTGCGCAATTTGCGGTTCAATGTTGGACAGGGCAAGCCTGATGTCTTCCTTCACCCGGAGCTGATTTCGGTAATTTGTTTAAGGCAGTCAATATATCCGGCCTCGCACAGATAAGTAGAGGCGAAAGGAAGAAGTAATTTCACGGCAGCGTCAGACAACTGAGGATATTCAGTCATTACACTCAAGCAAAACAAAGGGAGAGAGCAAGAGCTATAGAGGTGTCGCAATCTGGTGTCATTCTTTAGTTGAAATGTCAACTGAAAGGTCTTTTCCAATCTCCAATAGATTACTTATGCGCGCCGAAAGAACACCACAGTCAGAGTACAATCAACATGGGAAAATCTCACAGTAAAACAAGCAGCTGTGCAAAATATGATACAGCTGTGTTTTACTAGATGAGAAGTTTATCTATGTGTCATCTTTTTACTATTTGAATTATTTTTATAACTATCCACTGTACGTCCGACTGATTGCACTGTATTCTATTTTTCCAACTCAAGTGGCACTGAGAATTGAGTAAGAGACAAAGTCAAGTCAAGTCAAGTATATTTGTATAGCGCTTTTCACAATACAGATTGTATCAAAGCAGCTTCACAGTATTAAATTAAAATAATACAACAAGGTTTGTTTCTAGTGGAATTTATTGATTGATAATCAAATTAAATATCCCCAAAATATCCCCAACTGAGCAAGCCAAAGGCAACAGTGGCAAGGAACCGAAAAACTCCATTAAGTGACCTAATGGTGTCCTAAAACTCCATCAGGTGACCCAATGGAGAAAAAAAAAACCTTGGGAGAACCCAGGCTCAGTCGGGGGCCAGTTCTCCTCTGGCGTTTATGAACTAGAGGCCGGATTGTAGTTTGAACTATAAGATTAAAAATATTATATGAATGCCTGGCTGAAGAGATGCGACTTTAATCTAGTTTTAAACTGGGAGAGCGAGTCTGAGCAACGAACAGTATCAGGAAGACTATTCCAGAGTTTTGGGGCTAAATGTGAATATGTTCTCCCTCCTTTGGTGGATCTGGATATCCTAGGTATGACCAAAAGCCTTGAATTTAGTGATCTTAAAGAGCGCGATGGATTATAGGGCGATAGAAGATCCGTTAAATAGACTGGAGCTAAGCCGTTTAGGGCTTTATAAGTCAGTAGCAATACCTTGTAATTAATACGGAACTTTATAGGTAACCAATGCAGTGATGTTAAAATCGGTGTTATATGATCATATTTTCTTGATCTAGTAAGAACTCTAGCGGCGGCTTTTTTGGACTAACTGTAGCTTGTTTATTGAGGATGCAGGACAACCAGCTAATAAAGCATTACAGTAATCTAGTCTCGAGGTCATGAATGCATGAACTAACTTTTCTGCATCAGAAACTGATAGCATATTACGTAGCTTAGCAATGTTTCTAAGGTGGAAAAAGGCTGTTTTTGTAACATACGAAATATGATTTTCGAAAGACAGGTTGCAATCGAGTATAACACCCAGGTCTTTTACTGTAGAGGATAAAGTAACAGGACATCCTACGATGTTAAAGTTGTATTGTGAAAGGTTTTGTGGGCGGTTTTTTGAACCGATAAGTAATACCTCTGTTTTGTCTGGATTTAATAAAAGAAAATTACGCGTCATCCAATCTTTTATATCTTTAACACACTCTGTCAATTTGGATAAATTAGCGTTTTCATCTGGCCGTGATGAAATATATATTTGAGTGTCATCAGCATAACAATGGAAACTAATTCCATGTTTCCTTATAATATTTCCAAGTGGCATCACAAACATAAATGTCCTGGCTCTTCCAAGCTTTATAATGGCAGTGAATGGCCATTTCTGTTTTGAAGTCCATAAAAGTGCATTCATCGATGATAAAAGTATTACACATGGCTCTGGGGGGTTAAAAAAGGCCTTCTGAAGTGAAGCGTTGCGTTCGTGTAAGAAAAATATAACTAGCTTCCGGCAGACGGCCTACGCAAGTCGACTTACTGTACGCCAAAAGAGTAACACTATGATGTATGACGTAGGATGTAGGAGCGGTTCAAACAAACAGGGCTGGACAACAAACTCAAGCTCCTCTGACATTAATCTTTAAAAATTCTTGTTTTAGACTTCTAATTCATGATTGGTGTTTTGTTTTGCTCTATCCTCTGCACTTCCGCGTTCATCAATGCATCAAGTCAAGGGTTACTCTTTTGCCGTAAATCGATGCGTACGGCCGTCTGTCGGAAGCTAGTTATTTTAGTTGATAAAGTTTTAAATATGGATATTTTTCTTACACAAACGCAACGCTTCACTTCAGAAGGCCCCCGGAGCCGTGTGGAGCACTTTTATGATGGATAGATGCACTTTTATGATGGATAGATGCACTTTTATGGACTTCAAAACAGAACCGTCCATTCACGGCCATTATAAAGCTTGGAAGAGCCAGGACACTCCGATTGTATTCATCTAACAGAAGAATGTCATATACACCTAGGATGGATAGAGGGTGAGTAAATCATGGGCTAATTTTCATGTTTGGGTGAACTATCCCTTTACTGTCAAGCCTCGACTAGCAGCACTATGTTGTGTGAAGTTAATTTTAGTGCTATTTATAGTGTCAAGAGTTTATGTTTGAGTGATCAGTTGAAGTGTTTTTGATTGAGCAAATTCTTTTCTTCCACAGGGTGATTTAAAGGAGTGCAAGCCATTTTTGGTACTCTTTGATGATGTCATCATGAACTATATCCTGTCTGCTGCACAGTAAGTAAACGTTTAAGCTTATTCTAAATCAGGGTTCCTCAAATCTGGCCTTGGAGGGCCACTGTCCTGCAGAGTTTAACCTAAAACCTGATCAAACTCACCTACCAGCAATTTCCTAGTATCTCTAGGACTTTTCACACTGCGTTTAACCATGGGTTATCGTCGTTCTAAACACTGCTTTTAACCCCAGGTAAAAGAGCGTTTCACACTTGTAATTTAGATGCGGGTTAGCACCGCTTTTTACTCTTGCATATGAAACCCTGTTCTGGACCAATTTTTTGTATGCGACAGTTGGAGTGAAGAAGAGACCGTTTCATTCTTACCTTTTGTAGTTCGAAACGTTCACTCAGAAAAAACTTGCTATTACAGTCAGCAAATATCAGGATGGCGCAATGCTAGTGTCACGGGTGGTTGCAGGCAAACAGGCGATGAATAAAGTTCCAACAAGTTTAATAACACTAAATATTCCACAGGACGGGCAAACAGGCAGTAGCAACACACACTATACATAGACAACACCAGACACTGAACCGAAACAGAACTGAACATACAGGTGGTAATGATGGTGACTGATGAGTGCACAGCTGAACATAATTTGTGTCCGTGACAACAAATGAGGACAAAGGCAGATGATGACAAAACATAACGAGTCCAAACTAACGTGAATATGACAGCTAGGGCCTTTAAGTAAACAGGTCACGTGCTGCTTTTGTCCAGTCAGTGACACTGGCACCGTGAGTATGCAGGTAAGGACGTTAACCCATGGTTTAGGTACAATGTGAAACGTTTCCTTATGAATGCCCAGGATTAATTGTTAACTCCGGGTAAATTATGAGCAGTGTGAAACGTGAAGCATGACCCAGGGTTAACTATGTCAAGTGTGAAAAGACTTCTGAAGACCTTGATTAGGTTGTTCATGTGTGTTTGATTAGAGTTGAAACTACAGTGGCCCTGCAGGAACAGATTTGAGGAACCCTTCTCTAAATGACTCTAAATGATACTGTTCGAATGACTGCAAAATGCTGTTTGGTTTTTATTTTATTGTAGGTTGGCAGATGGTGCAGCTCTGTGTAACCAGTGAGTTTACATTTTCTATTGAAACCAACTCAAGCTTAGTTTAGAACAACGGAGTTCTCCTGTTAGTTTTACCAAAACTGTCCATCGTCCAATTCAGATCATCGGGTGCTGTTGTGGAAAGAAGATACACTTTTTTGAAGAGGCTGTGTCAGGTTCTCTGTGCCCTGGGTAGCCAAATCTGCTCTCTAGTGGTGAGGTGGTCACATGAGCATCACTGTTGTGTATCATTTATCCTTTTTTTTCCCTTATGAGAAATGCAGAATATATTTATGTTTCTCTTTAGTGTTTTAGAGTTCCTGTTAACCTGAATAAATACATGGAAACTCTTCTTGCCTTCACTACTCATCCCAGCCAGGTTGAACTGCATTACAGCTACTCAGTGGTCAACCTTTAAGATTTTTTACTAAATCTTGCATTTTATATTTAACCATGTATTTATATATGACTCTAAACAGTTTCTGAGGTCGTCCACGCAAACGACCTGGGGAAACTTATTCCGACATGAAATTATTTCGAGGGATCCTGTAATTGGCCCAATGACCATAAAATATTTAAGATCAGCAAGGATCAATCTTGTGAAAGTAAGTGCTGTGTTTCCCAGACACAGAGCAGTTTTGAGTAATTGCTATCATACTTAATCATACTTAATTGCTCTGTTTGCCTTTTACAGACTGGATTTCCCTCCAAGAATGATTGTCCAGCTTGTGAATTCTCCAGAGTGGACTTTGATAGTGATGAAGATTTCAACTGCTTCTTTAATTGTGAGTTATTGTTGGTTAGTAACTAGTAAGTTAAACGCACTGTCATCACATCAGTTTTAAAGGTTTTGCACACTTTTAAAAGTAAATCAATGCATTGCAGAGCAATTCATGTTGATTAACAGCAAGAATCTTTAGCTGATGACAACGTGACAACACAGAAACCCAGTTACTGACTACATTGCTTATTTAAAATTATTTTTTCCCCCAAAGTTTTCCCCTTTTTTTTTAACAATACATTGTTTTACTCTTGTACTGAGCATAAACTAAACATATACAATCCTGTAATTATCTGATTATTATTTTCCAAATCCTTTGTTCAGCTTAAGTGAGTTCAGTGTTGATTCAGTTTCAGTGTAAAGATCATCAATTATTAAATAAGTTCAGTTCGGCTATAAAGCAGCTCTTCAGTAAACAGTGAAGTCATATTCCAGCTCAGTTCTCATCAAATAGTGTCAGTGCAGTCAGATCAATCTGTAGCTTGTTTCACCACAGGGTGTGTGTGTGTGTGTGTGTGTGTGTGTGTGTGTGTGTGTGTGTGTGTGTGAGTGAGAGAGTGAGTGAGTGAGTGAGTGAGTGAGTGAGTGAGTGAGTGAGTGAGTGAGTGAGTGAGTGAGTGAGTGAGTGAGTGAGTGAGTGAGTGAGTGAGTGAGTGAGTGAGTGAGTGAGTGAGTGAGTGAGTGAGTGAGTGAGTGAGTGAGTGAGTGAGTGAGTGAGTGAGGGAGTGAGTGAGTGAGTGAGGGAGTGAGTGAGTGAGTGAGGGAGTGAGTGAGTGAGTGAGTGAGGGAGTGAGTGAGTGAGTGAGTGAGTGAGTGAGGGAGTGAGTGAGTGAGGGAGTGAGTGAGTGAGTGAGTGAGGGAGTGAGGGAGTGAGGGAGTGAGGGAGTGAGTGAGAGAGAGAGAGAGAGAGAGAGATTAAAGGTTCCAGTTTTTGATTTTGTACCTTCTGATGGTACCAGCTGGTTCTGCCCATTCACTGACTGTAGAGGACAGGAGAGAACATGGACTTGTAGGCGGATGATGAATATGATGTGATTGAATTTGATGTGGTTAGGAAAATTAATAACAGAAGAAGGAAAAATCCCACACCAACCAGTGCATGCCCTGTGTGATGTGTAAAGTTATGGCAGAAATAAAATGGTTTGAAAATGATCACAAAGAAAGAATATGAATACAACCTATATTATTGTATCTTTAAAGATTATTGATATTTTTTTCTTTCTCTTTCTATAAAAATGTGCAACTGTTCGGTTTACCCCTTAACAATATTTGTTAAACAGCTTTCAGGTCTCATCAGGGGGAAGCAGTTCGTCTGGCTTGTAAAATTGTCCCTTTTGAAGCCTTTCAAATTGCAAGGGAGTGGGTGCAGTATCAGATCAACACACCTATAGATACTGGGAATACAACATGTGAGTATTGTTGCTACATTTTCTTATGGTAGGTACTTTTTTATCTGCCAAAAGTTTATGCTGTTTTTGTAAATGTGCTGCTGCTTTCTGAATTATTATTATTATTATTATTATTATTTTTTGGTCACAACTATGCTAGTGTGACGCATATCCTTCATAGCCCTGGTTCATTGCATTGGAAACATTATTTTAATGCAGAGATTACATAATGAGGTAGAATTCTGACAAGAATTAAGACCTGTTTTTCAGACACAGCTATAATCATTAAACCTCAGGATATGCCAGGTTATTTAAAATTTCTCCAAAGAATCACCGTAGAGCAGAAAATCATTTCATGAACAATAGTCCATCACATTTCTTTTTGGTTTGTGAGACCATCATACAAGTTATATACAATATACATCTGTGTCCTTTTGAACAAACTGTCAAAGAGTGCATCAAAAATATGTAAGCTTCTGCTTTATCAGAGTGATCAGTCTTTTTTTTTTTTATCCAGTAAACTATGCACATTTGAACTCTTACTTTGACCCATCACTCTTGCCTTGTCCTACACAATTTCACTATGTGGTCAAATTTATAAATTGGGGATTATTCTATGTACATACACTGATCAGCCACAACATTAAAATCATGGACTGGTGAAGTGAATAACATTGATTATATTGTGTCAATGGCACCTGTCAAGTGGTGGGATATACCGTATTAGGCAGCAAGTGGACAGTCAGTTCTTGTATTTCATGTGTTGGAATCAGAAAAAATGGTCAAGCAAAAATATCTGAGTGACTCTGACAAAGGCTCTATAGTGATGGCTAGATGACTGGGTCAGAGCATCTCCAAAACAGCAAGTTTTATCCCTGGTACACTTTGTATGATTTTGAGCTGTCCCCGACGAAAGATGACCAATCGCGGTGATATTCTGTGGTCGTGGCTCCTAAACGGTGGTCCTACGTCGTACAGTTAGAGAGGTTTAAAGACGCCCTTTTTCCTAGCCATGACTGCGTCCATATTCTCCTCTTTCGCTTCCTCCTATTTCTTTCAGCGCAAATAAAAAACGCAATTGCCAAAGTGCGATTCATCTTGCTATATCTGAGATCTTTGTTTACCACTAGCACATGCTGATGACGTTTTATTCTTCTATACAAACTTGCATCATAGCCTACGATTCAATAGGTGTCATCATCGTACAGTCTACATACATGTCGTACACAAGTTTATTATATCCATGTCGTACAGTGTGATTTGTAATGATATTATAGGATTGCCGAAATCGCACAGTCTGTAGCAGGCATAATGGGGTTTTCCCCAGTATTCAGTGGTTGGTTCCTACCAAAATTAGTGCAACAAAGGACAACAGGTGAACTGGCATCAGGGTCATGGCTCATTGATGCACGAGGGGAGCGTCAGAACTGGTCAACCAATCCAGTCCATTGAGGCCCACTTCGCAACTTGCAGGACTTAAAGGGGACCTATTATGCAAAATTCACTTTTATAAGGTGTTTGAACAAAGATGTGTGTCCATAGTGTGTGTAAACAACCAGCCTATAATGGTGAAAATCCACCCAAATACTTTTTTTTTTAATATATCATTATCAATCTCTCAGAACAAGCTGTGTCAAATTTCCCCCCACTCCTACATAAGAGAAGGGAAACCCTGCCCACGGCTGGTGATGATCTGCGGGCATCCTAATACAGTTCCCACACGAGCACCTATACAACAGTTTATAGATGAAGGTAAAGGCTAGTCGATGAGATGAATAAACGTAACTTCACAGCAACTAAGTTACATAAATGTATCCACTAACCATTCAGAAACATCCATGTACAGTCTAAGGGCCCTATTTTAACGATCTGAAACACAAGTATCAAACGCGAAACGCAAGTAACTTTGTGGACGGATCTCGGCGGGATAAATGACTCTTGCGCCCGACGCAAATCTAAAATGTGTTAGTCTGAAGTAGCTACATTACTCATAGGTGTGGTTTGGGCGTAACGTGAAATAAACCAATCAGAGCATCATCTCACATTCCCTTTAAGAGCAGGCGTGCTTGTTCCATGGCGGGTTGCTATTATAACGGCGGATTTGCCAGGCGCGGTTCACAGCCGAGGAGACCGACGTTCTCGTCAGGGCCGTAAAAGACAGAGGAATTGTTTTCTGGAACTGCAAAATAGCACCAGGGAACGTTTGCGCCGGAACACGCCGCCTCTTTTCGCTGAACCGCCCCCGGAGCGCAAGTTCATTCCCTAATTTACGACGTGCGTCTGTGGAGGGAAAAGTCTGCTGTGCGTTGGGTGCAAAATAGGAATGATACATGCGTCGGTGTACAAAGTCAATTGCGCTGGGTGCAAGATAGGGCCCTAACAGTTGCAGCCTCTTCCTGAGTCTGTCCATCTGTGTCTGACTCCGGTTAAAACATGTAAGGCTGCACTCCGCTAATGGGTATTATTGACATTTTGCCTGAGAGAAATTCGGCTGTTATGTTGTTCCAGTATCCGAAGCTCATAAATGATCGCAACTCATTTGCATTTAATGGGACAAGCATTTTCCCTCACACCCAAAAAGGGGCAACTTTGACAAGCCATTATAATAAATCTGGGTGGTATTTTGAGATGAAACTTCACAAACACATTCTGAGGGCATCAGAGATTTATATTATATCATGTGAAAATGTGCATAATAGGTCACACTTAAAGCGTCCGCTCCTAATATCTTGGTCCCAGATACCACAGGACACACTCAGACTCTTGTGGAGTCCATCCCTCATCAGAGCTGTTTTGGCTGCATATTGGTTTTAATGTTTTGGCTGATCAGTGTACCTATGTCATAACGCCTTGATTCCTTGTGGAATGAGATTGAGTTTGATTTACATTCTGATATGAACAGATTCTCATTCATGAGGAGGCCCCTCATTTGTTTACAAATGTTCATGTTTATTCATTTTATTCATAGACTTGTACTGATGTTCAAAATTGTAACACCATTATACAAATTAAGTTCCACTGATGTTGGTTACCACACACAATAATCGATTGATGTTAATCGCTGGTACTTGTGTTTTACCATAGAACGTTCCTTTAACATGCCTTTATTTTTGTCTTGTTATCTGTTGAAGCTAAAATAGAGAAGGTTCTCTGTTCTGCTCTTTCCCCTTCAGCGGTTCAGTGGGATGCCATGACTTGCTTCACTGAAAGTGTATTTGGACAGCTCTTCAAAATCCTCGAAAAAGAGGCAAGACCATCCAATTTCTTTCATGGTGCAGCAGTGAGGGATTTAAAGCAGATCTTATCATTGAGACTTTTTTTCCCACTCCTGTAGGAGTTCATTCCCATAGATGAGGGCATGGAGCTGCTGCAGATGGTTGTAAACTATGAGACAAGAGATCCTCTCATTCTGTCCTGTGTTCTTACCATCATATCCACTATCTTTCCCTTCGTCAAACACCAACCTCACTTCCTGCCTCAAGTACTCTATAAGGTAAGAGATATAATCTGGTGTTTCAAAATTGTAAAGCATTAAGGTTCGGTCATATTTACTGTTGGACGGCAACATTTTGCACAGGAATCTGCTGTGAATCCCGTTTTTGCTCTCCACTAGTGGTTTTCCAAAGTTACCAGCCACTCAGCATTTTCACTGGCCACTGGGAAAAACTGCCATATAGATATTTTTTATATTATCTCATAATTTAGCAGGTATATTAGGCTGTTGTTACTTTAAGAGCTAATGCACCCACTCATACTGTTACACATGTATTTTCTTTCTCAACTGTTTACGTTTATTTAACACATATCTGACTGTGTTTATGTGAATAATCGCCAAGGCCGACATTTTGACATTATTTTGTGTGTATTTTGACTGTTTAAGTGCGAGAAGCAGCAAAAAAGAACTCAATTTAGCACTGAGAGGCGGCTTTATGTTCGCGCGCTTTGAGTGTGATCACAAAATTTGCGGGAATGAGTAAAATTATGCGTAATACGCACAATCCCACACTGAAATTCAAGCCCTGTTACACCAACAATATTCATCCGGAGTAAATGAAACGAGTGAGTGAGGGGAGGCGGGTTTGTGTGTAACTCGCTGTCGGAGAGATGGGAGAGCGAGAAATCGCAGCTGGCATCGTGATCTATTGTATCTATCTGCGAAAAATGTCATCTATCTTGCCTGTGGTGCAGTTATATACGGCTTATGATCTAGAATCAATCAATCAGTAATATGTGAGTTTGAATCTGGTTAACAAATGTTTTCTAACCCCCTATATTCTCTTCCCTTCTCCCCATAATTTTTTTTTGTCCTCTCTCTGCTGTTGTATTTATAAAAAGTCTTATGTCATGCATTTACATATTGTTTACCTATTGTTTTTATGTATTAATAGCCTGTATTATGTTTTATTTAGTGCATTATAGATTCGTTAAAGACCTACCAACATATCTTTTTTCCCTTCTAAGATATTTACTGCCATCACGTTTGAATGGGTTGATGAACGCAAGGTAAGGTGCCCATACTTGTAAACATATCTGCATATCATTCTCTAATCAAACACTCTTGTTGACGTTCAGTGGATGTGTTCAGGAACCTCAAACGCAACCGCTTAAGAACATCAGAAGACATGCCTGTTCTTCCATCATTAGGATGTGTCAAGATTATTCTGACCTTATTCTGGTATGTTAAAGCATGCAGGTACAAAAAACAGTTCTCCACAATGCAAAACATGCTATTTAATTGTAGTTATGTTTTGTTCTGCTCGTTTTGCTGCTCGGAAAAGGATTTCAAAATAGATACTTTTCAGTTTGATAAAGGATTTGATATCAGCCTTAAGAAATTATGTGAGATATTAGCATTCTCTTTTGATATAAACGCTAATGATAATAGATTATTTTTCATGCATTGCAGCCATGCTTCGATATGATGTATGAGCATGTGAAGAGGTTGTTCTCAAATGAGATGCTGCTGACACCGATAGAGAAGTGTGCTCTTATGGAAGCCCTGATACTGATCAGCAATCAGTTTAAAGACTATAACAAGCAGAAAGCCTTCCTGGATGAACTCATGGCACCTGTTACTGCCCAGTGGCTGTCAGAGGAGATGAGGAGGTATGAATGGACGTTGTTACCCAGACTGGCCTTTGTTGAAATGAATGAATGATGTGTGATCCTTCTTTTATTTCTGTGTTGTGTAGCGTGTTATGGGATCCTGCTACCTTCTTGGCATATGTTGGTGCCGAGGACCAGATGGGTATCAACAGGTCACGGGTAAGTGTGCCCTAGGGATGCATGATATATTGAAATAAGATGAATATCGCTATATGGCTTAGTGTGATTGTCATATTGCTCAGGCTTAAATTTAATTAAGTAAATATACTGTATGTGCTATCAGATTCAGAGTGAAACGCATCATTTACACATGTAGTTCATGATGCACTGCATTTTTGTGTCTCAGAGCAGCTTGGTTCATTTACCGTGAATGAGACGCTTCGAGCATGTAAATTAACATACAGTGCCTTTACTCTGAAAACGGCAGCGCATTTATTTATTTGCCGGCAACCCATCAAAATGAAAGCTTGATGGCTTACCGTTTGATAATGAAGAAATCAAGACATAAATATTAGTGTTGTAATTTCAGAGTAAAATATGATTAATTGTATTACTCTTTTTATTTTTTATAGTGTAATATTATTATAATATGTTTCTTATTTTCTTAAAGTATTTCATAATAATCACAATAAAATTCTATTAATAAATATATCTGCAAGCAGCTCAAAAGAATGGGCGCAAAGAAGTCATGCAAGCATGTCTGGGAGCTTCAGAGCAATGAGTGATTAAAAAATGTCTATATTATTTTAGTCAAAATGGCTGAAAAAAATCATAAATACAATCACTTGTAATATGAACAAATTGCTTATCACTTTCAACCAATAGGTGACGCTGTTACCTAATGAATGTTATATGGTCAGTGTGAGGAGACAATGACACAAAAAGTTTGGTGCTAATATGCAAAAAGTTACAGCCTCAGAATCACCTTGGCACCATATGCCATCAACTTTGTTGATGCGTTATTCAAGAACGGTTTGGAAAAAGCTTTTGATATCTTTTTGCCAGCATGGTCTGAAGATGATCTGAGCCGATTTTTGGTGAAAGCAAATTTGGCATTATTGGTATCATTGTTCTTGGTATGACTCAAGGAATCATTAAAATAGGCTAAATTAATCAAGAGTTTTTGAATTTCATTATAAATTTTGACCAGAAGGTCTTAATGACACATACAGGTGTTTTTTTGTTTTGTTTTTTTTACAATACGTTAATCTGTTCGTAAAATTCTGCATTTTACGACAAAATTTAAATTGGCTTATATGAGAAAACTGCATATAGTCCATGAGCCAGGGCCCCAAATTTGGTCCATCGGTATCATCTGGGGGGACAAAGTCTCATAGTGATTTTTGGCAAGGTATACACCCCTAGTACTAGAAAAATCACGATAGCAGTGCAGGGGTGGTAGCGAAATCACTTTTTTCAGCTCATGAAGTTACTAACCCCCTAAAATAAATTCCGTTTTTGAAATCTGGTGTATATCTGGTTTAGGCTCATGCTAGGGATACACATCCATTTTGGCATGCTCTTCAGCATTCGTTTTCCGCTTTGGGGTTTAGAATGGTTGGGTTTATCATAAAGCTTTTAATACCTTTTTGCCACCGTAGTCTGAAGATGATGTGAGCCAATTCTGGTGAAAATCTTTTTTAGTTTGAATTGTTTCTTGTAAAGAGTAAACCTGCTGTTAAATTCTCTGGGAGGAGCTAAACATGGCTGACTGTGTACAGCTCACTATAGTCCGTCAGCAGTCATGGGCGGGGCCTAAGCATTTGCGACTTCACATGCTACAATCTGCAAACAGCTTGTTCTGAGACACTGCCTATAATTTATGGGAATTAAAAAAAGAGGAGTGGGTGGATTTTTACCAGTATAGGGTGGTTGTTTACACACACTGCCGACACATTTATGTTCAAACACCATGTAAAAGTGAATTTTGCATAATAGGTCCCTTTTAAGTGTACGTAAACTGTTGGTTAAAAAATAAGTTGCACGTGTAACAGTATATTGGATCAGTGTATTCCGTCTTAAAGTGACAGCAAATCTGCTGCTGTCTGTCATTAATGTAAATCAAATAACAAAAGACAGAGAAAATCACTTCTGAATCTCTTCAGTAGATTTAGTAGGATTAATCTATATTTAATTTATACAGTAAAGATTGTGTAGTGTTGTTTTATATTTGATTACTTTCTGTTGATTAAAAAAGTTTCTGTTTTTTATTGTTATTATTTATTGCTATAATGCTGTATTTGTTCATCTCTAAGCTGTTCCTAATCACCTCTAAGAGAACGAATGGAATATGTTGCACATGTTGCTTGCCAATAAATAAGGAGTTGTCAATATTCATAATACTTTCTCATCTCTTCATCTCTTTTTTTTTTTTTATAATTAAAAAACGTTGTTAAGAATAGTAGAATAGTATAGAATAGTATTTTTTTATTTCAGTGAGCAGTATCGGTGATCCTATCGGCCAATTCTGCTTCCAGGTCAGTGATCGACCCCAAAAACCCTGATTGGAGCACGCTTAATCTTACCCATTAATTTCTGGTCTTGGAGACTCTTCTAATGAACTGATGAGTTCAATCAGATGTGTTAAAAAATGAGTAGTGTTGGTGTGCCTCCAGGGACAGGGTTGTGAAACACTGGTCTAATAGATGTGAATATGAGTGGCTTTGATTGGCTTGTGTCTTTTATGGCAGATTAGTTTTTGTGTGTACACCATACTTGGAGTTGTGAAGCGTGCTCGATGGCCTGCTGATCCCAAGGAGGCAAAAGCAGGTGGCTTTGTGATCAGCACTACCTCTAATGGGACCCCCATCTACAGAAACCCTTGTGCAGAGCTGGTGAAGGCCCTTCTGCCCAACCTTTTGGCCCTCATCAGGTACATTAGGTCATTTCTAGAAATTTTGCTCCCAAAATAAGACATTAGATATGTGATAATAATCATGATTAGCTTGTGTATATGTACGGTTTTTCTGTAAGTAATTGCATGTTCTTCATCCTTTCAGGACCCAAAACAGCTTGTTCTTGCCAGAGAACGTCAACCGGCTTAGCAGGACCTTTACTAGAGTCTATGATGATATGGATATAGAGAAGAATTCTGAATTAGGTAGGTTTCTATTTTGGTTTCTAAACACCGTAATTTAGGTTTTACTTTTACTGGTTAAGTCAAGTTATATTACACTTTATATAGCAGCTTCACAGTAATAAACAGGAAAATAACAGTTACTTTTGCAGATTTCATCAGTTCAGCTGTAAAGCAGCTTTACAAAAGACAATAGTGTAATTTATTCAGCTCATCAGTGTTAATTCAGTTTAGTCCAGTAAAGGTGTCAGTGTTGCAGTTAATCAATTATGAAACAATTTCAATTCAGGTATAAGCAGCTCTACACAAGACAAGTGTCATTTATTCAGTTATTATTTAATATTATTATTCAAATTGTGTTCTCATCCGCTAGTGTCAGTGCAATTGAATCGATGGTATTACTGAATATTAATTGTCTTTTAAAAGCCAAACCCCAGTTATCTTAACCCCGGTTATCCCGGTTATCTTGACTCCTGTTGTTTCCTACAGGAATTCCTCAACCACTTTTAGATTCCTATGACGCTCCATTGTACAGAAACATTGTTGAGCTAGGCTTCTTCTCCTCACTCTACAGAAACTGGTTGGAACAATCAAGTTCAATGATTGATTTTTCTTTTTTGTTTGTTTGTTTAATAGAATATTTCTCCTCCAATAACAATAACAGAATAACTCTTCTCCAATGGTGTAATCTACTTTCCCAAACCTGTTTACCCTTTTCTCTTTTTCTCATTTTCTTTTTAAAGTTACCAACTGCTTGGGAATACTGGTCCCTGCTTGCAACAAGACTTTTATGCAATAGAAGGCTTGGCAGAGCAGATCGGTGGTTCCGCCTTCATCCATCTAGACAGTGTTCCAGACCACAGGCTCCGTCCCCTAGTCCATATCCTTTGTATCAAATAAATCTCTCTTTTTTTGCTATTAGTTAAATATGCTAAAAAGTAGAGCTGCACGATTAATCAGTTAAAGATCGCAATCTCGATTCAAACACCCATGCAATCTCATTCCTAAATGACAACAATTCGGCTTTGTCTGTTATACCATTGACATGTACAATCACAACGGACATTCAGATCTGTGTTGGCGCTGCCACTGAACCAGAGAGAGCAGTTGTCATGTATAGTTATGAAACAGCTTCACAAACAGTCTTTTCAATCAGACAGTATCATTATTTCTGTGTTACAATAATCACAGAAGTACTGGGATAAAAGTTAAACTATGTAGTAAAAGTTACTATGTGAAGGAAATCCAGCAAAACGCGCTGGTGCGTTTGTCGACCCCTAAGGGTTAATGCAAAATAATCATGTCACAAAGCACCAGATGGCAAAAGTTACTTTCAAACATGTACTAAGGTAATCGTTATTCGGGCATGAATCTATATGACTCTGGTCATAGTTAGGGTTAGCTCTTTTTCAGTCTTGATTCATTTTTAAGTATCAATTTAGGTATTAGTAGGTGATTATTTAGGTGCCCTTGTTATAAAGTGTTACCCATCTGTCATTCTCAGACTTATACTAACCTTGGACTATGTAAGTGACATCAATAATGTCAATAGATTTGGATTCCTGTTGTCATTGACTCTGACTCATTGACTGTTGTCAAGGTACAGTTTGTTTTTGTTGTTTTCCTTAATGTCTTTCACGCCTCTTCATGAAGCCGCTGGTCATGTCCTGTCCTCGTGAGTACTATGACAGCCTCCTCTGTCCCTTGCTGGGTCCATTTTTTGCCTTTCTACTGCAGGTAAACTTCACATCACACCCAATAAATGCCTCATTTAAATACAGACGTTGTTGTTGTTGTCATAAACTTGCTACACACTGCAAGTGTGTGTGCATTAGGGCTTGGTATTAATACAGATTTCACTATTCGATTCATAAGCTTTTGATTAGATATTGATTCATTTGAAATATTTCAGGTACCCACCCACCCACAAAAAAAATAAAATAATAATATTTATATTTAAATATATATTTTATATAGGCTATGTTATAAATTTGCATTGGTATTAGCTGTACACAATTTTCTTTGGAAGCTAAAAAACAAAAAAATCAATATTTAAATAGCTAAATGAGCCATTTAAATAGGTTTTTTGTTATATATCACAACTGTGACTTTGTCTATATTATTATTATTATTTTATGTTGCTTTTTTCATTGTGTCTAAAAACAGTAAAATTGTTGTTGAATTGCACTCTCCGAGTGCCCCTGCAAGTCATTCACTTGGTTGACTGTTGATAAAGCCTGCAAAAGGGTATTCTTTAGCGAAAGGGGCCGCAGCTCGGCCGACTGTACCGGCTCTAAGGGCAGGCCTCAGAGAACCCTGAGGACTGTGGAAAGGTCCCATGTCCCAATAGTAACGGGACGAAGAGGATTCAGCCTTATGACCCCCTTCAAGAACCATATTACAACCGGCCACTAGAGCATGGTTCACTGCGATGGAAGCCACATAGACCTTGAGCGTGGAAGGGGTGTGCCCCTTATCCAGCAGCTCCTGCAGGAAGGATAACACTAGAGAAATGCCATAAGACGAGGGGTCTTCATTCCAGATTGCGCACCAGTCAGAGAAGACAGACCACTTAAGGGCATAGAGACATTTAGTAGACAGACTCTAGCCTCTGAGATCATGCTCAAAACCCTTGCGGGAAGGCACACAGGCTCCTGTGGAGGGGCCACACATGGAGGCTCCACAACTTAGATTGGATGTGCCAAATCATTCCCTTCACCTGGGAAAGGAGGTCCTTCTTCAGGGAAATCGGCCAGGTGGCTGCTGACGGCAGCTGTACCATCTCGGGGAACCACGACTGGTTCCGCCAGAAGGACTGAGCATCCATCCTCCCTGACTCGTCGATTGACCTGAGGGAGCAGAGCGATTGGGGGAAAGATGTACAGGGCCAATTTGGGCCACTTGTGGGCTAGTGCATCTCTGTTGGCAGTCCTTGTCCATGTTGTCCAATTGGACTAGGACATGGTGTCCATTTAAGTCTAGCAGGAAGGTTTTGAGTTCCAGTTGATGTGCCTTTCCAGGATTGACCAGGAGCCGGACGTCGGCCTGCCCTCACACAGAGCTCCCCAACCTATGTTGGAAGTATCTGTTGTGACAACCCTCCTCCAAGTCTGTACCTGCCCGGTACATATGAGGGTCCTTCCAAGAGCCTTGACACAGCCGTGGATCACCTTGAGACGGAGGCGTCTGAGATGCCAAGCGTGGACTGGGACTTTCAGACAATATTGGAGGGGCTGCATGAGGAGCAGGACCAATAGAAACACAAAGGAGGCGCCCGGCATTAGGCCCAGCATCCTCTGAAATGTCCTGAGGTGAAGTGAAACCCTGACTTTGAATGATGCCGTAAGCTGCTGAATTGTCAGAGAGCTTTCCGGTGCGAGCCAGGCCCGCATCTGTTGAGACCTGCTCCCAGGAAGGATATTTGCTGGATGAGAGACAGTGCACACTTGGAAAAATTGATCCTAAACCCCAGGCATTCCAAATGACTGAGGAGCAGGGACACTGTGAGTATTCAACTTGTCTTCCGACTGGGCTAAAACGAACCAGTCGTCGAGGTAATCCAGGATGCGCACTCCCCTCTGTCTCAGTGTGGAGAAGGCCGCATCCACATACTTCATAAATGTACGCAGCACCAGGGACAGTCAGAATGGAAGGACAGTATATAGTATATATAATCTCAAGAACAGACTGTGATGAGGGGCTATCTGAATATGAAAGTAAGCATCTTTCAGATCCACTGACAAAAACCAATCCCCTGGACAAACCTGCGAAAGGGTTTGTTTCAATTTTAACATCTTTAATGGCCAACGGCAAATCGCTTCACTGAGGCACGGGGCTGACTCTCACTCGTTGAGAAGAGAAGTGCTTTTTTTTTTTTTTAAAGTGTTTGGTTTTTATTTTGTACGCAATAACAGCGGCGGGTTGCATGGGTGTGTGAACATTCAGTGGAACCTGGCCCAGTGCTTACAACAAACACACAGTCTCCAATGCCCGGAACTGAACAGAGGGTTGGGAGGTGAACATGGTCGCTTTGGGGGGTAGTCCGGCCTTGACAGGACTTAGCCCCCTCCACCTTTTGCCCAAAACATTAGGACTACTTGGGCAGCTCTAAATGGGTAGCACTTAGCTGGGTGGAAGCACTGCTTCACCTCGGGTTCCACATTGGGCTGATGCTAAGCAGGAGCTTGATTGGTGTGCTCTTGAGTCGACAACGACTTAGGGCGAATAGCCTGCTTCGGTAAAAAATGGCGCACAGCCTGAGACAACTTCCGGGCCATCATGAAACGCTCAGCAAAGCTGTGCAGAACCGAATAGGCCTGAGGGAAAGACAGGGGAGTCAAAAAGGGCTGTCTTGGCGGCGTCCTTGATCTCCAAGTTTAACCATAGGTGGCGCTTTGAGCACCACTAAAAAGGCCATCACACAGCTAATCGCCTGAGCTGTTGTCTTAGTAGCGCACATAGCGAAGTTGGTTGTGCTGCGCAGCTCCTTGAAAGCTGCAGGGTCTGGGCATGACTCATCAATAGCATGAAGGAGTTTGGCTTGAAACACTTGAAGGACTCCCATCGCATGGAGAGCGGATCCAGCTTGACAGGCCACAGAGTAGGTTCTGCGACGGCCTTCTCTAGTGGTAAGCTTTCGACGCTGTCAACAATAGTGAGGAAGGGTGAAGCAGAAGAGTGGACGCAGGCCGAGTAGGGGCCGCATCACAACTTGTAAGTTCATCATGAACAAATAGGGTAGGTTCCTGACGGGGGGCTGGGCTTATGGCACCTCGGCTGCAGGAGCCATTCATCAAAGTGGCTGTGGGCAGGCACTTCCAGGGCGACCACTCCAATCCAAATTTTCCAACAAGTTCAGGCCAGGCCCTTAATATCACCTGGCTCCTTAGGGGTTAGGGAGCAGAGTCCTTCATGAAGTCTGACCACTCCTCTGTATTTAAAGCTGCCAATGTCATTGGCAAATTACACCCTGGAACCCTTATTAGAGACCAAAACGCTCGTACCAGACAAGGGCACTGGTCTTCCTGGGAGAAGAGCACCGGGAAATCCCCTTGTTGCAGGGAGAGTGAGGCATGCAGTATATGGACCGGCATAAGCTCACTTAGTCCCATCCACTCAGCCCTGTGACTCCATTGTTTCTTCCTCTCAGGCTCCTCAGCATTCTCAGAGGAAAGGAGTTTCATATTTCAATACAAAAAAAAAAAAAATCTGCAATTGTAACTGCAGTGTAAATGCATTTATTCCACCACTAAGCTGCATCCTGTGGGCCACAGTCTGTATAAAATATAACTAAATGTCACTTCAGATGCAGCTTCTGTGCCTCCTCTGCTGTGCATAGATGTTTTGTTGATACTGATTTAATTTGATTGGTAACAGCCCTATAGTGTCTTATGGCTCTTTTTTACTTCATGATACGACTCTGCTCGCGTTACTTTGGCTCGGTTTGCTTTTCCACTGCAGTTTAGTACTGCTTCAAAGTGGGTGGGATTATAGACTGATCGTAAGAGTTGCGCTAAATCCAAATGTGGTCCTAAATAAAGTACCAGGTACTAGGTACTGTACACAGTGGAAAACCCCCTAAAAGTGAGCCGTACCGAGCCGTACCATGCAGTGGAAAAGCGCCATTTGTTTTCGAAATTAATTTATTAATTAAAAGTGAATTTCAAATAAAACATTATGTATACTTCTAATGAGGTTAAGAACAATTGCTTTATAAAGGTGCTCCTGGAAAGAATTTAAGGGAGCAGAATCATCCCTTAATGGAAAAGTTAATATCTATTAATTTGGCGCTGCTGTGAAACTAACAATTGCTAGAAAAAATATGCACATTTTTAGGAATCAGCTTTCCATGATAGGCCAAGGTTCTAGCACATAGTTTTCAATATTGCACACCCCTACTATGAAGTTTGAAGGTTGCACAGACACTTCACTGTTATTTTACGTCATTTAGTAATTTTGGGTGAATTGAAACAACCAATATTGCTTGTAGCACAGGATTTGCCTAATGCTATCTCTCATATTTTTTGCTTAATTGAAAACAGAGACTGAGCTTTCGGTGGCAGATCATCAACCAAACGACCAGTCTGAGGTAAGATATTTTAGTGTTGCATAATACTATGAATATTTGTGTACAGTTCTGGCCACCGGTTCTTTTACAGTTCTTTTAACACCGCTTTCTTCTCACACTTTTTGTGTGATACCCCTGTCTCGGGTGTGTGAGTTTTCTATTCTCCCGAAGACCTGACTGAAGACCCATTAACATCACCAGTGTTTGACTTTGTAGCTGCATGTCACTTGTCTCCGTACTTCATGTTACTTATAATAATAATAATAATAATAATAATAATAATAATACGTTTATTTTATATAGCGCCTTTCAGGAAACTCAAGGTTGCTTTACAAAAGTACAAATAAACATGACATAGAAACATGACATGAAACAATACAAATAAATTGAGATGGATAACATAATAGATAGTGGTACATAAACATAGAAATCAGATCATAAAGTCAGGGGTCAGGGAAACAAGTAGCAAAAAGATATGTTTTAAAGGGACACCAGGCAAGTCTGAGTGTTTTTTCTCTACGAAGCTCCCCCTAGTGTCTGGTAGTAAATGCTTTCAAACACTCTGTCGTAAAAACGAACTGTTGTCCCTCCCCCATCGCCACGAGCAACCCAGCTGATCAGCTGTCAACCCAGCTGAGCAGAGGAACCGGCTATTTCAAAACCAGTTATGTCTACCGAGGCAAGTAAAGCAATATTTTCTTTCCAACTGATGGCGAATATTTTTATTTATTTTTTATTGTGTTGTCATGCATACTAGTATTTTTACCGGGAACGAACGATATGAACGAGGCGAACTACTGCTTTCGTGTTTGTTTGTTTTTGGGAGAGTGGGCATGAGCATAAAAAAAATATATATCAGAGGCTAATATTTGTCTAAAGTTATATTAGCAAGGTCTATAAGTTCATCTGGTAGAATGACGGTTTACCTTTGCTTGTCTAAGAAAACATCAGAACGTTATAGCTAGCTCGATCATGATATGTGCAACATGTTTATTGCTTTTTATCAGACGCGTTGACTTAGTTGACATAAAATAAAAGTGTAAGTTACACAAATAAAACCGACAGAGGAACGGCCAAACAACTACAGAAATCAAACGTGTTTGCTAATGACAATGCTAACATCAAAGTTATAGTATCTAGCGTACTAGTAAGCCCGTAACAGACAGCGATCATAATAAAAACCTTTACAGACAATAGCAAACATCCTGAGGTCACAATTACTTGAAATTTAAATATTAAACACAGTTTATTCCAAAGATACTTACAAGTGCAACAGCAGCCAGGTCAGCATCCGTTTTGCAGGCTTCTGTTTATCTCAGTTCTCGCCATTCTGAAAAAGCCGGTCCGATATTTACTCAAGTCTGACTTCTTGCTCGGTCAGTCTCCCGTTTCCTCTTTCGTTGGTCCTCCGACAAAGATTTCCTAGCTTTCTGCTTCTTTTTTACAGGCTCAGCCATAACTCAATCTATCGTTGCCCTTTGCTTATAGCTAGCCGGTGCTTGAATGGGGGGGCGTGTACATGTGCAGTGCCGTCAAGCAATTCGTTACATCGCGAGACCTGATACCACGCGATACTTCCCGCCGGCCCAAGACCATGGAGTGCTTTGATTGTGATAAGGAGTATCTTGTATTGAATACGAAAGCGTATCGGTAGCCAATGAAGTCTGCGTAAAAATGTGAGAAGATTTCTTTGTGTATATGAGGACCCTAGCTGCGGAGTTCTGAATATATTGGATCTTATTTATAGATGAATTGGGTAAGCCAAAGAAGAGAGAATTGCAGTAGTCAAGCCGTGAAGTGATGAAAGCGTGAACCAGGGTTTCAGGATCGCTGATATTCAGAAATGGACGTAAGCATGTGATATTACGTAGGTGAAAGAAGGCAGACTTATTGAGCGAGGAGATGTTTCACATGTGGAAGGAAGGAAAGAGAGGAATCAAAGATTATACCAAGGTTTTTGACAGTGGTGGAAGATTGAACCAAAACTCCAGCAATTGTCAACACAGAAACGGGATGTAATTTGAGGTGAACCAATAAGAAGTAGATCTGTTTTATCAGTGTTGAGTTTGAGAAAATTACTGGTCATCAAAAGCATTTATATAGAATGGAATATAGTTGGGTGTCATCTGCGTAGCAATGGAATTTAAAGCCATGATGACGGATGATGTTACCTAATGGGAGCATGTAGATGATGAATAGAAGAGGCCCAAGAACAGAACCCCTGGGGAACACCATGTGGGACAGAGGCAGTAGTGGACTTAGCCTGGCGGATAGAGATGTAATGCTGGCGACCGGCAGTTCCAGAAATACCAATACCAGAGAGTCGTGAGATGAGAATACTGTGAGAGATTGTGTCGAATGCAGAGGAAATATCTATTACTTGTTCCTAATAGTACCTTTTGCTGTCACTTTAATTGTATTATTAGACTGCATGTCTGGACATATCTTTAAAAAAAAAAATGCAATCACAAATGATGAACTTAGATATTCTAATTTTACTTGAATTTAGTTTTCTTGTTAGTAAGATCAAGAACAATTAAGAAACAATCTGATTTTAGGTGCGGTTATATAAACGAAATTAACCATGTGAAATGATCTGTCAAAATTAGTGCTGTCAATCGATTTAAAAAAGTTAACTTATAATCAACATTTTTTGTAATTAATTGCAATTAATCACACCTTTTTAATTTTGTTATATTATTATAATTTCACGTTTCATCTCCAAATGAATGTAGAAACAACATACAGTAGCCATTTAAGTATTTGTTTAATGGCATCTTTTTATGAAATAAGGCCAGTTTCACTGTGTCACAGTCATGTTCTGTTTGTTTTGTTTTCATTCAGTCACATTACTTAATTCCTTTGGTCCCTCAGTTTATTGTTGGTTGTTGTCTGTGGACTAGCACACTGTTTCGTTTGTTGGCTTGTTATTCTGAGTTCATAATAAATCTTATGTTCTTTTATAATCATCTTCGTCTTCTGTGGATCTAAGTGTTACACACTGATACCAATACTGCAACTGATGTCTCTATGAAATAGATTTTTTTTCTCAATTTTAACGATTAATTAAAGCCATTCAGCATTACAGTATAATTGAAAGCTATACATTTTAACATTTATATGTTACATTTATGTATTTATATATGTGTATATACAGTGGGGAGAACAAGTATTTGATACACTGCCGATTTTGCAGGTTTTCCCACTTACAAAGCATGTAGAAGACTGTCATTTTTATCATAGGTACTCTTCAACTGTGAGTGACGGAATCTAAAACAAAATGTTAACTTAATGAGATGAGAACGACTGACATCTCTCTTTTCATACATATTACATAAACTGAGAATATTTGTTTTTTATATAAATTACTTCATTTAAAAGAAGAGAATTCAAGCTTCATGCCTGTGTGTCTGTATGCCTGTTTGACTGAGTATTCGCTGAGTTATAGTTCATTTTCGGACGCGTTTCAGAATGGACTTCACTGACAGAGAGAAGGCAGAACTCGCATCACGTTTATTTTTCTTTATTTGGCAAAAAGCACAACACTTTATTTTTATTGTGAGTATACACAAAAAAAAAAACCCACACTTAACAGGATCGAATGATGTATGAAACTTGTTTGTAAGATCAAAGTCAACAGAGTATTTTGAGTCTCTTTTGCACTGATAAGAAAAAAAGCGAGCCGGCGCGATAGTCGACCCCAGGGGGTTAAATCGCAAATGGTTATATCTCTTTAACTGTTTTCCTTTCCAACAGCGTATAAAACATAATAACATACAATGACCACTGCTGCTGCATGCAGTAAACACTGCTGCTATATCCTTCAGTGATTCACTCAAGCACTTTTGACATGACGCTATTTAAAACATTTCTAACATAAAGCTAGTTAAAACTTGTAAAGATTGCTCCACGTGTGAATTAATAACCGGACCACTCTATATGCATAGAGATGTTGAATAAAATGTAAATCACTTATTTTAGATGTTCAATCCAGATGCGTTCTGAAAGTGCGCTGCATACTGAATTTTGAGCCGCAGCTCATTAGTCGCTGATGCAACAGCAACCAATCAGATGCGCTATGTAGATAACTGCACCATCTAGAGTTTCATGCCAGAACTAGACATTGGCGTGAAAATGGCAACATACTAATGTATGTTTAAATAGAATGTCTGTATGTTCTCAAGTCGATATTATTATTAATAATGGTGTTATTCATGTTTTAGTGCTCAGGAGGAGGAGGCGGCCTATGAGGAGAACCATGTGACTCCGGAAATGGTGGAGGAGCAGCTGTTGCGGTTGGTCACGCGAGAGGTCATTTACCTCCTAAGTGAGTTTCCCTTATGCATGTGAAGCCTTTCAAGTTTTCTTCACTTTTTACATATACAAAAGAAGAAAAACTTTGTAAATGTGTTTTCAGGTGTGACTTGCATTACAAACAAAGAGGACGCAGATGGTGAGTTAATGATCACATTCTCCCTGTATCTTGTGGTGGAAATTCACCAATGAAATTAAAGTCTGACCACTTAATGGTAAAAATTAAATAAACTGCATTGTTCCGAATGTGTTTGAGATAATGTTTGTTCTAGAAATCAGACATCTCCCTCATGGTGTAGCATAATGGATCAATTTATGCCAGGTCTGATCTGATTGTTCTGCTAGACATTTTCCAAATATGAAGGAACTATGACTGTTGCCTCAATAAACTCCTAATTACTGCTTATTAATAGTTATAAGATAGTTCTTAAGTTTAGGTATTGGGTTAGAATAAGTCGTACAGAATAAGGCATTAATATGTGCTTTATGAGTACTAATAAACAGCCAATATCCTAGTAATATTATGCAATGATAATAAGCAACTAGTTAATAGTGAGAATTGGAACCAAAACTAAAATGTTACTGAGCTTGGACAGCACATCTGGAAACCCCTGCCTGCCTCAATTTTATGCCTGTGGAGACTTTGCTAATAAGAAGCACTTTGTGTTCACTAGTTCCCGAAATGCTGAACTAGTTTTAGATTCACTTGATTCTATAAAAAAACGGTCCATTTATGCTAATCTTGCGCCATCACAAATATGCACAGTTTAAGTGATTGAGATCACAATGCAGTTCTCCATGTCTTTGTGTTTTTAATTAATTTGGTACTATAATGTGCTACAGAGTGAACAACACTGTGCATCACGTTGAAGGTGGCTTCTGCTGCCTTTGGGAGACATCTGATTGCGAGCATTTGATTTGCAACTCTGATTACTGCACACTCACAATTGTTTATGTGTTTTGGAACTAATAATGTCATAATCGGCTAAAACACATGCGCAAGTTAGTTACTTTACTTTCTGAACACGTATGGACCAGAGTGTGAGTTGCTTTCATGTGCAACCGAACCGAACTTAGATCGCCTCCTTCGGCTCCCTAGTCCACATGACAGCGGTAACATTACCATTTTTTTTTCCATATGAAGCATGTACTGTTTCAGACTTAACTGGTAGTTTGAAAGCCTACTGATTACTGTGATGCACTTCTTCTTCTTTTTCCCTTTTTCCATCTTCTGTTCAGGAGGCAGGGGGATGGTGTGGATGAATTCCTCAAAGGGGATTCATGAGCTCTCAGAATTGGGCAAGCACCTTCTCCGAAGTGAGGTAACTAAACAAATTTAGTTTTTTGAGGTTTCATCAGTTGGCTTCTGTAGCTGAGCTCTGTGATCAGGGTTTTTTTTTTCTCCCCTCCTTTTCAGGATATTTATATGAACCTCCTGACTATATGTTTTAACTCCCTTTCCTGGAAGGAGACTGTAAACTGTCAACGGACTGCTGGTTTGCTCTGCTGGACTTTGCTAAAACAGGTGCTGATTTTTCCTGTCTGTCTCTGTAAGAGATAGTTCACCCAAAAGTGAAAATTCTGTCATCATTTACTCACCCTCAAGTTGTTCCAAACCTGTATAAATTTATTTCTTCTGCTATAGATAGATATTTTTGATATTTTGAAGAATATGGTAGCCAAACAGGCCTAGGGCCCTATTGATATCCATAGAATGGAGAAAAAAAATACTTTGGAAGTCAATAGGGACCTGGACATGTTTGGCTACACATTTTCTTCAAAATATATTCTTTTGTGCTCAGCATTCATACAGTTTTGTAACAACTCGAGGGTGACTAAATGATTTTTGGTGAACTATCCTTTTAATTAAATGTTCAAACATTCAGAATTCGTCACAATATTTCTGTCAGTCTGCAAATGAGGTTAGAATTGAATTCTAAAGATGCCAGCTATTTTATATTTGAATCCTTTGCCTTGTGAAAATACTATGTGATTGAATTCTTGTGCAGGTGCTTGGTGGTAACCTGCTTCCGGAGGCTGTGACGTGGCTCTACGCCAGTGTACTGAAGGGTCTGCAGATGCATGGGCAACACGAAGGCTGCAATGCTGCACTAACTCAGCTGGCCTTGCTCATCTACGAGGCTCTAGTGCGTCCTTTCAGCTCAGCTATCATAGCTTGCATGTTTCTCAGTATGGGAAGCACATTTGTACATATATTAATGCTGCACCACTGCAAAAAGTATACTTTTTGCCAATGTTACTATTAGTAGTCGGTGAACAATAAACTAGTAAATTATAGATCTTGGCTGCAACCTGCAAGTAGTATACGGTTACAACTTCCATCAGTAAAGTTGCATTCAGTAGTTTGGTTCTAATTTAAAATACAGGTTAAGAAGTAAATTGTGTTTTTGTGAAGTCTCATCCAGGTCTTAATTGTGTACACTCACACCTCCCTTTATCTCTCCATGTTAAAATGATGCTTCAACTATCAGTGAGACTCTCTGTAACTATTATCAGTTTAATTCTCATAAAAGTCAGTGACGATCATGCTGATCCACGTACAGTAGATGGCAGTGCAGCGTCTAACACCGCTGTATTATTGGTACTTCAAGTACACAAAGAACAGCGATGTTAACACTAGTTAAAGTACTACTGAATGCACCTTTAAATCATAGTAGTGACTGAATGCATGGGTGAGAAAATGCAATTCATTTTCTTTCTGATATTTCTCTACAGAGGCCTCGATACGCTGAGCTGCGTCTCATCATGAATCAGATCCCTGATATCCAAGCTGATGCCCTGGAGCAGTTTGATCAGAAGGCCATCCAACCCGCTCTATCAAAGGCAGGAGAGAAGAAAAAGAAGGAGCAGTTTAAACGGCTCATTGCAGGCATTGTTGGGGTATGGCCACGTTTAACATTATTAAACATACGTACTGTACTGAATGTTCTTTTTTTTTTTTTTCTTTTTTTTTTTTTTTTTTATGGAATACACTTTTTTTGTTCCCAAAGAATTCATTTTCAAGATTAATTCAAGAGGTATATAATCTCTTGTCCCTTACATTATGACTATTGAAGTCACTTTCATTATGGCTATTGAAGTCATGCTCAATTATATCCACACTTAAATTAAACCAAGGATTATCATTTTTAAGTCAGCAAGCAACTAATAAAGAGTCTATATGATTAATAGATTGAGTAATAAATGAATTGCTATTAATTAAACGTGTCATCATGTATTAATTCCTTAATAACATATTTTATTAACTAATAGTGTAAATGAATGTGTTAATTACCACAATTAGTCAAAGCTATGCACTTCAACTTCCAGTTGTCTCCTTTAATTAATCATTAGCTAATTCTAGAGTCAGTGTTATGAAATAGCAGAGCCCGGCCACATGTTCTCAGGCCTAGTCCACACGGACACGGGTATTTTTATAACCGGAGTTTTTCCTCCTGCGTTTAAAAAAAAATCCCGTCCACACATGCTCGGTTTAAAAGAAATCTCCGCCTTCATGAAAACGCAAAAACACGCTATCACGCGCTGTCAAGAGCATGCCACACCAGCAGGCGGCGATCGTAAAGCCACGTTGGCCAATCAGAAGCCTGAATCAGAAGCAAAAACCCCGGTTTGACTGTCTACACGACAACACTGCAACCGGCGTTTCTGAAAATCCTCACCCTGGCAGGAGTTTTCAAAAATGTTCGGTTTCAGTGACCTGATACTGCGTTTCCATGTGGACGAACCGCGTAAAAAAAGTCACGGTTATAAAAATACCCGTGTCCGTGTGGACAAGGCCTCAGTGTTCTGCCTTTAAATCCTAGACCTCAAGCTTAACCTGACACACTCCTGTGCCATCTGGCACAGTGGAATCCCGGTTGTAGAAGACTGGAAATTGAAATCCATAGTGTGAATGTCAAAACCAAAATGACATATTACTTAACAATTAGTTAATAGTCATGTGCCTCAACAAGTAAAGTTATAACATAATGATACCTTTTCAAATCATTAGTTAATGATTAATTAAAGCAGACAACTGGAAGTTGGAGTGCATAGCTTTGACCCACTGTGGTAATTAACACATTAATTTACACTAAGTTAATAAAATATGTTATGAAGGAATGAATACACAATGACACATTTAATTAATAGCAATTCATTTATTACTTAATCTATTAATCATATAGATTCTTTATTAGTTGCTGATGCAGTAATCATTCATTAATGGTTTAGTTCTTCATGAGTCATACATTAACTCATGATTATCTGTGCATTAGTTAAACATGAATTACTGCATATTAGTGCACCCGTACTGTAAAGTGTTACCCACTTTGCTTCAAGACGATGTGAAAATCATCATGCCCTGTCATTCACATAAAACAATATATTGATTTAAAATTTGTAAGAGAACTTTGTGTCACAAAGGCTGTATCATCATGAATATTGATGTCTTTCACACCTGGTAAAAAAAAAAAAAACTCCCTTAATGGCCCTGTCAGCTGAATAGGACAAGAAGAAAGAATGTGAGGAGATTAAAAGAATGGCGTTTTTGATTGTTTTTATTTTATTTACAACACAACATAATCCAAATACATACGAAGGACATTATTGAGCACACTAATCTAAACACAGAGACTTGGACAGTCACACACCTTTCCTTGGCCATTTCTGAAACAGTTCCTGTTTAACATACCTGTCATTTACCCTGTCATCAGGCAAAAACAGTTAGAGACTCGTGTGAAAGTTTTAGTCTGCAGGACTCATCAGTGACATCTGGTCCCTGTAAAAAAAAAAAAAAAAAAAAAACACTATTTCATTATTAAAAATAAACATTTATTTAAGTATTAAAAGTATTTAAGAATAAATGTAATACTATAGTAATTAAAATAATAATAATAATAATTTGCTTCACAGACAACTTTTATTTTATGGAAAAATTGCAAGCGAAAATCGAAATCGAAGGAACACTTCAGTAAGAGAATTTTTATTTGGATTATCATATGTTTAATTCAAATTTTAAATATGATGGTGGTTTGAGCATTATTGAGCACTAAAAACACGTTATGTAGCCTATGTTTCAGAATACTGACACACACAGAATTGCATAGAAATCGCACAGAAAAGTCCAAGTATGCCTCACAGAAGTAATATGACTTATGGCGTTCCAGGAAATCCCTAATAAGCTGAATAAAAAGAAGATAGAAATGCTTTGACTTATTAAATCTGAAGACAATGAACACACAGCTGTGACAATATATGGTTTATCTGTGTTCTTCAAGCCATTTCGGTTATTTTCATAAGAATAAAGTATATTTATAATGCAATGCTAATCGATATAGCATTAATTACAGTATAAAATACTTCAAAATAATAAAATGTCTGCCTCTGCCATTCTGTGAAAAGAAGCCACTTCATATCCCAAATGGAATTCATTTCAAACACTCAACTGATGTTATGAAGTGAGTTTGAAGTAAAAACATGTAATGTTTGGAGTGTTTTGCTTCTCAAATGCACATCATAAGTTACTCAAACTCACAGCGCTTGCACCTGCCTATATTTCATTTACCTTTTTTTAAACCCGTTTCAGTAAAAAGTTCACAGAGACTGGGACAGCAGAAAGTGCACCCTGTTTGTTTTCTTTATTTTACAAAAGCAAAAAAAATAGTGAGAGGACACAAATAAACATAGACACTTAACAGTTTCGAATAATGTGTATCTGTATGACCAAAAACGACAGAGTCTCTTTCGCACTAAGAATGCACTTGTCTGCATTCAATAAAACCGATGGGCCTGTAACGTCTCGGTTACATAGGCAACCTTGTTTTTTTAAGTCAAGTCACTTTTATTTATATTGCGCATTATACAATACAGATGGTTTCTGTTATATTTCTCTATATGTGGCCGAGCGGTTATTTGGGGGCTTGCCAATGTATTCCATTTCTCTTATACATAAAATAAGCTTGACCAGAATTCTTGTGGAGAGAAGAATTTATTGAAGGTTGTAGTGTAGCAATTCTTCAGCAGCGATGTTAGCATGTCATCCTTCAAATAATCTTAAACAAAAGTTCTGTCTGTGGAACAGAACTTTATACATAAAGGCAAATTGTCTACAAACAATAGAAAACTGTTAGGACCTCCCACAGGAGATTGATCTGAGCTGATAGCATCTGAGGCACAGTCACAAATGTAAATGCATCTGAATAAAAATGACTGAAAATACTCTGAATCTTTCATTTCAAAGCAGCTTTATAGTGATAAACAGGAAAATAATGATTCAGTGATGCAAACAGAATAAAATTCTGATGTAAAGCAGCTGTAATAGACTATTCTAAACAGTCACTATTCAGTTGAAATCAGTTCAGTGTTGATTCAGCTTGGTTCAGTAACTGTGTGAAGTTCTTCAATGATAATTCAGTTCATCTAAAAAGCAGCTCTGGAAAACCAGTGATTTCATCTTCCAGCTCAGTTCAGTTCTCCACTAGTGTCAGTGCAGTCAAGTCAGTAGTAAAGCCAAAAGGCAACAGTGGGAAGGAACTCAAACTCCATTGGTGACAGAAATGGAGAAACATTTGTTGGGAGAAACCAGAAACAGTCTGGGGCGCAAGTTCTCCCCTGGTCAGACGAATGAACATGGTGCGGTTTAATTACAGGCTACATCACAAGTCAGATTGTGGATTGAAATCATTCAAAATATTTCATCCAGTTCCTTCTGCTTGAAGATTGGTATATGTCATGACAGCATTTGGTGGGAGGGGAGTTGAAGCTGCCCATAGGGGTCTCTGCAGAGAACTTGTCTGGTTCTTGTGGACTTCTGAGGATCTGTGTCGAAGACTGTCTAGTCTACGTCAGTAGATGATGCTATAGGAATATCCTCCAGGTGTGATGATTGTCTGAAGCTGGTATAGAACAATGTCAGTTCATTTGCTAATGGCGCTAACTCCACCCTCTCAGACACCATGTCATCAGGGAACCTATATAACCAAGATGTTTCCTTTCATGGGTTCACTCAATGCTGCATCAGGAGTCACACATCCAAAATATAAAACCTGATGAAAGTGTGTGAAGATGCCTAGCCTGCCGCCACACAAATATTTTCCAAAGGTGCACCCTTAGAAAACACCTGTGAGGAAACTAGTAGATTGACCCTAACTTAGGTTGCAACAACTAAACTGGAAGAAATATCCACATAAGATGAGTTCATCAATAAGGTCTGCAAATCATCAATCCACCTAAAGCAGAAGTCCTGGTGTCCTCTGTCTTGCTGAGTTTAGCTCCAACTTGCATTAACACACCTGCCTGGAAGTTTCTAGTATGCCTAGTAAGACCTTGATTAGCTGGTCCAGGTGCATCTAATTGGGGTTGGAGCTAAACTCTGCAGGACCATTGCCCTCCAAGAGAAGGATCGAACACCCCCGACTTAAAGGATGTTAAAACCATCAACAAATTTACCTTAAGAGTCAGACTTCTCTCAGAAGCTGACTCCAGTGGTTCCACTGAAGGCCTTGTCCAACCTTTTAAAGCAAGCTATCGATAATGTAGATCCCAAAAAGAAACAAAAGCCGAACGAAAAGGTCTTACATGTCTCGTCCCACATGAGATGGGAGAAAAGCAAATGCTATCGATTGGTACACGCCCAGCAGCAATTGCCGCTACTTACACCTTAAGAGGCCACAGAAAATCGCTCCTGAAAGAATGTCACCAGGGATTCAGTTGGATCAGGGTTGCGTGTCAACACTTAAACTCATACAGCCTCTTTTTAGAGGGAACTCTGGCATACAGAATTCTGTCTATAACCTCAGAATCTATCGGAGAGCCCCACTCTTAAGGCAATCCAAAACATTTCCACATCCTAGGCTGGGGATGCCACACACTGCCCCGGGCCTAAGAGTATGTTTACACAACAATATACTAAAAACAGATGACAACGTTTTCAAAGCGATCATCGGTCACACGGATATGCAAAGACTACTAAAAACATGATTTATGCTGCCAGGCCAGTAGTTGGCGATGTCACTTTGTAAAGAAGCACACCCATGCTGCCTATAGACTGAAGACGCATGAGCATGACGTCAACGTTTTAACAAAATCAAGTTTTTGTTGTTTACATGGAGACGGTAAAGGTATCGTTTTCAAAAGCCTTAGCACTTTGAAACCTGTCTTTAAAAACTCCCCTTTTGAGGCCCCCAAAACGCTGTCATGTAAATTAAAGGTCAAATCGCATAAAAGGTTTTCCGATTTTAGTTGAAAATTGAATCCGGTAAACATCCCCTAAGACAGTAAATTGGTTTTAATAGGAATCTCCCAAGGAGGCTCCTTAGGGAGAGACACAAGATAAAAAATTGTGTCAACCACTTGTGATCCGTCCGATCAAACGCATCTAAATACCAAGTGTAAGCAGGGCCAATGTGATCCAAAACAACATGAAAGTTGGAGTGGGCTGTTTTTACTTGGGCCTTTATGCAACCTCCCGGAACACCCTACAGTGGCAGTACTGCTTAGCAATTTGTTAAAAATAATTAAGAACACTCTTGAATTGTAGAGCAGCGTCCTAGAAATCACCCAAAACATCCTAGCAACAATACAGCAATAAGCTGAAAACCCAGAGTGCAACATTCAGGTTGCTCCATAGGGAAATTGGTTGTTAACAATAACTTACAAAACTTTAAAGACAGATCTGTTGGTTCTTGGATCCAAAGGTTCTTAATCAATGGTTTATGCTTTTTGAATCCATTCAGTTTACATTATTCCCTCTAATAATCATGTTTTACAGTGGAATTTATTCAGAAAAAACTACATTACCCATGATGCTGTACTGAAAATTCTAACACTTCTATCAGGTTTTATAATTTGGATGTGTGACTCCTGATGCAGCGTTTAGTGAACAGGGAACATCTTGGTTATAGGTTCCCTGATGACATGGTGTCTAAGAGGGCGATGTTAGATGTTAAAAAAAATCTAATCTAACCTAATCATCCACATAATCATAGAACCTAATCATCCACATGGACCATTGGTGCTTGGACCCTGATGATGTTAACCTGTATCGCTCAGCCCTAATCATTCACACAGTTGAACTTAGAAATATGAAAACATGAAAACAAAATATGAAAGCTTTATTTTTTTTAATACAAAATTGGTCTTAAATTCGCATTAAAAATGTCCTGGTCTGCTAAAACGATGTAATATTTTTGATTTATTATATGCATTTTCATTTTATTAAAATGTTGACATTTGATTGAAAACCTTTAATCAATTGGTCCATTTGTGTGTGTGCTGATAGAAACCCCTAGGACAGCAGTTCAAGAAGGAAGTACACATCCGAAACTTTCCATCTCTGTTTAAGAAGCCAAAGCCTACGAAAGATATGCTGGAGAACACTGATTCTGCAGGTCTGATCGCTCTATTCTCTCCTGACCATGACCATTGCTGAGGGAACCACAGCTTTACAACACCCTCACTTCATTGAGCCTCTTGAGTGTAGTACAGTATCCAGTCTGAAAGGCCTTTGGCAATGCTGGTTTATTCAAATTAGGGAAAGACAACAAGAATGTAATTTGGGTGTTCATTGTTTATCTTTTTTTTTTTTTTGTATGGATTTATGTACTGGATCTGTATAATTGTTTAAAGAATATTAAAATCTTTCTGTCAGAGTTCCTTATTAAAAAACATTTTTTGAAAAAGATTAAGAAGTTTTGTTAATTATACAGTACCATACCAGACTATGTAAAAAGTGTTCATTTATACTCTTCAGTTTTTAATAAATGTATACCTGGACAGTTTTCAGTGATTTAATTAAATCTTTCCTCAGTTGTGAAATGTAAAGTCTTTACATTTATAAAATATTATAAATACTGTAGTAAAATATTTTATTACAGTGACAAGCCTATATATTGTGTTAGAAATTCTTAAACCGGGTGTCCCCAACACCTGCAATATTATCCTCAGGTGACTCCCTCTCTGACCGTGTTGGTAACCCCTGACGCCTAAGAATAGCTAATCCGACCGCATTGGAAAACCAAATGCCTAAGACTAGAAATACTAGTATTCTGATCGCATAAGATGCCTAAGAATTATAGCTATCTGACCACATCAGTAACCCCAGATGCCTAAGAGCCTCACGTTGAGTCGGATGACATCTCGCCTCCTATAAACACTATCACTGTTGGGAATAAGGTCTCTTGTGTTTCACTAACCTGCAGTAACCAGTAGGGGTGTAACGGTTCACAAAATTCACGGTTCGGTTCGATACGATACACTTGTGTCACGGTTCGGTACGTTTTCGATACAGCAAAAAGAAAGAAATGCCAGAGAAATTTCCTTGATTTTATTTTTTTTATTAAAACTACAATATTACATTTCATTTTTTCCAAGGAGCTGTTTTGTTGTATATGCTCCTAAGAAGAGTCAATTATAGCTCCAGAATTGCTCAAAGTAAAAAAAAAAAAACATACTTTATGATGGTAGTAGTTATAAACAAAGGTTTATTTTAGTTCAGATTAACATTTGAGGGCAGCAATTGTATTCATAATGTCAAAATAAAACCGGCGTAATGTTACTTGAAGGCATTATAGCCTACTATTCCTGCCAAACGGTTGCAGTTAGTGTTACTACAGTAAATCCATGGTGAATGTTGCAGATCTGTGGACACTGGATAGTTCATTCATGGCACAATGTTTCTTCCTGGTTTTTACGTCAGCGCTAATTGTGTAAATGTGAATGTTTCTCACTAGATCGCGCAGCGATGTTATTACTTATGTGGCGAATTCAAATGATTTCTTAACTGGATCTCTTATTAGCGCTGTGTAGTAACAGTGTCGCATGATCACGATCGGCTCGCGCTGCACTGGTCCAAACTGATCAACGGTCCTTCAACCACACAATAACGAGCAGTTTCGTTCCGTTTGCATTACGTTTGCCATTTGATGTTGGGCAATGTTGTGGTCGCGCCGGCGTCTCTTACATTATGAATGCGCTTGCCACGCGCGACCCGCCTACATTTGAAATAATGAAATTTTGGTCAGCAGGAAAAATGGTCCAACAAACCGTTCGGTTTGAAAATGCGTACCGAAAACCGAACCGAAAGCCTCGTACCGAACGGTTCAATAAGAATACGTGTATTGTTACACCTCTAGTAACCAGACAGACTCCAGACAATACCTTCGAATATGCTTTAATCACGTCCGGAGGATCTCAGACCAATTTCAGAGAGAATCCCACCAGCAAAAAGAATACAACAGTTTTTATAGAATAGGAGCATGACAAAGGTGACATGATTCATTACATGATTTTTCTGATTGGTTCTTTATATGTATAATTCAGCAAACCCTTTACTAGATAAAAGCAAATCTAGATTTCTTGATTACTTCATCTTGTTATTCAAAGTCCTGAGTTTATATACTTAGACAACTGTCTAGTTTTATTTTCCCTTTTGATATGTGGTCATGATTCCGACACACTTTGGCCCAAGTGTTGGGGAAATTTTCAATAGCATATAAATGTTAATCCTGCAAGAAAAAGGTTAATCCCCCCCTCTGATCGTTTCTCTCACATGATCATCATCCTTAATTCTTCAAATTAATTGTACATGCTTGCATGTTTTACATGCTCTTTACTAGGGGTGTGACTAGACCCTTATCTCACGAGACAAGACACAAGATTTTGTTCACGAGAATGAGACGAGACAGATTTTTACACAATATTTTATAGAAATACTCTGACAAAATTCATGACCTGTAAAAATAGTCTACAGGTGCATTTTGAAATGTTTCAACTAATAATCTTGTGTAAAGTGTCATTTCAGTTCTACTTTGAGTATGAACTATCAAAGCATTGAAAGACAACAATATACAAGCATTGTAAAAGGTTTTGCCACAAACTCAACTGACTTGCTTCTCTCCTGTATAATTTCACATGAGTCTCTTCAGACCTTATTGTATATGAATTATGAACTTCCAGAACTTCTGATTGAGGCTGTGTGTGACGACCTAATTGAACTCTTCCACAAATTGAACATAAAAATCTAAATCAGGGAGCTCTCGTTTTACTTTCACTTTCGGATTCGCAATCGCACGTACTCCGTGTATAGGGAGCCGCGGTGCTGAGCGTGCATTCTACAAGATACATTTATCAGACACTTAGGCTCTGTTGCACAATGAATCCTACTGCCGGGTTTTACAGTAGTTTTGTGAATGCAACGCCGGTGTGTCGATCTTATCTGCAACGAAGCGATCCACAGACCTAATGTCTTTCAGAACTTTAAACAAAATTAAAAGCTCACAATTCATTTAAAAATAAAACATTCCTGCAAAAACATTCTCGTACTTTTATTTTGAAGGCAAAATCATTAAAGTGATTGTGAGTAACTGTTGCTGTCATGACAGATCTATTTCAGAACCAGCCGCGATCAAAATAATCTGGCTGCGGGCGCAGGCCAGATATTATTGCTGGCGGGGCCGCCTGTTGCCGACCCCTGGGTTACAGCATTAAGAGATTATCCTCTTTTCAGTTTACATACTTGAAATGTTTTCAAATGAATCAGTAACTAATCAAATCATGATATCAATATCAATACTCAGCCCTATAGTTTGATTGACCTTGAATAAAAAACAAAAACATCACACATAGATTCTTCTGTTAAGCTCAAACCTTAAGTCCACATCTTTTTCCGGGTGCTTTATTACAAGACGTTGCAATGGACTTTCCCTTGTTGGCAAGGGAGGGCCGTTACTAGCACGTGCACGTGATCCCTCACTTGATGTTGTGTGGGGTTGCTGAGGCTGGTTGGTGTAGTTTAAGGTGAGAGGCTTGAACCCAGATGTCACACTCTCCAACCATTTTGCTGATCATTTCAAGACTTTCCTAGTCTTCTAGCATTTTAGTCGATCACGATTCGGGAGAGGACGCTGGCGCACTGTGGCTGCCGCTTCTCCTTCAGCGCGTGAAAGTGTTTGTTGTTGGCTGATGTTAAATCGGCTGATATCTGCTATTATGCCTTGCAGTATTTTATTTATTTTTTTACTGGCATTACTTGGAGTCTACAGCACTATTCACTTCAACCTTCCGGAGAGCAGCATGCTCAAATACTCTGCCACTGAACTTTTACAACTCCGTCACTCTGTGACTCCGGTCACTGGTGTTTCGCAAGTACATTTGCGATCGCTACAACTTCTCCGGCGACCTAAGTACATTCATCGTGGCTCCCGCCGAAATCTGAATTCAAGCGGAGCAGATATAAATACAGTTTGGTCTCAGAGGCGTTTGGATCGTCGCCATTTATCTGCGCGTCATGCCTGCTCTGCTAACTTCTCCTACCTTCACAAGACGACTTCACCCAGTTGTGATGTCCGCCTTGAGACAATCAGGTTTGCTCATCTGAACACTCGCTCCATAAACAACAAAGCGGCTTCACTTTGTGACATTGTGTTGGACAAAAAACTTGACTTTTTCTGCCTTTGTGAAACTTGGCATCAGCCTAATGACTATCTCAATCTAAATATGTGTGCTCTGCCTGGCTACACTTTTCTTGACCGGCCGCGCTTCACTGGCCGCGGTGGCGGTCTTGCGGTCATTTATAGGTCTGATGTCACAGTAACTGAGATTTCACTGCCTTGCTTTTCATCATTTGAATGCTTGGCTTTCAAGCTGACTGGTCTTTCATCAGTTCTTGTGTTGATTATCTATCGTCCTCCCAAACTTAACTCTGAATTTTTCTCTGAATTCACTGAGTGTTTGACACTTGCCAGTGCACTCTGTCCGGCAATTCTTTTAACTGGTGATCTAAATGTTCATGTTGACAATCTGGCTTGCAATAATGCTGTGTGCCTCATGGATGCACTAGAATGCTTTAACTTCACTCAGCATGTTAACTTCCCGACACATAAACACGGTCATATATTAGATTTGGTCTGCACTTCAGGAGTATCCATTGATCAACTTGAGTGTACTGATGTATGTATAAGTGATCACAAGCTCCTCACGTTCAATTTGACTCCTCCTTCTTTGCAGACTGTGAAAGATCGTGTTATCTGCTTCAGGAAAATCCGTGATATTGATCTTGATCTTCTTAGTCATACTGTGGCTGACTTACCAGTTGCGGCCTCTACCGACCAGTATAATGCTGCTTTTACATCTATTCTGGATGAGTTTGCTCCTTTAAAAAAACGTGCTGTGTCTTTTAAAAGATCATCTCCTTGGTACACATCTGAGTTGCGCAAATTGAAGGCGTTAGGCAGGCAACTGGAGCGGAAATATAAAAAATCGGGTCTGACAGTTCATAGATTGATGTTTGATCAACATCAGATTGAGTATTACAATGCTCTCAAAGCTGCAAAAGGTGCATATTATTCTACTATTATTAGTAGCAACATTTCAAATCCCCGTGTTCTGTTTAGAACAGTCAATAATCTAACTAAACCACCCAGTGACTTTAACTGTTCCACCATTGAGCAGTGTAATGAATTACTCAATTTTTTTTCAACTAAAATTGAGAATATTCATAATGTTATTTCCTGTGAGGATGCTCCTGAGCTTGCTGAGGTGCATCCTCCTAATCTCTCTAGTCCAGCTTTTTCAAGTTTTAATGCTGTTGACTTTGATTCAATCTCTAAACTTGTCTTGTCAATGAACTCTACTACTTGCATACTTGATCCACTACCTACAACTGTTTTAAAACATTGTCTTCCTGTCATTTTACCACACATCACTGTTATTGTTAATGCTTCGCTCAATACAGGGATTGTCTCTTCTGCTTTAAAAATGGCTGCGATTACACCTGTTCTTAAAAAAGCTGGGAGTGACATCACCGATATGTCAAATTATCGACCGATCTCTAATTTACCTTTTCTGGCAAAAGTGCTCGAGCGTGTGGTTGCTGGCCAACTCCATATTCATCTCCGTACAAATAGTCTTTTAGAAAGATTTCAATCCGGGTTTAGATCTGGACACAGTACAGAGACTGGTCTTGTCAGGGTTCTGAATGATCTCCTCGTTATAGCTGACTCTGGGGCTTGTGGCATTTTGGTCATGCTAGACCTTACTGCTGCATTCGATACCATATGTCACGGTATATTATTGGACAGACTGCAAAAGTGGACTGGTCTGTCTGGAACTGTTTTGAACTGGTTCAGATCTTACCTCTCAGATCGCTCCCAATTTGTCTACCTGGGTTCTAACAGGTCTCAAACTATTCCTTTGTGTCAGGGTGTCCCTCAGGGGTCAGTTTTGGGTCCTGTTTTATTCAGTATCTATATGCTGCCTCTCGGGCAGATCATTCAGAAGTATGGCCTAAGCTATCATTGTTACGCAGACGACACCCAGATTTATATCAGCTCTCAACCTGATTTTAATTCTTCCTCTTCGAAACTGTCTGATTGTTTGCTGGAAATCAAAGGGTGGATGAAACTCAATTTTTTAAAACTAAACTGCTCCAAAACGGAAGTCTTATTAATTGGAACTTCAGTGAATGTTGGTAAATGTAAGGATTTTAGAATCTCAGTTGACAATATCCAGCTGTCCCCTTCTGACCAGGTTCGTAATCTGGGTGTGATCTTTGATGCCCAGCTTACTTTCAATTCACATTTTAAAAATATAACGAAGGTGGCTTTTTTTCACCTGAGGAACATTGCACGTATTAGACCGTTTCTCTCTAGGCCTGATGCAGAGAGGCTTATCCATGCCTTTATCACATCGAGACTTGATTATTGTAATTCTCTTTTTGTGGGTCTACCAGCAAACTCTATTAAGAGGTTGCAATATATCCAAAACTCAGCCGCACGCGTCTTGACTCACACATCCTCACGCCATCACATTACACCAGTGCTCCAGCAATTACATTGGCTTCCAGTTCAGTCACGTATTGATTTTAAAATTCTGATTTTAACTTATAAAGCTGTACATGGGTTGGCTCCGGATTACATCTGTGATTTGGTTACACCATCCATTCCTGCTCGTTCTCTCCGCTCTGCTGTCTCTCTCTGTCTGTTTCAGCCTCGTTTTAAATTAAAAACTATGGGGGGAAGAGCCTTTTCCTGTATTGCGCCAAAGTTATGGAATACTTTACCTGCACCCATCAGAAATGCTCCTTCTGTGGATTGTTTTAAGAAATTTCTTAAGACTCATCTTTTTACTACTGCTTTTAATTTATAAATTATTATTATTTTTTTTATTATTATTATTATTATTATTTTTATTTATTTATTTATTTTTTTTTTTTTTTATATACACTTGTTCTGATGCAATGTTGATTGTTTGATTATTTTGCTTTGTATCCTGTAGCGCTTTGAGTTTGAGAAAGGCGCATTATAAAATAAATTTATTATTATTATTATTTCCTAAGATCACAAACCGCACCCACTGGTCCTTATGGTGGATAAGGTCCTGGTCCACTGGTCCATTTCCTGGCTGCTATCACCTGTGATTAAGTACTTTTGTTAGTGACAACATGTATTAACTCATGTGCTTACCTGGTTGTCCTTTTTGGTGTGACCTTCTGGAAATTGCATGTGGGCTGAGGGCTGTCCTGGCTCTTTTTGGGCTCTCATGCTTCCATTGCCATCAATACAATGAGTAGGGCTTGAACCCATGTCATTCCTATTTTCTGCCAGGCACAATTTTGGGTTTTATCATCTGATTTGCATACTCACTATTTATTTTTCCACCTTGTGGATGATAGGCACAATTAATTTTAAAGCAGGGAGTCTGGAGCCTTAAAGGGGTGATTGATAATGATTTCACTTTTCTAACTTTAGTTAGTGTGTAATATTGCTGTTTGAGCATAAACAACATCTGCAAAGTTACAACGCTCAAAGTTTTAAAGAAACCGTTTTTTAAGGACCACAACAAACAGCTGATAGGGACTCCACAAGATTCCTCCTGGGTTAGTGACATCACAAACCCTAAAATTTACATAAATCCTGCCCCCGGGAACACGCAGTCCATGTTGAGAAGAGGAAGAGTTGTTGTAATACAGCACATTTGTGAGTCTGCTCAAGCTGTCGCATCCGTCTTTTCACATGCAATACAGTACGTAACACAAATGCAATAGCATGTCACTCTTTAGGCATCTTACACGGTTCCCACACAAGCGATTTTATAGATTATCATGACAGAATATGCTAATCAAAGACTTGAAGATATTAACTCCACATCAGCAACGTAAATTAAACAACTAACCATTCAGAAACGTCCTGTTGCATTCTACATGTAGTCACTTCTTGAGTCTCTCCATCATTGTCCAACTCTTTTTTTAGTGCTTGTCTGCGTGAGGTAATCAGAGATGCTAACACACACAAGCTCTTGAACCTCTGCCCTCTGTGCCAGGAGCAGCAGTGCATTTGCATTTAAAGGGACACATACAAAACGACAGGTTTTTGCTTACCCTCAAAAAGAGACAATTTTAACATGCTGTAAAAAATAATCAGTTGGGTATTTTAAACTAAAACTTCAAATACACACTCTGGGGACATCAGAGACTTATTTTACATCTTGTGAAAAGGGGCATTATACCACCCCTTTAAGTTGGCTTGGTTCCCGAGTTACGCCCTGTCAAACATCCACAGGAGTTGGGGCTCCAGACCCCCCTCCCCCCACGGCCAGAGTATGGAGCCCCAACACGGTTTCCTCTCCGAGTTAATCCCGATGAAACCTGGACAGGAAGTGGCGGTATCTCGGGACCAGAAGGTTTCCGGGGCTCAAGACTCTCGGGTAAGTAGAGTCCCTCTGGGACCTCTCCATGGCTAGAGTCTCAAGCCCCAAGGTGGCTTCCTTCTTGATCTACACTCCAAGATACTTTTGGAGAAAACAGGCTATATCTCGAGAAGGGAATCACAGTGGCTCGGCCCTCCGGGTGGAAACAGGCTATATCTCGTCACAGTGGCTCGGCCCTCCGGGTGGTGAGAAGTCCTTCAATGGGTTAAATTGTGTCTCCTGCGAGATGTACTGTAGGTTTTACCTAACAAAACCACTGTAGTTATGAAATATAACCCATAAATTGATTGTCCACAGACAGCCTACAGGGGCCCTGTCAAATAAGTTACAGCCAGGACTTCACCAACAGAGCATCAGACATGTATTGTAGCTTTGTGGATGGTCCCAGACGCTTCCAGGGAATCAGACAATAGAAGCTGGGTTCAGGGGTGGTGTACCCATGAGATTGGCTGGAAGGTGACACATAGGCTCTTAAGCCTGTTTTATGCTTCTGCGTCGAACTGCCGCCGTAGCTACGTCGTAGGCTGTGTGTAGCGCGCGTACCCTACGGCGTACCCTGACGTGCACCTCTCCAAAAATGTAACAACGCGTCAATTCTACGCGGACACAAGCGCTGTGATTGGTCTTCCAGAACCCCTCCCTCGGGGTTTCACACGCTCCCTAGGTACGCGTCAACGCGGACAACGACACAGAAGTATAAATTAAAACCAACACGTTGCCTACGGCGTATAGGCTCCGGCGTAGGTCCGACGCAGAAGTATAATGAGGCCTTTAGTGGACCACTGTAACCCATTTGAAAATAGAAATCCACAAGGGTCCCTTTGGACCCTCTTTGCAGGGAACACGGGCATTTTATGCGTGGGTTGGGGGAGTACCTGGATTATTTCCTAACATGTACAGCGCTTAGAGCATGTAGCAAGATCAATATCATAAAATAAACTTTGTTGCAAGCAGAGAATCAGAACCAAATACATATTGTGCACAAGTTTTATTAACTAAATCACAAACATAACTAAACTAAACACATACATACATGCATAGGTAAAATGGTGAGTCACAGAATGGAACCGGAAGCAAGAAATGGAACTATGGGAAAGATCACCACATCAACCCGAAGTAGCAGCAGTAGAGGCCAGAAGAGGAGAAAGAAGGAAGAGCTTGTGTAGCGACCGTTTAAAGCCTGAGAAAGGTCCCACCTTTCAGGGTTGGCTCAACCAATAAGAAAGGGGGAATTTCCAAGCGGGAGATTCCTCTGTTGGTAGGATTTATGACTCTTTGTTTTAAGCGTGCTCCTTTGCATTTGCAGCTGGATTGGTTGCTGATGAAGAAACTATGAAAGATTCTTGTAATACTAATATGTTGCGAAGCTATCAACATATCATATACACGATAATTTCGATCTTCAAAGTACCAATTTATAGAGACCAAACATGGTATAGGTGGCCGTTGATTCTATTGTAAAATACACAGCATCAACAAAATAATAGTATTAAAAGACATTACACAAGACAGTAAATCATTCAAAAACATTTCTGGGATGCATGCTCATTTATAGATCAGTTCGTCAATAAATCAATGCAGGAAAGTCTGTTTTAATGTCTGTAGGTGTAATAAAAACATCTTATCTGATCGTCAACTGAAACCTTTCCTGCTCTCTTGTCTCTTTTGGGGGGGATGTTTCATTCCTAAGAGTGGGTTTGAAGCTTATTTGTTAAATGTAACAAATAGTTATGTGTCTGATTGTCTCAGTCATTACAGCTACAGTATCATGAAATCAGTAACACTTTGCAATAAGGTTTCATTAGTTAAATTTGTTACCATGAACTAATAATGAACTGCACTTCTAGAGCATTTATTAATCTTAGTTAATCTTAATTTCAGCATTTACTAAAACTATTAAAATCAAAAGTTCTATTTGTTAACAGTTAATGCACTGACTGACATAACAAACAAACAATTAACAGGTGTATTATTAACAAATACAGTAAAAAATGTGTTGCTCATGGTTAGTTCATGTTAGTGAAGACTCGTGGCAAACTGCTGCTGAGTACATAGCGCTGCAAAGGAAACTCTGCCTACCACTTCACCTCCGTCAAATGCTTCCGCCAAAAAAATTTATATAATATTTTTTTTTATTATTATTGTTAGTGGCAATAGTGTAGAAGTGTAGTGTTATCTATTATAATATTTATAAAAATTATAATTATTATTTACAATTATCAGAGAGGGGCACAATACATTTTGAGACAATTGGGTTACTGGGCGCCAGCAAGTCCCGAACAACAAGTCAGTCCATCTCCTAAAACCAAAAAGACTAACACACACTGCCTGTTCAAGGCTGGATTTGGCCAGGCTCTAACTATAGACAGGAGAGTATTCTCAAAACATCAATATAATACGTTCTTTTTCTCAAGGAGAGAACACTTTAGTCTAATTGGAAAAGTAAGGCTTTAACTGAGAAATGGTCCCTTAAATTATTGACTTCAATGACCATAGTTCCCTTTTGTTCAGTCACTACGAGTTACGTCTGTGAATGACGAAATGGGGGTTTCGCTTAGAAGCCTATCACCTTCGAGTTTTAGAAAACAAGCCAATGGTATGGAAAATGCCTTGGGTCTGTGGAATTTGCATGCCACAACTCCACCCCACCACGTGGGTATAAAAGGAGGAGCGGTAGCAATCTCGCATTTTGTTTTCGCTTCGGAGCCAAGAGTAATCTTCACTCCCCAAGCCATTCTGAGATCTTCTCTCTTCACTCTTCTATACGAGCTACTCTCCAGGTGTTGTTGTGACGGCGAATTCCAGCGAGTTCACATTGCCTGCTGATCTGTGCAGTGATCTACCAGTCGTGTGTTTCTACCTGGGCGCTTCAGCACTCTGCAGAGTTTTCCCTCTCACAAAAGAGCTTGCGCGTGGCACGTCTTTTTAAAGATGTCTCGCCCGTGCACATCTGGTTGCGGTCGGACTGTTTCTGAGTTTGATGGGCACAATCGCTACCTTGTGTGTTTGGGCTTAGATTTTGTGGATGAATCATGTTCTCATTGCGGGAACATGACCATCACGACACTGCGGTCGAGACTCAATGACCTCACTAGAGCGAGAGTCCCCTCATCCACACCCCAATCTATCCCCTCTACAAGAGGTGGTACTTTGGCTGGTGGACAGGGAGACCTGAGGGTGACTGTGTGGAACAAAGTGCCGACGATTCCTCCTCGGCCCACACCCCTCTCTTGCGTGTTGCAACCCGCGAGCGTTCTGGTTGATCTCACGGGTCCGTCTTCGGGCGCCCCCCGTATTTCATCCGGTGCTCCAGATGAGGAAACTATGTCCATCGCTGCATCACAGGGTGGGCTAGAGTCCTCGGGAGATGAAGACTCGGCTGTGCTGCCGCCTTCGGGCGCGCCAGAATTGTCCGAGTCAGATCCCGAGCTGACAGCCATGCTCTCCCGGGCAGCCGCGAGGATCGGGCTCAAGTGGAACCCTTCAACCCTGTCCGGCTGGATGATTGGTTTTTGGGTGCTGCGAGCCCAATACCATTCTTCCCGGAGGTGCATGAGGAGGTCACCAGGTCCTGGAAGTCTCTACTGATACTGATCATGGTACAGTAAGGAGAGGACGCTGGCGTGGCTTGTTCGCCGCTTCTCCCTTTCTCTAACTGAAAACCCTTTTCAGTGCAACAGTTGTTGTTACGAAGTATAACCTATAGCATAATGTTTATCAGTATTATATACAGTAAGTTATACTAGTGTCGCTGCTCACTAGTAAACATTGTGGATTTGTATGTGTTCTGTACGGATTGTCGGATTCCGATGACTCAAGCGGCTGTTTACCTACCAGTTTTCTATCGCTTCATGTGGATTCCCGTATCTGTTCATCACTGCCTGTTACCGTGAGGCTTTCACCAAAGTCACTGCCGATGATCGCGAGGTATCCACCCATAGTCACAGCTATTTGCTTGCTGTGTCTGTTGGCTTTCCTCTGTGCATCACGGGCATGGCTAACGACTAACAGACCACTCTCCACGACTGGCATAATGCTGAACTATTCCGCCATTCAACTTAAGGAATTCAACAACTATACCACTCCATCGTGTACATCAGTCATTAAACATCTTGGACTCCTTCGCCGGCCCCGTTACATTCACAGAAGTTGCCGTCGAAAGTTTGTTTTATCCCGGTCTGATCACAACATCCTATCCATCTGGTCTGGCGTGCGCACCGTCGCATCTCGGACACGTCATCAGGGCACCGCCACTTCGAGGACTAGTAGTGCTGAAGTTTCCATGACAACGCTACACACTGACTTGGATGGAAATCGCGGAAAACATGGAGTGGATCTCAGTCTACTTCGGCCAATACAGAGACACACTGCTGCATCGAATATCAAGATTGAACTTTTTAATGCACAATCCATCACAAACAAATCTTGCCTCATACATGATCATATTCTAGAAAAGTGTTTGGATATGATGTGCCTTACAGAAACCTGGCATCAACCAGATGTTTATTCTGTTTTAAACGAGACCTGTCCCCCTGGCTACTGCTACTTACAGAAAGCCCGCAGCACAGGGCGTGGTGGTGGTCTGGCCGTAATCCACCGAAGTGATCTGATCTTGTCCCCTATAACTCTGCCTGAGCTGTCTTCGTTTGAATGCCTAGCATTTAAATGTAAGCACCCTCTTTCTACTACGATACTTCTTATTTACCGGCCACCCAAACCAAACTCATCATTCATCCCAGAGTTGTCCAATCTTCTTTCAACTTTCTGTACAATGTCTGCTAACATCATTATACTTGGAGATATGAATATTCATGTAAACTCTTCAACCTGCCGTTTCGCAGCAGATTTCCTCCAACTACTCGACTGTTTTAATCTGACACAACTTGTCGATGCCCCAACTCATACCAGGGGCCACACTCTCGATCTAGTCATTACAAACTCTGTTTATCTCAGCAATCTTCTGGTGTATGATCCTGGGAGTTTCTGACCATAAGGCCATCTCCATGAAGATGTCTTCACCGTCCAGCCTCATCAAGCCCAAACGCCAAATCTGCTTCAGAAATCTGAAAAACATCAACCTAGAGACTATGACATCCGATCTCCAGCATCTCCTCTCTGTAAACTGTCTACCACCCATGGAATCAGTGGACTATTATAATAACACCCTCAGAAGCATTCTGGATCTTCATGCCCCGGTCAAAACCAGAACAGTCACTTTCACTCGATCAGCCCCCTGGTATACCGGTGAACTACGAAAAATGAAGGCAGCTGGGTGTGCCATTGAGAGGAGATTCAAAGCCACAGGTCTCACTGTGCACAAGCTCGCTTTCCGGGAACACCGAAAGGACTACTCAAAGTCACTTACAGAGGCACGGTCAAATTTCTACTCAAATGTCATCAGAAATAGTCCCGGAAACTCCAAACAGCTGTTCTCCACTATAAATCATCTACTCAAACCACAAACCCCCTCACTTACAGAAACTACAGAAGAGCACTGTAATACTTTTCTGGACTTTTTCAAAACAAAAATAGACTCAATTCACTCTAACTTTTCTGGATCCTCACCCCTATCCACCCTGACTATCCACTCACAGCCTGAAATTTCTGACCCCCTACATCGCTTTCCAGAAATCTCACTGCAAGAGGTTGAAAAGATAATCAAAAGGATGAAACCCACCACCTGTGCCCTCGACCCTTTTCCTACAGCTCTAGTGAAAGTAAGCACCTCTGTCCTAAGTCCTCTGATTACCACTATAATAAACCATTCCCTCCAGTCTGGCAATGTTCCATCTGCCCTAAAAACTGCCATAATCAGACCACTTCTCAAAAAACCCACCCTTGACCCAGATGTGCTTGCAAATTACAGGCCCATTTCCAATCTCCCATTCCTCTCTAAAGTACTGGAAAAAGTTGTCGCCACCCACCTCCAGGATCATCTCAAATACAACAATCTTTTCGAAAAATTTCAGTCTGGTTTCCGCTCTGCACACAGCACAGAAACAGCCCTGGTTAGAGTCACAAATGACCTACGGATGACAGCTGATGCAGGTTCACCATCCCTCCTCATACTCCTCGATCTGTCTGCTGCTTTTGATACAGTGGATCATGGCATACTCCTTAACCGGCTGCATCAAACCACTGGACTCACTGACACTGCTCTTAACTGGTTTAAATCGTACCTCACTAACAGAACAGAGTACATTTCACTTGGAAGTGCAAGGTCCCGGCAACACACAGTTACCTGCGGGGTCCCTCAGGGGTCAGTCCTTGGCCCCATTCTCTTCATCATTTACATCATCCCCCTCGGCCATGTCATTAGCCGCTATGGAGTCTCATTTCATTGCTACGCTGATGACACGCAACTGTATATGAAATCGGAAACACACACCTCTGCAATTTCATCAACACCATCTCCGTCTTCAACACTCACTGCCTGTCTGGAGGAGATAAGGGTGTGGATGAAACACAACTTCCTCCAGTTAAACAGCTCCAAAACTGAGGCAATTCTTGTTGGCACACCACATCAAACTCAGTCTTCCTCCATAACTGGATTAACTATCTCTGGTCATGACATTCCCCTATCCACAACTGTCACCAATCTTGGTGTAAGATTTGATCCACAACTCAGCTTCGAAACCCATATCAAAAACCTCTGCAAGACTTCTTTCTACCATCTCAGAAATATTGCAAAACTCCGTCCCACACTCACCTTAGCAGATGCTGAAAAACTGGTCCACACCTTTGTCTCCTCCAGACTGGATTACTGTAACGCACTTCTCATCGGGATCCCTAACAAAAGCTTGCAGAGACTACAGTATGTTCAGAACAGTGCTGCAAGGATCCTGATGAGAGTTCGAAAATACGAGCATATCACACCCATTCTCCATTCACTTCACTGGCTTCCTGTTTCCGCCAGGATTGAATATAAGGTCTCCCTTCTAACCCACCAGTGCATCTATGGAAATGCCCCCCCATATCTGAAAGAACTTCTCACACCTTCAACTACAACTCAATCCCTCCGTTCAACAAAATCAAACCGCCTCCTTCTCCCCAAGACTAAGCTCACCACTATGGGTGATCGGGCTTTCTGTTCTGCCGCTCCTCGGATTTGGAATGCCCTCCCAGACCATCTGAGAGCACCTCAAACTATTGAGACTTTTAAAAAAGAACTAAAAACATTTCTTTTTAGGAGAACCTATGACTTTTAACTATTAAATCTATTTGTATTTTATCACCCTTAAATGATCTTAACTGTAGCACTTTGAGATTTGTTCCAAATGTAAAGTGCAATACAAATAAAATCTATTATTATTATTATTATTATTATTATTATTACTGTCTTCCTGTGATCACACAAGTCTCTGTACATGAACATGGTGAAATAAAAAAGCAAACACCTTGGAAATGACAGGTATGTTAATCAGGAACTGTTTCAGGGATGGCACAAAGGTGTGTGACTGTTCAAGTCTCTGTCTTTAGATCAGTGTGCTCAATAAAATGTGCCTTTTTGTCCTTCGTTATGTATCTTTGGATTATGTTGTGTTGTAAATAATTCCAAACAATCAAAAAGCCATTATTTTAATCTCCTCATATTCTTTGTTCAAGTTCCCTCACAGTCCCACCTGATAGGGCCATTAGGGGAGGATATTTGTCTTCCCAGGTGTGAAACACATCAATATTCATGATGATTCACACCCTCCTTGCATACAGCTTTCTTACACAAAACATGTCTTACGAATTTTAAATCAATATATTGTTTTATGTGTATGAGTGGGCAGGAGGATTTTCACATAGTTTTGAAGCAAATATTGTAGGCTACATGATACAACTTTCAAAAGTCTTGTGAACAAAGAATCAATATGGGGTTTATGGCCTTATTTCAGAGACTAAATGTTTTTTTGTTTTTTTTTCACAAACCACGCATAAATTTCATCTTCTCAAAACTACAAACTTTTACATACATGCTGCTCACATATTATTGTAGCAGAGTTTGGGCTGAATACAGTGTATTCAGCCATGAAGATGTTACAAGTAACAGAAATAAGCACAAATGTCAGAACACCTCCAGCGCCCAGAAAACACCTCAGACCCCAGAGGGTTAACATAAGCCAAAATCTCAGAAACTCTGCAATGGATCAGTTTTTTCATACCGTCTCCCAGGGATAACGGGATACAAATTCTAGATGTCTTCAGATACAGAGTATAATATTTAAACACATGCAGTTAATATCTTACTATTTATTCATAACTTTTAGAGCACTTATTACTCATAACATAAAGTCTATCCCATAAAAGTTTGTCCACAACACAAAATTTCCTAATTCTCAGAGATTGCTCCCCAGGTGCATAATCCTTATCCTATTATTTATAATTTTAACAATTTTAGCATTTATTTCAAAATGAAAAAATTCATAAATATCAGGATAACAATATTGATCTATTGATCTTATTCAACTCTTTTAACATTTCTCTCTTAATCTTTATTTTTAATCAGAATTAAGGTCTTATTCAAGCAAAGAGCAATGTTAGGGTTCTCACATTGTGAAATAAACGTTTTCTCCAATGCATATTGGCACCCCTAACTCGTATGAGTAAAATATCTCTGAAGTATATTCCCATTCATAATTTTCTGAATTGAACAGACTGAATCCTGAAGAAACCTGCCTTCAAAGCTACAGTACAGTGAAAAGTTTAAGGCACTTGTGTAAAAATACATGTGAGGATGCTTTCAAAAATAAGGCCAGAAATAGATTTCATTTATCAATTAACTTCTATTAACTAATTCAAATCAATATTTGGTGTGACCACCCTTTGCGTTTAAAACAGCTTTTGTACTCGGTACACTTGTGCAGAGTTTTTCAGGTAGCTTTGCAGGAAGGTTTCTTCAAGCATCTTGGAGATGTAGCCACAGTTCTTCTGGATTTAGTCTGTCTCAGTTTTTTCTGTTTCTTCATGTAATCACAGACGGACTTCTTGATGGTGAGATCAGATCATACCGGCTGTTGTCAGAATCCAGTGAGATTTTTGTATGGAGTATTACAATGAATGGCAAAAGGAATCTTTGGAAATGTAAACTGATATTTCCTACTGACACACTGACACACAGCAAAAGATATAAATAACTTAAAACCTTATGTTTTTGGTGAAAATACTAAGGTCCCTAAAACTTTTGCACTGGGCTATTTCAGATCTTTCGGTTTAATGGGAAAGAAAGCACAAAAAAAAACCTGTCATGAAAATATTTTATAATAATATTTTTTTCCCACATTTAATAAAGTTGCTTTTAAGCAACATCGGTCCTGATGAAAACTACCAAAAATATTTTTTTGTTTCCATATAGCCACTGTTGTTTTTTTATAATAAAAAAAGAAAATTAGTTTGACATATACTAAGCAGATTGGGGGGGGGGGGGTATTCTTACAGTATCAGATATGTCAATGACTAACAAAAATATCAGTTTTGATGTATTGTAATTTTTTTCTGCAGTGTCAGATTTAAAACAAAACTACATTTCTCCCTACACCTACACAATTAGAGATGTATCATGTATTCAGCTAGCCTGCAGTGCTCTCTAATGCAGCAAAAGCAGAAAAAAAGAGAATCATTTTTCTCCATAGGCCAAACCTGAGAAATGGCACCATCTGATAGAAAATAGAATTTCAATTTCTCTAAGGACACATAAGGGTTAAGCACAGAGGCAAAATAAAATTTAAACTAAACTAATAGATTAAGTGCACTTAACAGAAGCGCGAGTAAAACGCAGTGCACCTTCACCCATGCCATTGGATTCTGTCGTTGGGCCAATGGTCATCCTTGCAGTCTATTATCAATAAACTACATTTATTAATTTAATTTAAGAATATGACAAAATAATAAGGTTAGAATAAATTGCCCTTTATCAAGTTAAAATGCCTTTGGAAAACAATTCAATTGTTTAACTTTTTACATGGATTCTATGTGAGGAAAATCTATTACGCAGTGCAGACTAAATGCCCAGATGCACCGACATGTTCATAAACAAGCTTGTCACAATTGTGAAATGTGAAGTCTGCATAAAATATTTAACTAATGAGGAAAGAGTCTATACAATCACTGAAAACTGTCCAGGTATACATTTATTAAAAACTGCAGAGTATAAATCACAACACTTTTTACATAATCTGTACACAGACATGTCAAATGCCAATTAGTGTTGATTTTGGAATTTATTTTAAAAATAGCTCATTGTCTCCTATTGGAATGTAGTGCTGGATGCTGGTTTTGCACATAAGATCCCCGGAACAGATATGGTACTGTATAATTAACAAGACTCAAAAGTTTTTAGTTTTTTTTTTGACAGCAAGATTTGAATTTTCTTTAAATAACAAATTATACAGATCCATTACATAGATCCATACGAAAGAAACAATGTACACCCAAATTAAATGAAACAGATGTTCTTGTTGTCTTTCCTCATTTCATTAAACCAGCACTGTCTTAAAAAGGCCTTTCAGACTGGATACTGTACTACACTCAAGAGGCTCAATGAAGTGAGGGTGTTGTAAAGCTGTGGTTCCCTCAGCAATGGTCATGGTCAGGAGAGAATAGAGCGATCAGACCTGCAGCATCAGTGTTCTCCAGCATATCTTTCGTAGGCTTTGGCTTCTTAAACAGAGATGGAAGGTTTCGGATGTGTACTTCCTTCTTGAACTGCTGTCCTAGGGGTTTCTATCAGCACACACACAAATGGACCAATTGATTAAAATGTTGACATTTGATTGACAATAATTTATTATATGCAATTTCATTTGATTAAATTAAGATATTATTATCATTGTAGCAGACCAGGAACATTTCTATGCAAATCTATGTTCATATTTTGTATTTATTTTAGTAGCGAGTTGACCTGTATGAATGATTAGAGCTGAGCGATACAGGTTAATATCATCAGGGTTCAAGTGGATGATTAGGTGATCCTTTCATTTTTCCCATAGGGATTAAAAAAATATATATTGAAGTATTTTGAGAGCGTAGGGAGATCGATTTCATTATGTGATTGGTGGTGCTTCATGGGAGTGGGGCGTTTTCCGCAGAGCTCTTTTGGCATGATTTGCTCTCTGCAACTCTGATTGGTGGAATTTTGAGTACAGCATCATGGGTAATGTAGTTTTTCACAATGAATTCCACTGTAAAACACAATTATTAGTGGAAATGATGCAAACTGAATGGATTCAAAAAACATAAACCATTGATTAAGAACCTTTGGAGCTGACAACAGATCGGTCTTTAAAGTTTTATAAGTTATTGTTAAAGCTACACTGTGTGATATTTTCCCCCATCTAGCGGTGAGATTGTATATGACTACCCAGTGAATATTAGTTTCTGTTCATTTCAATTCCAAGGGCGTTTTAACTCCTACGGTGGCCGTATTATTCCAAGCATAACCAGATTAGGCTTATGTTACATTGTGTACAAAGTAAAAGCAATTAAAAATAACAAAAATTTACAGTGTCCTTTTTTCATATAGCTTAAAAAAATTGCACCTTTAAAACTATTCATCACCTGTGATCCGTCGCAGCACAGATTTATGTTACAAGGTAAACAATACTTTTTCACCATTGACGCGAGGAAAAGTAACGCAAGTTATACTAGAGGTCGTTCTGGCGTTATGCACAACCATGCTATGGTCAGACGACAAGCAACTATAAAACTTTGCTTCTTGGCGACTCTGCTACATGTCCTCGAAAATAGGTGTGATCCTCCATCTTCAGCAATCTTCAGAGGTGTCAAGTAACGAAGTACAAATACTTCGTTACCTTACTTAAGTAGAAATTTGGGGTATCTATACTTTACTGGAGTAATTATTTTTCAGACGACTTTTTACTCCTTACATTTTCACGCAATTGTCTGTACTTTCTACTCCTTACATTTTAAAAATAGCCTCGTTACTCCTATTTAATTTCGGCTTGTTAAAAATAAAATAAAAAAATAAATAAATAATTGGCCAATTACACAAACGGTCTAGATCTGAGTCCCGCCTCCTGGATACACATTGCTAAACTGATTGGCGTTGTGGTGTCTTTCTAATTTGTGAGAGGCTGTAGTCACATTTGGTTGTGCAAAGCGCCAAAACTCCTCCGAAACCTAGATGCGGTAAGCGAGGGAGAAATCGGGGCAAATCGCGTCAAATAGAGAGAGAGAGAGAGAGAGAGAGAGAGAGAGATTTTTTTTTCCTTACATTACTTTTACTTTTATACTTTAAGTAGTTTTGAAACAAGTACTTTTATACTTTTACTTGAGTAAAAAGCTTGAGTTGATACTTCAACTTCTACAGAAGTCTTTTTAAACCCTAGTATCTATACTTCTACCGGAGTAATGAATGTGAATACTTTTGACACCTCTGGCAATCTTTCAAATCTGCCGGCAGTCGCGAGTAATCTCCCCCTCGCATTCGTCACGGTGGCACTGAGTGTAAAAACTGAGTGTATGTCCCTCTTTGGCGAATGTATTTTCAAGATGGAGGCGCAACATGGCTGCCGCCATTCGAGCGACACTCCTAAACCTTGTGGAAAGCCTTCCTAGAGGAGTTGAAGCTGTTCTAGCCGCAAAAGGTGGGCCAACTCTATATTAAATCCTAAGGATCAGGAATGGGATGTCATTAAAGTTCATGTGCATGTAAAGGCAGACGTCCCAAAACCTTTGTCAATATAGTGTATATTTAGTCGCTATGTCATATTCTTGTCATTTTCACTGTGCTGTATGTAAAATTTGTGTTTTTATTTGAAAAAATATAATTCCCAGTGCACACAAACTTAGATTACTGAGTGCCCTGTTGGTTACAGTGTTTACTTCCTTTATATTCATATTTTTCAAACAATTTCTTTACTTGTGAAAAATACTGTAATATGATTCCAGAATCAAGAATCAAGAAGTCAATCTAAAGTAAGTGTTTAATTTAAAGATTTCTTTTTTAATTCATTTTTATATCGGCCATCAGCCACCCTGTTCTTTAAGATATCGCTTGTTCCAGTCTGGATATTCTCCATAGTACACCTCATAATTGGGAAGATCGAGAATCAATCGAGTGATTGTCTGTTACAAGATCATGATATGAAATTTTGGGAAGATCGTCCACTCCCATGACAGGGGATTCAATTCTTCTATTTCTGTGATGTTTTGGCCGGGAAGAAGAACATTCAGACAGTATTTCCAATGACAATGATAATCTCGGGTAATTAATTATGTGCTTAGTTTAATTTAAGTTTGAATCTAATTGAGCATTTCTGCAATAGCCATAATGATTATAAATCTCTTGAATTCATCTTGAAATCAAATTCTTTGTGAACAAACAAGTGCATTCCATGACTTTTTTTCTAACATTGAGCATGTCTTTTTTAAAAATGTTAAAAGCATCCATACCCCAACAGTGCCTGCAATGAGCCGTTTAAACTGCTCCTTCTTTTTCTTCTCTCCTGCCTTTGATAGAGCGGGTTGGATGGCCTTCTGATCAAACTGCTCCAGGGCATCAGCTTGGATATCAGGGATCTGATTCATGATGAGACGCAGCTCAGCGTATCGAGGCCTCTGTAGAGAAATATCAGAAAGAAAATGAATTGCATTTTCTCACCGATGCATTCAGTCACTAGTATGATTTAAAGGTGCATTCAGTAGTACTTTAACTAGTGTTAACATCGCTGTTCTTTGTGTACTTGAAGTACCAATAATACAGCGGTGTTAGACGCTGCACTGCCATCTACGTGGATCAGCATGATCGTCACTGACTTTTATGAGAATTAAACTGATAATAGTTATAGAGAGTGTCACTGATAGTTGAAGCATCATTTTAACATGGAGAGATAAACATGGTGTGAGTGTACACAATTAAGGCTTGAATGATACTTCACAAAAAAACTATTGTTTTTGAATGGGGAATTGAGATTGAGATGCGCTACAATGGACGCTTCAATAACATACAGCATCATCATACAAATGTATCTTTTTGTTTACATTACAAGTAATGTTTACTTTTTTTTACTAAACAAGATATGTTTGGTTAGACCATCTGGATGCTCAAAATTGGTGAATGCACATTTTAAACAGCTTATTGTACACGCAAGTTAATCACCGTTCTAAACTAATGCGCTGCAGCATTGTAACGCACACACATACAGACAGTAGCCCACACATTGCACATAGAAACATTCAGCAGTTCAGAAATGTATTGTCAACACTGTTCTGTGATTTATCAATAAAATAGCTTAGAAACTGAAAAGGTTCAGCATTATTTCTTAGTAACTAAAACCCACAGCTTCACTATTAGAGAGACGCTGCCGACTAGAATTAATTCAGACGCAAATGCTCTCTCACTAATGCATTCATATAAATGTAATCTTTACTGTGCTACTTTATCTATAATATGATTTAGAACGAGCAGAAATCTAAGAGAAATATAACGACCCAAAGACAAAATAACTGATAAAAATAAACGGTTGTGTAGGAGCAATAGCCTTGTGGGCAGCACTGTCAAAGCGACTAGTCAACTTTAATCTCATAAATACCAACTTAAAGTCTGTACGAGTCAGTGGATGAATGCAACTGATATCCAGCAGGTTAGCTGCTTTGGGTAACATTGGCAAAAAGTATATACTTTTTACTGTTGTGCTGCATTAATATTATGTACACATGTGCTTCCCATACTGAGAAACATGCAAGCTATGATAGCTGAGCTGAAAGGACGCACTAGAGCCTCGTAGATGAGCAAGGCCAGCTGAGTTAGTGCAACGTTGCAGCCTTCGTGTTGCCCATGCATCTGCAGACCCTTCAGTACACTGGCGTAGAGCCACGTCACAGCCTCCGGTAGCAGGTTACCACCAAGCACCTGCACAAGAATTCAATCACATAGTATTTTCACAAGGCAAAGGATTCAAATATAAAATAGCTGGCATCTTTAGAATTCACCTCATTTGCAGACTGATAGAAATATTGTGATGAATTATGAATGTTTTTAAAGGGATAGTTGACCCAAAAATGAAAATTCTGTCATCGTTTACCCAACCCTTGTTCCAAAACTGTATGAATGCTGAACACACATATATTTTGAAGAATATGTGTCACCAAACTTGGTTACCCATATTCTTCAAAATATCTTAAGAAATAAATAAATGTACACAGGTTTGGAACAACTTGAGGGTAAGTAAATGATGACAGAATTTTCACTTTTGGGTGAACTATCCCTTACAGAGACAGACAGGAAAAATCAGCACCTGTTTTAGCAAAGTCCAGCAGAGCAAACCAGCAGTCCGTTGACAATTTACAGTGTCCTTCCAGGAAAGGGAGTTAAAACATATAGTCAGGAGGTTCATATAAATATCCTGCAAAGAAGGGGAGAAAAAAAATGACTCTGATCTCAGAGGTCAGCTACAGAAGCCAACAGATGGAGCCCACAAATAAATGTTTAGTTACCTCACTTCGGAGAAGGCACTTGCCCAATTCTGAGAGCTCATCTGTAGGTGTATTCATTTGAATCCCCTGTGAGGAATCCATCGACACCATCTCCTCGTCTCCTGAACAGAAGATGAAAGTCTTTTTAAGATCCGCTGATCCTATGTCTTGACATGAAAAACTAAGGTGAAGTACATTGTATTTAGCATATAAGGTGAAGATGATGATTCTGTTAAGCAATGATTTTAGCAAGATGTTTCTGCCAGTTCCTCTTTGCTTTATTGCAAGTCAACTGAGCCAGATTAATGAAACTCTCACCTTTTGTCTTTAATGGCTCTTGGAGCCCCTGTCCAATTCGTTGAATAGTTATGCTGATTGAATTAGGACTGGTTATACTCTAGAGTCTGGGGCAGGTTCCTATACCTGGATCCTTTATTTGCATGTTTTGTTTAAGGTCGTCACACAGGTACTTTGTCTCCATTTCTAAGCACTGCCCCCTAAAATCTATATAAACTACAATGCATCACTGGCTTAGTTGGCCTTGATGACTGCAGCAACAAAACAGCACATTCTCAATAAAGAATCCTGTTGAAGATGCATCCGAGTCTCCTGGTCTTCGCATCTGAATTTCCAACACATCAGAGTAATCAGTAGGCTTTTAAACTACTAGTTAAGTCTGAAACAGTGCATGGTTCATATGAAAAAACAAAAACAAATGGTAATGTGACCGCTGTCATGTGGACTAGGGAGCCGAAGGAGGCGATCTAAGTTCGGTTGCATTGGAACTGTGGCACGATGCACATGAAAGCAACTCACACTCTGGTCCATACGTGTTCAGAAAGTAAAGTAACCTACGCTTGTGTTTCAGACGTTATAACTTCCAAAACACACATATAAGCGTGAGTGAGTGTGCAGTAATCCGAGTTGAAAATCAAATGCTCACAATCAGATGTCTCCTCAAGGCAGCAGAAGCCACCTTCAACGTGATGCACAGTGTTGTTCACTCTGTAGCACATAATACTACCAAATTACTGAATAAATAGGCTACTTCGTTTTGCTTAGAGCTCATTTTGCAGCTCTCCTAGATGTGTTTTGGTTGTAAGAGAGACTACCCTGGATCGTGATTTCAGACAAATACATTTTATTGAATTTTTACCATTAGGTGGTCAGACTTAAATTTAATTGGTGAATTTCCACCACAAGATACAGGAAACATCAATGATCACATTGATCATTAACTCACCATCTGCGTCCTCTTTGTTTGCAGATAACTCTGGACATTTTCTTGTAATGCAAGTCACACCTGAAAACACATTTACAAAGTTTTTGTTATTATTTTGTATAAAAAGTGAAGCAAACTTGAAAGGCTTCACATGCGTAAGGGAAACTCACTTAGAAGGTCAATGACCTCTCGCGTGACCAACCGCAACAGCTGCTCCTCCACCATTTCCTGAGTCACATGGTTCTCCTCATAGGCCTCCTCCTCCTCCTGAGAACTAAAACATGAATACTAACACTATTAATAATCATGTTGACTTGACAAAGCCAACACACAGATATTCTATTTAAACTTACAACATCAGTATGTTTCCATTCTCACGCCAATATAATACGTTTTATTTAAATGTATTAAGTTGGCTTAAGAAAAGCTATGGTAGCTTTCTTAAGCCAACATAATACATTTAAATATAATGTATTATATTGACTGAACAAATGCATGATGCATGACCAGTTTAATCTTTGAAGGTCTAACTGCAGTGAATTTTGGATTGTGCTTGTGTAACCAAAGCTGGCTTGAGATAAAAATAAAAATAAACATACTAATGCTGTATTTAAACACATTATGTTGGCTTAGAAAAGCTAACATACTGATGCTGCATTTAAACATTATTATTATGTTGGCTTGACAACACAAACATACTATTCTACTATTTAGTCACAATGAAACAGAAGTAGTGACAGATCTTCTGTATTGGGACACACATCCGTGTGAAACAGATTACTGAAAAAAAAAAAACTTGATTCTGTGCCTCTGTTGTTGATTGGATTTTGAAACGTGCAAAATTAACATTTTAACAGACAAGAAAACTGTATATTTGTCAAATTTTCATGATGTTTTGGAACCTTTTGGCACTGTATTTTGACTAGGGCTGTCAAAATGAACGCATTAGAAATATCAGTCTAAAGCATTAAAAAATATTTAACAATTAATGCAGCATCCGTTTTTCCCATCATCCTTTGTCTAGTGTTACAATATATGACCACACTCTTATTCATGCAGATGCTTTTAAACCATTCAAGCACGATAAGACACAAGAGAACGCAGTGGTGTACTGGCGGGCACCTGTGAATCTCCTGTCTGTGTGACACACACACAACTTGTGCCCCTTCAGACAGCGCTTGAATGGACAAAACCCCCCACAAAATTATGCCAAAATGCCCGTTTTGTCCAGTATCCATGCAAGCACAGTCTTAAATGAGTTAAATGAAGTCTTAAATGAACATAAAGAGAGAAAATTGGATGTGCGTCAGATCCACGTCATGTCCGGCAGGGCTTAAAGTGACATCGGCTTAATAAACCTGCTGCTATCTGTCATTAAGGACAATCAAAGAACAACTGAAAAAGAAAAATCACTCACTGCTCTTGACTGAAATACTTTTATAGTTTTAAAGTATTAATTTATATTTAATTTATAATTTATGCAGTGAAGACTGAAGTGTTTACAAGGTTACATGGGTCAAAAGCAATGAAAAACAAGTAACATTAAGTACGGAGACAAGCGACATGCAGCTACAAAGTCACTGGTGGTGTTAATGGGGCTTCAGTCAGGTTTTCCGTAGAATAAAAACTCGTGTCAGTCTTATGCCTGGTTCAGATTACACGATTTTAGCCCGATTTTGGCACGATCCGTTTGACGTAGGGTGTCGTGGGGATTCGCAAACGACAACGGGCGTCAGGATGCAAGATTCGATCGTTTCATCTCGTATAGTGTGTCATAGTGGGCGACAACCTACGTCGCGTCTGCGATGCTTCACGACATCACGACAGAAAGACTAGCATGTTTAATTTTTTAACGGTCCTCCACGACGACGGCGAGTGAGTGAGTGAGTGAGTGAGGGAGAGTGAGTTAGAGTGTGTGTTCGCGAGTGAGTGTGACTGTGTGTGTGCGTGAGAGTGTGTGAGTGAGAGCGTGTGTGTGTGTGTGAGAGAGAGAGAGAGAGAGAGAGAGTGCGTGTATGTGCAAGTGTGTGTGAGAGAAAGTGAGTGCGTGTGTGAGTGCGTGTAGGCTATGTGAGTGAGCGTGCGTGTGTATATGTGCGAGTGAATGAGTGTGTGAGACGGCTCGCGATGACTGGTCGGAAAACAACGTGTAGTCTGACATGTTTCTTGTCCACGACATGACAAGATTTTTAGGAGTCAAAATCGTGTAATCTGACACAGTGACTATCGTAACAGACAAAAAAATAGTGTAATCTGAATCAGGCATTATGCAACTGCAGCTTCTCACTTTCAATCGCAAACACACACACCCGAGGCAGGGGTATCACACAAAAAGTGTGAGAAGAAAGCGGAGTTAAAAGAACTGTAAAAGAACCGGTGGCCAGAACTGTACACAAAAATGTAGTATTATCCAACACTAAAATATCTTACCTCAGACTGGTCCTTTGGTTGATGATCTGCCACCGAAAGCTCAGTCTCTGTTTTCAAAGAAATAAAAAATAGGAGATAGCATTAGGCAAATCCTGTGCTACAAGCAATATTGGTTGCTTCACTATACCCAAAATTACTGAATGATATAAAACAACAGTCTGTGCAACCTTCAAACTTCATAGTAGGGGTGTGCAGAATGATATCTCAATATTTTATGGGATTATGAAGTTTTCTATTAAGGGACGATTCTGCTCCCTTAAATTCTTTCCAGGAGCACCTTTACACCATTATAAAGGCAATTGTTTTTAACCTTATTAGAAGTACACATAAATTCACTTAAAGAGACATAGGGCTATTACCAATCAAATGAAATCAGTATCAACAAAACATCTTTGCACGGCAGAGGCGGCACAGGATATCAGTATTTAAATGAGGCATTTATTGGGTGTGATGTGAAGTTTACCTGCTGTAGATAGGCAAATAATGGACCCAGCAAAGGACAGAGGAGGCTGTCATAGTACTCACGAGGACAGGACATGACCAGCTGCTTCATGAAGAGGCGTGAAAGACATTAAGGAAAACAACAAAAACAAACTGTACCCTGCAGCACTTCATTCATGAGTCAATGACAATTAGCATCATCTACATTTGATAAAAAGGATCCGTGTAAATAATGGCGAACTAATCCTGTGCCATCCAGTGATGTTTATGATGAAGCTGCAAATGGTAAGAGTTTAAATCATGGCAATAATATGCAACTATGCACGTTTAATTCGGAGTCAAATACTTCTCATTCTTTCTTATAGAGCATGTTTGATTTAGTTTATACCTAGATGTTAGTTAGTGCATTGACTATTAAACATGTACTAACACGTAGTTACGATGGTCGTTATTCAGGTATGAATCAAAATGACTCTAGTCAGTGGTTAAGGTTAGTTCTTTATTCATTCTTGATCATAAGCTCATGGTGATATATTAATTTAGGTATAAAGATGATTATTTAGGTACCATTATTATTATTAAGTGTTACCGGCAGATGTTACTGAATTTTTAATAGAGCTGCACGATTCTGGATAAATTGAGAATCACTATTTGTTTTGTTTGAAATAGAAATCACGATTCTCCCACGATTCTGAACAGACAATTAAACAAAATAACATGTCATTTACTAGAGGTTCTGACAAAATGTTAATCGCTGTGGTCTATTTAAAAAAGAAAAGAAAAAAAGATTAATTTATTTAAATGAATAACTTTTAAATGTCAGTGCCGATAGCCTCGTGGGCAGCACGCGGACATGTAGCGATGTTGAGCTTCGGGCGACCCGGGTTCGAGTACCTGCTTGCTGACCTTTCCCGACTAATTTCAAAATTAGTATGAATGATTCAATGACTCGCTCATAAAGACTCAACTTGTTTCATTACTGGATAAATTGCCATTTTTGAATGAATCTCTTGAATGAATGATTCAAAGACAAATACATTTTTAAATGATACAATATTTATTTGAAGTGCCAATTACTTTCAAAAGTTGACTTACTCTATTTTGATGGCTACCGTAAACATCAGTGTTCATATCCAAACTATAAGCTTTTATCCCAGTACTTCTATGATTACTGAAAATGATACTGTGTGGTTGAAAAGACTTTCGTTTTTGAAGCCGTTTCATATCTATACATGACAACTGGTTTCTCTCTGGTTCAGCGGCAGCGCCAACGCAGATTTGTATGTCCGCTGTGATTATACAAGGTTTAATAGACAGAGCTGAATCTCTTTCAGTTAGGAATGAGATTTTGTGGGCGTTTGAATCTAAATTGCAATCTTTAACTAATTAACCCTGCAGCTCTAGTATATTTAACTAATAGCAAAAAAAAACACAAAAACAACATATATACAATACAAAGGATATGGACTAGGGGACGGAGCCTGTGGTCTGGAACACTGTCTAGATGGATGAAGGCGGAACCAACAATCTGCTCTGCCAAGCCTTCTATTGCATAAAAGTCTTGTTGCAAGCAGGGACCAGTATTCCCAAGCAGTTGGTAACTTTAAAAAGAAAAACAGAAAAGGGTAAACAGGACCGGGAAAGTGAGATTACACCATTGGAGAAGAGTTTTTTTTATATTAAACAAACAAACAAACAAACAAGAAAAATTAATCATTGAACTTTATTGTTCCAACCAGTTTTCGTAGAGTGAGCAGAAGAAGCCTTGCATGCGCTCATCAATGTTTCTGTACACTGGAGTGTCGTAGGAATCTAAAACTTGTTGAGGAATTCCTGTAGGAAACAAGAAGAGTCATTTCTTTAACATAACCAGGGTTTGGTGTTTAAAAGACGGTTCATATTCAGTAATACCATTGATTAAACTGCACTGACACTAGTAGATGAGAACACAATCTGAATAATAATATTCCATAATAACTGAATAATGATTCTTGTCTTGTGTAGAGCTGCTTATACCTGAATTGAACTTGTTTCATAATTGATTAAAGAGATGGTTTACCCAAAACTCTTCTTTCATCTTCAGAAAACAAATGAAGATCTTTCTGATGAAATCAGAGAGATTTCGGTCCCTCCATTGACAGCTATACTAGCTAAACTACCACTTTGACGCTTCAAAAGTTCATAACATACATAATGATGCATCCATTAGAATTGAGCGGTATAGTCCAAATTTTCTGAAGTGACTCAAATGCTTTATTTGGACATTTAAAGGGGTGGTATAATGCCAGGGTTTTTCCTACATTGAAATTTTTTTGGCGGCCGCCAAAACGATTTTTTGTCCCGCCAAAGCCTTATTTGATCTGTAATTGGGTTTTGTGAGTGAAGCAGGCTACTGACGGAGTGACGGAGAGAACGATCACAGCACCGCGCGGATTCTTATATGCATCGCGATGCGGACGTGGACGATTCTGAATCGATTCACAAATGTCAAAAAAATCTAATCTCTAAAAAAACATAATATTGACGGAACGCAAAAGGCGGAACTCTAGCGGACGTGCAGTGCGCGTGCAGTCTGTGGCGCGCACTTAACAGACTCGCGCACATGACTCGCGCACATAACAGACGCATGATGCCTGAGCGCCAAATTCGAACGGCACCCTCTTCGTTAAAAGCTAGCGTATGGAAAATTGGCAATTTCATTGTTACCTATTTAGTATTTTTTGTATAAAAGCTGCTTTCAGTAGCCTATTTAGTTTTCACATCAATATACTGTAAACCGATCTGTTATACGTACGTTATACTGCCCTGCAATATGTGCAATGCCAGTCACAAAAAGTTACATTTTGACTGTGCTCTCTGCAGATGTTCATTCACTTTTTTTGTATAAGCTGTTTTTGATTGTGGTATACAGCAAACATTTCAAGTCATACCTCTTTATTATTTAGTTGTGAATAAGAGAGGCTTTGTATGTTACTAATTATTCAGAATATGCATAAGTCCACAAGCATTATATGAGAGCTGCTGGTACATCATTCTATATTTTTGAACGAAAACTGTTTGTGAATTTGCTACAGCAAAATGTTTTTTGTCTGAAGGATTATATTGCTCATTGGAAATAACAGGAGGATGTTGGTTAGAAGTCTATTATTAAATGCTAGAGATTCAGAATATGCTGAAGTTGGTATTAATTTACTACAAGTATGCTGCTAGTACAGGCACACATTTATTTTCATGTTGGTTCTTTGCAATGTTCAAATAACTTCCATTTGTTTTATTAATAAAATTAATATAGGAAGATGGAAGTAAGTTCGTTATGGGTCATCATTTATATTCATAAATACTTTGCTAAACGTTTTGCTAAAAAAAAAAAACGTTAATAATCGATAATCGTTATCCTCTCAATCGTAATCGAATCGAATCGTGAGGTGCCTAGAGATTCTCACCCCTAATCTGAAATGAGAAAGTAAGTGTGCTTACCTAATTTAGCAAGAGTGTTTAGTAAAATTTAGCCTTAATAATCCACAGTATGTATTAGGGGTGGCACGGTACATGAAAAAACATCCGAACCGTTCGGTTCGCTTGTCTCGGTTCGGTGCGCGTGTGCGTCGCGCGGTTTGCACGGTTCGACGCATGCGCAATGTAGCCTCGTGCCCGTGCTAATACAATGCTAAATCATAAATCAGACATATGTAGAATTACATTACAATGTCCAGCAATCGATTTATATAGTACACTGAGTTTACCTAGACATTTAATGAGATCTACTCCACACTATATGTTGTTTTTTTCATGTGAATAAATAGGCTACATAGATCGACTGTTCCACGTAGCCTAATGGTCCAGTGGCAGAACTTGCCAAGCGTATCAAAGGTTCTGAGTTCTAATCTGCGATCGTATATATTTTTTTCTTTATCAAAACCGATTATGTTTATCAGCGGTTGTATATCAAGCAGGGACCGATTTGTATGAATTTTGTTTTATTATTTAATCGGAACGAGTAGCCTTGAGTCTCCTCAATGGCTTGAAGCGCGCGTCCGAGTGATGAATGTGCGGCCGCTGCGGTGTGTGCGCGAGCCACGAGAACACTGTATCAGCACCACTGATCGCAACTGCAACGAGCACTTTGATCACTTGATTAAAAAAACACATTTCAGCGCTAAATTGCTTCTTATTTAACAAACGAATGAAACAAATACTTTGCTAGTTAACTGGAAATGTTTTATTTATTTGTATTGGTACACCCGTGCTGCAAGATAATATCAACCCTGGCAAAAAATGGTGGGGACATGTCCCGCCTATGATGACGAGACACGAGGATAAATTGACAAATAACGGTCCAACACAGCCCACGTAGCTCTACAGATGATGGACCTCCAGGGCCACTGAAAGTTTCCTCAGGGTGACTGCTCACTCATATTACTTCAGAATGGGAAATGAGAAGCTGCGTTTTGCAAACACACCCCATTTATGAAATAAATAAATAAATAATTAGATAATTCAGCTATATATCATATGCTGAAGTAAATTTTTGGAGTGTTAAAGATTAAAAGAAAAAACAACAACATGAACCGTACAGAACCGAAAACCGTGACCCTAAAACCGTGATACGAACCGAACCGTGGGTTTTGTGAACCGTGCCACCCCTAGTATGTATAGGCTTATGACAATGTGTAGTAAATTACCTAAAAAAAAAAAATCACAAACTGTTTCTTTGTATTTATTTTAAATTGAACATTTATTGTCAATATTGGGCTTGCGGATCATGTGGGTACTAGGGTACTCTTTGCTGTGTGTGGATGACCATGTCAGTCAGCCACCACCGAAGACCAATTTTGACCCAGGAAAAACCCTGAATGCCCCTTTTTACAATATGTAAAAAAAGTGTGTATGTGAAGTTTTACCAGCTGTTAGTTGTAGTCTTTTAAAAACTATTTCTTTAAAAGCAAATATCTTCGTTTACTTTGAACTTTGAGCGTTGTAACTTTGCAAATTTTGTTTATGCTCAAACAGAAACATTACACACCAACTAAAGTTAGAAAAATATCATAATTGATTTTAAATAATAAAAGTGAAATTATTTAAAATCAACTATGATTTTTATGACTTCATCTTAAATTTATGATTTCCCTTTTCTAACTTTAGTTGGTGTGTAATGTTGCATAAAAGTCTTGTTGCAAGCAGGGACCCGTATTCCCAACTTTAGTTGCTGCGTAACACACGAATGAACCTCACTGGTTCTCGCAGGTCAAGTGAGCATGCTTGAGCTTCCATTTACCACAACTGATGTATGTTTGTTTATATGTGAATAAAAGCCTAAATTCAAATCTGTTCAACATATGAAACGATTGTGTCTCTTCTGAAAATTTGGACTAAACCGCTCAATTCATATGAATCAGTTTTAATGATTTTTTTTATGAACTTTTTGAAGAGTCAAAGTGTCAGTTGCGTAGCTGTCAATGGAGGGACCGAAATGTCTCAGATTTCATCAAAAAGATCTTTATTTGTGTTCCATAGAAGATCAAAAGTCTTATGGGTTTGGAATAACATGAGGTTGAGTAATTAATGACAGCATTTTCATTTTTGGGTGAACGATCCCTTTAACTTTGCAGCACTGACACTTTTACTGAACTGAATTAACACTGAACTGACTTGAGCTGAATAACTGACTTGAGCTGAATAACTGACTATTGTCTTCTGTAGAGCTGCTTTACTGCTGAATTGAACTTGTTTTATAATTGATGAAATCTGCAACAGTAACTGTTCTTTTCCTGTTTATTACTGTGAAGCTGCAGTATAAGGTGTAATATAAATGTGACTTGACCTAACCGGTAACAGCAAAACCTGAATTATGGTGTTTGTATCAGGACAGGACAAATTAGAAACCTACCTAAAACGGAATTCTTCTCCATATCCATAATATCATAGACTCTAGTAAAGGACTTGCTAAGCCGGTTGACGTTCTCTGGCAAGAACAAGCTGTTGTGGGTCCTGAAAGGATGAAGAACATGAAACTACTTCAAACACTGTTACAATAGCAGAAAAACAGTACATATACACAAGCTAACATGATTATTTTCACATATCTAATGTCTTATTTTGGAAGCAAAATTTCTAGAAATGACCTAATGTACCTGATGAGGGCCAAAAGGTTGGGCAGAAGGGCCTGCACAGGCTCTGCACAAGGGTTTCTGTAGATGGGGGTCCCATCAGAGGTAGTGCTGATCACAAAGCCGCCTGCTTTTGCCTCCTCAGGATCAGCAGGCCATCGAGCACGCTTCACAACTCCAAGTATGGTGTACACACAAAAACTAATCTGCCATAAAAGACACACACCAATCAAAGCCACTCATATTCACATCTATTAGACCAGTGTTTCCCAACCCTGTCCCTGGAGGCACACCAACACTACTCATTTTAAAACTCATCCTAATATTATTCAACTCATATGATTCAACTCACGGAGTCTCCAAGCCCTGAATTGAATGGGTCAAGTAAAAAAAAAAGTTTAATAATAATAAAATTAAAAAAACAGATCATTCTTTATCAACAGAAAGTAACAAATGTAAAACAACACTGCATAGTCATTACTGTATAAATTAAATACTGATTAATCATACTAAAGAGCAACAAGTGATCTTCTCTTTGTCTTTTGTTGTTTGATTTACATTAATGACAAACAGCAGCAGATGTATTCGATTTCTGGCACTTTAAGACAGAATACACTGATACAATATAATGATACACATGCAACTTATTTCTTAATAGTTTATGGTCACTTAAAGAGGACCTATTATGGAAAATGCACTTTTCCTTTCTTTTTTTTACATAAATGTGTGTCAGCAGTAGGGCTTTTTCATGTATGTGAGGCAAAGGGCGAATAGCGACATTCAAGCGATTTTAGACCATCGGATGTGCATCATTATTTTGAAATTACTGCACTGATGCATTGTGGCACACAAACACTCGTACAGACAGTAGCTTGCACATCACGTGAAGACCGCGTGTACAGAGAAACATTCAGTAGAGTAGATATTGTGAAAGCTGTCCTCTGATTTATCACTAAAGCTTAGGAACTCAACAGGTATAGCATAGTTTTTTTTTTTACTTTTGAAGTAACTATGACTCACAGCTTTACAATTAATAGAGAGACGGTATGACTAATTTACACACACAAATGCTCTTTCATTAATGCATTAAAATAAATGTACTGTCAATGTGCTAATTTATCTGTATCTGGCTATGTTACAACCCATAGATAAAATAACTGCTGAAAGTGAGCTGTTATGTCGGAGCAATAGCACTGTGGGCAGCGGCGTGACATTTGCCATAGGCAAAGGCGCACAAGGCGATCCAAGTTTGAGTCACGGTTCAAGGTATGGGTTTTCTCAAGCCAGCATCAAAGCATGCTTCCTTCAATTATTTTAAAAATCACAAAAGTATGTAATAAATACATTTTCAATAGAGAAAAATATCCCACCTATAATAGTCGAGCATATTTACAGTACAAACCATGTCAGTGAACTATGAGGGCAAAAAACAAAGCAGAAATTTGGTACCGAATGACGAGATTTTTTGATACTGGAGGCAATTCGGTCTGTGACTAAAAAAGTATCAAACTGGATAACCAGCCCTAGACGGCAGTGTGTTTACACAATCACCCTATAATAGTGAAAATTATATTTGTAATTTTTTTTTTTTTTAAATTAAAATTTATAATGAATTAAAAAAACAATTGTTTTCCCCTATTTTAATTATTCCTTGAGTTATATCAAGAACAAGCTAGGTCAGCTGGGTAACTGCTTGGAGGCGTTGGATGTGCTACTCTAATCCTTCCCCGAGGATGGTACACCTCTGGTAGTTCTTGGAGACTTAGGCCCTGTCCCAAATGGCACCCTAAGCACTCGTGGTCTTCCTACGAGTCCGCACTTTCGTGACATAATGCCGCTTTGACATAGTCAAATTTAACCCACTCCAAATCCAGCACTTTTAGAAAACTACAGACGGGTATCCCTTCTTCCATTTATTTCTAAAACATTTGAACGAGTCGTGTTCAACCAAGTCTCTACCTTTCTTACACAGATAAACATCCTGGACAACAACCAGTCTAGTTTCAAAAGAAGCCAATCAACTTAGACTGCCCTGCTCTTAGTTATTGAAACTCTGAGACTGGCAAGAGCCGCTTCCAAATAACACTCATCCTGCTGGATCTGTTTGCTTTTGACACCGTTAACCACCAGACCCATCGGTCAACCCTCAAGACGAAGGGCATCTCAGGAACCACACTCCAATGGTTTAAGTCTTAACTCTCAGATAGGTCCTTTAGAGTGTTGTGAAGGGTTGAAGTGTCTAAGTTGTAACATCTAGTTACTGGGGTGCCTCAGGGCTCAGTGCTGGGATCACTACTCTTCTCCATTTACATGTCACCACTAATATCTGTCATTCAGAAACATGTTTTTTTTATATCACTGCTACACCGATGAAGCACAACTCTACCTCTCATTCCAGCCAGATGATCCTATGGTAGCTGGTCGCATCTCAGCCTGCCTGACAGAGATTTCTTGCTGGATGAAGAACTCAACCTTGCGAAGACAGAGCAGCTTGTAGTCTCAGCCAACCCAACCCTTCATCACAACTTACATCCACTCAGCTAGTATGTCAACCATAACTCCATCCAGGACAGCCAGGAACCTTGGAGTTATGATCGACAATCAGATAAACTTCACAGACCACATTACTAGAATTGCCTGGGCCTGCAGATTTGCCTTTTACAACATTAGGAGGATCAGGTCCTTCCTATAGGAGCATGCTATACAACTGATGTTTCCCTACAGAACAACCACTGACACTACATCCCTATACCCAAACTCATTACTTCAGACCTACGTGCCCTCCAGAAGCTTGCGTTCTGCAAGTGAATTGAGGTGCCATCCCAAAGAGGCACAAAATACTTTCACAGACCTTTACCTTGTCAGTTTCAAGCTGGTGGAGTAAATTAATGAATGAGGCATTTATATAACGCTTTCATAAGTTCTACTGTACACCCAAAGTGCTGTACAATCATATCAGGGGATCTCTCCTCAAACACCACCAGTGTGCAGCATCCACTTGGATGATGTGACGGCAGCCACAGTACAATGGTGCCAGTGAGCTCACCACTTACCAGCTACAGGTGGAGAGGAGAGAAAGTGATAGAGCCAATTCAATGGATGGGGATTATAAGCAGGCCACGATTGGCAATGGCCAATGGAGGGAAATTGGCCAGGACAATGTGGTTACACCCCTACTCTTTTACGAGAAGTGCCATGGGATTTTTAATGACCACAGAGAGTCAGGACCTCGGTTTAACTTCTCATCTGAAAGACGGTGCTTGTTACAGTATAGTGTCCCCATCACTATACTGGGGCGTTAGGACCCACACAGACCACAGGGTGAGTGCCCCCTGCTGGCCTCAATAACACCTCTTCCAGCAGCAACCTAGTTTTCCAGGAGGTCTCCCATCCAGGTACTGACCAGGCTCAACCCTGCTTAGCTTCAGTGGCAAACCAGTCTTGGGCTACAGGGTGATATGATGATATGGAATGACCTGCCTATTTCAACCTGAGCTGCTGAGTGTTTAGTCCAATTTTCACCGAAACAGGCTCAGATCATCTTCAGGCCATGCTGGTAAAAAGCTGCTTTGACTGACCAAATCGTTCTTGAATAACATCAACAAATTTGATGGCATGGAGCCAATCTGATTCTGAGGCTTTAACTCTGCAACACTTTAGCATATTGACAACAAACTTTTTTGTGCGTCATTGTCTCCTCACACTGACCATACTACATTTATTCGGTAACAGCGCCACCTATTGGTCAAAAGTGATAAGAAATCTGCTCAGTGATTTCAAGCTTTCATTTTGACGGGTTGTGGACAAATAAATAAATGCGTTGCCGGTTTCAGAGTAAAGGCACTGTATGTTCATTTACATGCTCAAAGCGTCTCATTCACAGTAAATTAAGCTGCTCTGAGACACAAAAATACAGTGTATCATGAACTACGTGTAAATGATGCGTTTCACTCCAAATCTGATAGCACATATATTTACTTAATTAAATCGAAGCCTGAACAATCTGATAATCACACTAAGCAATATTGATTTTATTTCAATATATCATGCATCCCTAAGGCACACCTACCCGTGACCTGTTGATACCCATCTGGTCCTCTGTGTCTGGGTCACTGATCACCTGATCAGCACCAACATATGCCAAGAAGGTAGCAGGATCCCATAACACGCTACACAACACAGAAATAAAAGAAGGATCACACATCATTCATTCATTTCAACATCTGTTTAATCAACTCAGTAAAGGCCAGTCTGGGTAACAACGTCCATTCATACCTCCTCATCTCCTCTGACAGCCACTGGGCAGTAACAGGTGCCATGAGTTCCTCCAGGAAGGCTTTCTGCTTGTTATAGTCTTTAAACTGATTGCTGATCAGTATCAGGGCTTCCATAAGAGCACACTTCTCCATCTGTGTCAGCAGCATCTCATTTGAGAACAACCTCTTCACATGCTCATACATCATATCGAAGCATGGCTGCAATGCATGAAAAATAATCTATTATCGTTAGCGTTTATATCAAATGAGAATGCTAATATCTCACAATTACTTAAAGCTGACATCAAACTGACTGACATCCGTTATCAAACTGATAATTATCCATTTTGAAATCATTTTCCAGCATTAAAACAAAGAGCAGAACAAATCATAACAACTATTAAATAGCATGTTTTGCATTGTGGAGGAACATTTTTTGTACCTGCATGCTTTAACATACCAGAATAAAGTCTGAATAATCTCGACACATCCTAATGATGGAGGAACAGGCATGTCTTCTGACGTTCTTTTCAGCTCGCGTTCGAGGTGCCTGAACACATCCACTGAACGTCAACAAGAGTGTTTGATTAGAGAATGATATGCAGATATGTTTACAAGTATGGGCACCTTACCTTGCGTTCTTCAACCAATTCAAACGTGATGGCAGGAAATATCTTAGAAAGGAAACAAAATTAATGTTGGTAGGTCTTTAACGTATCTATAATTACACCAAGTAAAACACATACAGGCTATTATTAAATAAAAAAAACTTTTTAGGTAAGATTTAGGTAAACAATATGTAAATACAACAGTAATGCAGTCACTCCTAATCAGCTTGAATATTATATATAATATATACATTTTTCAATTGTAGTCTTTTAAAAAGCATCTGAAATAATAAACTAAGTGCAATGTAGTGTTGTCAAAAATATAGATTTTTCGATAAATATCTGTAACGCAGAATAGATACACAAAACCAGCTGTGCTTCCTAGCTCTCTCACCTCTCCGACAGCGAGTTGACACAAACCCGACTCCTCTCACTTACTCGTTTCATTTACTCCAGATGAAAATTGTTGGTCTTACAGGGCTTGAATTTCGGTGTGGGATTGTGTGTATTGCACATAATTTTACTCATTCCTGCAGATTTTGCTCTCACACCCGAAAGTGCGCACACATAAAGCACTAAGTCTTAGAGCTAAATTGTTAAAAAAGTTAAAGTTCGCTGCTTATCGCACTTACACAGTCAAATGCACACAAAATAATGTCAAAATGCCGGTCTGGGCCAGTATTCACGTAAACACAGTCAGTTATTTTTTTAAGTGAACATAAATAGTTGAAACACATGTGTAACAGTATAATGGGTCGGTGCATTAGCTCTTGAAGTAAGCTGTTTGCTGTGCAACAGTAAATATGACCAGACCTTAGAGCTTTACGATTTTGAAACACCAGATTATATCTCTTACCTTATAGAGTACTTGAGGCAGGAAGTGAGGTTGGTGTTTGACGAAGGGAAAGAGAGTGGATATGATGGTAAGAACACAGGACAGAATGAGAGGATCTCTTGTCTCATAGTTTACAACCATCTGCAGCAGCTCCATGCCCTCATCTATGGGAAGTTTCTACAGGAGTGGAAAAAAAAGAAGTCTCAATGACAAGATTCGCTTTAAATCCCTCACTGCTGCACCATGAAAGAAATTGGATGGTCTTGCCTCTTTTTCGAGGATTTTGAAGAGCTGTCCAAATACACTTTCAGTGAAGAAAGTCATGGCATCCCACTGAACCGCTGAAGGGGAAAGAGCAGAACAGAGAACCTTCTCTATTTTAGCTTCAACAGACAATAAGACAAAAATGTAGGCATGTTAAAGGAATGTTCTAAGGTAATACACAAGTATCGATTTTGAAGTGTCGATATTTGTGTGTGGCAACCGACATCAGTGGAGCTCAACTTGTATAATGGTGTTTCAATTGTGAACATCTGTGTTTTAAGTCTATGAATTAAATGAATGAACATGAACATTTGTAAACAAATGAGACGCCTCCTCATGAATGAGAATCTGTTCATATCAGAATGTAAATCAAACTCAATCTCATTCCACAGGGAATCAAAGCGTGGTGACATAGGTACACTGATCAGCCAAAACATTAAAACCAATATGCAGCCAAAACAGCTCTGATGTGTTAAGGCATGAACTCCACAAGACATCGGAGTGTGTCCTGCTTTAAGTACTGCAAGTTGTGAAGTGGGGCCTCAATAGATCGGATGGTTTGACCAGTTCTGACGCTGCCCTTGTGCATCAATGAGCCATGACCCTGATGCCAGTTCACCGGCTGTCCTTTGTTGCACCAATTTTGGTAGGAACCAACCACTGAATACTGGGGAAAACCCCATAATGCATAATTCAGCAATCCTATAAGATCATCACAAATCACACTGTACGACATGGATATAATTAACTTTTGTACAACATGTATATATACTGTACGATGATGACACCTATTGAATCATAGGCTACGACAAGTTTGTATAGAATAAAATGTCATCAGTATGTGCTAGTGGTAAACAAAGGTCGCAGATATAGCAAGATGAATCACACTTTGGCAATTGCGTTTTTTATGTGCGCTGAAAGAAATAGGAGGAAGCGAAAGAGGAGAATATGGACGCAGTCATGGCTAGGAAAAAGGGCATCTTTAAACCTCTCTAACTGTACGACGTAGGACCACCGTTTAGGAGCCACGACCACAGAATATCGCCGCGATTGGTCATCTTTCGTCGGGGACAGCTCAAAATCATACAAAGTGTACCAGGGATAAGACTTGCTGTTTTGGAGATGCTCTGACCCAGACATCTAGCCATCACTGTAGAGCCTTTGTCAGAGATCTTTTTGCTTGACCATTATTTCAGCTTCCAACAAATGAAATACAAGAACTGACTGTCCACTTGCTGCCTAATACTGTATATCCCACCACTTGACAGGTGCCATTGGCACAATATAATCAATGTTATCACTTCACCAGTCCGTGATTTTAATGTTGTGGCTGATCAGTGTATGTACATAGAATAATCCCCAATTTATAAATTTGACCACATAGTGAAATTGTGTAGGACAAGGCAAGAGTGATGGGTCAAAGTAAGAGTTAAAATGTGCATAGTTTACTGGATAAAAAAAAAAAAAAGACTGACCACTCTGATAAAGCAGAAGCTTACATATTTTTGATATACTCTTTGACAATTTGTTCAAAAGGACACAGATTTTGTATATAACTTGTATGATGGTCTCACAAACCAAAAAGAAATGTGACTATTGTTTATGAAATGTTTTTTCTGCTCTACGGTGATTCTCTGGAGAATAATAAAAAAAAAAAACGTTTGGAACCTGGCATTTTGCCTAGCAGAAACTTTTTCCTGTTGTGTAATACATTTGGACAAAATATTTTGTTATAAAAGATGAAGTGCTATGCACAGGCTATATTGGCTATGACTAGATAACAAATACCAGACTTATATTAGACTCTATATTAGACTCTATTAGACTTTTTTAAGTAAAGAAAAAAAGAAAAAAAAAGAAAGAAAAAACAATCAGAAAGCAGCAGCACATTTACAAAAACAGCACAAACTTTTGGCAGATGAAAAAGTACCTACCATAAGAAAATGTAGCAACAATACTCACATGTTGTATTCCCAGTATCTATAGGTGTGTTGATCTGATACTGCGCCCACTCCCTTGCAATTTGAAAGGCCTCAAAAGGGACAATTTTACAAGCCAGACGAACTGCTTCCCCCTGATGAGCCCTGAAAGCTGTTTAAACCGAAAAAGAAAAATTAATCTTTAAAAAATGTATAATTTTGAGATTCAAACCATTTTATTTCTGCCATATCTTTATACATCACACCCTATGCACTGGTTGGTGGGGGATTTTTTTGTTATTCATTTCCCGAACTGTTATTAATTTTCCTAACCACATCAAATTCAATCACATCATATTCATCATCCGTCTACAAGTCCATGTTCTCTCCTGTCCTCTACAGTCAGTGAATGGGCAGAACCAGCTGGTACCATCAGAAGGTACAAAATCAATAACTGGAACCTTTAATCTCTCTCACTCACTCACACACACACACACACACACACACACACACACACACACACTCCCTGTGGTGAAACAAGCTACAGATTGATCTGACTGCACTGACACTATTTGATGAGAACTGAGCTGGAATATGACTTCACTGTTTACTGAAGAGCTGCTTTATAGCCGAACTGAACTAATTTAATAATTGATGATCTTTACACTGAAACTGAATCAACACTGAACTCACTTCAGCTGAACAATGACACACTTTCTTTTTAGAGTTGCTTTACAGCAGATTTGAGCAATGTTTGCATCATTTAATCATTTTCCCATTGATCACTGTAAAGCTGCTTTGAAACAATCCGTATTGTATAACGAGCCATAAAAATAAAGGTGACTTGACTTGATTCTACAACTTTTAGATCGACATATGAACTGCTGGGTTGATGATATCATCTGTGCATTTGATTGTCAAGGATTGGGAAAATTACTAGTTACTAACCAATAATAACTCACAATTAAAGCAGCAGGTGAAATCTTCATCACTATCAAAGTCCACTCTGGAGAATTCACAACCTGGACAATCATTCTTGGAGGGAAATCCAGTCTGTAAAAGGCAAACAGAGCAATTAAGTATGATTAAGTATGATAGCAATTACTCAAAACTGCTCTGTGTCTGGGATACACAGCACTTACTTTCACAAGATTGATCCTCGCTGATCTTAAATATGTTATGGTCATTTGGCAAATTATAGGATCCTTCGATAAAACTTCATGTCGGAATAAGTTTCCCCAGGTCATTTGCGTGGACGACCTCAGAAACTGTTTTGAATAATATACAAATAAATGATTAAATATGGAATGCAATATTTAGTAACAATTCTTGGTTGACCAATGAGTTTCACTGAGTAGCTGTAATGCAGTTCAACCTGGCTGGGATGAGTAGTGAAGGCAAGAAGAGCCTCCATATATTTATTCAGGTTAACAGGAACTTGTACTCCAACATCTGAACCCTGCAAGAGAAAAATTTAAATCATTTGCATTTCTCATAAGAGGAAAAAAGGATAAATGATACACAACAGTGATGCTCATGTGACCACCTCACCACTAGAGAGCAGATTTGGCTACCCAGGGCACAGAGAACCTGACACAGCCTCTTCAAAAAAGTGTATCTTCTTTCCACAACGGCACCCGATGATCTGAATTGGACGACGGACGGTTTTGGTTAAAACTAACAGGAGTGAACTCAGTTGTTCTAAATTAAGCCTGTGTTGGTTTTTAAGAGAAAAATGTAAACTCACTGGTTACACAGAGCTGCACCATCTGCCGACCTATAGTAAAATAAAATCCAAACAACATTATGCAGTCATTCGAACAGTATAATTTAGAGTCATTTAGAGTACAAGTCATTTAGAACAGGGTTCCTCAAATCTGTTCCTGCAGGGCCACTGTCCTACAGAGTTTAGTTTCAACTCTAATCAAACACACATGAACAACCTAATCAAGGTCTACTAGAAAATTGCAGGCAAGTGAGTTTGATCTAAACTCTGCAAGACAGTGGCCATCCAAGGCCAGATTTGAGAATAATTTGAGACTTAGAATAAACTTAAGACGTTTACTTACTGTGCAGCAGATAGGATGTAGTTCATGGCGACTTCATCAAAGAGTAACATAAATGGCTTTCTCTCCTCTAACTTTCCCTGTGGAAGTAAAGAATTTGCTCAATCAAAAACACTTCAACTGATCACTTAAACTCTTGACACTAAATAGCACTACAATTAACTTCACACAACATAGTGGTGCTTGTCAGGTCTTGACATTAACTTTTTTGCTCACCAACCAATGTGGCTACTGGTTTTCCAAAGTTACTTGCTACTCAGCATTTTCTCTGGCCACAACATTGACATTGATACCATGCGGAGAAACTGCCATATAGATGTTTTAATATCATCTCATAATTTGGCAGCAGGTATATTAGGCTGCTGTCACTTTAAGACCTGACACACTGACCTATTATGCCGTTACGCATGCATTTTCTATCTCAACTGTTTACGTTCACTTAAAACATAACTGATGGTGTTTGCGTGAATACTCGCCAAGACCGGCATTTTCAGATTATTTTGTGTGTATTTGACTGTTTAAGGGCAATAAGCAGCGAAAAATAACTAAAATTAGCACTGTAACGACTGAGACAAATTAGACACAAGTGTCTGTTATATTGAACAAATAATCTTTAAAAAAAACTCACAGACCACAAAACAAGGTGCTAAGGTGTCTGCACAACCCACAAAGTAACAGAACCAGGCCTCTGCTTGCCAGGGTTTTACAACTTAAAAGTATGCAGAGTCATTTTGAGTCAGGTCAAAAGGAGACACATAAAATAGACTTTCCTGTATTCATTTATAGACAAACTGAGCTGTAAATGAACGTGCATCCCAGTACATTGTGTGTATGATGCTTATTGTTATGTCTTGTATAATGTATCTTGCATTGTATTTTGTTTTATGCATGCCAGATGATAGAACTACTAATTAATGAAGCGCCATCTAGGTGGTGTCTCCTATTAAAATATTCCTCGTTTAATGACTGTTAATCTCAAGCCCTGCTGCTAGTTATTAGTAGTCCATTTTCCATCATTAGCAAGTTCTTCCAAAAACATCAGTACAGCTATATGTGCCATTTACAACCTATTTAAGTCAGCCTTCAAATGATTTTTCCAGTTAAGGCTGATTATAATTTTTTTTACCTCACATAACTAAAGTGTCCAGTTTCACTTTATTTTGATGGTCCCTTTAACACATTCTGTTCAATATAAGTAACGTTACACCTACATGTTTACTAACTCTCATTAGAGTGTTAGTAGAGTATTAGTACACTGGTAGGGTTAGGGTTAGAATAATATGCTGACATGTACTTGCAAAATTACTTAGTCAGTAGAATGGGGGAACATCACAATAAAGAGTTAGCAAATCAGTTCAAATACAATAAATAGATAAAACTCAAGTAAGAACAGAAAAAAAGCAAGTGGACTTGTTTGGTATATGGGCTTATTAGAGTCTTATTGTACGTTTTCAGGAAAGCACCATTTCACACTTTCCAATGTCATGTATGCAAGTGAAAAGTGTTAGTGTACTAGAATACAATGACAGCAAAGAGTTGCAGCATAAATACAACCCCAAATCCAGTAAAGTTGGGACATTTTGTAAAATGCAATAAAATCAAGTATCTTTGATTGTTAATTCTCTTTAACCTTCATTTAACTGACAAAAGTACAAAGAAAAGATTTACAAAAAAGTTTTCACTGATCAATTTAAGTGTCTTTTGTAAATATAAACAAATTTTGATTTTGATGTCCGCTACACACCAAAAATAGGTGGGACAGAGGCCAAATAAAAGTGAAAAGCTTAGATAATATCCAAGTTAAACTGTTTTGAAACAGTCCACAATTACCAGGTGAATTGGTCATTTGTGAGGGTATCATGATTGAGGGTATCATGATTGAGTGTAAAAGGAGCATCTCAGTCAATGCAAGTGTTGCAGACCTCGCTCTGGGGTCAACACAACAGATGATAATGTGCCTTTAGTAGATAAAGGAGAGAGAGAGACAATAGTGTGTGATCAGTCAAGCAGTCCTCTGAGATTACTGAAGACATGCACTTGTCTCACTCTCCTTTATTTATTAAAAACAAAACATTCTCATCTATTGAGTTGACGCCCAGAGTAAGATCTTCAACAGATTTGTGGGGGCTCTTCCGGGACCACCTCCACACGTCACAAGGAGACTGATCCAAGCATCTCAAAACCGTTGGGACCAGGGGGCATTGGGGCTAGAGGCTAGTGATGCTGCGTTCATGGGCGACGAGACACGAGGCGAGTGCCAGACGATCTGCGAATGGCTATCTGCATCCAGAGGTTGAGGCTGCATCCAGGGTCCAGAGGGTTGTCAGAGAGAAACATCATGGCGGATACTGCTAGGAAGCGGCTGGTGTGGGACATCAAGAAAGACTTAGTAACCTTACCTGCTGATAAACTTTATTGCATTGTCAAGGTCAACTGGCAGATACCAGTGAAAGACACATAGGAACTGGATCTGGAGGACAGTGAGGGATGTTTTGAGTACACTGACACTTTCATGTCAAGTTAGGCCTTGCTTGAGGCTATGAGCTTAAGGCTATGATCAAACAGTTATCATTACTGTTAATTAAGAAACTGTGAATTATATTAAGCAAGCATGTACTGTTGTAAATTCACATTAGTTTAAAGACATGCATCCAAAATTGAGAAAACTCACACCCACCAATACCTTATCCAATACATGATCCTGTCGAGTCAAAATCACCATTCACTGTCTCTGTGATGTTAGAAGGGCCAGAACTGACACTGGTACATAGAACGTTTTCTAATTATGAAGAACTCCATAAGAAACTTCTCCAATATATGTCTACACATGCACAACAAACTACTCTGACAACATTCACAAACTAGTGACATGGCACATATGAAAAGTGAAAAGCTTAGAGAACATGAATCAAAAGGACTCACTGACGTTGACGAGATTAACCCCTTAGGTATCAAAATTTGGTACCGAACGACAAGAGATTTTTTGATACCCGATGGTAGAGGCAATTCGGTCGGTGCCTAAAAAGTATCAAACTCGATACCTAACCCTAATAAACACTCAACAACATTGAGAAAACACCAAGTCTGACCATGACGGACTGAACAGAAGAAATGATTATGCAGAAAAGATTTCCTCGTGAAAGGAGGCAGAGGCTTCGCGCACACTTACCTATTATGTAATCGCCACGTACCAATGGTCGTACAAAGGTTTTTACCAGCCCAAGCTAACTTTTCTGGACATTTTGTTCAAAATGTCACATCAGTTTGTTCTTCAATTTAGCTTGAAGTATATCAGGGCCTTGAGGATTTGAATTAATTTTACTGCAGGTTTGAAAATTCCAGACTCTCACCCCACACCCACTCTGTTTGCCTTCCGTTTACCCTTTTCTCTTACAGAGAATGATTGAGAAGGAACCTGGAAACCTTGAGAGAACTCTCTGCTGGTCAAGCCAACTCCCTGCTGCCTGGGTGAAGTTTGCCATCTTAGCTCCACTTTCTCCAGACCATTCACAACAGAAGCACAAGAGCACCAACACTCCTTTCATCCTCACTGTTGCACAAGAAATAAACGCACCCTCTGGATTTAACAACTTATTTGTTTGCTCTCCTTTTTCCCCAAGCCCCGCACACTGGTGGAGAATGCGGGCAGCAGATCAGCGACAAAAAGCCACCCCAGAGGCAGCTTCCCTCCCAAGCATGGGAGAAATCTTCCGCCACCTTGCTGAGGTCTCTGTGCGGCAGAACAGTTGGTTGCTGGCCAAAATCAAGTGGCTGGGGAGCTTGTGCGCCTAAGAACAGAGACCACCGCCTGGATTACACCACCCGAGCCAAGAGCTTCAGCACTGCAAATTCTCTCACAAAATGAGAGACGAGGATGACGTGGAAGCACTGGACATGATCTTCACACTTTTGAGGTTGTTGCGGCTGGAGAAGAATGGGGCCGCCGTGAGTGGGCACGTCTGCTGGCCCCGCTGTTGACTGGTGAGCCTCAGCGAGTATATTATTCCCTCCCCCTCGAGGATGCCGCAGACCATGACACACTAAAGAGGGAGATCCTCGCGCCCAGGTAGGATTATCTCCGGTGTTCGCAGCTCAGAAAGTGCACGAGTGGAACTTGAACCCAGGGTCCCCGTACGTGTCAAAGCTGCCCAGCTTGCCCGACAGGTCAAATTTGGGCTACTGCCCGACCAAGCCTCTGCTTAGGAAGTGGTATAGAGAGTCCCTGTGGACCGGCTGTTAAGTGCTTTGCCTCGCCCTCATCGCCGCACCATGGAGGCAGAAGAGCTGTCAGAGGCGGTCCTTCACCAGAGATTCCGGGGGGGAGAGCTGTTCCGTCTGTCCGGAGGGTCGCGACGTGTTGTGGATGGCAAACCCAAGCCAGTGAGCCTGGCGAGTGCTTCCTGTTAGTGCCGTTCACGCATATTGGGATGGATCTCATAGGGCCGCAGCCCAAGTCAGCTCGGGGTAACATGCATATTCTAGTAATTGTTGACAATGCTACCCACTACCCGGAGGCCATCCCCCTTCATCGCCCAAGAACTCTTCCTGTTGTGTAGCCGGCTGGGGATTCCTACAGAGATCCTAACTGACCAAGGGACTCCCTTCGTCTCCCGGATAATGGCCGACCACTGCAAATTGCTAAAGGTGAAACATCTTCAAACCTCAGTCTACCATCCACAGACTGATGGATCAGTGGAGCGGTTTAATAGGATGTTAAAGCAGATGCTGAAGAGGATGGTCACTGGGGATGGGCGTGATTGGGACCGGATGCTGCCGTATGTGCTTTTTGAAATCAGGGAAGTACACCAGGCTTCCACTGGTTTCACCTCCTTTGAATTGCTCTTTGGACGCCAACCCAGAGGACTTCTGGCCATCGCCAAAGCAGCCTGGGAGCAACAGCCCTCTCCCTATCTCTCCGTCATTGAGCATATTCGCAACATGAGGCAGAATCGACAAAGTAATGCCTCGGGTACAGGAACATTGGCTCGAGTCCTAGTGTGCTCCGATGACCGCGTGCCTGCACAACCTCGTGAGTCTTGATCCCCGACACTGACTGCAAGTTCCTTGCCTCCTGGAAAGGTCCCTACACTGTCATGGAGCAGGTCGGACCTGTAAACTACCGTTTGCGCCAACCCGGGAGACTAAGGCCAGAGCAGATTTATCGTGTTGACCTCTTGAAGCATTGGGACGCAGCCCCCAACGCCATGGCCCTGTTAGCAGAGAAGGACGAACAAGAGGAGGAAAAGCAATCCATGAATTGCCCTGGCCCATGACTAAGAAACAGGGACATGCATTTCTGGGGTGGCAGGGTACTATCGCTGTTTTATACCGGGCTTTTCCTCTTTGGCCTCTCCCCTCACAGACCAAACAAAGAAAAGCCAGCCCGACAAGGTGCAGTGGAGTCCCACAGCAGAAGAAGCATGACCCTAACCCTATTTACAAAACACATAAATTGGTCAGTGCAAACTTTGAAAATCATTTCTCTGTACTTTTGTCAGTTAAATAAAGGTTTTAGAGAAAATTAACTCATCACTGTTTCTTGATTTTACAAAATGTCCCAACTTTTCTGTATTTGGGGGTGTAAATAAATAAATGAATAAATAAATGTGGAACATTTTATTTCAGAAAAGCAGCTGAAAAGGTAAAGTAGTATAATGTAAATGCAGCAGTCACTCACTTTCCTACTAATGGCAATTAGCAGACACTCTGCAGCTTCCAACTGAAGCTCGGGTTCGCTAAGCAACAGGCACAAGATCTCCAAAAGACGGCAGTTTTCATTGGTGATGTGGCTCAGAGCAACCCAATCAATGTAGCCAGCCAGAGTGTTGAGAGTGGCCACACCAACTCGCCAGTGAGCTTTTGTCTGGGAGTAAAAGACAAAAATCAGAGCTAATTTCATCAGACAAATATGCTACTAGATGGTGAATGTAGAGCAGATAGATTACATTAAGAAACTTTCAGAAAGCATTACAAATTAAAAAATATATTTTTAAAGAACTTAAATACAATAACTGCACAAAGCAATTATGGGGCCAAGCATGACAGTCTCAAACACATTTGATGGAAAGATGCCATAAAGGATTTACACATTAACCGAGAACAGCTTGATATATTGAAAAGCTTTTAATAGCTTTTAGCAATTACAGTCTTAAGGTCATCAGTAGAGATGCACCGATTGATCGGCTGGTGACCGGAATTGGCCGATTTTCACGTGATCGGCCATGACCGGCGACCGGCCGGTCAGTCTGACATATGCGGTACGGTCTCATATATGGGATTTTTATTTCTGTGCCCCTGAGAGTACAGTGCCACATTTAGAATGTTCAGTGACGTCGCATAAATGCCAGATTCAAACTGTGCTTTCGCGCGTTGGCTGGTGCTGAGCCAGAGTCGGACGCGTTCAGCGCTGTATATATCACAACTAAGCAGTGTTACAACCTCATAATGTTTATTTTAGGTTTCAGATATTAACACATAAGCACGCGAGTAAAACAATACATTCGAAGTTTGTAAAATACACACTGATGTCTGTGGAAGCAGCAATAACAATCTATTCAAATATAATTTGCCGACATGTGTTATTCATATCAGACAAACATAGTGGAAGTAACTATAAAGTTTACTCTATTCTTCTCAGATCACCGACCACTTTCTTGCATTTATTTCGGGTGAAACGGATGAATTCACGTGCTGTAAATCTGACTGACAGGACAACATTGCGGCGCCCATCTCATGTGTTATAGATCAAGATTATTTATAAAGGTTTTTAAACGACCAAACACACTCACTTATACGTATTTGAGAATCGGAATATCAGATAGGCTAGTTGATGACATGGTAAGCAAATTTGTGAATATTTTGAATAAAAAAGGAAAAGCTAAATAAAAGTGACACATCTGTCATACAGTATTATTGTGGCTGCTGTGTATCGCGTGACGCGTCGCCATGGAAACATTAAAGGGAACGTTCGCCTAGAAAAACCTCACTCTGGGGGTGGGGGGTGGCTTGTGTCAGTTAGAATATTTTAAACTTTAAACCGTGAAAGGGTTAAAGAAAAGATCGAAAATAAATATTTGTGTGTGCTGTAAAGTGGTTAGAAAAAAATTAAATCAGAATCGGCTAAAATCGGTATCGGCAGGTCAAACTCAATGGAAAAATCGGAAATCGGCCTAGAAAATTGTAATCGGTGCATCTCTAGTCATCAGAGCCAAATTTGGTTCATATCTGACGAACACAAGAACAATTCAAAATGGTAATATTGCAAAATCAGACAAAAGCCAAGTTCCTCCACTTGGCTTTTGTCTGTTAAATAAATTATTTCTGTAACCCAAGAATTTGAGAACACATCAATCATAAACATAATTACTGTACAATACTGTTTATTTTTTATAATTTGTTATTCTTATTTTACATCGGTTAATTTCTCAAAATGCATGAAAAGAAAATTCTTCTATCCCTAGCTCTGTAACCAACAGAATCGAAAACTTTTTAGAGCAGAACGCTACAATAGAGTAGCCTGGTAATACCAGACTCTGCTACTTCACTTTGCTTCGTAGACAGAGTCTGGAATAGCATAATAGAGAAGTGTTTTCTCTCTCGCGGGGGGGCGCTTGTCTGAAGTTTAAAATCATTGGTTACCCGTAAGCCAATCACATAACGTTTGGTTATGGCGTGTGTTATGCGCATGCTCAGCCGCATCTATCTTCCACTGTAAACGCATGTATGATGCAAAAACTAAACCATCGAGCGAAATACCGGAGTGAACATGGCTGTGAACGACTTTTGCAGATTATGTGAAGTAAATCTACGCATCCACGGTACAATCAGCGTCTACGTCACGGCTCTCAGCCCGCCCTCTGTTCGTTGATTGGCCCGGCTGTTTTCAGGCCGGTGGAAAACTGAAAGATAGGCTGCTATCTCAGACTGACTACAGGAGCGAAATGAAATTAGCGGAAGTAGGAAGTCTGACGTAGTCAGGCTAACAATAGAGGACTTCTATCTGTGAAAATAACAGGCTCCTCTCTGGCCCCTCAGCAGAGATAATCAACACCAAATTGAAGGGAATAAAAAAAGAATAAAGAAATTTTATATTATATATATATATTATATATATATATATATATATATACAGTGAGGAAAATAAGTATTTGAACACCCTGCTATTTTGCAAGTTCTCCCACTTGGAAATCATGGAGGGGTCTGAAATTGTCATCGTAGGTGCATGTCCACTGTGAGAGACATAATCTAAAAAAAATAAAAATCCAGAAATCACAATATATGATTTTTTAACTATTTATTTGTATGATACAGCCGCAAATAAGTATTTGAACACCTGTCTATCAGCTAGAATTCTGACCCTCAAAGACCTGTTAGTCTGCCTTTAAAATGTCCACCTCCACTCCATTTATTATCCTAAATTAGATGCACCTGTTTGAGGTCGTTAGCTGCATAAAGACACCTGTCCACCCCATACAATCAGTAAGAATCCAACTACTAACATGGCCAAGACCAAAGAGCTGTCCAAAGACACTAGAGACAAAATTGTACACCTCCACAAGGCTGGAAAGGGCTACGGGGAAATTGCCAAGCAGCTTGGTGAAAAAAGGTCCACTGTTGGAGCAATCATTAGAAAATGGAAGAAGCTAAACATGACTGTCAATCTCCCTTGGACTGGGGCTCCATGCAAGATCTCACCTCGTGGGGTCTCAATGATCCTAAGAAAGGTGAGAAATCAGCCCAGAACTACACGGGAGGAGCTGGTCAATGACCTGAAAAGAGCTGGGACCACCGTTTCCAAGGTTACTGTTGGTAATACACTAAGACGTCATGGTTTGAAATCATGCATGGCACGGAAGGTTCCCCTGCTTAAACCAGCACATGTCAAGGCCCGTCTTAAGTTTGCCAATGACCATTTGGATGATCCAGAGGAGTCATGGGAGAAAGTCATGTGGTCAGATGAGACCAAAATAGAACTTTTTGGTCATAATTCCACTAAACGTGTTTGGAGGAAGAAGAATGATGAGTACCATCCCAAGAACACCATCCCTACTGTGAAGCATGGGGGTGGTAGCATCATGCTTTGGGGGTGTTTTTCTGCACATGGGACAGGGCGACTGCACTGTATTAAGGAGAGGATGACCGGGGCCATGTATTGCGAGATTTTGGGGAACAACCTCCTTCCCTCAGTTAGAGCATTGAAGATGGGTCGAGGCTGGGTCTTCCAACATGACAATGACCCGAAGCACACAGCCAGGATAACCAAGGAGTGGCTCTGTAAGAAGCATATCAAGGTTCTGGCGTGGCCTAGCCAGTCTCCAGACCTAAACCCAATAGAGAATCTTTGGAGGGAGCTCAAACTCCGTGTTTCTCAGCGACAGCCCAGAAACCTGACTGATCTAGAGAAGATCTGTGTGGAGGAGTGGGCCAAAATCCCTCCTGCAGTGTGTGCAAACTTGGTGAAAAACTACAGGAAACGTTTGACCTCTGTAATTGCAAACAAAGGCTACTGTACCAAATATTAACATTGATTTTCTCAGGTGTTCAAATACTTATTTGCAGCTGTATCATACAAATAAATAGTTAAAAAATCATACATTGTGATTTCTGGATTTTTTTTTTAGATTATGTCTCTCACAGTGGACATGCACCTACGATGACAATTTCAGACCCCTCCATGATTTCTAAGTGGGAGAACTTGCAAAATAGCAGGGTGTTTAAATACTTATTTTCCTCACTGTATATATATATATATATATATATATATATATATATATATATATATATATACACACAGTAGTCAACATTTGAAGAGGATCACAAAAGTTCAAAGTTGTCCTAAGACAAGAACGGGTATTGTTCCAAATTAGGGCTAAACGATTAATCGCACTTTCCATGTAATCGCACTTAAATCGAGATGGCTTATTGCAATTTTGAAATCGCAAAGGCTGCGATTATTTTTTATGCGCAGTTTGTCATTGATGTACGGCTCTGTAAACGCTGCTCCATCTCAAAACACTGTGAGTTTGAGTCACTTATTATTCTTGAGAAGCATTTATGAACCTCATCCAAGAACAGACAACATTTAATAACATGCATTTACTCCAAACTCATTTCATAACGACAGTTGAGCTCCTCCTTCTGTGAGATGATGTGCTTCTTACACAGAATAAGGCAGTTGTGTATTTATAAGTCATGTTTAATCAAAGCGTTTCAATCTTCTGTTTATTCAGCTACAGCGATAGGGATTTCCTGGAATGATGCGCCGTGGCATATTTAGCGTGTTTGCGTGAGAGCGCCCTCTGGCGTTCAGATGGGGCAGTATTTACTACCAATCAGCTGCACTCCACTGACAAGCTGCGCATAAGATAATCGCAAATCGCGTGCGGTTTTGTTGCGATTAATCGTTCAGCCCTATTCCAAATTCATGTATAACTTTGATGAAAGGTTTTGATCCACTTCAAATGTTGACTACTGAATATATGCACAGACATTCTTTCCCCTTACACAAAAATTCTGAAAACTGAAATGGTTCAGTATTAACATTATACTTGCCTAGGTAAGGTAAATACAGGGTAGAAATGGCCTTTTATTTCTAAATTATGACAGTTTCAAAGTACAAATCAGAAAATAAATTCTTGACTCCTTTAATAATGTATTTTTTCTTTTTTTAAATCACACTAGATGATCTTAAAGGAAAAAGTGTTTTCAATGATGAACCTAATGCTGCGTTCACACCAAACGCGAATATGCGTCTAAATTCGCGCCTGCTAGTTATACGCGTGACCACTTTGTGGTCATTCGCGCGTAAAAACCAAAGTTTGAAGTTAAATTTACGCACGTCAGAGGCGAAAGGTTTTTTTTTTTATACACTAAATTGTGTTTGTTGTCTTTACATTAGATTAATAATGTTTCATATAATCTAGAATAGATATGGAATAAATAGCATTCAATACAAAATGAGTATCTCTCATATATTGAAATCGAGTTTTATGTTTTTATTTGCTTTGTTGTGCATTTTAGTCATATTACAAAATAATTTATTGAGGCCAAACATAAAATAACATTATAAACTGTCACTTCACCACGTGAAAGCAGCAAGCAGGCTCCTGATGAATTGACGCAGAAGTTCAGATTTTTCAACTCGGGCGGCAGACGCGAATTCGCGTCAAACGCGTGAATGCACAAAAAAAAGCACAATTCGCGCTTAACGCGCGTAACGCACCAGACGCTCATTTCGCGCGAATGAGGCGAATTCGTGTCTACCGCGCCGCACTAAACGCCTCATTCGCGCCGCAAGACCTCCAGACGCGCGTAAACGCGTCTTACCATTGACTTAACATTGAAATCACTCGCGCCAGACGCATATTCGCGTTTGGTGTGAACGCAGCATTACAGTTTGAATATCGGTTATAAAAATGGTTGAAATAAAGAATTTTCCAAACTCTGTGCAAACCCTGTTAGATGTAGGAGAGTTGACCAGATCTCAGATTTCCAAACAGACTACATTTGAAATTGCCTCTTGAAAACTGAAACTTAGGGTCTCTGGGTTCAAGCACTTTCATTTAAGCTTTGGTCAGTCTAAACCCTGGGTTATCTTTATCCATGTTTCACACTGTACATCTTTAGATGAACCTTTGATATTTGACCTCTAACATAACTAACCTAGGATGACCACACGTCCTCTTTTTCCCGGACATGTCCAGCCGGGATTTCGAGATCGCCCAAAATGTCTGGGATTCGGCTTTTGCTTTCTACAGTCGGCATTCATTATGTTAACATGCACACCTTTTGTTTCAATCGGACTGAATTCAGTCCGATTGGTGAATCTGAATGTAGTGTTTACATGAACGCTAAACAAGTGATCAGTTGATGTGCGTTTTAGTATTGCTAAGAAAATTCCTGTGTTTTTGTCTCGGTCGGGATCCATGAGAAGCAGAATGCATGACCAGCAAAGCTGGCACATAGGCTACGTGTCAGTGTCAAAAAATTTAATAATGTAAACATAATGAATGGCGACTGTAGAAAGCAAAAGCCGAATCCCAGACATTTTGGCCGATCTCGAAATCCCGGCCAGTCATGTCCAGGAAAAAGAGGACGTATGGTCACCCTAACTAACCCCCTCACAAAAACCTGATAAATAAAGATGAATAGCCCAACTCACCTTCAATTCCAGACCAGCAACACATTTCTAGAAAACAACATGAATAAATCCATTCAGATCATATGAACGTAACAATATTCTGTTACATGCACCAGACTAGAAAAAGCATTTAAAATCATTTAAAAATGTTTTGCACGTGATCATGAATTTTTTGAAGAACTCACCAACTTGTTGTACTCATTCACATGAAGCTGCAGAATGCCAAGCAGGAAGGAGAAGATGCTGTCCATATTCTGCGTAAGGGTTTGCTGGATATCTCGCCGTCTTTGAGTGGGTAATGTCTGAAATGTGATCACGTCCTCAGCTAACCGCAGCAGGACAAGCATTACAAGTTCTGTCTGAGCATCCTAAAGAGAATTACAATGTGATTGTTTATTCAAATAAATTATTATTTTACATGTCATTATTTTGCAAATGCTCATCAAGTAGCAGATTAACAGAATGTTCTCACACTGACTCCTGAAGATTTCTGCAGAGTTTAGTTTCAACCACGTGTGTCAAATTTGACAAATTATATCTCAAGATTTTGACAATAACAATGATTAAAGAACATTTTGTAGCCTGTCGTGTCCATCTGATTCCCAAAGCTTTTCATTTTCTTCATATTCTGTACAATAGTCTATGGGAGCTTATGGAATAAAAAAAATGTAAATGTTAATTGCAACTTTTTCTCTCAAAATTCTAACTTTTTTTCTTGCATTGCATGTTCAATAATACTGTAAGTGAATTAAGTATTATTATTAGTGTAATTTTTTTTAGATGTTATTTTAACATCAGTGTAAACCTCGGGGTTTAGGGTTTCAGGTAGGCCTACATTAAGTTTATTTAACAACAGAAAATGAATAATCAAATGTAAAAATAAGACACTGCATAGTTTTCACTGTATGAATTAAATATATACTGATTCTTATTAAAGCTAAAAAAGTTATTCAGCCGAGAGCAGTGAGTGATTTTCTCTTTGTCTTTTGTTCATGACCCAGATTAATGCAAGTTGTTGCGATATGCATATTGCGATATATATATTTGCGATATTTCGATAATTTCAATATATTGCGCAGCCGTATTACCTGGTCACCGTGATTTTGTCAAGTAAGATATCTTCCTGGATCAAGTACAGGTATTTTTAAATGTAGGCCTAGTCCTAACCTTATCCCAACCCCTAAACCTAACCATAACCCTAAAATCAGAGGGAAATGATAGTTGAATAATATTGATGTAGAAGCACCTAACCCTGGTTTTTAAGCCTAAACTTGACAAACTGTAAACTTGTCCCTCAAAACTGATTGGCTGATTGGAATGTTGTTTCAGGATCAACAAAGATGCTGATCCACGAACTCACTGTACTTGGTTAAATCACGTTCACCTAATTACCTAGAGCCTGGCGGGCCGCCATAGTCTAATCTGTGCTGCCAGATTTCCATAATGAACCGAAAATCTTTGAAAACTTCTCATAATAACAAAAAAAAGTCTCTAATGTTGTTTTGCGCCATGGCGTTGGCAAAGTCAAACAAAGTTAAATTGAAAGCGCAAAGAGACATTGTGCCCTTACCAAATCACAAACAACAGCAATTTAATTAAATAAGTATTGGCATTTTGTGCTGATTGTTTCCAAACGAAGTTTGCTCATGTGATCATCTCGTGATCCGGTGTAAACAGTGCATGAATGTTGTGAACTCCATCTCTGCATGTGTTTTCACATTTGCATAATTTTCAGATTTACTTTTGCTTCTCAATTAGCAATTTAAAAGCAAGGTGCTTTCTAGATCTTGTAGACAGTGTGGACATCCATTCTTCTTATTTTATCCGGCAATTAAATTAGCCCAATTCTGGGGTTTGGATGTGCACACCTACTTTGTTTTTGGAACTAAACTCTAACAGGAAGGCATAACTTCAGGAGCAGGATGAAGCAGACCTGTCCTACAACATCAAGCCAAAACTCTTGATACCCCCATAGCAGCCAGGGCCTCCATCTCATTCAGCATGTCGGGCCAGTGCTGCGGCCACTCTCTCTTGATCATCTCAACTACTATGCGTGAGAGCGCATCCTTAACATGACATTCCTCTTGCAGAATTGGATGTGTACCCTAAAACAGAACATTAAGCCAGATGAATAAATAAGAAATCTTCATAAAGCATGCAATAAGATAATTAAGTAGACACTTCCAAGATGCTCACATCTGACAACAGGCCCATAGTGCAGTTCTTCAGCCGGAGCTTTTCTTGTGGTGCCATGTTATTCCACTGAAACCTGTTCATAGAAGAACGTGTTCAGTTTAGTGTTCAATGTTCACATCCACCCATTTTGGGATATCGCATTAAAAAAACCTGAATGGAAAAGAATGTGCATAAAAAACTCATACGCTCAACTGAGGGGGATTTTTTTATTTATCTAATAAGACGACACGTATATAATCCCCTGATTAAATCCCTTGATGCACTAACTTGTGTGACACTGCCTAAACAGAGAATGTGATTGGATAACAGGACTAACCAGCGAACCAATCACATCGCGCAGCATCTCAAATCTTGGTTTGGTGGTTCTGAAACACCTGAGCCAAAGTCTGTCATCAGAATGCAGTGTTTCCCATACATAGATTTATTTGTGGCACCCAGCCACATTATCAACATTGACTGCCACAAATAGATTTTAGTGCTTCCCATTCATTAACTAGACTGTGGCGTAATATCCCATTCATTATCTAACTTCATCATATCATAAAAGGTCTTTAATGTTGTGTTTTGTGCCATTGCTGTCAAACAAACTAAATCGAAAGCCTTTGTGTCCTTAATCAAAGGACTGTGTTTGCGCTGCATCTCAATTCACAGTGAATGAATGCAGTGAACTCTATCTGTTCATGTGCTGAGTTTAGCGTGCATTTGGGATCACAGTTAAGCATTACTTTCACATTTGCATTGTTGATGATTGCAGAATTTCACTAGACTTGTAATGAGATGCGTTTGTAAACTTACTTGCCGTCAAAATAAAAGCATGTCACCAGTTTCCGTCAAACGAAAAGCTCACAGGTTTCTCTCATGCATGTATAAAAATTAGGACAATTTATTTTTCAGTGCATTTGTTTTACAATTTATGGCTATTACTGTCATAGAAATAATATAATAACAACATTATTATTATTATTGTGTAGTGTAATGTAGACAGACACTATATCACAACTAAAAAGAGGTTTGAGTCTAGGCCTGTCACGATAACAAATTTTGCTGGACGATAAATTGTCCAAGAAATTATCGCGATAAACGATAATATTGTCGTTCTGAGATCATTTTCATTTAATATAATTATAATGGCATAATAATGCAGGTACACCTTTTCAACGATCTATAAACTTTTATTTCTAAAGAATATTAAACATTGAAAACGGAAAACATTTTAAATATCCAAAAAAATGAACAAAACAACCAAAAACAATAAAAGCAATGGACTCTTAGTGTCTGTTAACAAAATAAATGTCTGTTAATAAAATGGATGTAAACAAAATTGCACTTCAAAAAATATTAAACATTAGGCTTTAGACATTAGGCATAAATAGTGATACATTCCATAACAGGCAAAACTGGCAGTTAGGACCTTTGTAAACAAAACAAAAAAAAGCCTCAACAAGCCATGTCGCACAATTTTGCACTGTTACTCCTGTTACTTTGTCCTCCTGTTACTTTGTCAAGTGATTGTGTACTGTCGGGAAGACGGAGACGCTCTTTATGACGTGTATATGCTACGCACTGAAAATACTTGGTTAGGATTAGGGGTGAGGAGTGCGTGCGTATTACACGCCATAAAGAGCGTATCATATGCACGCAAAAAAACAATTTTTGGCGTATAAATGGCACGAGAAATAACATTCGTGGTATAGATACGCATTTTCATGTGATCGGGCTCGCTGTCGCAACTCACAACTAGCGTCTTCTCTCTCTCCCGGCAGTCGCCGCAAACAGTCCCGCCGGCGCTTTCCCACACAAAGACCATGTGACTGACAAGCGCCGCGGCGCCGCCTCCCCACACAAAGACCATGCAACTGACAAGAGAGTTCACTCCTCCTATACGCTAAAAAACCGAGAGTGGTCATCCAGTCTCTTTGGTAGAGACTGAGAGAGAGAGACGAGGAAAACAAACAAGCATGCAAATGGAATTATCGCGGCCGGAAAAATTATCGAGCTCATTTTTTTTTATCGTGCGATTAATTGACTTATCGACTATCGCGACAGGCCTATTTGAGTCCCCTTTAAAGTTCAGGGTACAATTCAATGCACTGACTTTTTTCTGTGTTCAATTTGCACACTGAATATGGGTTGGAGCTCTTAATTTTGAACTCTCAAAGTGCACCAGATTGATGAATTTAACTTTAAAATGTACAAAATTTTCTTACGGGGGGCATGACCCCAGACCCCACTAGAGGGACAGAGGTACACCTACAACAGATTCACAAAATCCTATGGAAACTCTGGAATGGTTTGGTTATATTTCCTGCCAAGGAGCGTATCGCACAATTGCGTTTCCAAAAAACAGCATCCGACCGCAAGATAACATGACAGCGTTTATTGCATTTCGCCTGCAAGTTATTTATGACGTACAAAAAAAAAGCCACAGCGGCTTCACCGATTGCCCTGAAAGTGACGATTTTATTCTCTTGATCACATGGGGTAAAAAAGTGCTTTATTCGCAATTGTTATACATGCTACATTAATTTTGCACAAAAATTAAATTCTCAACTTGGGATGGAAACATAGGCTAGCTATTGATGTACATACACACACACACACACAAACACAAAAGTGTTTTAGACACTTACTTGACTACATGCTCCAGTATCTGCAGCCCAAAGTGTCTGACCACTGCCGTCTGTGATTTCTCCGCTAACTGAAGACCACATTCAACACAGAAGGGACTTTTCTCTTTGAAATCTTCAATAAACTATAACAACAACAACAACAACAAAAAACGATTAAAACATTTAACAACAAGATCTAGTAGATAAGCATGTACCTCAGTTTTGGGGTGACTTTTCAATACAGCAGAGAACAGAAAATCTGCCTTAACTTATAAACAGCGTTATAAACAAAGTTCTTAGCACAGTCATATGCAATTAAAGGGTTAGTTCACCCAAAAATGAAAATTCTGTCATCATTTATTCACCCTCATGTCGTTCCAAACCCGCAAGACTTTCGTTCATCTTCAGAACACAAATGAAGATCTTTTAGATGAAATCTGAGTGATTTCTGTCCCTCCACTGGCAGCTACGCAACTACCACTTAGCCTAAATTAAATCTGTTTATCATATAAAGCGATCGAGTCTCTTCAGAAAATTTGGACTAAACCGCTCAATTCATATATGGATTAGGTTTGCGATCTATTTAAGAACTTTGAAGCATCTTTTGAAGCATCAAAGTGGTAGTTGCGTAACTGTCAATGGAGGAATAGAGATCTCACAGATTTCACTAAAATATCTTCATTTGTGTTCTGAAGATGAACGAAAGTCTTGCAGGTTTGGAACGACATGAGGGTGAGTAAATGATGACAGAATTTTCATTTTTGGGTGAACAAACCCTTTAACTATAATATTTCAATATATGGATACTATCAATATAACTTTTTTTTAAATAATAATATATCAATTCAAATAAGTTTAAGTGATCCTGTGACCACCTTGTAAGTTTGCTGAGGCCCCCTTTTGGGCCCCGGTCCCCTGGTCTAGTGTAACGTGTTGATCCGCAGACAGCAATGTTTGTTTTATTTAATTATTTATAAGTTTTGGTCTTGCAATGACAATAATATTCATCCATGTCATTGTGTGTATCCGTTCTGCTGCATCCCTTGATGATCAAGTGAATGTGCATCCAGTATTTTATGTATGCTACGAGAGATAACGTTACTCATTGACACAATGTCGCCTAGTGCAACCTTCTTTATGCTTCTTGATTGATATCGATAAGGTTAGTATTATGAAGCAACACATGAGAATATAAACATAAACAAAATAAGTTCACGACTTGATCGTTTGAATAAACATGAATGAAATGAAAATGGGATTTTCCCAAAAAAATATTCAAATGCGACTTCCACAATATGGATTTACGTATCAATACATACACAGAATAACCTTTTATTGTATTTGATAGAGGATAATTCACCTTAAGGGCCTCCAGGCGGTATGTCTGACTGGATTCTGCCTCCATCATCACATTCACAGCCTTTATAAGCTCATCGCACAAAGCACGTATCGGTTCGGCCATGGCTTTAAGCACGTCCAGCAGACGGAATGTAAAACACCAGTCGACTAGTAAAATGTTACTGCACGCTTCGCTCGCTACTTAGTTCAGCCTCTATGGATGTGCATTAAACAAAACGTGGTAGGTCTCTGCTGTCTGTGGACCGCCTTAATCAAGATGGCGGAAGTTCCGTGCCCTCTGGGGATTGTAGTTTTTTAATGTTATTGACAAGCGCCACGTTAGTTTTACATTGGCTATTCGCTGAATATGCGTTTTTCTGTCTCTCTTCTTTTGAAGCGACATTCTTACAAATATATAAATACCACTGTTAGTTTAAATAATATTCAACAATTGTATATCGTAATTCATTTTATATATATAAAATGAATTCATACATATATATATGTATGAAGACTTCAGATTCAAAAGTCTCTAAGTGCCATCTGAAATTTTCTTCTAAAATGAGTATTTTTATCAAGCTCCAATATTTAAGTTCAGTAATTTCACTTTAATGACAATTAATAGGTCATTTTCATTGCCATTAAAGTGAAATAAGTGAACATAAACATACAAGCTTGATAAAAATGATCATTCTAGATGGAAATTTCAGATGGCACCTAAAGGCTTTTGCATATGAAGTATATATATATATATATATATATATATATATATATATTCACTGGTATACCAGTGAATGTTCGGATGTTTGTGACTGTCTAAAAAATTCATCTCACTTCGTTTTCAAACATGCCAGATCGCTTGATTTTATTTTAGAAAAAACTTTGTAACGTCATATTTGCAAAAACATTTGATTTTTTTTTTTTTTATTTTTTTTTTTAAGGCACAAATCTACAAGTTTAGCTGCATTCTTGTTAATATTAAAGGTTGTATCAGTGATTTCAGGGCCAAATTTCTTTTTTTTATCACATTCATTCATTCACACAAAAACAATTGGTTTCACCAACCACTCAAAACCAAAACAAATAGTGTTCCAACCAATCACCGACAGGGGGAGGGTGTTGTGAGGTTTTGAGCCAACTTCTTCTTCAGCTCCGACTTTGCGTGCAGCCGTGCACGAGCGCAAAACCTCACAACACCCTCCTCCTGTCGGTGATTGGTTGGAACACTATTTGTTTTGGTTTTGAGTGGTTGGTGAAACCAATTGTTTTTGTGTGCAGATCTCAGAGCCTAGGCTGCCTACAGAGATGCGGTTTTTTGACGGCATGCTTATGGAGCGGGCAGCTAGCGGATCGTTAGGAAAGATTAGATGAATGTGATCATTTTTTGGGGGGGGGCCTGAAATCACTAATACAACCTTTAAAGTCCCCATGAAATCAAAATCGAATTATTTTGGCTTTTAGTATGAATATGTTAACCATAGTGTGTTAGCTCTAGTGTGCTCCAAAACAATGACAAAATTTGCATAAAAAACTTACCTCTCACTTCTGCCAAGGATCAATGATTTTGAAAACATCACATTGGATTTTCTGTCCAATCAAATGCACTCTAGAATCTGAAGTGTTCCGCCCCCTTCATTATAAATAGACGCTGAAGTTGCGGTTAAAATCGGTCACTTTTTCACACAAGTACTATTTTCTTCGTTGAATGGCACTAGTGTGTAGGAGCCATTTGTTGTATGGTAAAGTTTTTGTTGTCCACTGGATGGTGCTGTTACTGTGTATAATTAGCACATGAGCAATAAGTGTGTGCGTTGGTAATTGGGAAGCACACAGTTTTTGACCGCACGGCAGTTACTCGCAGGGTGGATTTTAGTCTTATGCTGTCTACAAGGTATGGCTTTGTGTGTAGGCTATGTGTGAACAAGGAAAGGCCACAAGAAGTTTTGAGAAAAGTTTTGAGATCATGTTTAATGGAGCACAAGCATTATGTCAAAATATATAGCAAAACCTGTTCCTCTTGTAATCTGTCATTTGTGTTCATCTCTTCCTCTCTCAGCGCAATCTTCTAATTGATGCCTACCATGTGATTGGACTTGCCTACAAGTTACTGTCCATCATGCAAGTAGCCTGTCAGAGAAGCTTCTCAACAGTGAAATTCATAAAAAACAGGCTCAGGAGCACTTTAACCCAGAAGAACCTTGAGGCATTCATGCTCCTGTGCACTGAGAAAGAAATTCTCATGTCTTTGGACAATGACACTGTGATAAACAAAATTGCAGAGACCAGTGCACTGCGCAGGCGTTCATTAATGTTTTAGGGTTGGCCATGCTTCCTTGAAGCTACACTTATGCAGAGGAAAAAGAGATGCTCCGGAGTGGGACTCATTTTCAGCCCTGGGCTGCGTTCCGGTCCAAAATTAAAATATCAATATCAAATATTTTTCAGAAATATGAGAACATTACGGGTAAATCTCCAACACTATTCTTTAAAATGTCCTTTTCTGCAATATCTGAATATACAGTATATTCTGAGCAAAATTGTTCACAGATATCCAATCCTTAAACTCGAATAAAAAAAATAAAACAAGTATTGCACTGTTATCTGCAAGACTTTTTTTCCCCACACAATAACTTTCTAATGACGGCTTCATCTCTTTTTCCTCTGCATATGTGTAGCTTCAAGGAAGCATGGCCAACCCTAAAACATTAATGAACGCCTGCGCAGTGCACTGGTCTCTGCAGCTTTGTTCATCACAGTGTCATTGTCCAAAGACATGAACATTTCTTTCTCAGTGCACATGAGCATGAATGCCTCAAGGGTCTTCTGGGTTAAAGTGCTCCTGAGCCTGTTTTTTATGAATTTCACTGTTGAGAAGCTTCTCTGACAGGCTAATTGCATGATGGACAGTGTTAATAGCATGGGCATCAGTTTGGTATGAAATGTGCTGGGTACAATGACGCATACATTTTTTTTCTCTCTGACTTTCGCGCAGGTCATGTTTTGAAAAGACGATGTCCTGTAGCTTACTAATGTAAATAAATAAAAATGTATACAAAAATGTGATGATGTCCGACTCGTTTTATGAAGAAGAAAGCCTTAAGTTTTCAAAAAGCATTAGACTATGACCCACTATTCTGCTTCATAAGTACCATGTTGACAATATGACATGACGTGGTTTAATGTAGGCTACCTAAACAATGATTACCAAATTTCTCTCTCATATTGCTCCTCATAACCACTGAAAACGGTCAAAAAAATCTAACCAAAAGTCAAATTATTATGGACGTTGTTAAAAGTGGTGGGTACAAAATGACTCATGACGAAATCTGGTGGGTACGCATACCCACCGTCCCCACCAAAATCAACGCCTATGGTTATGGCCAGTCCAATCACATGGTAGGCATCAATTAGAAGATTGTGCTGAGAGAGAATGAGATGAACACAAATGACACAGTTTACAAGAGGAACAAGTTTTGCTCTCTAGTTCGACATCCTGCTGCTCAAAGGAAGCATCCTGATCACTTCCTTGTGGCATTTTACTAGCTGTCCTGACAATGTAACCCTCCAGGTGGGACATCTTTAGTCTTTCCCACTGAGATGCATGCAAGGCTGTACAGTTCACCACATAATGTGCCAACTGTAGCCCTGTTGTCAAACTTAAGCAGACATTTGCTTATTTCTTCCAGAGCTGAGCTGGGGAGTCCATTTTCCCTCACATTAGCAAAGTTTCTAGGGTCTAAACAGGCTAAATATGAGCCAAGTTTTGCATTAGCAGAAAACCTCCTCGATACTGTTACTGTGTCTACAATGACATTGTGTACTTTTACCTTGAAGTCACTATCAGCTGATGCCAGCTGCTTATCTTCTGCAAGCTCTCCTGGCATCCTTTTCTTTTTGCTGACCCTTCTCTTAGAAAGGGCAGCCTGCACTACAAGCTCACACTCTTCCTCCTCTTGCAACTTTCCATCAGCCCACTTCACAAACTCATCAGCTGCACACTTAACTCCTTCAAAGTCCCTAGCACACTTCCTGAGACCCTCCTCTGTCCCCAGAGGACTCCAGCTGTTATGACATCCATTCCCCTTGTCTGTAAGTATTTTGAAAGTGGCGATGTAAGCTCAAAAATGCAAAGGAAGAGTTGAGCAGTGAGCACTGTCTCATAATTCAATAGGCCTTCTATGAATCCCTTTGCCTTTGCCCTCATAGTTGGCTTTTGTGTACTGTCATCTACAATGGTGTCTAAAGTCATAAGGACTTCAAAAAACAAGCCTCCCTGAGGATTCCCAAAGCACCCAAACACTTTACTTGGTGCCTGATCCTTAGCCTAGTTGGCTCTACTGGGCACAGTCACCTGACTCTTCTCTTCCCACCTCTGCATGCGCTTGTATGACTCTCTTTTAAAACTGCTATATCATTAAGCAGTTAAAACAGAGACGCACTTTCCACAACACTGCCTGTTGTCTCTGCTAGTACGAGATTCAAAAGATGTGCATAACACCAAATATGAACCTGATTGGGAGAATGCTCAGAAAGGATTGTAGAAAACCCCCTAAACTGTCCCTGCATATTAGCTGCACCATCTGTTGAGTTGCCTACACATGTGCCAATGTCAATATTAAGGTTCAGTTGCACTTTTTTTCAGAAGCTCAACAAAATTCTGGCCAGTAGATGACTCACAGTCCACCACAGCAATCAGTCTTTCATGAATGACATCAATTACATATCTAAGTATGATTGAACACTGGTCTTTGGAGCTGATATCTTGGGTTGTGTCAATTCGGACTGAAAACATGCCAGCTTGTCTTACTTCTTCTGCTATAGTCACCTTTATCAGTTGGCTAATTACATCCACAACTTTATTAAATGTTTCTTTTGACAGCAGAGTAACTAGAGCGCCTCTGCCTTTTGCACCAGTTACTTCCTGTTTTCCATGCAAGTGTTAACATGCTGTTGGAGGCAAATTGAGTAGAAAAAATAGAACAAGAGTAGAATCAACTCCAGGGGTCTCATTTATAAAACTGTGCGTAGGAACCTTACTAAAAGTGTACGTGCGCCCGAAAGCCAAAAATGGCGTACGCAAAATAATATTCGGATTTATAAAACCGTTCGTACGCCAGAACCTGCGCAGAATACACTTTATAAATCCCAGTCAGCGGAAGATTGTGCGCACATGCGTCTCCTCCCCGAAATAACCATATATGGAGCTTACAACGCCTAGTTTTACTATGCAGATCCTCATCTGCATATCATTTGCATATGATTATTCATCCACGTGATAACGTTTAACGGTACAAGACACATTACATTAATAAAAATCAAGTAGTTGCCTATCCTTGCCTTGTTTTTGAATACATAAATCAAATAGTGTAAAATACATTTCAGAGAAAGTTTTTCTCAATCTTTTCCACTGGCTGAATTGTATTTTTAATTGATACTTTTAATGGAAACAGATAGGCCTTGGGCATTATTTGCACGAAACTATTTTCTCAGACAATCTGGTATTATCATGATAAGCAGTTATCTCTGTGGTTAAAAACATTAAAACACAGCATGCCAGAGGAAAAGTGTTTTGAACACCGCATTAACAACAAATATTTCTATTGACTGAATTTGAATATAAAAATGTTGTAACTTCTCAGTAATGACTTCATGTTTAAGTGCTTAACTCCATTAGTTTAAATCATTATTTTATTTATTTAAACTGTTATTTGCATCAGTTTCACTAAACGGCCCAACGCGCTCGCTTGCGCGGACATTTAAGAAGGGATGGATATTTGCTTCAAGTGGCAGGCTTGGTGAGTGAAATTATATTTGTATTATCTTTTTGTATATGTTAAATTTTCTTTAGATTTTCTGTCTAAAAGTGACCAAAAAGACACTTAACTCCAGCTCACCATCGGTGTCGCCAATTCCCTTTGTCTCCAGAATGTGCGTACGCACGGCTCAAAGTTTGCTTAAAGGTGCGCACATTCTCCCGTCAAGTTTGTTTTTTATAGATCACAACCTTTGCGTGGGAACTGGCGTACGTACGTTTCCAGCCCCGTTTTGTGCGTACGCACGCTTTATAAATGAGACCCCAGGGGTCTCATTTATAAAACTGTGCATAGGAACCTTACTAAAAGTGTACGTGCGCCCGAAAGCCAAAAATGGCGTACGCAAAATAATATTCGGATTTATAAAACCGTTCATACGCCAGAACCTGCGCAGAATTCACTTTATAAATCCCAGTCAGCGGAAGATTGTGCGCACATGCGCCTCCACCCCGAAATAACCATATATGGAGCTTACAACGCCTAGTTTTACTATGCAGATCCTCATCTGCATATCATTTGCATATGATTATTCATCCACGTGATAACGTTTAACGGTACAAGACACATTACATTAATAAAAATCAAGCAGTTGCCTATCCTTGCCTTGTTTTTGAATACATAAATCAAATAGTGTAAAATACATTTCAGAGAAAGTTTTTCTCAATCTTTTCCACTGGCCGAATTGTATTTTTAATTGATACTTTTAATGGAAACAGATATTCCTTGGGCATTATTTGCACGAAACTATTTTCTCAGACAATCTGGTATTATCATGATAAGCAATTATCTCTGTGGTTAAAACATTAAAACAAAGCATGCCAGAGGAAAAGTGTTCAAAAACACAGCATTAACAACAAATATTTCTCTTGACTGAATTTGAATATAAAAATGTTGTAACTTCTCAGTAATGATTTCATGTTTAAGTGCTTAACTCCATTAGTTTAAATCATTATTTTATTTATTTAAACTGTTATTTGCGTCAGTTTCACTAAACGGCCCAACGCGCTCGCTGGCGCGGACATTTAAGAAGGGATGGATATTTGCTTCAAGTGGCAGGCTTGGTGAGTGAAATTATATTTGTATTATCTTTCTGTATGTTAAATTTTCTTTAGATTTTCTGTCTAAAAGTGACCAAAAAGACACTTAACTCCAGCTCACCATCGGTGTCGCCAATTCCCTTTGTCTCCAGAATGTGCGTACGCACGGCTCAAAGTTTGCTTAAAGGTGCGCACATTCTCCCGTCAAGTTTGTTTTTTATAGATCACAACCTTTGCGTGGGAACTGGCGTACGTACGTTTCCAGCCCCGTTTTGTGCGTACGCACTAGAGTGCGGATCGGGCCGAATTTTTCTGTCCGAGCCCGGCCCGCGTCCGACAGAGCAGTAACCGAACCCGACCCGAGCCCGACAGGCATAAAGATATTTATGTCCGAGCCCGACCCGAGACCGACAGTTAAAATCCCATTTTTTTCTCATACTAATGACACATGTACGTTTGTTTGTGTGGAAAGCCCGCTTTTATTAAGCAACTGTAGGAAGGCATTCGGAAATGTCAACAGGATGAGTGCATCAGCGCGCACGGAGAAACAAGCGCACTTAACATAGGCGCGCATGCACGTGTTTGGTTGTCACAGCTACATAAACAAATTTGAAATTTGCGCACACAGGAAGACAGATGTTATGGTAAAATTTTACATGCATTTTAATCTCAAAAATGAACGTTTGCATCAAATGAAAGCATCAGGCACATTAGCTAACGTTACCTACATAATAAGCTGTTTTAAATTTAAAATGTTCAATGCCTTATCGCGCTGATGCGACCGAGCCCGACCCGAACCCGAACATAATTTCTAAATTTCTGTCCGAACCCGGCCCGGCCCGTCGGGTACCGACGGGTCCCGTCGGGCTCGGGTCGGGTATCCATCCTCTAGTACGCACGCTTTATAAATGAGACCCCAGGACATTACCATGATTAACGGCAATGTTTTCTAAGCTATAACCTGCCTCTTCTTTATCTCCCCTGTAACTAAGGCCACATTCTCCTATGACTTTGACAACATCCACTATGCGCTCCATCACATGCCGTTTCTTTTTCACTTGCTCAGCACGTAATGACATTTGGTTGCCAGTCAACAGGCTTTTCACATCTGCATTTTGTATTTTCAGATAGTAAGTATCTCTGTGTGTGCACTATCTCTGTGTGTGTCACGACACACATGAGGGAGACAGTAGATCCAAGTGCAGTGAGATATTTATTGGGTAATCCGTGAAACAAAATCCAGTCCAGGTAAGTGTCAAATACCATACAAGCAATCTAAACGAGAACAATGAACACAAGGAACAAGCAGAAACAAACCAAGAAGTGTGAGACATAACAAGGACTCTGTAACAAACGCTAACACAGACAGGGCATATATACACACAGAACTAACAAGGTGATAGGAACCAGCTGAGTGCAATAATCAGATAAGTGACAGAACAGAATGCTGGGAAATGTAGTCTAATGTGAATGACACCGTGAGAACGAGGACCTCTAGTGAACCCCAGGGAAACACAACCAGACACTGTGACAGTGTGTCTTTGTTTTCGTGTTCCACTATCCTTTGGTGAATGTGTTTCCAGTCTTCCATCCCTCCCTTTATGAAAGGGCCACTTACCAAAGGTGCAAATACCAAACAAACAGAACAGCACAGAGATTTTTTTTTTTTTTTTCACTGTAAGTCAGCCACTTGCGGTTTGTTCCATCTTTGCTATTGAAAACCTTTGGTATAGGAACATTTAAGGTTTGTTGAGGATGATAAGACATTTTTTGATGTATATCCTGTGACTGAGGTCTAGCAAAGTAATCAAAACTATCAAAAGAATCATCTTCATCTGCCGTGTTCCTAGTTTGTGGTGATCTCCCGGCCGTGAATAAAACTTAATTTCTACAAAGAGCAACTTGGGAGTTGTGTCAGGTATATGCTGCGCAGCTGAGAAATAGATTCCATGCTCAAAAGACAACAGCAGAACATCAAGTGTGATTGAGGTAGTGGTAGTAGCTTCTTGACGGGACACCGTCACCTTACTTCAAGGAAGTATTGCATTTTTAACAACTGCAAGTTGTTTAAATTGTCCGTGGTAAAGAAGTCAGATTAAGTAGGTTGTACACGTTGTATACGTATTAAGAATTTCCACAACAGAGCGCAACGCATTTAATTACACGGTTAGCATTTTCCTACCATATCCATTATCGAAAACGCTCAGTGTGTCTTAATGGACACCTTATTGATAAAATGTGCAAGTAAAGCCCACACAGAGTTAAAACAATGAGCTAAATTTCTCATTAAAGATTTTCATAAATAATGTTATAATTTAGCCTACTATACTGGATGACAAAGTTCACGATAGACTTTATCAATAATGCATAAAATAGATTCAGAATTCAACAGCGACACCAATCAAACTTTGAAGCGGACTAATCAATGATTGGTCGGCTCCTTAGCTGCAGACCACTTAATTAACCACATATATTCTGGTCACGTTTCTCACAGGAAGATGGTGGGTTTTCTAGCTACTTGCTGCTGATTGTTGTTAACAATGTTGGGGGATTTTTTTGTTCACTCAGAGGTATGTTTAGTTTGATTTACATTACAAAAGCTTGTATTTCAACGGATATATAATCGAATGATGTTTATGTGCATCTAAATCGTTTAAGGAAGTAGAGAACGGTTGAAATTCATCAGTCACTCACTGTAGCCTACTTGCATAATCCGTGCAGAACATTATAATGCTGGATATATAGCAAGGCCTTTTACAACGTGTTTTTTTATTATTCTGAAGTACATTAAAAAGTGTTATATGCTAGTTTAGATTTAAGTGGCAAGTCCAAAAACATAAACTTTTTTTTTTTAAATTCTATTCTGTGTACCAATCATACGCTATAACAATTATTTGTAACATTATTTTGACCTCCGAGGAAGGGGGTCCTCAAAAAATTGGATGAGAAAATAATCCATATTACAAAAATAAAACAATGCGAATATTACCAAATGTGACATTCAATATTGTATTAACACTCGTTCACTGTCCAACAGTGACACCAGCAGGAAAAGTTACAGCGGGAGTGAGTTTTATTAGCCTGGGTTTCCCCATGCTGCCTTGCACGCAGCACGATTTTATTCACGCCGCTAGGCAGCCTGGATTCCATGGACCAGATTTTCGCCTCAGCGAGGGGACCAATCACAGAACGGGGAGGGAGCAGCAAGACGATGACGACGTCAATACGACACACCGAAGCAGTTTGTTTATATCTATGGATCCAACATGGCATCAGACGCGAAGTTACCTTTCGATGCAGCCTTAGATAGTGTTCTAATTAGTTTAGAACGCAAGTTTATTTCGTCGAATTTCTGTCGCTCTACATACGTCATCTGGTATAATTGAAACGATTGGCTATGAGCTACGTACAGGCGCATTTGACAGACATTTGTAGCGCCCAATAAACGGGACTGGGCATTCGTAAACCACGCCTCAAATACGAGAAAATGAACATGTGGTTCCCAGACCATGTCTCAATGAGAAAGAGGTCTGACGTTAGCCAGGCTAGAGTTTTATACTTGGTTTTAATAAATACAACATCAACATACAAAATAGAATTGTATTTGGTTTCGCTATTGTTAATGTACTCTTTTTGTAAAGAAAACAATGCGCCGGCGCGATCACCTCGCTTTTTTACTAGAAAAACTCTAGACTACGTGATACAATTTTCAACAGTCTTGTGAACAAATAGTCAGTATGGGTTTTATGGCCTTATTTCAGTGACTAAAATATTTAGTTTTTTCACAAACCACGCATAAACGTAATTTTCTCAAAACTACAAACTTTTACATACATGCTGCTCACATATTATAGTAGCAGAGTTTGTGCTGAATACAGTGTAATCAGACTTTAGCCATGCAAATGTTACAAGTAACAGAAATAAGCACAAATGTCAGATTATGTCAGAACACCTCCAGGGCCCAGAAAACACCTCACACACCCCAGAGGGTTAAGGAAGCTTTGGAAGATATTTAGAAGAATGTCAGTAACCAGACAGTTTCTGGTCCCATTGACTTCCATAGATACTATAGAAACTGTCTGGTTACTGACATTCTTCTAAATATCTTCCTTTCTGTTCAGCAGAAGAAAGAAATTCATACAGGTTTGAAACAACATGAGGGTGAGTATATGATGACAGAATTTTCATTTTAAAGTGGAGTATCCCTTTAATGACCTATACATTTTGATTTAAATATACATAACAGATAAATAACAGAACACACACTCCCCACTATGAGGGGATGTAGCTCAGTGGTAGAGTGCATGCTTTGCATGCATGAGGTCCTGGGTTCAATCCCCAGCATCTCTGAGCATTGTTGGACTTTTAAGTCAAAGACATATATCAAATATACATTGTGCATAAAGAAAATAATATTTAAACAAGAGAAAAACATTTTAAGTTAAATTAGGGGACGTAGCTCAGTGGTTGAGTGCATGCTTTGCCTGTATGAGGTCCTGGGTTCAATACCCAGCAATGTTAATAAAAAATAAAAAATAAATTTAAACAAGAGACAAACCCAATCAATGTGGAACTTTACATTATTTTCTTTGCTTGTTTCTTAAACCTCGGAACCGCATATGTATGCATTCCAGTGTTGACCTTTATCACCTATACAATTTGATTTAAAGGAACAGGTAGGTAAATAACCGAACACACTTACTTATTTGACCGAAATTCCAGAGTCATACAAGCTGACTATCTAGATAGCGCAGTTATGGTTGTCAATGAATGGGACGCTACATTTTATTCAAAATTAAATATTTTCAATACATTTTGGCTTTAGTACGATTTCTCCAAGAAATAGGCAAGAATAGGTGTCCTAAATGATTTCTATTCTTTCGGACAACAATGAACTTTCACAATGAGCTCGCCGTAATATGGAGCCCGGGAAGTCACCTGTGAAAGAAAAAAACAACATTCCGTGGCTAATGTTTTGCAATCCGTCCCCATAGTTTATATAAACCGTGCCCACGCTTTCGCAATCTGTACTAACGGGTTTGTAAAGTGTACTCATGGATTTGTGGTCCTTCCCCCAGACAGAACCGGCTGATTCAACCAGGCCACCTGTTTAGGTGCGGGATGCATTACATTGTGTTTAAACTTTATTTCCCTTTTGAAAGGGAACTCGCACTGTGTCGATGAAGCTTTGGGGAACGCTTCAGGAAGTGTGTACATCCGTGTCTGAGATATTTGATACTTGATTACACACAACTTGTGCGTTTATTGTTTGGGCTCAGAGCACGCACGATCAGTTCCTGAGGGTTCTGCTTGTGCCACTGTGAGTTTTTCCCTTAAGAAAACTCCACTCTCGTCTGCCTTCTTCTCGAGGGAAGAGGGACAGACAGACGGTTTGGGTCCCGCTCCAGAGTGGAGACTGGAATCGTGGGGTTTTTCAGAGCGTATTTTTTCAATTTGGAACCCTTCTGTAGGTCTGGCGTCAGGCATTTAGGCTATATTTAGAAGACACTTTTATCCAAAACAAATGTCAGTCATAATACAGGTTAAAGGGATAAGATTATCACAAATAAACACAAGATGTGCTTGACACACATCATTCATATTAAATCATCTATTCCAACATATGACGTGAGTTCACGAGAGCGCCACGACGCATGCGCGAGAACTGAGAAGATGATGCAGATGGGTCTCGATGTAGTGTTTAAAATGGTTCTAAAGTGTGCATTTCCTGGATGTCCGAATCGTGAGAAACCAATGAGAAAACGTAAAAGTGCCTTACCAATGCCGCAAAATGAATGGCTTACCTTTCACACTTTCCCATCAAATGATCATGACGAGGAGGAGGGCAATAACATCTTCTCAGTTCTCGCACATGTGAACTCACGTAAGAGGCCCACACAGAAGAAAATTAATAGCTGAATAAAGTCGTTATTTTTGTTAGTTTTTTTGTGCACAAAAAGTATTCTCGTCGCTCGATAAACTCAAGGTTGAGCCTCTGTAGTCACTTGGACTATTTTAACGATGTTTTTGCTATCTTTTCTGGGCTGGCAGAATGAAATTACATAGAAGCCTATATGGAGGAGTGAGACAGCTCTCAGATTTCATCAAAAATATCTTAATTTGTGTTCCGAAGATGAACGAAAGTCTTACGAGGTTGGAACAACATGAGAGTGAGTGATTACTGACAGAATTACAAATTTTGGGTGAACTAACCCTTTAAAGGTATACCTTAGCAGGCATATCTTGACCTTTTTAACTCCCAGTTACAACAAGCTCAATCATTATCTGATCATCATGTACCGGATGATTCACTTATTCACCGATAGCCTCTGACACATTCTGTACAGCACAGGACGTCTTACATAAAAAGGTGTTTTTATATGATGCTGCATCAGTGTTCTGTTTAGAATAAACACAATGTTATCACTGTTGATGTTCTCAGCTCAGGAATGTGAACAGTGACAGAGATAGTGAAGGGCTCTGTCTCTGTAAGCAGTCTGGCTTCACATCATCAGAAGTGTCAAGGCAAGGCAAGTTTATTTATATAGCACATTTCATACACAATGGCAATTCAAAGTGCTTTACATAGAAGAAATTAAAATAATAAAAAGAAATAAGAATAATTAAAACAGTTTAGAAAAATAAAATAAAATACAGTACAGTACAAACAGTCGGACGAACAGCGGCACAGTGCTCATTCAGTAAATGCTCAGCTAAACAGATGTGTTTTGAGTCTGGATTTGAATGTGACTACTGTAGGAGCACATCTGATCTCTTCTGGAAGCTGGTTCCAGCATAATAGCTAAAAGCGGACTCGCCATGCTTAGAGTGAACCCTTGGTATTTCTAGCTGATATGATCCTAATGATCTGAGTGATCTGTTGGGTTTATATTCAGTGAGCATATCTGCAATATATTGAGGTCCTAGGCCATTGAATGATTTATATACAACTGATAATACTTTAAAATCAATCCTAAATGTAACTGGGAGCCAGTGTAAAGACCTGGGCCCGGTTTTTCAAAAGTAATCCACTAGGATTTTGGATAACGGATTGGATCAAATCTTGAAAATGGGTTTTTCAAAAGAAAAAACGGATTACATAATCGGATTAGATCACGTAATCCAATCTTGGTTTTGATCCGGATCAAACCTTTAGTTTGGGTTTTTCAGAACTTTTTTTGTAGGATTTGGATCACTTTGATCCAAAAAATCTGGATTAAACTGATCCCATCAGAAGGGTGGATTCAGCGTGGATTTCATGCCCAAAATGTAATGGAAACTTAAAAAATGTATCAAAAAATACTATATTTGGATCATGCAGTATCTTACAAGATATCCTATTTATTCATAAGGTTTTAATTTTATTTGTTCATCCGTCAGGCTACAGTGATTAGGTATAGGCTTTAACGTATTCAGCCTTTCAGTATAGGCCTACAGCAAAGTAGAAAGAGTTTGGCCTCATAAAATAATCCCCCAAACAGCTGTCAAAATTGACCAAAAACAATCAATTTTATTCTGTCACTAATAGATATATATATTCATCACAATCGAAAATATTTTTGTTTTTAGAATATTTATTAGTGATGCATGCAATGATTACAGAATAACCAAAAAAATGCAAAGAATGGCAATCACTGATTTTTGAAATCCAAAACAAATCCAAATCAGAAATAGTGTCTAACTATTGCGTCCCTTGTTGCACGTCCTGTTTGCAAGCTGGTCTCTCCACATCAGATGAGGAAGTCTGAAATTATTGTGTATAGTATTTGACATTAAGTCTTTTTTTTTAATTCAATACATCTATATTTTAAACTTGTTATAAATATCCTCAATGTACAGTGTTTGTGTTGTAGGTCTCAGATGAGCGGACTGCTGGAAGAGGATGGGGTGGGGTTTTTCTTGTTTTTAGTTTTTTTTTTAAAATGTGTGTGTTTTCATTTCAAATAAAAATAAACTTATATTGAACACACACTGGCTATTCTACTTGTTGCTCTTTACATATCTATAGTTCTACATTGTGATTTCCTATCCTGTTTGAGCACTGGTTATCCAGATTTGGTGATCCTGAAAAGTTCCTATCCGGATCAGATTGATCCAATCTGAAGTTGCTTTGAAAAACTGGCTCAAAAGTAAGCTGGATTACGTGATCACGGATCGCAAAAAAAAGGATTACTAAATCCGGATCAATTTTATCTGGATTAAACCTTTTGAAAAACCGGGCCCTGAGGACTGGTGTGATTTGTTCATATTTTCTGGTTCTGCTCAGAATCCTGACAGCAGCGTTCTGTATGATCTGCAACTGTCTTATGGTCTTTTTGGGAAGGCCAGTGAGGAGTCCATTACAGTAATCCACCCTGCTGGTGATGAAAGCATGAACAAGTTTCTCTAAGTCTTGTCTGGAAACAAAGCATCTTATTCTTGCAATATTTTTCAGATGAGTATGCTGATTTAGTTATTGCTTTGACATGACTACTGAAACTAAGGTCTGACTCTAGTGTCACACCAAGATTCCTGACTTGATTTTTAGTTGTTTGACTAAAAATGACTTCAGTTTTGTCTTTGTTTAACTGAAGAAAGTTTTGACACATCCAACTGTTGACTTCGTCAATGCATCGGCACAGGGAGTCAATGGGGCTGTAATCGTTAGGCGATAGGGCTAAGTAGAGCTGTGTGTCGTCTGCATAGCTGTGGTAAGCAATTTGGTTCTTTCTCATTATTTGGCTCATTGGGAGCATATATAGGTTGAACAGGAGTGGCGCAAGAATTGAGCCTTGAGGGACTCCGCATGTCATGGATGTCCACTCAGACTTATGGTCTCCTATACTCACATAATAACCTCTCCCATCTAAGTATGACCTGAACCATTTTAGGACTATCCCAGAAAGCCCCACCCAGTTTTCCAGCCTGTCAAGAAGTATGTTATGATCGACAGTGTCAAATGCAGCACTGAGGTCGAGTAGTACCAGCACTGATAATTTGCCTGAATCAGTATTTAAGCGAATGTCGTTTATTATCTTTATGAGCGCTGTTTCTGTGCTGTGGTGCGGTCGGAAACCAGATTGAAAGGATCCATTCGAGCTTAAGAATTTGTTCAGCTGATTGAAGACAACTTTTTCAATGATCTTGCCTATGAATGGAAGATTTGAGATCGGTCTATAGTTGCTTAATATGGTCTTATCCAGATTGCTCTTTTTCAGGAGGGGCTTGACAACTGCAGTTTTCAGGGAATTTGGAAAAGTGAGGCATTTACCACTTCTAGAAGATCTGCTTCTAAACTGTTTAACACACTTTTGAAGAAAGATGTGGGAAGTGTGTCAATGTTTTAAGTTGATGTTTTAAGGTGCTGTACGGTTTCTTCCAAAATTTTGCCATCAATTTCTTTGAAATCAGACATAGTAGCTACTTTCTCAGGTGGTCTGATCTGTCTGACCCCAGTGCAACTCAAGGATGTGCTGATCTCCTTTCTGATATTATTGATTTTCTCAGAGAAGAAAGAAGCAAACTCACTGCACTTGCTGTCTGAGAGCAATTCACTGGGAATCTGGCTTGGGGGGTTTGTCAGTCTCTCTACAGTAGCGAAAAGAGTGCGTGTGTTGTTTAAATTGCTATTTATAATATTTGAGAAGAAAGTCTGTCTAGCTTTGCCTAGTTCCATATTGAAAGCATGGATGCTGTCTTTGTAGATGTTATAATGGACTACAAGTTTTGTCTTCCGTCACATGCGCTCTGCTCTTCTGCATTGTCTTTTCATATTTTGCACTGCTGTTGAGTTTCTCCAAGGTGCTTTTAGTCTGCCACTCTTCTTCCTGACTTTCAGGAGCAACTGTTATTGAAGGCCTTAGACTTTCTATCTTGTAATAGAACAGCAATAGAGAAAGATACAGGCACACTGGGTTCCCGCTTGTTCTGTAAACATTTGAGAAAGTTACTGTTATCATAGCAGGGACCCAAAACATATCACTGAGAGCTGGTATCAGTTGTTTTTGGTGTCAACAGAAGGAAGTTTGGCGTTCTGGTCGATCAAAGACTCTTGGATTCAATCATCCAAGCATTAAATCTGCTTGTTACTTAAACTATGTTTTATTTTAACTGCTCTGTAACTGCACCAGTAGATCAGTTTTATTCACATTACAAAATGTAAATAATACAATATCCAACAAAGCATGGTTTATCATACACTACAGTAAGTTGTTGGAGTAAATGAAACAAAGATTATTGGAGTATGTTTTACAAAAAAACGCACTGTAAAAAATTATATGATTAATAAGTTATGACAACATTATGTTTTGCATGCTTTAACTTTTTAAAAATAAATTATACAAGATTCAACTCATTTTTAAAGTCAGTTTAATGTCATTTAAGTTGAAATGACTTGATTTTTTAGGCTAGGTGTCCTTAACTATGTACTTCAAAATGAATTGTTTGGTACATTGTACTAATTGTGTTGATGTTGTATTGCAAAACACTTGTGCTGCTATTGAGCAGGATATGAGTAAGGTTAGGAGTTAGGACAGGTTTGGTGGTAGGGGTACAGTTAAGAGTAGGTTAAGGATTAAGGGAAGGTCAACAGTGTAATTATAATGTAATTACAGAAATGAATGCAGCTGCATTTACAGTAAGGTACTTTAAAATACAAGTAGGCTACAATATAAAAACATGTATGTACACAATCAGTGCATTGTATTGCAAAATTATTCATTTAAATATTAGTTACACTTTATTTTACAGTACATGTACTTACAGTGTACTTGCCTAAGAAAGTATTGGTTAATATAAATAAATACATGGATTAAGGTTAGGTTCAAGGTTAGTATTACCCAGTTATTTTAATTGCTATAATACGTAAATGTATGTGGAACAGAACTGTAAAATAAAGTGCTACCTAAATATTGGTATATAGAAGTTAAAGACATTCAATATACTTGCTGTTTCCTAATTGTGAAATCGTGAGATGAAGAAAAAATCAGTATATATTTCTGACCACATCCCTTGAAAACACACATATTTCATCAGTATTTGTTTCTAGAAGTAGCTTATCCCTGCAGTTTACACAGTATCCCCTGTTTACACTTTGCACACTGTGTGTATGGGTGTGTTTGAAACGCGTCACGCTTGCATATCCACAACAACGCTATAAAAGTGCAAAAGCTCAGATTCCAACAGACAGTTTGACAAAAGTGACACTGCATCGCCAAAACACAGATCCACAATGAAGGCCTGGTTCGTCCTGTTGCTGTTGCTGCCTCTCTGCATGGGTGAGTCAGGAACCGCTTGCATTTCTTGTTTGACCAGATCACATCAGATCATTTACTTTCTGCTGAAGGTATTACTTTTTGTGGTCGAACTAGCTGAAAATGGATGAAATGACGTGGATTTCTACAGTATTAGCTGGTTTTTCTCTTGCACACTCACTTTATATTACTGTGTTAAGTTAAATATTTAGCAATTTACTACAATAGGTATTCCCACTCAATCCAAAGACGATCAGGTCTGATGAATTGAGAGAGAGAGAGAGAGAGAATTTATTATTAAGTATTTATTGTTTGTATTAATCATTAGTTTTTCTCAGTGTTTAAGTGTGCACAGCTAAATCAATGTAAAGTGTGACTATTAAGAGTTAAAATGTAACAGTTAAGGTGATAAGTGTATATATACAGTACCAGTCAAAAGTTTGGAAACATTACTATTTTTAATGTTTTTGAAAGAAGTCTCTTATGCTCATCAAGCCTGCAGTTAAAAACAAAAACAGTAATATTATGAAATATTATTACAATTTAAAATAATGGTTCTCTTTTTTAATATACTTTAAAATGTAATTTATTTTTGTGATGCAAAGCTGAATTTTCATCAGCAAGTACTCCAGTCTTTGGTGTCTTATGATCCTTCAGAAATCATTCTAATATGATGATTTATGATCAATGTTGGAAACAGTTGTGCTGCTTAATATTTTTTTTATAACCTGAGATACTTTTTTCAGGATTATTTGATGAATAAAAAGTTAAAAAGAACTGTATTTATTTAGAATAGAAATCTTTTGTAACAATATACACTACCGTTCAAAAGTTTGGGAACAATAACTATTTTTTTTTAAAGAAATTAGTACTTTAATTCAACAAGGATGTGTTAAATTGATAAAAGGTGATGGTAACGATTTATATTGTTAGAAATGTTTTTATTTTGAATAAATGCTGTTTTTATGAATAAATGCTGTTAACGTTTTACTCATCAATGAATCCTGAAAAAAGTATTCCAAAAAAATATATTAAACAGCACAACTGTTTCCATCATTGATAATAACTGAGTATCAAATCATCATATTAGAATGATTTCTGAAGGATCATAAGACACCAAAGACTGGAGTACTTGCTGATGAAAATTCAGCTTTGCATCACAAAAATAAATTACATTTTAAAATATATTAAAAAAGAGAACCATTATTTTAAATTGTAATAATATTTCATAATATTACTGTTTTTGTTTTTAACTGCAGGCTTGATGAGCATAAGAGACTTCTTTCAAAAACATTACAAATAGTAATGTTTCCAAACTTTTGACTGGTACTATATATATATATATATATATATATACTAGGGGTGTAACGATTCGTTTTAACAACGATTCGATTCGATTCGCGATTCATGGTTGTCGATACGATTCAAGGACGATATTGGTTCATTTAGAACGATCCGATCCGAAACGATTCAGTGACTTGAAATCGATTCAGTAACTTTTTAGCCAAAAATTCTTGTAAGGGAATCAGGTATCAATTAATTATAGATATAAACAAACAAGTAAACAACAATTAATGTAAAATGCATTCACATTTTATTTTAATAAGTAGGACTGAACGATTATGACAAAAATGATAGGCTAATTGTTGATTATTCCCTTGAAATTGTAATTGTGATTATTAATTACGATTATCACAACATAGAATGATGTTTTGAATAGTTTGGCCATGGGACCCACATTTCCTCATGGTCATCAAGCCGCGGCCCACCTTTTTAGGAATTATATAGTATAATACATTTGTTTACACAAAAATTGTTGACACACAAGTTATGTCCCCCTTTACTTAACAATTTTTTTTTAAGAATATGACAAATACTGATAGACAGTAGGCACTGCGAGGTTAAGCTATTAAATAGCAGTCCCAAACTAGTTTTTGTTAATACAATCTTGGTATGAGCCACCACAGTCATATAAAAATATACAAAACCAGTAAGTGGCATTTTGTTATGGAAACAAACAACAATTAGGCTACCATGGTGATACACAATACTTAGAAGAACTGGTAAAGAAACATGGAAACTGCTCCTGATAAATAGCAACACACATGACGTACCAATAACGAAATTTATTGGTATTTTACTTTTATTTCTTAACTTACTAATTTACGACGTTGCATGCTCGTATTTCTTTTGCGCTTTAGTGAAGTGATACAGCGAGCTCCGGCGCATTTGCGCGTGCAATTGAAGAGTGCGCGCTACTGCAGTATAGCGGCTGAGAGACAGGAAAGTCCGTTTTTCTGAGGTGAGAGACTTTGCGTTGCTTTGCTTGTTGTCTTTGCGCTGCTGCTGGCGCGTCACGCATGGCGACGACGACACAGATAGGCAGACTGAATCGAGTAACATTTAACGCCTTTATCATTAAAAGTGCAAAGAAAAAACATCCATATAAAGTCTAACGTGCTTAAATCCAATGCGCTATTTCCTAGTATCGATACAATCGATTCATTACCTTTTAAAACGATATTAGATCGATATATGTCGTCCGGAAGGCCAACTTGCCGAGCACAGATCGATCCAGTTGGATCGTAGGAATATAAATCGATACATCGATGTAGTTGATGAATCGTTACACCCCTAATATATACATATATATATAATATATATATATATATATAGTGTTAATGCCATCATTTAAAATAAATAATACTATATTCAACAGTTTAGGGTGCGTAAATTTTTTTTAATGCTTTTCAGGAAACTTGGCCTAGAAACTTAGAAATCAACATAAATTATCATTTGAAAGTTTAAACGCTCAAAATACAATCCTGTACAAACTGTTTTGAAATTGGACTTTGTGTCACCATGGAGACAGTACTTTAAACCCTCTTAGCTGCTCTGGTGTCATGTTTCGTATTTCAAGGAATTCAAAATGTATTCATTTTCAAGGAATTCAAGTATTACAAAATGTACTGCATTATTTTAGAATCAAAACTTTTTCTTATTTTGACAAAACATATCGTTGGAAAGGTATGAGACTCGAGGTTCCATATTTGGTGACTGTTTTGTGATAGAAGTGATAAATGTATTGCAGTTTTTCTCAATTGCTAAAACACTAAAACCCATTGGCTGAACAAAGTTCTCAGTTGCCTGAGCTCATTTAGCTAATTGTGCAGTCTGCTGTCAATACCTTAAACCATTTCACATGGTAAAACACAATTTGCAGATCTCACTTAGACTTTTCAGCTAAACGCATTCTCATTCTCAAAACACATTCTGCACTCTAATGCACACGTCATCCATACTGGCAAACACAAGAGGCAACTATCAAATACAAATAGAGAACACGCGTCATTGATTGAACACAACCGCTGAATACAGGAATAGGGGGAGGAGGGACAATATTGCTTGTGATGTCGACAAAGTGCTCTGGCCTGGCCTGACCCAGCCCAAAGACAAGAAGAAGCACATTGATCACATGTTTACGCCTTTGAGTTTTGTCCCTTTTAGTATTGTATACTGTAGTACAGTGCATAATAGGCTGTATACTGTACAATGAACAAATTGTATGGCCCTGAACATTGTGCTTTCCATTTGTTAACAGGACTGACTGCTCAATAGATTTTAACTGGTTGCAGGTTCATATCAACAAAGAACAATAATTACAGTATCACAGAGACAAAGGGCAAGTTTGTGAGATGCAGGGTACAGTACTGTAAAAATAGGGGTACTAGGAGGAGGAAGAACAAAAAAAAATTTGCAAAGAGCAAAGCAGAGTAGTAATTTCTGATCAATTTGGAGCTACTATGATAGAACACGTTTTCGTTCATCAAAAGACAATGACGGAAAAATATGAAATTTGTTTTGAGATTAAAAATGTACTTCTCCCTGAGAACTATATGTTTCGAACAATGTGTTTTCTATTTTTTGGTGTATTGTTTACTGACTGCTTGATAGTGTATATCATTTTGATCACTTTGTTTATGATTTGAGAGCAGTGTTTGATTTTGAACACAGGTAAAACTGTTTTGAGGCGAAAGTTTCATTTTGCGAGAGGATTCAGAGGTTTTGTGAATAGTGCTTGAAGATGAGGTTTTGTGTTTAATGTTTTCAGAAAAAGGAGAAAGGTTTCAGAATTTGTGTTTTAGCGATTGAGAAAAACTGTAATTTGTGGCAAGAGATAAATTCAATGGAATGTCACCTGGTGGCTATTTTTGGTACAACGCCAAAACAAATGATCATAGGAACCTCCATTTTTGTGATATCAACTTCAAATTTGGAACTCAACTTAGTTAGACATAGCTTTGATTAAAAAAAAATAAAAAAAGTATGATGATGATTAGTTCATAGTAGTAATGATTAGTACATTAGCCTTAAAGTAAACTTAAACTTCTATAACTTTTTTTACACTTTCATTTTTCCCCCAAACGTTTAGATTTTAGCAATAAGCTGCTGAGTGCTTCTTTAAATTGAGACAAACCTTAGGTTTGTATTCCAAAGCATTCATAAATTACAACCATTTAAGGTCAGCTAGTACATTTTCACATCTATGTTCAAAAAGCAGGATGACGGATAACAGGTAGTGTTTCTTAGGTATTTTAATGCAGTAACATTGTAAATGTCTGAAACCTTCCTGACAACAAACTAAAGGTCCGTGTGTTTGTTTGTGGTGCAGCGGATTATTCCATCGAGTGCTATGGGGAGGATTTCCTGATGGTGAGGAACATGGTCCTGTACTGCAAAAGTAAAGTTCCTCAGGCCTGCTACACCAGAGGTAAATGAGTGCGCAAACTGCACGATTCCACATTATTACACAATCAGTGCAATCAGATCAAATCCAGATTTCAAAAGTCAGTGGAACGATTTCATCACAATGTGACTTCTGTTGGAAACATCAAAGTTGTAAGAAGGGCACAGCTAACAACCGGGTGTGAATTCCATTTTAAAGTCATCTAAAACAAATCAAAATGCATCAGATTTTTTGTTGATTTTAGGACATTTAGCGCATCACAATTGCCCTTGGTCTCATACTGTAGATGTTTCAAACCCATCATCTAGGAAAAGGAAGATAATACTATGATAAACATTTGATATGTGTCAAATCTTCTCTTTCACAGTGACTGGAGAGAAGGGCTGCGTCAGCATGGACTTCTGTCAAAGGAAAGGCTGGAAATGCTGTTATGAAAGCCGGTGCAATGCTGCTTGATCCTCACACTATTTTCTAACACCAATGCAACAACGTGGCTTTTTTTTGTGTGACAATCACACTGTGATTTCGTGTTCTTTAATGTAGACAGAAATCGTCTTGTTAACATGCATGCTTATAAGACATAAGAAGTGTGTAGAAATGATATTAGTCATCCTGAAATCAACAAATAAATCAAGGTGTATTAGTACAGCAGAGAACAGGCAGTTTTTCTGAGTCGGGAAGAAACGCACACAACATAACCTCTCTCTCTAACAGACTGAAGCAATCACTAAAGAACATAAACATCATTCAAGGTCTGCAATGTTGCTTGTTTACTGGTCCAAACTTCAAAGTTTACAGGGTCAAGCTGTTTTTTTTGTGTGTGTGTTTTATTCATTTTTTTGCTGGCTCACACAACTGAGGGGTCAAGGTTTTGCTGGAATGACTCGGACTCTGTTCGCAACTGTTGGTAGATGTTACTACACCATCTAGCAGCAAATAGCATCTTTTTCCATTGACAGCCATTCAAAATTAGCTGTGTATTCTAACAAAATGTAGCATGCATTTTAGTAAGAGCTACTCAACTGAAAATCTCAAAGGGCACAAAGTACAATCCCATTAGCCTCAAGGGCATTTTTTATATTCTTGTTATGAACATTTTAATTAATAATCACAGTGTGTGATTATAATGTGACATAATTATTGCATACATAATATTTTTTCTAGCAATGTAACCAAAATGTTTTTATATTACACAACCAAACAGTAATGCCTATTTTTGATTAAACCAATGGTTCGTGGGGTTTGATCTTAACATGGTTGTGTCCCGAATCGCAGTCATGTCACCTTTATTCATATAGCTCTTTTACAATACGTATTGTTTGAAATCAGCTTTACAGCGATGACAGGAAAAATGACGCCTTTCGGCTGTTGTTCAGCTGACGTTAGTGTTGATTCAGTTCCGTTGTAAAGATCATCAATTATTAAATTAGTTCATTTCATCTATAAAGCAGTTTTGCAAAAAATGATGTCATTGTCCAGCTCAGATCGGTTCTCATACAACAGCGTCAGTATAGTCAGATCAATAATCCTGTTAAATATTAAGTGTCCCCACTAAGCAAGCCAGAGGCGACAGTGGTAGGAACCCAAACTCCATCAGGTGACAGAATGGAGAAAAAAAACCTTGGGAGAACCCAGGCTCAGTCGCTCAGTTCTCCTCTGGCCAACGAACGGACAGTGCATGATTATGATTCAGACAGCGTTACAGGTCAGAAGTCAGACTGGAATCGGTAGCATTTAAAAGTTCCTTTTGCTTGAAGAGTGATTCATCACGCCGGTCTTGAAGAGGTATGGAGCCGGAGCTGGCCAAAGGGTCTGTGCGGAGAACCTGTTCGGTTCTTGTGGTCTTAGTGAGGTTAGTGAGGATCTGTGCCGATGACTGTCGTGTCGACGAAGCCTTCACAAGGGGATTGTGTAGTAGACACGGTCTCTACTGACATTCAGGGCTGCGTTTTGGTCGTGTCCAGGTGCAGGTCCACCATCTGATCTGGATACAGACCAGATCCAGCTGACTGCGGTAACCTGAAGCTCCCCTATAAAGGGCCTAGTGACTGATGAGTGTGTCTGCTTCTCAAACAATGATAGGAAGACTGTTCCAGAGTTTAGGTGCTAAATAGGAAAAGGATCTGTGCACCAGCAGTCGATTTTGATATTCTAGTATTAACTGGCCAGAGTTTTGAGATCGCAATAGACGTGAAGGACTAGAATGCGTTAAGAGCTCGCTCAAGTACAGATGAGCTAAAATGTGTATAATGTTTAATAGGGAGACAATGCAGTGTTGACAGAACAGGGCAAATATGGTCATATGATATGGCCGCGGCCGGTGTTGGAAAACGAATGCCATGCTTCCTAATGATATCTCCCAAGGGTAGCATGTACAGAGTGAACAGCAACGGTCCTAGTACTGAGCCTTGTGGTACACCATACTGAACTTGTGATCAATATGACATCTCTTCATTTACTGCTACAAATTGGTAACAGTCAGATAAGTATGATTTGAACCATGCAAATGCAATTCCACTAATGCCAATGACATTTTCGAGTCTATTAAAAAGAACGTTGTGGTCTATAGTATCAAATGCAATGTAATGCATACTTCCCTACTATATAGTAGCTGAAAAACAGTATGTGACAAAAGAAACGGTATATAAAGCAAGTAACAGCAAGTACCTGATGACCTCCTATTTCTGGTGAGATTCTGAAGTGTGTATACGATGGATGATGAGGCAATGATTGTGAATGGCAGTGAAGCAACGCATCTGATGCTAGTAGGTTGCATGATAATGACAAGATTGCGATATAGTACACCTGCATCCGAAACACATTCATACTTGTACACTTTTAAACACTTTATAGAGGTCGAGAAGCAATTACTTTTTCAAAATGAGTACCTACTCAAGAGAGTATGCAATTTCAGGCGCAGCGCAGGTTTGTGAGTAAAAGAAAACTTGTAGACTTCTGTGGAAACAACAGTGGTGTTGGACTTTATACTGACACCTACTGGTGTGGATGTAGAAGCTCGCAAAAGCGTTTCAGGGTTTCGGTTACAGATCATGTCGCCCATGACTAATTTATTACATAACCAAAGTGTTGAATTATAGAGAAGGTTAAAGAGATAAAGTGAGTAATATTCAGCTGGTCATGACTCTACACTGTTTTAAACAGTTGTCAAAAGTATTTTTTTTTTTTTATTTAGGTGTAAAACATTAGTGAAAGATCTTTAAATGGATAAATGACTGAAGGCATCTCCAGAAGAAAAACACAACAACTGTTTTTAAAATGTTTCTTTATTTTCTAAATTCTTCAGTATTTTCTGCCCATTGGCAGGAATGCATAAGAGACAGATTGGCTCAAACTTTGTCACAAAAAAAAAAAAAAATTGCCTTTCCATATTTTGTTAACATCATTGAATCATTTGCATAATCAGGATCATCATTGTGGTTTTCATAACGGTCATTCTTTTCATCAAAAAAAGTTTCGCTTTTTCTCCGCACCATTATTCGATGAGTATATAATCAAACACCCTGCAAACAGTAAAGCATTTGGAAGTCCAGAGCTGTAGTCAAGCCCAACATTTCCTCCAAGTGTAAATACAATCACCAGCTGGGAATCTAGACCCGGACGTTTGCATTTCCTCTCTCTCCCCGTGCATGTTTTGGAAATTAGCTCTTGGATATTAGCAGATATAAAAACACACACACCATTCTCCTCAACCGTGAAGGCCAATACATTGATATCAATGGTTTCTGCGTCGCTTCCCTTGTGTTTTTGAATACTCTCTAAAAATACCCCAAACCTACACCATTACTACTTCCAACACACCATTCACTTTTCAACATCAAATAACAAGGCAGATCATCAGCAACATTCAAACAACATTTGTGAATGCAACCCTCCGTTCGGCTAACCGCTTTCAGATAAACGAGTATGTTCTTGGAAGTGACAGGTCTACAGAAAGGCCCTGGAGTCTCCAACGCATCTGAACTCATACCACAAGGCCAACAATCCCTCACTTTTCTTGTGGATGAAAACAAGCTCCTAAATCACTAAATGACATGAAGCATTGCCCTTGCACTTCAGAGCAACGTCCTCCCCACAAAATAGTTATATACATACAGGTACACCAATATATACACAATAAAGCCAGCCCTGAATGCAACAACAAAGATGACAACGAAGGTCTGTGAAAGAGCGACATAGAGCCTGCAACTTGTGTAACGATTCTGAGAGTTGCCCTTTTGATATCAATGCTGTGCTGAAGATTTAAGAGGCCAGACGTTCAGGCAAGTGGCCCCAAAAGTATTTTGATACTTAAGTCACACTAAAAGAGGTCTGAATGCCATTACATTAGATACAATAATATGAATGATAGTGATCGCTTTTCTGAGCCATTTGTCAGCTGGTGATTTTAGTGCATGTATCAAGTCGGCACTTTCATCTCAAGTTCACACTGGTGTCCTATCAGAGGAACCACAGAATCACATTAACTATCAAAACGATCCACTAACGTTTGACATCCACAATGTGTCACAGTACTTTTGTCTTCATTTTGAACTCATTCAAATGTTTTTTTTGCGAAATGTCTTGCTTGAAAAGTGTGCATGTACCATGTTTCTATAAAGTAAATGCCACTTGTATTTACTTGACACTTCCCTAACTAGGCCTAATGCTTTGAAATTCATACATTTTAAGTGTGGCTTAAGTGTCCCACTGTACAGGACAAGACAAAAAACTTTAAAAACAACATGGAAGTCCATGGAAAATCTAACTAAGGCAATCTCAGTGAAAACCTTCCCACTTGCTTAAAAAAACAGGAGTAGTCCATAAAGCGTACATAAAAAAGGTATAAAAAGTTAACTGCAGACCAGCTGAGGGGCATTCAACTAAACACCATCTACAGCGCAAAAGTTGCATAAACACACGAACACCACACTCCTCTACCCATCTAAAGCCACCTAATCGACTATTACATCCATTTCATGCACTTAAAAATCACCTGGATCAGACACATACTGTATGAATGTGAGGCAGTTGAGTCTTGACATCCCTCAATACTGAGTATCTGAATGCTGATGTGTATTATATTATACACATCACAGAAGATTGTCATTCTTTCACAATGAAAGGAAGGAAACCCAAATGACTGTAAAAGTGTATTTGTACCAGGTTTCTCAATCCCATTCGCCAATACAGCAACACATCCTGAAATCTGAGAGTGTAAACCATGCCTTTGTACACATACAACGCATTTCAAAACCCTGCAATGCTTCCCTCGTAAAACTGGTTTGAAAGCTGTTTTCATGTCGTAATATTGATGATTTAGGTTCTCGTTCATCAAGCAGCACCGGAGGAATCTTAGCAGCTGCGCTCGTGTTTCTCTGATTTGGATTATTTTTCTCTGAAATCAATCACTTCATCTCATGATACTGAAGCATGTCAAATTCATAGCTCGTTTATTGATTATTTAGTTGAGCTTCTTTTTCCATCCATTGTTGAGGGAAACACAAAAAGGCTTGGGAGCATCCTCTTATTAAAAAAAGTACTGTGGCAGTATCATGGAACAGTGTTGGTATCATATGGTAATACCATGGTATTTTTTGAGTAACCCCTAAAGGGACATTTTCTCTCGCAAAAGAATTGTTTACCCCAGATCATTTTTGTGTGCGCTCGCCAATACTTGAGTGAAATCATATGAGGTGGGAGGAACAACTATATTTTAGTGCTTTCGCGTCCGAACGCAAAGTTTCTCTGGTGAACGCAATACTTTTGCCATTGAATGCAAATGTTTTGCAAGAGAACTCAAGTTTCTTTTCTTTCTTTATATATATAAATATAAAGATACCAAACTCAAAAAATACCATGATATTCCGTCCTGTCGGTGTCAAAAAAATGGCCCAATTTACCTGAATTAGCCCTATGGTACAAATAATACCATAATAATACCAACAACAACAACAAAAACGGTATTATCAAGGTACTTTCTGGTGCTATTACAAAAAGGAGTGGAGGGAAACATTCGTTTTTCCTTTGACTTTCTCTTTTAGACTCTCTCCAAAAAGAGTGATCCTGAGAAAATGTGAGGGAGAGAGGGAATGAAATAAGCGGCGACTCGCGTGCACATACACACTCACGCACGCACATTTAAGACTCGTTTAATCTTTCGTTTCTCTCATACGATAAAAAACAAGAACATCTCAGTCCAATGAACAAAATGACAAGAAAAACAGTCCCAAAATGAAACCTAAAAACAATTGAGTCTCAGTGAGAAGAGAGTCATTTGGATGAAGGATTAAAACGGATGGTGTGAATCCACAGAGGAGATCTGAGGCAGATGTGAGGGTGGTACGGCATCTTTAGACTGAAACTGGGGGGGATTTATAAAACAGGCAGGTTTATCGCCATGCAGACCCCATCTTGAGGCAGGTCAGGCTTGTGTGTGAGATGTGTTAGCTTTGAATGAAGTGCGCTGCTGTTTATGGCTATTCTTCTGTAAAGAGGCGATGACAATCATGCCGAGTTGAAATTCAAGGTGTCCGTGGCGTGGACTATGGCCTGAATCGTTGAGGTCCTTGAGTCCGACCAATGAGCCAGGGCCCCTGCCTGGCGTCACCAGATATACATGTCCAGTAGTTTTTGGCTCAGGGAAAGATGCTATGCAAGCATGCAAATCAGCTTCACATGCAGTCCTCCACCAATGTTCACAGAGAGCGAGAGAATAAAAATGAGCATCATGTGACCTCATTAAAATGGTTAGGTCATTCACCCACCCCCATTTTGTTCCAAACCTGTATGACTTGCCTTCTGCAGAACGCAAAAGAAGAAGATATTTTGAAGAATGAAAGTCAAAGGGGTCCATTGTTGATTTGGACTCAACTGACTTTCACGGTATTTTCGAAAACATCTTCGAAACATCTTTAAAACACTTCAAAACAACATCTTTTGTGTTCCACAAAAGAAAGAAAGTCACACAGGTTTGGAACAATATGAGAATTATTATTTTTTTTTAGGGAACCATCCCTTTAAGTGAGGAGTATTGCTGTATATGCCAAATGCCAATAAACAAAGCATGTGTCCATTTGTGTGTTGTATTTGTGTGTTAGTCTGTGTATATGAACTCGCACTTTGTTTGGATCTAAAACTGGTAAATCCCCCATATATCACAGTTACTGATGTATGCATGTGTGTATTAGTGTTCGTGTGGTAGTGTGTGTGTCAGTGTAAACCTGTAGGTGCGCTAAATCTTTTCAAAGGTTTTTAACTACACATTCCTAATCCCTCACCATCCAAGTCGGACCGATGCCTCCACGACCACATCCACTGAACAAACCGTCAACGTAACAACAAACTAAGACACGAAATGAAAAGAAAATCTCGAAAGGATAAAAACTGAGAAGACTCTGCTTTTGTAATCCGACAGGAATTTGAGCAGGCGAGAGAAGGGGTCGGGCCGCTTTATAAGGGGGGGTTAAAGGGCATGCCCTCGTCACTGGGCGTGGCCGTATCGTCGCTAGGCTCGAGGCTGTCCTTAGGGCTCAGGGTGCTGTCAGAGAGGGGCGTGGCCTCATCTGAAGGGGGCGGGGTTTCAGCCGAGCCATCCTGCTGTCCATTAGGAGTGGCCGTGTGCAGGGGTTCGGGGGGCGTAGGAGGGGGAGTGTTGGTGTCAGGCTGGGTGCTGATGGGTAGCGAGGCTGGCACCGGCACGGGCTCAGTAGGAGTATGGGGGACGCTGGGTACCGACGCCACAGGGCGAGGGGTGGAGTTGTGCAGCAGGGAATCGCCCAGGCCCAAGCTGGAGTCGCTGTGCACCAGGGAAGAGGTCTTTTCCACCAGACGCCACTGCATGATGCTCGTGTCCTTGCCGCCCGTTGAAATCAGGTGATTGTCGTTGTGCATGAAGCTCACGTTTGTCACGTGACTGCTGTGGGCGCTGTACTTGTGGCTTGGGGCCTGCAATTAAATAACAAAACCAATCAAATTTCAGATAAATCAATGACATAATCGCCCTGGCCTTAGGAAATTCACCCAACTACGTTCAGACTGCAGGAAGAAGAAGATTCAAAGCCGATTTTTTTTCTCATATGTGAATCAGATGTTTTTTCCAAAACAGTGTAAACAGCACATGGAATCTGATCTTTTTTTATTCTGATTTATTCTCGCCACTTCCACGTGTGGTCCTAAATCAGATACAGGTATGATGTTTTGCAATGCGACTTCAGTCTGAACCGTCATATCGGAGTTCATTCATCACAGTTCTGTGCCATCTGTGCCACACAAGTCCTGAAAAGTGAAGCCAAAGCATCTCGATCGCCCCCAGGTGGCTGTATGCAGTATAGGTCATAAACCCCGCCCTCTCCATGTAACGTAATGTGACGTGAGACAAACGAAACAATCAAATTACACATCAAATCATTTTTTCCAAAGATGTTTTCTGTCATTTTCGCCAGTTTATCACACTGATGTCAGTTCAACTGTTCGTTCTTTAAATAAGTTATTTGATGCTATAAAAACGGGGTTGTGACGTCAAGATGTGATTGACAGCTTCTGTGAGTGAACAACTGACTTTTTTCTGGATCTTTGGGAGGAGGAGATTGGAGCTTTAACTTTAATTTGTACATTTCCATTACTGTTTATTTCACACCGACATATCAAAATATATGTAGGGTAAGTGCAAATGTGCGTATAAACTAAGCTAGCAGGCTAATCGCTTATCTGTATGCTATGCTAGTATATAAGCTAACTAATACAGACATAAATGGACATTATAACGTAGTTGAAACAGCATTTATCATAACATGATTTTGTAGGAATTGTAATCAGGCGCTAAAGAGAGTACCTATTAAAAGCAATCTGAACCAATGGGATCGCTTGGGGTCCTAAAGGAGACCCGATTTCAGGGGGGAAATTGGGCACATTAGTGGCCCAATTTGTCACTACACCGGCTTCACTTACTACAATGGAAGAGAGTGAAGGTGCCTCACCCATCTTTAATTACAGTCTATGTTCTGTGCTAACGGGAGTCACTCCAAAGATGTTACGAGGCTCTAGCTCTTTGGTCACTCAGTTAATATGGCAGACAGCTGTGTAGTTAGTCAGTGGAGGGACGGTGAGCTGTTATACTCATAAGTATTGCGGTGACCGCTCTATACAAGCAAAACAAGGGAAAACTATATGAGAAAAACCTTATCTTCATCCTCCTTATTGCCTGCGCATAAATTCACTGGCTTCCACGGCACATCACCTTATAAACGCATAAGACCTCCTGAGCAATAAATCGGAATTGAGCACTAAGACTTTTACAGCTCAAGTTCTGACAAAAACATTTAAACCGAGGTCGTGACTCTCTGTGGTCATTCAAAATCCCAGGATGTCCTTTGGAAAAAGAGTAGGGGTTTAACCCCGGCATCCTGGCCAAATTCACCACCTCCACAAATATTATTAAAGTCGCAATGAAACGGAAGTAGTAAAGCTACTTTCTTCTGAATTGTGATAATAGACTTGCTTCTATCCATCGGTTGTTGATTGGATGGATGCAGATCTGAATGTGAGCTTGCAGTCGGAGTTTAAGCGCACTAAATGATTGGATAAATCTGGCACACGTCACCAGAGAGAAGTCTGTCATTTCACTGGAAGATCCAGCTATGACATTTTGATTAAAAATAATAAGGTTAAAAAAAGGAATTGTTCACAATAATATCAATAACACACATTTAGAAAACAGAAAGAACTTATAATCGTATCAAAATAAAAGCTCCCTGGAGCTTTCATACGGACGTACATTTTGCAGTAATCATTCCTCACAGACAGTTTTATTAAGTTAGGAGTTATAAATGCTAATAAACTGTGAGATTATATCATGCCCTAGCGCATAGATCTGACAAACCATGTGTGTGCTTCTGTGATTATCTCTCCGCATGCCATAGGGATGAACTGATTTAAACTATGGTAGTGAAGATGGTGTGATGTGACAGACCTTTGGTCTTGAGCAGGGATACTGGAAAAGATGCACTTTACAGAAGTCATCAGCCAGAGCGATCACCTTCCTGTTGTGAGATCGCACCAGGGCATTGATATCTGTCCCGTCTGAGCCCTCCGGCCAAACACCTGCACACACACACACACACACACACACATCAGTGCACAACATCACAACACTGTGAGTCACAACACTACAAGAAAGATTCTATCAATTTAATAACTACATTCATCACCAGCCTGTCAGTATTAAAACAATGTAGCTTTTCAAACAAGTGATAATTACAAGAAACGTGGAGGAACAAAACATTACATCATGCTTATTATTGCCTCATTTGTTTTTCCACCAAGCGAGACGTAAACGGATTTATCAAGCACACTTTTCTAGAATGTTCTTCCTCATATTTAAGGAGTCATTTTAGTCATTCAAAGGTTATTTTTACACTATGAACATTTCAATCAATCATAGATCATACTGATGTGGATATGTTTGCACAAGCTCGGTGTCACCATCATGTCAACAGATCATTCAAATTACAATGTTATGATAGAGTACTTCACATGAAAATCAGTCTGAAGACTATGATAGACAACCAAGGAAGTCTCATTTTTTAAGTTTCATTACAAGCTGATCACACATTGCCATTAAAAAAAAGTGATTATTACATGAACATTCTTACATATAGCCCCTTTAAACAATTGCATTGATAAATATGGTTCATCATTGCTTTTAATTTAATACTATAAATTAAAAAAATGTTTATTAAAGTGTTTTATTGTTTGTTTTTACATTTTTATTTAATGTGCAAATTTGTAATTTAATCTTAAACCGATAGCAAGAAGTAATACAATTCAATTCCTTCTTAATTTTAACAAGGCAAGGTATTTTTGACCTTATCAATATAACATTCATAAGCACATAGACACCTCACCACAGTCAAAAACTACGATCATAAATGGATTAGGAGCCTTCAGCAAGATCACCAGCAGGAGGCAGAAGAACACCAGGTACAGGACAGACACACACGCACACACACACACACACACTTTCCTGTAGCATCATTCATCTACTGCTCTAATCTATTGGCTCAGTGCTGAGGAATTTGTACAGTTTTACCAAATATTTTTCCAGTCTAATAAAGTGCTAAAATATGTGGAGCTGTGGTGAAGACTGGGCTGTCTTTATTCAAAAGCACACCGTGTAAATGTGCAGCCGTCTCCAGCATCGCAGACAACACACTCTGCTGACAGATAAAGTTTTGTGGCCTGAACTACTTTTGGGTTTTGTAAATTACCCTGCTTAGACATGAAGTCACTCAGAACCTGAGCGAAATTACAATGACAGACTATAACTGCGTGAAAAAAAGACAAAAAGAAAGAGAGAAGAAAAGGGAGAACAGATGACTGACAAGCAGACTAATAAATAGATGATGAGCAAAATTTGTCACCAGAAAATGAGCTAAATATGACAAAACCTTCCTCTGGGGGAAATCTCCATTTACACAAATTATATATACTGCATATAATGTGAAACAAATATATTTAAATAGAAAACAATTATATTACACTGTAATAATATTTCACAATATTACTGCTTTTACTGTTTTTTTGAGGATGTCTTCTTTTACACACACACACACACACACACACACACACACACACACACACACACACACACACACACACACACACACACACACACACACACACACACACACACACACACACACACACACACACACACACACACACACACACACACACACACACACACACAATTGTTGTAAAAAAACAATAAAAAAAAAAGGTTTATAATTTACTTTATAGAAAAACAATAGAGGTCCGACATGTCATCATTTAGACTGCCAGTAACTGTGTGTTGGTGTGTGTGTGAGAGAGAATGACTAAGACCCCCTCAAGACTGAACCACTGACAGGAAATGAGTGTGAAATAAAGCATACAGTGCAAATACCAGACACACGTTTGGAAAAAACTGACGAGACATGCAAACGCAGAACACACACACACAATACTCATAATACATTATCAATGCAGGCGTCCTTCTAACCAATTTTCAGTCATAAGTCCCATAATGCATCACTCCACAGATACTGACCAAAGACGTGGAATCCGAGCACACAGGTATACGAGGCCCAGTCGATGTCCTTGCACTCAGAACGGTTACGAATCAGCTTACAACCGTTTGGAATGTCCCCTGTGGAAGAGGGAAGACGACAGAAAAACACAACATTTCAACAACTTTTGGTCCAAAGGCAAACACAAACCACAAGCTGAAACAGTCACGGTGAATTTTACCCCACCAAAGACACAAAAAATTTAATATGATCGGACATTAATGTTTTTAAGAGAAACTGAGCCAAAGAGAGCGTTTTTTGTTTTGCGGTCAGACACTTACAGTAAAGGATTTCATAATCTCCTGAGTTGGACATGATGAACTTGTTATCGGGGGACCAGTCAAGATGTGTTATGTAGCTGGAATGTCCCTGAGGAAACAGATTAAAAGATTTGACAATGAAAAAGGGGGAAGAAAACAGTTCTATCACAGCATTTGTTAAAAGCAGAACGAACTGTTCTGGATCACAGAGCTGCTCGAATTCTGTAGGAGGACAAAGACATTGACAGGAACTATTCCCCCCAAAATAAAAACTCAAAGTTTTATGTCATAAAAATGTCATCTCTGTATGTTTTGCAAGAAAAACTTAAAAAAATAAATCTTCCAGGGAACACAAAAGAAGATATTTTGTAGAATAGCTAAGCTCATCTTTTCACTGCAATGAAACGTAGTGTTTTTATACGGTTCAGTTCCAAAAAAGACACTATAAATGTACATTCATTCATCTACTGCATTTTAAACCTTCAATGGCCACACAATATCTTTGTGCAAGGAAAAGACCAAAAACAATGTCCCTGTCGGTCGGAAACCTTGCATCTCCATATTTTGTCATTTTTGCTATTATTTTAATTTTAGAAATCATCAAATTCATAAATCATTACAAATATTTAACCAATGAAAAGTAATAAAAAGAGCCCGTGACTAAACCTCGTATCTCCATTGGATCCTCAAACTGTCAGTCAAATCTCATAGCTCCGCCCACCTCTATCGTGAATGAAGTGCCACACACGTCAACGCAAGAGTAAATAATGAACTGGTTCTTTGAATAGGTACAGAGTTTTTAATACTCTTTAAAAACTTTATAAATTTATAATAAAAAACTATATATAAAGGCTAATGTTTTATGTATTTGAGGAGCGGAGAAGAGTGTCTTAATCTAGCTTTTGTCGTCGAGTCACATACAACACTGTCTTAAAGGGATAGTTCACTTTGAAATAAAATTTTGTTATGTTTTAGCTTACCTCAAGGGCATCCAAGATGTAGGTGTCTTTGTTTCCGCAGTAGTTTCAATTTTGATATTTTTAGGTCAAACCGTTCTTGTCTGTCAGTCAAATAATGCAGGTCGATGGTCACTGTCTCAAAACACAAGCACAGAGTCCAAATGAAACAATTCCCCATCGTAAGTACACATTGATGGCCTAAGACACGAAACGAGCGGTTTGTGTGAGAAAACGAACAGTATTTATATCGTTGTTATCTCTTGAAAACAGCACACGTCCAAATGATCTGACGGCGCGGGCGGGTATAGATATATAAATAGATGTCGCCTTGGCTACTGCAGTTCATTGGAACGAAACCGTAGCCAAGCGACATCTAGTGTATACATCTATACCCGCCCGCGGGCGGGTATAGATGTATACACTAGATGTCGCCTTCGCTACTGCAGTTCATTGGAACGAAACCGTAGCCAAGGCGACATCTATGTATATATCTATACCCGCCCGCGTCGTCTGATCATTTGGACGTGTGCTGTTTTCAAGAGATAACAACGATATAAATACTGTTCGTTTTCTCACACAAACCGCTCGTTTCGTGTCTTAGGCCATCAATGTGTACTTACGATGGGGAATTGTTTCATTTGGACGATGGGGAATTGTTTTAATTTGGACTCTGTGCTTGTGTTTTGAGACAGTGACCATCGACCTGCATTATATGACTGACAGACAAGAACGGTTTGACCTAAAAATATCAAAATTGAAACTACTGCGGAAACAAAGACACCTACATCTTGGATGCCCTTGAGGTAAGCTAAAACATACCAAAAATTAATTTCAAAGTGAACTATCCCTTTAAATAGCCTGTGTGAAGCACGTCGTCTTTAATAACATGAGATTTGGGCCAAGTGACAGAAAAAACTGAGCGCCCACATTGCTAAAATAAACTTAATAACCTGTAAGTTGATGAACATATAATGTGATGCACTTATTGCCTCAGATGCAGCCATTCAAAGCATGTATGTCCGAAATTGTTCAAAAGTATGCTAAAGTGTGCGTCTTTTTCACAAGGGAAATAACACACCCTGAAGACTTGGAATGTGGCGTACGAGTCACATGGACAACTTCCATGATTGTTTTATGGTCCTTTGTTGTCCTTTTTGGAACTTGACAGCAAATGAACATCCATTTTCAATGTATAGAAAAAAGCAGCTTGGACATTCTGAAAAATCTCTCATTTTATAAACATATCTCAATATTTCACAGAAGACAAAGTCATACAAGTTTAAAACAACATAGGGGCGAGTCAATGATGACTTTTTAGGCAATCCAGCTCAGGATGCATAAAATCAATTGAGTTCAAAAGTCTAAAATCACTCATCTCTCCAGCGAGACAGGAAACGTCTCACAGACACGGACAACTAATCAAGGGATTGGAAAAGGACACACAAAAAAAGGCTTTTCAAAGAGTGAACGCAGTGGAGTCGATAAATAATGCTGGAAGGGTTTCCACCCTGCTCAATCTCTGCTCATCTGATTTGGCACTGACTTATCCGAGTCAACAGGCTTCACTCCCACATGAGCACTGACGTCTTTATGTGTGTGAGTGTGTGAGTGTGTATTTTTGTGAAAGCCTGCTATCTGCACACCATCTAATTCCCACTAGAATACACTGTAAAGATCACCTATCGCTCCATTGCCAGCTTTTCATACACATACTGAGATGTGATTTATGTTTCCAGTGTCCTGTAGAAAGAGGTCAGAAGAAGTCAAGCATTCCCACACTGCACATGGTTTACAGCTCAGTGGTGCTTTGCTTGGAATTTTTGACCTCGACAGTATTTGGACACTTTTGCACACTTAATACACATTTAAAAATGTATGAATCTCACATGAATTGCGTAGATAAACTATTAAACCTGCATTCAAATCCTGGATTTAGTTTCAGAACAAACTTCTCTTTTTCTAAACCGTTTTCAAATACTTAATCATCTGTAGTTCTTTTGACAAATGTTTTCTAGAAAAAGTTTTTTTTGAGGTTTTTGTCTTGACAATAAATCACTCAGTTTGATATTCTGAAGTTTTGCTTGCGTGTCCAAATCTGTTTCGAGGCCACTGTGTGTGTTCATCTGCTCTAATCTGTGTGTGAGTAACATGCTTCAACTACGCAGACACACACCAGAGCGAGTCGTTCGCCAGCATCAATAAAACCACAGACCAGTGTTCCCACAACGTCTGAATTCCCATCGGAGCCTCAGACGAGTCAGGCAGTCGAGAGAGGCACGCTTTCATTGACACTTCAAAACCACCGTTTCTTTTATTCCGTCATTCTGTGAAAGGAGTGTAATTTGTCTCCATTCTTGATGAAGGACGCTAAATACAGAAATCTGCTTTAAGTGTTTTTCAAGCTAAAATATTGTATGTTAAAATGTGGTGATGGTGTATTTTTTTCAAACATATTTTAAAGAAGTATATTACTGTTCATAAATTTGTGGCCAGTGAGATTTAAAAAAAAAAAAAATTCTATTCAGCAAGGCTGCATTAAAGGAGCTGTATGAAAGAAATGTATTTCAATTAATCATAAAATGGCCCTGATATGACACTAGACATTAAGAAATCATGTTCAAATACTTATATCACTGACAACAGTAGTACGGCCAGGATATTGTCATTTAAAAAGTGAAGTTGCAGCCCTCAACTGATGTTGATGTTGTCATGTTGTGTTTTGGCCTGAAGCGCCACCCTCCACCTATCTACCAATCACGAAGTCAGTAGTGTTTCGGCATCCGGGTTGCCAGCTCAGCTCTAGTTACCACAGCTACAGCTACAAACGTTCCTGCTGGATCCTGCAGCCTATCTGGCAACCTCGAGTCAGGGGGGAGGGGGAGGGGATACACCGCTCTACAGTAATTTAAAAGTGAGTGCAGTACCAGTTTTGGCCACAATCTTACATACGGCTCCTTTAAATTGATCAAAAGTGACATTTCTAATATTATAAAAGATTTCTGTTTCAAATAAATGCTGTTCTTCTGAAATTTATATTCAAAGAATCCTAAAAAATATGCATCACAGTTGCCAAAAAAATAAAAAAAAATAATAATTTTGCAGCATAGGAAGGAGCATAAGAGACTCGTGTAATTCCATGTATATCACATAGAGCCAGACATATTTCTATTCAAAATTCAACATTTTGTCATGCAATGGTTTTCCCATTGACAATATATCAATCACATTTATTTGATATAAAAACATCTTTCTTTAAAACTGGATAATTCATTTGTGTCCATGAATTTGTTCACAATTGGATATTTTTGTCTGCCAGAACGTATAAATCTTCCTCTGTAAAGCACCGGTTTCACAGAATGACTCTATTATTACTGTGATCTCGCACAGATGTAAATGCCACGAAACTGCAGAAGAGCAGGAGAGGAATCAGAAGAACAGTGGTGTGTGATTGAGAATGTGTTGATGTGGTTCAGTCACGCACGGTAAAGTTTCATTCCCCGCTCTCGCAATAGTGGAAATACACAAGAACACAATGACATGAACCGTAAAATAAGTCACAATCTTTCATTGACGGATTGATGAAAGATATGTTTAAAATGCTTTATCTTTGTATTCTTATTTGTTTCATACATGTCTAAACCATTTTTAACTAAAAAATAAGATTTAAATACATTAACTATTATTTTCAAAAAAGTTTTCAAAACAAAATCTTGAATCCATGAAATTTGTGGCACCAGTAGCAATGTTTTTGGAGTTAAAGTGCCCATATTATGCTTTTTTGGATCTTGCTTTCATGTAGTCTGTAATATAGCTGTTTGTGAATGTAAACGGTCTGCAAAGTTTCAAAGGTCAAAGTGCAGATAAAAGAAAGAAGCGATTCTGAGCGGCCTGAAACCTACGCTAATATGCTAATGAGTGTTTCGGACACGCGATGTAAGCGGTCGACCATCTGACCAATCAGAGCGGATCAGACCTTCGGAAAGGGAGGGTTTTAGAGAAACTGAATCCTTAATCGAACCGTTTCAGACACTGTGAGAAAAGAACTGATGCTGGAACGTAAATTATGCAAAACATTTGTTTTTTGACCTTGGATGCATGTAAACCTATTGTAGGAGACCTTAAAAATGAAATTAGCTGCCTTCTGTTCAAAGTCTGTGCAAACAACCATGTAAACGTCAGATACTCACAGTGCATTTCCCATATCTGCTGTATTTGCGTCCCTTATCCGACACTGTGTAGAGGTAAATGAAGTTATCATGTGATCCCACTGCCAGCAGCGTGCCATCTGGGAAGAGGCAGAGAAACGGTGAGCAAGAGGGGCACTTGGCTGTCGGCTCAAAACAGGAATGCTAGAAACACACACACACACACTCACCGACAGAGAAGCGCATCACTGACAGCTGCTCATTGCCGTCTGTGTGAATGGCCACCAGGTCTCGAGTCTCTGCGTCCAGGGCATACCACCTGAGACACACACAAAACACTGTCTGAACTGCAGCCGCTAAACCATTTTAGTGTTAAATGGATGTACGTTTATGTCAAATTTCCCAGAAGAGATGACGGGTCACTTACTTCCCTGAGTGAGTACCGATGGCAACAACCGAACCGCTAGGATGGAAGTCAGCGCAGTGCCCGTGCTCCTACACACACATCAGTGAGCACACACACATTTTTTTTTTTATTAACAGAAATTAGGAGAGGCAATATATTCAAATAATAATATTAATAAAGAATAAATATAAATAATTAAAATAATTAAATCAAATAATTCCAGATGTTTTAGAACTGACTGTATCACATTTTCTATGACCAATTAATTTACATGACGTCTTTCATGTTTACGGGATTTTAGAAATTTCTACCTAAAGAAACATTTAAGAGTTTAACATAACCACAAAAAAAATCATAATTTAATTTCCATGACTTTTCCAGGTCTGGATACCACACTTCCCTTCATATACAATAGGCTGTGGAAACCCTTGATCTGAAATTAAACCAAATTTGAGGAGGAAAAAATATGAAATATGTAAATATGTATTGATTTGAGCTGTTTGAACTTATTTTCAATTTAGTTTTGCCTTGTTTAAAATAATGTTAAGGCATTTCACAGCCCTCTTGGGAGTGTGCTGTCGCCCCCTAGTGGTCCAAAGGTTTGGATAACTTTAAAGCTATTGTAAAAAAACTGATATGCGCACATCAACTAAATTCTGTATAATTGCACCATTACAAATGTAAACTTCAATCTTCAGCGAGTGCTGTGATTATAAATGAACCGCTGTTACAATAGGCGCTTCTGTGTAAAAGGTTTGGTATTTACCAAACTGTGCAACTTGTCTTTTTATTGATGTCTCAATAAAAATAAAAGATTTACAAGAAAGTGTTGTAAAGTTTGCCAAAAAATTCCTCAAGCACGTCTATTTATTCTGCTTTGTTTTTGGAGTTGTTTCTGGAATATTAAGCATATATCACATCTGGATGAAGGGAAAGTTTGACAAAGTCAAACAAACAGGTTTAATCCCTTTGGTATTTTCTGAATAATGAAACGCTGAGCTATAATTTAAAATGCTGTGACATTTTTTTTTTTATAATAAGATACAAAATGCACAATTTATGGAAGTAACCACAGTGAGATTAAGTATAGAACAAAACCGTAGTCCTGGTTGGTTTTAATTGTGACCCCCAAAAACACCCCTAAAGTCACACAGGAGGCTGATGAACTATATTACCTGGAAAAGGTTGGCGTATTGTGTGCATTATTACTAACAACTATAATATTTAAATTAGCATTGGCTTGACAGTAGCAGTGTTTCATATCCAAGGTTCGAAAAAGAAAATAATAAAGCAGCGGTCACGAAAGTTTGTGTGCGTTTTTAACCGTTGCTGTTAAAAAACAATTCATTTTAAACCGCTGAAACACAATAAGCAGCGAAACTTATTTTGCTAAATGCACGAGTGTCAGAGACGCACACACAAAGACGCTGCTCATAAAGCACGTGAATGATGAACTGCCGCCTAATTGGGCTTGAACGGTCAAATACACACACTTATGTGTCCGAAATGCCCACGTCTTAAGTGAAGGTAAACAGTAGAGAAACGCATGTGTAACAGTATATTGGATCTGAGAATTCGCAGCACCTAATAAACCTGTGTTATTAATGTTAATCAAACAACAAAAAAGAGAAAATCTCTCTTTTTCAGTCAGAATACATGTAGACATATTCAATGGTTTTAATAACATTTCATTATTTTTGACAATTTATGTAGGCTAGTATTTTTCATTTCTACTGCTTGAAGTTTTTCAGAGGTAGGTCTATTCTTTGTTCTGTTGTAATTTGTCGTCTTATTGCTTGTAATTATTTTATTTGTTCTTATGTTATCACTGACTGTTTACTTGTTTTCAGCAAGCTTGACAGTTTTATATATAGGGTAGCATTAGCTCTTTTTTGTGATATTGAATTTGGTGACAAGAATTATGAAATTTCAATGGAATCAAACATTTTGATAATATAAAAACCTTATTTAAAGCAAAAAGAACAACAGTATTTTGTTATATAGATCATCATCATCGTGAAATACAATTACTCATATCATGATGTCGATTTTGGTCTCTGCCTAGCACAGAGTGAGACGTGTGTTAGTGTGAGTGTCTTACGTCCAGCAGTCTGGTCCACTCCAGCGTGTGGTCCACTGAGCTCCAGAGGCACACCTGCCTGTCCTGAGCGCAGGAGAGGAACAGGTCCTTGAAGGGGTGGGACGCCAAACCCCACAGTTCATCCGTGTGCCCCTACAAACAGAGACTCCCATGAAACTAACTCCACAACCACTGCAGGTAAAGCACATGTGTGATAACCACTGGCTCTGCTTTTGTGTGATTCAGATCAACATGATTTGGCTTGTTGAACATCCTGCTTTTCGACCCTGAAGGTGCACACGTGATTAGCGGTAAAGATGAGGTTTACCTGCACTTCCACCTGGAATCCGTCATTGAAGGTTCCTCTCAGAATGAAGTTGCGTGACGTTCCCACCAGGAACTGCTCCCCCTTGCCCTCGGCCACAGCTCGAATGGTGCCGTACTGATCTGGGACCTGAGGAAAAGCAAACAGACATTAGAGGTGTGTTATTTTCCTATGTTGCTATAAGAGCTTGTTATGTTTCTATATGCTATGGTTTACGGGTAACACTTCATTTTAAGGTGACAGTTACACGTAATGTGTACTGTACTAGTGAACACCGTAAAAACAGTTAATTATGCATAATTACAAAAAAACGAACCCTATAGTAAGTCCATGTAGTTTATTAATATTACTGTACTTACACTGTAACAACATCGCCATCAAATAATGGGTTACACTTTATTTTAAGGTGTCATTGTTACAGTGTAATTAGATATTTAAGTACAGTGTAATACAATTAACTACATGTACTTACTGTAGGGTTAGGGTAGGATTATTGGTTGAGGGTTAGTTGCATGTAATTATGCATAATTTACTGTTATTACTATGGTAAGTACATGTAACTTCTGTAACGAGGACACTGTAAAAAAGTGTTACCAAATAATGTGTAACTGATTTACTTTGCAATTAATATTTATCAGTATCTCATACACTCCCATTTAAAAGTTTGGGGTCAGTAAAATGTGTTTTGAAAGAAATTACAACTTTTATTATTTAAAGGATGCATTCATTTGATCAAAAGTGAAAACCAAGACTTCTGTTCTTTTGAACTTTCTATTAATCAATGAATCCTGAAAAAATTTATTATGATTTTCACAAATATATTCAGCAGCACAACTGTTTTCAACAGTAATAATATGATACATTGATAAATAAAATCTTAATTACTCCAAACTTTGATGAGGTAGTGAATAGCAGTTATTTATGTGTGTGTGTGAGTGAGTGAGTGAAAATGAGTGTGTGTGCACATGTGTGTGTGTGTGTGTGTGTGTGTGAGTGAGTGAGTGAGTGAGTGAGTGAGTGAGTGAGTGAGTGAGTGAGTGAGTGTGTGTGTGAGTGAGTGAGTGAGTGAGTGAGTGAAAATGAGTGTGTGCACATGTGTGTGTGTGTGTGTGTGTGTGTGTGTGTGTGTGTTTGAGTGAGTGAGTGAGTGAGTGAGTGAGTGTGTGTGTGAGTGAGTGAGTGAGTGAGTGAAAATGAGTGTGTGTGTGTGTGTGTGTGTGTGTGAGTGAGTGAGTGAGTGAGTGAGTGAGTGAGTGAGTGAAAATTAGTGTGTGTGCACGTGCGTGTGTGTGCGTGCGTGTGTGTGAGTGAGTGAGTGAGTGAGTGAGTGAGTGAGTGAGTGAGTGAAAATGAGTGTGTGTGCATGCGTGTGAGTGAGTGAGTGAAAATGAGTGTGTGTGTGTGTGTGTGTGTGTGTGTGTGTGTGTGTGTGAGTGAGTGAGTGAGTGAAAATGAGTGTGTGTGTGTGTGAGTGAGTGAGTGAGTGAGTGAGTGAGTGAGTGAGTGAGTGAGTGAGTGAGTGAGTGAGTGAGTATGTGTGTGCGTGTGTGCGTGTGTGAGTGAGGGCGTGCGAGCGAGGGTGCGTGAGCTTTAGTTCCAGTATGTCTCTCACCTCGATGTCTCTCTCTGGATTCAGGTCATGGTCCCACAGGATGATCTTGTGGTCTTTTCCTCCTCCTGTGAGCAGAGTGCCGTTCCTCATCTGACACAGAGTGAAGACACTCCCGTCGTGAGCCTTGATCTGACGCGAGATCTGAAACGCTCCTGTGGGATCATGGGACGGGTTAATCACACAGTTTCTGGGAACACAACACCACAAATATCCGTCCTGGCTAATGCACTTTATGTGCCAGACTGTTGGCCATCGGGGATGGGATAGGGCTTTTAGAAAAGCCAGTGAAAGAGAAGCTCAGAGATACGCTTGCCAGTGAGGCCAGGGGTGCATGTGTGTGTGATGATGATGCATTCTGGGAATTCCAGCAGATTATCACATCCTCCTGTAATAATACTGATGGCTAGGCAGCCTGTGCAAAGAGCCAAACCAAGGGAAATATAAAGCCCTGGAGTCCCTCAACACACACATAACTCCACACACACACTCTCACATTTCTGAAACAGAGAGTGTAGCTGAACAGACTGACGTTACACACGGTAACACTTCTACAGTTACATGCTATCTGCAGATGCTGAGCCACAAGGCCAGGTCAGGACACCACATGTGATGAATGATTCAAGAGAAGAAGAAGAACTTCATGCAACGCTCCACAACAAGAGACTCGCTTCTGTCTGCTGTTTTTGCACGCTATAACTCCATTATTAAACTCATTTAATAATGATTCATAATGCAACAAGTTTTCATGGTGGAGCAAGAGAATTAGGTCAAGTTAGTTGACAAGTACTCTACCGTTCAAACGTTTGGGGTCAGTAAGATTATTTGGTTACACACTTTATTTTAAGGTGTCAGTGTTACAGTGTGATTTTGTATTTAAGTACTGAGTGATATTAATGACCTACATGTACTTACTATAGGGTTAGGGTTTTGGGGTTTGGTTCAGGGTTATTTGTATGTAATTATGCATAACTTATAGTTATTACTACAGTAACTATATGTCACATGTAACAATGACACTGTTTAAATATATTTTAAACTGTAATTTATTCCTGTGATCAAAGCTGAATTTTCAGCATCATTACTCCAGTCTTCAGTGTCACATGATCCTCCAGAAATCATTCTAATATGATGATTTTAATGCTCAAGAAACATTTCTGAATATGATCAATGTTGAAAACAGGTTTTTTTTTCTGGAATATTTTTCAGTATTTCTTCTGGAAACCGTGATACTTTTTTTTTTTTCACGATTCTTTGACGAATCTTTGAAACTTTATTTTGAGATAGTAATCTTCTGTAACATTGAAAATCTTTACAGTTACTTTTGATCAATTTAATATATCCCTGGAGAATAAAAGTATTCATTTCATTTAAATAAATTCTTAGTAGTGTGACAGTCTCAAAGACTGTGACCGTGGGGCCAATCTTCTGATCAGGTGTCACTGATATGTAAATATAGGCAGTCATGTATATGCAAATGCAGAGGTTTGACATGAGCTACAGGCAGCTTAGTTTCCATAACTGCACTTACACTGTTACAGTACTGTATGTTTTCACAGATTAATGAACTTAAAATATCAAGGAAAACGATTTGATATTGGGCTCTATGACAGTATGTGTCCTACAGGGGGCGCTACGCCACAGGACTGTAATGCACACGTTGAGGAGATAAATAAAGCAGTGATGAATGAGCAGGAGCTGGCACTGGTTCAGTCTGTGGTGCAGCCAATCCAGTTCCACAGCATGCCAGTGAAAACCATTACAACTCCAGGATCAACACTGAGAAAACTATCTGTCAACTCGTGCACACACACTCCAGCACGTGTGCATGCAAACACATGGTTTCATGTGGATTTCTGAACATCTTTAGAACTTCTCTGCCACAGATTTCTAGAAGTTTCTCTTTCTGTAACTGTGTCCCTGAAATTACTGTCACTGTCATTACAGTGCTTCTGGGTAAAGAACTGATGGACATTATAGTGATGACGAAACAAAAGATAACTTTAAAAGATACCTCAAAGTGCCATGGTACTAATCAAATGTTTTTCGGGCAGTACTTTGGCTTTTTTTTAAATGATCATCATGGTTGTAGTGAAGATTTCTATGGAAGCTTGTTTCCGCCACAAAAAAAAAAAAAAAGATAATTGCGACTTTTTATCTCACAATTGCGAGTTTACATCTCGCAATTCTGACTTTATTTCTCAGAATTGCGAGATATAAAGTCAGAATTGCGTGAAATAAAGTCGCAATTGCGTGTTTTAAAGTCAGAATTGCGAGATATAAAGTCAGAATTGCATGAAATAAAGTCACAATTGCGTGTTATAAAGTCAGAATTCTGACTTTTTTCTCGCAATTGCGACTTTATATCACGTAATTCTGACTTTATATCTCAGAATTCTGACTGTATATCACGCAATTGGGAGATATAAAGTCAGAATTGCATGATATAAAGTCGCAATTGCGTGTTATAAAGTCAGAATTGTGAGATATAAACTATTCTAAGGTAAAAAAAAAAAAAAAAGTCCATCTTTTTTTCCCCTTAGAATTGGACTTTATATCTCACAATTCTGAGAAAAGATGTCAGAATTGCGAGATATAAACTCGCAATTATGTGTTATAAAGTCAGAATTGCGTGATATAAAGTCAGAATTCTGAGATATAAAGTCAGAATTCTGACTTTATAAGACGCAATTGCGACTTTATATCTCGCAATTCTGACTTTATATCTCAGAATTCTGACTTTATTTCACACAATTCTGACTTTATATCTCAGAATTCTGACTTTATATCTCAGAATTCTGACTTTATTTCACACAATTCTGACTTTATATCTCAGAATTCTGACTTTATATCTCAGAATTCTGACTTTATTTCACACAATTCTGACTTTATATCTCAGAATTCTGACTTTATATCTCAGAATTCTGACTTTATTTCACACAATTCTGACTTTATATCTCAGAATTCTGACTTTATATCTCAGAATTCTGACTTTATTTCACACAATTCTGACTTTATATCTCGCAATTCTGAGAAATTATCGCAATTATAATTATCGCAATTATCTTTTAAAATGTTTTATTCAGTGGCGGAAACAAGCTTCCATAGATTTCTGTGATTTGGGTCGCTCGGCATTAAAACATTTCAAAATATTATAATCCAAATGTCTCTTACCTGTATTTCTTCATCTCTACATTTGTATAATATCTTTGTTTTTGGTTAGCTACACTACTGTTCAAACGTTTGGGTCATAAAATATCAAAAAAAAAAAAAAAAAAAAAAAACATTTATTCAACAAGGACAGTAAATAAATGTATTGTGTTACAAAAGACTCTGCTGTTCTTTTGACCTTTCCTGTTTCCTATCCTGAAAAAAATGCATCACTATTTTTTGTTACATTGATAATAATCAGAAATGTTTCTTGAGCATTAAAATCATTATATTAGAATGATTTCTGAAAGATCATGTGACACTGAAGACTGGAGTAATGATGCTGAAAATTCAGCTTTGATCACAGGAATAAATTACAGTTTACTATATATTACAATAGAAAACAATTTAAATTGTAATAATATTTTACTGTATTTTTAATCAAATAAGTGCAGCCTTGCTAAACAGAAAAGATTCTTTTTTGAATGGTGTAATTTTCTGTTCTTCAGTTTTATTACTATTTTCTTATATGTTATCTAGCTTTAAAATCTATTTCAGCTGAATTACACAAACATGTGGTAGCACACATGGGCCTTAGTAGGTCAAATGTGAGGTTCAGCAAGGTTTTATTTGTTGCATTTACCACAGTGTAATAGATTCCTCTGTTTAACCGAGTGTGTTTCTCTACTGAAGCGAATCATACACTGAGCTTTTCATCTCTTTTTCACAGTGATGACATGAGAAATAAACAAAGATTATTTCCTCAGCCTTTTTCTTGACCTGTGCAGTAACTTGTCTGTTACTGTTAATATGTCTTGTAATAAAACTCACTTTCTAAGGCTCTGTTTACACCTGGTATTAAGATGCGTTCTGGTCGATCGGATCACAAGTAGACGAGGGAGACGCATACCCGTTTATACCTGGTGCTTTAATCCGTCTCTTTTGTCCACTTTCGACCACTTCTGTCCTGATTTCTTCAAGGACTTTTTCAGATCTTTTAATCTAATGGATGAAATAAGCTCACGTAGTTTACATATGAACACGACAGGAGACTTTTGCAGCAGTTAAAACACATTCGATCACATGAGCGGTTACACTACGAAAGCAATTCGAATGTGTTTTCAACTACCTGTGGAAGTGGTCGAAAGTGGAAAGTATTTAGCGTTCGACCAAAATGCATCTTAATACCAGGTGTAAATGGGGCCTTAGAGAGGAATGTGGTTATGCTCTGATCCCCTGTACGCATCTGGCCTCTTCTTCTATGGTGAGCAGATTGTGATTTCTTTGCTGACAGCTTGAACTTCTCTTTGGTTTCAGAGCGAGCAGAAGAGCGCAGGAGATCAGACTATGTTTGGAGGAGAATACCATCACTGCAGCCACAGTACTTTTTGTGAGGAAATGCAGGTGATGATGGAAAAATGATAATGTGACGTGTGTGTGTGTGTGTGTGTGTACCTTTCGGCCCTTTCCCTGGCGCTGGTTCAGCCGTGCTGCGGGTCCATATCAGCATGATTCCTCCCGAGTCTCCGGTCAGGATGTCTCCGTTATTAAGGAAAGCCAAACACTGCACAAATTTGGGCTTCTCATATTTCTGTCATAGAGACACAAACAAAAGTAATGAATGTATGAACTCTGTACTAGTCTGCACTTTGTGCATCAAGCTGACCTGCAGAACTAGTCTAGAAATGCTTCTTGGAAATATCGTTCAAATAAAATCTATCTTCACAACCCTTTTGACTCAATATTTATGAATTTTCTCTGAAATCGTCTTAAAGTCAGATTTCCCCCCCAACTGTCATAGGATCTACTTTGCCCATTACAGTTCGGTACAGGATCAGAACCGCGTCTCCTCGCAGCAGATCTTCATTTGTGTGTAACGGAGACGCAATTCCTGTCACTGTTTGACTCCTTTACACATTTTATAAGCTCTTCATGAGTTCTCAGCTGGTTAAAATACCATCATATGTAGCTACACACACACAACGAGCGTATTTAACCCAGAACACAGTATTGTTTTGGATGTTCGGTAAGTTATATAGGTCATAAAATCCGTTTAGTTTTTGTTTAGTATCTTTAGGTTCGGTCTTGAAAACGACAGTGTGAACGCTAAGCAAACCAGGACTAAATGTATTTTTGTTCCAGATCAAAAGAACCAAGTGAACAGAATTACAAGCGAGAACACATCCTAAATAAGCACAAACAGAAATGTATTTATATGAAATAATATAGCAAAGCAGTAATAAACAGTGATATCTACCTGCAATATTTTTTACTAAAACATCTTAAAATTTTTAAAAAAGCCACACAAAGACAATCATGGAGTGTTTAAAATCAGAGACTCAGTTAAAACACTCTTGAACTCACGAGTTGCAAGACAAATCTAATGATGCAGTTTCTGGGAAACTCAATGGACAAATTAAAAGTGCATTAAAAAAAAAACCTCATGATTTTAATGATGTGCATAAAATATATCAGTGATACGCGTGTCCTTACGCCAAAGATGCCTTGTTTGCGCGCCAGTGAGGAGCCGCCCCAGGTCCAGAAGAAAATATGGGATTTCCCACAAGTCACAATGGTGTTGGCGTCAGTCGGGTGAAACTCCACCGCTAAGACCACTTCATTGGTTGTCTAATAAAACAGTACATTGACAAAACTATTACATGAAGAACAAAGAGATGAGAGGGAGATAAAAGAGGAATGTGCAATGAAACGGGGTACAAGTGGAACAGACATGGCAAAACATGAAAGAAGGAGAAGGAAACTGCAACAACTGATTGAGAAGAAAGGAGAGGGAAATAAGATAAGGACAAAGAAAAGAAAGGAACAAAGGAAGGGAGGAAGGGAGTGGTGATATGTGTGAAAAGAATGAATAAAAAGAGTGTGTCCACATACCTTAATCTCAGCAATTTTTGATTTCTTCTGCCAGTCCCACACAGTGAGCATGTGCTCATTAGAGTCATCGATCACACTGAGATGAGTGCCTGAGTCCTACACACACACACACACACACACACACACTGAGCATCAATGACTGTTTACAAACAAATACACTTCCGGTTTCTTCAGTCATCCCGGAAAATTTGCATTTTATTCTAATAGAGCTTAATATGACCAAAAAGTGCTGCGTCTGGTGTTGAAACAACCAGGTTAAAAAGACTTCCTCCTGGATCATAGATTTCCATCAAAACCAGAAGATCAGGAAAAACAAAACTCATCACAAATGATAATTCATGAATTCTAGTCATGATCACCTCTAATAGACATGACTGCCAGAGTCGGCCTTTGCATTTCTGAGGCCCGTTTCAAATAATTTTTCAAAAGTGCTGATATTCGGGAAAACAGAACTAACTATATTCTCTATGAATATTAAAAACAAGAATTTACACAGACATTTCTGCCCCATATCTTGAATTTTGGGGGTATTTTAATTCATTTCCAGCCCTGTCTGTGCCCTATCTGTGATAAAGAGGGGCTATTCATTTAAATGAGCAAATACTAAAACCATGAGATTTGAGGGTTCGGTGTAATAGGAGATAACAAGAAAGCCAGACTAAAAAGGTTTGCTTTTAATTTAGGTTTAAAAGTTTCAGTATTTCCTGCACATCTCATGGAGCAGAATGACTAAAAGCAGCATCCCTAAATCTTTTAGTTCTACTTTGTATAACTACTAAAAAAGTCCTAAAAGTCCTTCAAGGTTCAAAAACTGAAAGCATTTTTGAGAGGTAGTCTTGTGTAAGACCAAACAGTTTGCTTCGTCCTTTCAGTTTAACAGCATTAAAGAGGGCAAATGTTATCATTCTGAACTCTGCATTTTAAACACATCATGTTCTTCATCCCTGAATGAGCAAGGTTTTATAGCGTATTAATTCAACTGCTTAGGTATTGTTAATGGTATGATCCATCTCAGGGGTGGCCAAAATTACGATTTGAAATCAGTCAGAGCTAGAAATGTATCCTTATAATTCCAGGTAAATCTTCATATGACCTTCTTGTTTTGATGTCCTTCAGGAGACCAAAGCTTCTTTAGTGGAGTCAGACCCCACCAAACCCCCCCCTTCCCTCTGGTCTTTGTCAGTTTTGGATTAATTGTAGTCTTTGGTAGACCAGAATGGAGGGTATTGATGAGGAGTTGTTAGGCAATGCTCATTAAACACGCAGTGAAATGCAAAAAAATGAGACGGTCAGCGTTAGACTCACGGCTTTAGAGAAAGCGAGGGATCCAACTCCTCTCTCGAAGGTGCCGAGGCCGATGATCTGCAGCGTGGACAGACTGACCGAGTCCCAGACTCTCACGTGTGGCTGGAGCGGCTGAGGATCACCAAAGATTACAGGAAACTTTCAAAAAGCTTATTCTGATAAACAAGCAACATTGTCAGTAAAGAACAAGTAGTATTACGGGAAAACTAAATGCAACATGAACACTCGTGCAAAGTGCTTTTACAGCGTTTACTGGTTTCTGTTCTTTAGGGATCCTCTGGAAATGTGTTTGTTTTTGTCCTTTCAAGACATACTGTATGTCTTGAAAGTTTGTTTGCTAAAGCAGAATAAAAACTAGCCAGTTATTCTAGATCTGTTCTCCTATTTTGCATATCTAAAGGCAATATTTGAGAAGGAAAATCTACTTATACTGACAGGACAAAACACAGCAACAACAATAAGCTGTATGAATCATTTGTATGAAAGCCTACATACTCGACAGAGACGACTACACAACCGGCAGGATTGTCTAATGTTTTTGAAACAAGTCTCTTCTGCTCACCAAGGCTGCAATTATTTGATGAAAATTACAGTAAAAATAGTAATACTTTAATATACAGTACCTGTCAAAAGTTTGAAAACATTATCATTTTAATGTTTTTGAAAGAAGCCTCTTCTTCTCACCAAAACTGCATTTATATAATCAAAAATACAGTAAAAACAATAATACTGTGATAAATATTATTGTTTTCTATTTTAATACATTTAAAAATGTAATTTATTCCTGTGATCAAAGCTGAATTTTCAGCATCATTACTCCAGTCTTCAGTGTCACATGATCCTTCAGAAATCAGTGTAATATGATGATTTGATGCTCAAGAAACAGTTTGTCAAAGTTAAAAACAGTTGTGCCGCTTCATTATTTTTTCAGGATTTGTTGATAAATAAAAAGCTCTATTTATTTGAAACAGAAATCTTGCATAACAATGGAAAAGTCTTTGTCACTTTTGATCAACGTAACGCATCCTTGTTGAATACGAGTATTACTTTATTTAGATTTTTTTTTACTGATGGCAAACTTTTGAACAATAGTGTACATTGAGGCAAACATACAGGAAAGTTATTGTTTCATCATAATAGTTATGTTGATCAAACTCACCCTGCCATCCTTATCCACTCCTGCGATCTGTCCTGTGGCGATACGGATCTTATCTGGGTGAACAGCAAGACTATAAGAGAACGAGAGAGAGACACACACTGTTGAGGTGAACGCAGCTTTGGGTTTTGTCACCAAGTAAATATACAATCTCTGCCAACCTAACTGCTGTTTAGAGATCAACCAATATTGGTCTGTCCAGATACTGATATCTACAGATAGGTGTGAATTCCACCATTTACATATTTTACAAAATATTCACACAATAAATGAAACATAAAATGTTTTATTATTTATTGATAAGGCTGTCTGTGGACTCTAGAACTGAGATAACAGGGAGGTCAAGCTTATGGAACAATGTCGACAATCTCAAAAACCCAACTGTATTGGTCCATCACTATTTGTGTGGTTACAGTGGTTGTTGAAACGTTACCTATTTATGTACTATATATATAAGTGTATGTACTTTTAAGACCCCCGATATTTTGTTTTGACTTCCTTTCAGGGGTTCAAGTAATAGCAGACTACCCAAAACCACACATTATTTTCAACCTGGTTAAAATGATAAGGATAAAACTTTATTTTAATGTGTCCTTGTTGCACGTTGCATGTAGTTACTGCATATTATTATGCATAATTACATGCAACTAACCCTATAGTAAGTACATGTAGTTGCATAATATCACTCAGTACTTAAATGTATAATTACACTGTAACAGGGACACATTAAAATAAAGTGTAAACCAGTTTTAAACTGAATTGTTCAATTAATGACATTGAATGGGTGCCATTGACACATGACAGGTGTGCTGTGAAGCTCGCACAAGACGTGACAGTCCTCTGTGCTTCACCAGCATCTTTCAAAGAAATATTCAGTGAGAGTTGGCAATTTAATCAAGACCATCAGATAACTGCATGTCCTCAATCACACCATACTCTGTCTCACCATTTGACACAGTCCGTGTGTCCTAAGTAGTGGCGCTGTGTCCTCTCCTCGTAGTTGAAGAGCACGACCACCGAGGCGATGAAATACACGATCTCCCCGGTGGGCAGCAAGTACACGTTTGCACGGCAGTCACGACCCCTGTATCCATATCTGTCCGTCCGAGTCAAGGAGAACACAACTGAACACCAAAAACAAACTATACAATGACTTCTGAAGGCACTTTTTGTCATATCAGTTCAATGCTTTACACATCTGTCAGTGAATTTAATTCATTTGGGGGATTTTCTTAGTACAGTGAATCGACTTAAAATATTTAAGTACATTTTTCATTATTTGACAACCGTAGTAAATATTATACTATAAGATTTAATCCATTTTAAAACTAAATTTACAAATTATTTTCTTATTTATTATGTATTTTCATGTTCTGCTTTCAAACTTTGCCTATGTAAAGCATTTTAAATGGCCATCGTTAATGAAATGTGTTCTATAAATAAACTAAGCTTGATCTGCTTAAAGAGCAAAAGCAGAAATACTACCATGTGCTGAGTGCAACTGATGCTAGAAAGGATACACCCACTCCAGTTTCAGTCTCTCCGGGGGAAGTTCGGTGCGCACCTCGTCGTAGTTCTCCACGTCCGATGGGATAAACATCGTGATAGGTCGTCCTCGCATGAACATTTTGATGTAGTCTCCCTCTGTGAAGAGATTTGATGAAAAAATGATTTGAAGAAAAAATACTTAAGAATGAATGATTATTAAAAATAGCAGCTATTATATGAAAGGCATCTCAAACAAAACTCGTGTTTGTTTGTGTGAAGTACATGCATCTGGAGATTACACTTTGAAATAAGTTGAAATTTGCCAGTGCACAGTTAATTTTAATCATTTTAATATAACATACACACAGCATCTAGGTTACCTTCTAACATTGCTCCTAGTAACTTAACAGGTTAACTGTTTTTACATATTCGTTTCTAAGTGAAGCTCTTTGATGGAGTTAGTAAAAGCTCATGCGTTTAACTCATTAAAATTGAAGCCTCGAGCGCCGTGCAGAAGGGCCAGAGCAATGAGAATGCCCAAGTTATAATGTGATTTAATAAAGAAAAGAAAGTTTCAAGCAGAAATATGAAAAAAAAAATGGACAGAGTGAGGCAGAAAAAAAATCATGATGTTTTCTCTAGTCTCCAGAATCATTTTGTGCTGTTGTTACGTCATCATGTAATTACATAAAGTGTTTAACACAGAACAAGACATCTGACCGTCATATTCTTTACCGTCATAAACTGTCATAAAATGTACTGTCATAAATTACTTGATATCGTTAAGGGGATAGTTCGCCCACAAATAATATTTCAGTGATCATTTACTCACCCTCATGTTGTTCCAAGTCTTATGTAGAACATAACAGAAAGAAAATGTCTTTGTGTTTTTTTGTTGTGTTTTTTGGTTACCAACATTCTTCAAAATATATCTTTTTTGATATATTATACGATTTTTTCTTATGTGCGCAGTTGTCATACAAATAATCACTATAATAAATGTCATTTTCTTTGTACAAAATGTACTTTTTTATGTCTTTGATTTCGGGGTGAAATATGGGCTAGATGTGTTCTTGAGCGGTTTGGTGCGATTCAGCCGTAAAGCTGTTCTGGCATCATTACTTCAGAAAAACACATTCCTCTGCTAATGAGTTACTGGTGGTGAATCTCTTAAGTCACCTATTTAGACCAACTGAATTGTGAGAAGACATGAACAAGCGAGATGTGTGTTCGTCGTTTATCCTGGGAGGAAATCCACTTACTATCCATTCCTCCAGAAATTGTATTTAAGATTTTGAGGAACAAAAGCGGCAGAGAGACAGAAGAAAAGTGGGAGAAGTGACTGAGCGTTGATCTTTCAGATCGATCAACATGTTAAGAGAATTAAAGTGGGATTAGTGGCAGAAACGCTTATAGTCCAGCCTGAAGCGTGTACGGGAGCTTTCGGCGGCTTTCGGCCCTGGAGAGAGGAAGGCCTTACCTTGACTGTTTTTTTCACGGGTTGACATTTTAGCTGGGTATGGAACAGAAATAATAATCTCTCAAAAAACAAACACAGAAAGAATGACAGACAAGGAACACGTCAAAGGTTTTTAAGATGGGTGTGATCATTAGAAACAACTAGAACAACAAATGAGAAACCACAAGTCAAAAGGAATGCAGTTTGTGCACGTCTTTGCCAAGATTAAAATGTCTTGAGAGATGGAGGTGGCGCTCACACCTGTACTGTTCTCGGCCCAGGGCTAAATCCAGCCTCGGGATAAGGTCGTTCCGGGGCACACTGCGCCCGCGAACACTGGCATGAGCCTCGAGTTAAGAGTATTTTTCAGTGTCACTGCTAATCTTGCCCTGGGGCAATGCCAAATACTAAGAGCTATCAGTGACATCATGCTAGCTTTCATTTACACTTATGAAACGATTTTTACAGATTTTACTGTGCAAATGACATGTATGTAAGAATTTGATTTGTTTTAATGTGCACAAAAGGTCTGAAACCTTGCAAAGGGCACCAGTTTCGCCTGCACCACTGTGATACGGGAAATGAGAGGAACACATTAAGAAAAAAATAGGTTGAGAAAGATAATAGATCACATAAAAGGCAAAATGAGACTTTACCTTGGCTGATGACTGGATCTCTGTGTCTGAAGAGGAAATGGGAATAAAGTAAAAAAAATTGTTAACACAAGACAAACATGGCATGTTTGTTCAACTCTAGGAATGTTACATCCAAAATAAAAATTCATTTATATTGGCATCATTTGCTCACTCTCATGATGTTCCCAACTGATATGACTTTTTTTTCCATAGAACACAAAAAGAGGATATAAGCAGAATATCCAACATTCTCCTTTCCATACAATGACAGCGAATGGAAATTTATGTCGTCAAGGTCCAAACAATAAAGTCCCATCATTTAAAGGGATACTCCACTTTTTTCGTAAATAAGCTCATTTTACATCTCCCCCAGAGTTAAACAGTTGAGTTTTACCGTTTTAGAATCCATTCAGCCGAACTCCGGGTCTGACGGTACCACTTTTAGCATAGCTTAGCACAGATCATTGATTCTGATGAGTCCAGTAGCATTTCTTTCAAAATGACCAAAGAGTTTCAATATTTTTCCTATTTAAAACTTGACTCTTCTGTAGTTAAACCGTGTACTAAGATCGACGGAAAATGAAAAGTTGCGATTTTCTAAGCCTATATGACTAGGAACTACTCTCATTCCAGCGTAATAATCAAGGAACTGTGTGGCTGTACCATGAGTGCAGCAGGCGTAATGATATGACGCAGCGCCTGAAAATAGTCCCCAGCTCGGTAACTTCTTCCAACGTGACCGGGACTAAGTTTGTCTAACCTATTAGACCTATTTTCAGGCGCTGCGTCATATCATTACGCCTGCTGCACTCATGGTACGGCAGCAAAGTTTCTTGATTATTACGCCGGAATGAGAGTAGTTCCTAGCCATATAGGCTTAGAAAATCGCAACTTTTCATTTTCCGTCGATCTTAGTACACGGTTTAACTACAGAAGAGTCAAGTTTTAAATAGGAAAAATATTGAAACTCTTTGGTCATTTTGAAAGAAATGCTACTGGACTCATCAGAATCAATGATCTGTGCTAAGCTATGCTAAAAGTGGTACCGTCAGACCCGGAGATCGGCTGAATGGATTCTAAAACGGTAAAACTCAACTGTTTAACTCTGGGGGAGATGTAAAATGAGCATATTTCCGAAAAAAGTGGAGTATCCCTTTAAGTAAGGAATACCTGTCAACAGTCCATTTATCAATTATCAGAAAAAAATGCACACCCGAGGTGGTAATGCGGTCATGACGTGAAGCGGAGGCATTATTTTCTAATTATTCTACAGACCGGAGCCAATTATTACGCTTACATTGTTCAGATGTTGTATTTCAAGACATTTTTGTCCTTAAAACGCTTTTTTTTTAAACGCGAGATTAAGCGTGTGTGAATCACCTAAGTCTGTCTAAGTTAACTAATGTAAAATTATAGAACCTTATTGTAAAGTGTTACCAAAATTACATAAAAGCACTATAAATGCATCACAAGTTATTTGTTATGGCGGAGAAGATTATCTGTGAACAGCCACACAAATTTCGCCCATCACTGTCAGACGACTTGAAATATAGCACACAAGTGGTATAGTTTTATGTTAGTGTTTGGAACGTGACGGTGTCCATCCCTTTTCAATTTTGCTGGTTGAAAAAGAGCACATCAGAGATTCTGCATAACTTTTGATGGAAAAATGAACAAAATGAGGGTGAATGAAGAATTTCTCTTCAGAATGTTCAAGCAAGAAGCAAGTGCCACGGGTCAATTCGATTATTTGGATTATTTTCAATAACACATGACTAGGCCCAGGTGGAATCTGTTATGTGCTGAAATTGGATGAATGAATGGAATGAATGGAATGAATTCAAACTAAGATAAAATGAATTGAACAGCAAGTACTAAACTAAACTTTGGTAGCTGAAAGCATATTACCCAAAATAAATAAAACATTGGATGCACTGAGTATCGGTGTAACTTCCTGAACGATTGCATTCCAATTCACTGGAAATCTCTGGAGCTTCTTGGATTTTTTTTTTTTTTTTTTTTTGGAACAGTTATCAAGAAAAATGACTTAAAAAGCATCATTAAAAAATAAAATACTATCTACAATAAATAAATCAACAGCATGAATCTTATTAAGGGGACGAAAGGAAGCTAACACTTACTTCTCTGCATTCTTCACCACTTTGGACAGCAGTTTGGATGTGGAGGCTGCTTTTACCAGCTTATTCCTGTTCTCCTCTCCACTGTCCCATGTGCTACTCTGAGAACGCTCCATTCCTCCACCACGCTTTGCACTGCTACCCCTGCCGGAGATGTAAATTACACAAGAAAAACGTATTTCATTGGAAAAGGAAGCGATAGCAGAGAAGCTGAAAAGCAAGTCCAGGGGAGAAGTTAAATATTTAGACGAGAGGTATTCTGAGCTTGGAGGTAATGAAGCTAATAAAACATCTAGATAGATCTACACCAAAAACGACAATTTTAGAGATGCTACCTCTATCCAGATCCTCCAAGCACAAATACCCACTCCTCCAATTTGGTTAATTTCAAACTGGAAGCCAGAAGTCAAGCAACGCCCCTTGAAAGTCAAAGATGCATCCCTCAGGTAAAAGATCATGCATATGCCAAAGCATAATCCACTCGACGGTTAGTACACACTGGGGAGCTGAAAACTTGAAACCCAGTCCTGCGGTAAGTTGCATGATATTGTTTGGGGGAAAAGGCGCCACACAGCCAAGCTAAAGGAAGGTAGAGAAGGAAAAACATCAGAGATTTAGAAAGGGAAAGTAGAGGAGCGTTTTCCTCAGGCGAAGCTGTATGCAAGAAGAAAACGTTAGCAAACTTGTTTTCTGGACCATCCCTTCTGAACACGAGGCTCGTGTGGGGGATTGTGGGATTGACAGAAAAGCAAGTAGAGCGTCAAACATGTTGGGAGATTCTGAACTTTATGCAAACTAAAGGCCAAAAATTAATTCATTAATGATGGATAATCATGGAGCCTGAACCAGCAACCTTTCTGGTTACCAGCAATTTAGCCAGTACGCCACATCTCCCTCTTAAACTCGTAAAAATAAAGCTTACAAAAGAACCATTCCAGTGTGTAGAACATTTTAATAATCTAAAGAACCTTTTGTGGAATGGAGGTTCCACAGATGTTAAAATGTTCTTCATGGAACCATATATGCCAATAAATAACTTTTACTTTTAAGAGTGTAGTGGAGAATTATGTAGCTCAGGGGAGAAGGTTTGTTATAAGTGATCCAGAAACTCACAGAGGTACACACAAACATTAAAGCCCAAAGTATACTGAGTTTTCTGAGCGCACGCCAGAGTGTGTTTGTGCACATTGGGAATTTCATCATCAGCATAGTATTTTTTCTATCTGCATGCAATCTGTACGCACATGCGCCTTGAACTTTTTATGCACTAGTTAAAAGCAACAACACACTCCTCAAGATCCACGTTGACGAGCGCTTGTGTGAGGGAGTTCAGAAATAGATGCAGCTCTAGTTTACGCGAGAACAAAGATTTTATCGGATGTAAGTTCTGGAGAGAAATAGCGCAGACACTGGGCAAAAAAATTACTTTCTGAGTTTGCGCAAGCTATCAAACGGAATATACTTTGACAGGCTATGTACGCATACGCTGAAAGTTGGTGTTAAAACTCAAGAATACTTTGGGCTTAAGGCAATTAAATCGGTCAGAGCTGTAGCACAGAACCTCTAACCTCACCGAAGTAAGAGTAAGAGAGGAGCGAAAGGAACGGATAGTATTCTGGGGCAGAGCGGACACACTTCCATGTGAAAAACTATCTTGAGCTCTACATATGGGGACACTTGTGAGGCATGTAGGTTTAATGATATCAATCCCTAATATATGTGTGATAAAAGTTGTTTGAATGCAACACAATACCACCTGCCAATAAAACGACCATGTTTTACCATGTAATACCATGGTACTAGCTAAACAAGACTTGGTCTACAACAAGATTGGGTCTACTAGCTCTACTAAGTACAACTAAGGTCTACTAAGTAATACCGCATCAAATTAGTGCTAATAGAAACCATTCTAGTGTAGCATGAATATTTATGCTAGTTTTTTCCTTATAAGCAGAAACCCCATGCAAATCATCTTAGTTAGCAGTCCACCTGCATTTACTGCACTTTTCCTATTTCTAAGCCTAAATAAAGAAAATGCATATCTTGCAATACTGATATAGACATCTACATCTCTAAGAAAAAAATTAAAATAAAAAAATCTCAGACACATTTTTAAAACACATTGCGCTAACCTCAACACTCTCTGATGCTAGACGTTATTAGTCTGAGTGAAATCTTCATGGTTTGCAGAGGATTTTTCTAAGTAATGTGACTGTGGCCAGACCCTGGCTGATAATTTTCTTGTTGCGTCGTCTAGGAAGCATGGATCGGGCCTTGAAATGACATTAAGGAGATGGCTAATTGGTTTTCCACTTCTCTTTAGGTAATTGGATGGGACAGCTTGCAGAGTCAAAGTGAGTAACTCAGCAGGCGGGTTCTTGCGTTATTAAGTACAGACTAGAATGGTGTTGAAGCATTGCTGGGCTAATGTGTTAGCCTGATTACTCCGTGGATTACTAAGCAAGAACTAAGGGTCTGAGCACTGAAGGGACGTCACATCTGCTTTCCATTACTTTCCTCTTCTGGGTGGATCGCTCTGAGTGACCCAGAGCGTAACAGACACATTTTGACCTACACTGCCGGCCTGATACTAGCAGGACATTTAGCATAGAATGAAGGACAAGTACTGATAAATGACGGGAAAACAAGATGGAATACAAGATTTTGTTTAGATATAATCAGTTTCAGGGCCTGGAACTGTACTGACTAAAGTTCAAGTCTGAGTGTTTTTATGAACAGCAATGTGTACCATGTTCTGGAAATAAAAATCCCATTCTTTTTTCCATAAAATATTTTTTCCAGAGACCAAGTGATCGTCAGTGTGATTTCAATGTGACTAATGGAAGTGAATTGGTCTCCCTGCACTAACAAATAACTTATTTTATATATACATACATACACTAGCATTCAAAAGTTTGGAGTCAATAAGATTTTTTTTAAATAAATGAATACTTTCATTCAGCAAAGATGCATTAAATTTATGCATCTATTTTATTTGTATTAAAAGAACAGAGCTTATGTGAAATGTGTGTTTATATATATAATATTATTTGTAAAAATATTTCACAATATGACTGTTTTTACTGTATTTTTGATTAAATAAATGCAGTCTTGGTGAGAAGAGACTTCTTTCAAAAGCATTCCAAACTTTTGAATGACAGTGTATACATTTATATATTTTTAATATTGTTTTTATACTTATATTACTTAGTGCGAAGAAATTAATTGTTTTATTAATCCTATTTTAATTGTAACATTCGCAATGCTTTACGGGACGGGTAGTTCGTTTCTTCAAATCAAATATTTTAATGTTGCGATTTATCTTGGAGATGATTGGTTTGGCCCAAGGCTCAGAACTTATAGTTAATACGTTTTTCGAAATCCCTATGGATAAAAGGAATGGGGAAAATACTTCCGGAACATAGGCAGATAAAAAAAGGAGTCAGTGTTGCTCTCTATTGATCTTGATATTGATTGAGGAAGCATGTCAGCCCTGCCCCTTGGCTTTACGTCAATAGGTTGCGAAACCACTGCAAGCAGATTGCCAAACGCCATTCGAACACTGCCAGAAATCGCAGGGCTGATGGGAGGAACCTTTTGGCCGGGGTCGAGCCCTTGTTCTCCGAGGCCTGTCTTTGGGGCTGTGGGGGATGAGGGGAGGGGGGGTTGCTGGAAGGGGTGCTGGGCGCTGAGGGGGGTTTATCATTAGTCTGGGGCGGCTCCTCTTTCTCCTTGATCCCCTCCATCAGAGGCTTGTCTTTTTTCCGCTCTCCACCACTGTGAAAATAACATGCAGGTAAACAAAGGAAGTTCTGATACACGTGAAAAGATGAGGAGAGCCGAGCGGCTCAACACTGAGCACTCAAACACTCACAGACATTCAGATGAATATATTTCTGCAGGCTGAAAGAGTTTCACACATTAAACGGAGCTTCTGTTCGGACAAACATTTGAACAGTGCAAGTTGAGTCGACAATATTGACTCACCATTTTCCCATAAGAGAAGACTGCATAGGCCTAGTTTTAAAGTGTTTACTTTTAAGGCTATGTCTACATTCATCCGGATAAGTTTGTTTCTAAACGCTAGCGTTTCAAGCATTTTCAAGCAAAAATGGTCTCGTCCACACTGAAACGTCGGGAAAACGCTAAAAAACACCATAATGTGCATGCGTAAAACACATTAAATGCTCACTGAGATTATACAGAGAGACCAGACAAAGTTCTCACACTATTCTTCTGGCAAAATATCTCAGCGCTTACTGCTGCGTTCAGGTCAAGCTCAATCATCAAAAACACAATTGCTCTCATATTTTGATGCGGAACAGCAATTTCGAGTATATTTTCTGTCATCTTCGCAGGAATGTAATATAAAGATTGTACAAAGGAACATTTATCTTTAGCAACACTGTGAAAGTCAATAACACATAGCAGGCACATATACAAAGCATAGAACATTTAAACATAGATATCTATCCAGGGCTTGACATTAACTCTTTTTCTCACCAGTCACTGTGGCTACTGGTTTTCCAAAGTTACTAGCCACTCAGCATTTTAGCTGGCAACAATTTTGGCATCGATACCATGGGGAAAAAACTGCCTAGATATTTTTAATATTATCTCATAATTTGGCAGCAGGTATATTAGGCTGCTGTCACTTTAAGACCTGACGCAGGGATCTATTATACTGTTACACAAGCGTTTTCTTTCTCAACTGTTTACGTTCACTTCTAACATAACTGACTGCGTTTATGTTAAAACTCGCCAAGACCGGGATTTTGACATTATTTTGTGTGTATTTGGCTGTTTAAGTGCAATAAGCGGTGAAAAATAACTAAATTTTGCTTTATGTGCGCACAAAATCTGCAGGAATGAGTACAATTTTACGTGCAATCCCACAGCGAAATTCAAGCCCTGTTACACCAACAATATTCATCTGGAGCAAATGATGTGGAAAATGAGTATTGGAAGCAGGAATCTTAGTATCGATATGTATTGAAAAATCTATATTTTTGACAACACTACATTGCACTTAGATGCTTTTATAAAAGACTACAATTCAAAAATGTATATATTACATATATAATTAAACCCGCCAAAGTGGCTAGTACAGTATGAGTGACTGTGTTACACACCACTGCTGAAATACACACGCATTTGGCGGGTTTGCGGGTGTTTATGTCAATCCCTGTATCTATCAGTACAATATGCGTTTTCACAGTCCGCACTACAACGCAAAAAACAATGCTTTCTTAGGAGAGCATCTTTAAAAAGCTCAGTTTGAGCCGTGTCAGTGAGGACGCAAGGTCAAACCGTTGAGAAAAAGATGCGTTTTCAAATGTACACGGATTAGACGTAGCTCAGTGTTTCCCAAACCCGTCCTGGAGGTTCGCCACTTCTACTCATTTTGATTATCTCCCTAATCTACTAACCACACACATGGTTCAAATCATCAGCTCATCAGTGGACAGAGTCATGAGCTGAAGCGGGTCTGTGAAGGGAGACATCCAGAACGTGTGGAGGAGGCTTCCAGATCATTGTCATGTTTCAGTTATGGGTGTGTGTGTGTGTGTGTGTGTGCGCGTTACCTCTTGGCAGCGGAGGAGAGTGTCTCTTTCTTGGCTATAGACACTGTGGAAGTATCTCTGTGAGATTTGCGGCTGCTGGAACTGCCGTTGGCGATGCAGGACATTGAATAAGCCTCACGCAGCGCGGTCTGACCTGCAGGACACACAACACAACACACTCTTAGTCCCAATTATACCTCAAAACAATGACTGAAATCTAGGGAACAAGTTGGACCATTTCCTTTACTGTAGACCTTCCCACACCTTTTGACTTTTAATATCCATGAATTGTCCAGTTGGATAAGCTTTTTTTAATATATATTAATGGTAGCACTTTACAATAAGCTTTCCATTGTTCACATTAGTTAATGCACTGTTAACTAACACGAACAAACACCTTAATGTAAAGACCTTAATGTAAAGAGTTGATTAATTTATGGAAATTATGATTTTTTTTATAAAGCTGAACATACTTTTTTAAAAAGATTTACATTCACTGTAGAAATGTAAGATTCTATTCATTTCTATGACTTTTGCATGCTTGAACTAATAAAATTAAACCTGATCAATGGTCAGGGAAGACGGAGAGACAGGATAGACAGTAAAGAGAGGACAAGACTGGCTTAAATAGGGCAGTATCCAGACAACTTAACTGGATTAGAGCTCTGATTTACTAGTCTACCACTGATGATTCAAGAAAACAACATGATATCAAAAGTTTGTAATCTAATGCAATGACATTCATATAATAAGTGAGGCTCAAGCTTTTTTTGTGTGTGTATGTATTTCAAAATCATACAGTCACTGCTGGAAAGGGTTCAAATATGCAGAAATGCTAGAAAACTGAAGAATTTGCAGGACCTGAAGAACAGTGTTCAGTTTAACTGCTCAGGACAGACAAGGGACTCGAGAACAACCATCACAAAACATGAAAACAGCCATGGATCATCCAGGGAACGACACATAGTATTAAGAATCAAGGGTGTGTAAACATTTGAACGTCTGCTGACTATATGTAAGCGCCTTTTATGCAAAATATCTTATTCAGGACAGTACTAAATAAAAACTAAGTTGTATGATCCCTCTTATTTTGTTAAAATAATTAAAATGTTTCAGATTCTGCAAGGTGTACGTAAACTTTTTAAAATGCACAACTGGATTTAAAATGTTGGGGTCAGTAAGAAATTAATAGTTTTATTCAGCAAGTCTGCATTAACTTGAACAAAAATGATAGTGAATACTATTTCAAATAAATGCTGTTCATTTGAACTTTATATTCATCAAAAAAAAAAGAAAAGAAAAAAAGTATCACAATAAGCAGTGCAATTGTTTTCAATATTGATAATAATCAGAAATGTTTCTTGAGAATCAGATCATCATATTAGAATGATTTCTGAAGGATCATGTGACACTGAAGACTGAAAATTCAGCTTTGATCACAGGAATAGATTATATATTTAAATAAATTACAATAGAAAAAAAAGCTATTTTAAAATGTAATACTATTTCTTGGTTTTTACTGTATTTTAATTAAATAAATGCAGTCTTGGTGAGCATAAAATACAGAAACTAAAACATATACCAACCCCTAAACTTTTCTTAACATACAGTGGGGTCCAAAATTAAATGAAAATCTGAGATTTGTTTCGCATTTGAACCTGATATTGAATACATTACGCTACTGTACACTCCTGAAAAAAAAAAAGACCAAGCCAAAAATGGCAAATTATTTAGTGCCCTTTTAATGGTCTTAAAGGTATAGTGGAGGATTTTCTTTTTCCGGGTGGATCATCAAGACTATTGGTCCTCCTAGTTGTCAATCATTCTGGTGATATGTTTACGTAAGGCCGTCGTACGTGCTCGTCCCTAGGTAGTTTTTGCTTTCTGCGCATGCGCACTTTCAGGTGTATATGTGTGGTGAGCTACGGTTTCAGCCATTCATTGAAGCTCGCCGTTCTCACCGGGTTTTTTCAAAATGCAACAAGCTACTTCAAGTTCTCCATTGCAGATCATGTCTTGAGTCCTCACTCAATCGATCAGTATAATAAGTAAATAAAACACGGAAGGGCATTTGACATTTTGTTTGCATGTTAGCCAAACGTGACTAGCCAAATCTTCTTTTGGAGAGTAGGCTTGTGTGAGCCATGCCGACAGCAACTTGTAAACGGAGCGTGCACGAGGAGAACTAGGCTCGTGCATGCTCTCTCGTGCACACGTTTAATAGGCGTTCCCTCTCGGGAGCAGGTAGAGTATTGCGCATGTGCATTTTTTCAAAAGGTGTTCTTTTCTAAAATTCAGGAAAATCCTCCACTATACCTTTAAACATTTTAATCACAAGTCACTGGTCGGGAGATTGGCAAGAACTGCAGATAAATGTAACTTGGCACGGAATAGCCTTCCCAACTTGCAGACAGGAAGAAGAGTCAGTGTTGTTCCGCTCAACAGCTTCATGAGCTCACGAGTAGTTAAGAAAACATCTTCCAGTTCATTTGAGACCAAATATTCACTATAGGGTTCAAATCTGGACTCTGACCAGGCCAAAACATGAGCCTGATTCTCACGTCACTTCTTGGTTGTCTTTGCAATAGCAGTAGCATTGTCTTGTTGAATAACATCTGATCATTCCTCTTTCATTCTGCAATACTCTGAAGCACTAAAAGAGTTTCCACAGTAAAGTAGCTCCCCAAACGACATGCTTCACTGTGGTAGAGATGCATTTATTTATCATATTTCTCAGCAGATTTTCAAAGACAATGCTCTCGAGCCTCATCATGCAACTCGTGTTTCATCGTGATTCATCACTCCACACACAACTTCCCATTCTAGCCAACAACTTCATTCTGTCTTTGATGTTTTTCTGAGTGGTGCATTTGGCCAATTTCCTGACCGAAAATTTGAGGTTAAGACAATTAAAAGCTTTGCTGGCTGCAAAAATATAAATGACCTTCTAAAAGCATCTCAGATGTGTGTATAGTTCGTCTTTGGTTCTGGAATTCTCACGCTAAACTCCAGTGCCATGATTGCACTGGTTTGCATCAGCTGTGCTATTTAAAACTCTCTCTGAAACGTCTCTTCTCTTGACCTCTGTGCTCTGAGAGAGTTATTGTGGGCAGGATTCAGATGATAGTTTCTCTCCAGGGCACGCGTGCACGCGTGTGTGTATATTATCAGGAGGCGGCGATGCGATGTCAGAACCACATGGCTCTGTTTCACGCTCCATTAGCACACAACAAAAACACACAGTGTGTGGCTGACCTCATCAGACCGCTGAGAGAATGTGTGTGACGCGCGTGTTTGACTCAACAAAGCAACTACCGCTCGCATTAATGCCTGATCCAGAATTACCCTCGGGCAGGTTTCTTTAAAAACCCAATCAGGGATGTTTATACATATTTAATCAACAATTTTAACAAGATATTAATGATCTAGTTCTCTTGGTTTATTCTTAGATTTAAAAAATAGCTCTAGTCTCATATATATTGTATATTTTCTGTGCTGATTTTATGGGAAAATCTGCAGAATTCTGTGGAACGGATTTAAACATGGTAAAATGAGACAAACAGAGCTGAGACTCCTATTGGCCACAGTTACAGTGAACAATCATATTGATAAATCAACTGATTCAACATTATATGGAGCAAATGAACTGCTTTTGCATTAGACGTGCTAAATAACAATTAAGTCAAGAAGATAAAACCATCTTACAGATATTACAGATAACAATATATAATGATCAATATTACTATTACTATTTATTTATTTATGCATTTGGCAGAGACTTTTATCCAAAGCGACTGCAGTAGAATTAATTAGATAAGATTAATTATGTTACTAACCATGAAAATCTGAACTTAGATTTTCATCTTATGATAAACTTTTTATTACACTTCCCATTTTCTATGTCTGATGGTGACTAACTTTCCATTCCAGATCTAACAATAAAACAGGATAACTTTTACTTCCTTTTATTGAGGATGTAGCCATCAGACGAACTTTCGATATGATCTAACCTTCTAACAAACTTTTGTACATTTGTGACTCAATGTAACCTTGGTCGAATGGAACTTTGAAAAAGGACTCAATGTGGGCAGTTTTGTTTTGGTATTGAGGTCAAAGTTAACTTGCCTTGCGTTCGCTATAAACAGTGGGTGATGGTCACACAAGACGACTCGGCAGATTTGAAGTGTTTCCCCCCTATTGTAGTGACCATCCTCGATTAAGTTTCACTCAGGACTTTTGTAAAAGCCAAAATATGACCACACCTCAGATTTGGTCCTCTTAAAAGGCTGAAAAATCCCCCGAGCACGGACACTGCCTTCCGCCATTCCTTCTCGAATAAAAAAAAACAAAAAAACATTGCGCGCTGCGCCTGTTGGTGGCTTACACAGTGAGTTATTAAAATCACGATAATCAAACACGGTTTTAATGATAATTCAATTTTAAACGATAATACATTTCAGTCAGTACATTTTATCGTGGTTTATAGTGAAACCGGTAATCGTCCCATCCCTATGGCCAAATTACTGAAAGTTAGCCAAAATATTGAATAAACAATCAAGCATCCATCATACGCCAGAACTCGCATACGGAAGCCAGTGATTATAGTTTATAAAGTTATAAATATAGATATTTTTCTTACAGAAACGCTTGGCTTCAGAAGGCCTTTATTAACCCCCTGGAGCCGTATGCATTACTTTTATGATGGATGGATGCGCTTTTTGGGGTTTCAAAATCATCCACCGCCATTATAAAGCTTGGAAGAGCCAGGATATTTTTTAATATAACTCCGATTGTGTTTTGGCTGAAAGAAGAAAGTCATATACACCTTGGATGGCTTGAGGGTGAGTGAATCATGGGATAATTTTCATTTTGGGGTGAACTATCCCTTTAATCCTTCACACTTCTGTCACGAATCACGACAGATCATGCTGTTTAGATACGGTGTACTACACTATATTGTACTGTACTGTGTGTGTGTGTGTGTGTGTGTGTGTGTGTGTGTGTGTGCGTCTAGTCAGCACAGCCTCACAGGAAGTCCTTATGTGACCCAACTCCAACAGGAAACCGAGGAAATATCTGTCTTCCATCAGAAGCCTGTTTGTCTCCCAAACCTCTGGCATTCTCCATCACTCTCACGCTTAAAATAAGCATGTAAAGGTAAAGTCATTCTTAATCACATTCAGTGTTCTTCATATGAAAGAAGACACTCTTATTAGCAATAAAAACACCCCAGTAACAGCCAAAATAAAGCACACTGCCTTACTGACCCAGATATCTTGCAAAAATAATCAGAGTTGTCCATCAATATTTATCGGATTAACTGCAAAAACAACACAGCAAAGCCCAGCATTCAGCGGCGAGCGGGAACGCTTCTCTTTTCCTCTGTGAATCCAGTCCTTTCACAGATACCGTCCCGAGAGCAGCTGGATGAGGAGAGACTGAGGTTTGGGAGACGACTGGAGTGGAAAGAGTGAGAGTTCGGGGAAAGATACTAATGTGGGGGATTATGGGAAATGAGGGGGAATAGATATGGGATTGAGCAGTGAGTCAGCCTTGAAACGAGTGAGAAATGAAGGAGAATAATGGGCCATAAAGGGCACAGCGAGAAAATATGGGCAGTGGGAACTTGGGAAGAGAAAAGAGAGAGAATTCAGAGAGAATGAGAATAGTGGGAAAAATGAGAACCAGCACAGTGGTATTTAAAATGAATATACATTTTTCATATTCAAAAATATTTATAAAAAATTATTATTATTGTATTACACCAATAAGTACCTAAAGTGTTGCATATACTATTGCCATACAGGAAAGCACATTTGAATGTAATGAACATTTAATGTTAAGAACTCCTAATTTATACACTATCGTTCAAAAGTTTTGGGTTGGTGAGAGTTTATGTTTTTGAAAGAAGTCTCTCCTGCTCACCAAGGCTGTATAATACAGTAAAAACAGCAATTTTGTGAAATATTATTACAATTTAAAATGTGTTAAAGTGTAATTTATTCCTGTGATCAAAGCTGAATTTTCTTCAGAAAGTCTTCAGAGTCACATGATCCTTCAGAAATCATTCTAATATGATGCCCAAAAACATTATTATCAATGTTAAAAATAGTTGAAAACCATGATGAATTCAATTTTATTTATTCGTTGATGAATAGGAAGTTCAAAAGATCAAAACAAATCTTTTGCACTGCATGTCTTTAATGCATGCTTGCTGAATAAAAGTATTTTCTATTAAAAAATGAACAGTAGCTTATAAGGCAAAGATAATATTTTGACAGCAGATATCCTATCAGGCTCGTAATTATTAAAATACGATCTATAAGAACCATTTTGAGATTCAAAGCATTGTGTCGAATTTAAATAGTTGCAGTTTGAAGCCCAGATAGATCGATCTCAATTCAACAAATAGTTTTCAGTATGAATGCACCATCTTTTGTTTTCCAAATATGCCACAATGTTCACAACGAAAGCACCAAATTAAAAAAATCTGATATTGATCATTTTCATGTTTAAAAAAATTAAAAGTACAATAGAAAAGAAAAGAAGTCAGGAAAGATGATCTGTCATTCAAATTACGACTTGCGTCTTTTTAGTAATGATCGAGTCTTCATGCTTAAAATGAATAATATCATTATTTTGAGGTTTATTTTGGCAATTAGCCTCCAGTTTTGATGCCTATTACTGTAAAATGTGGAAAACAGTCATAATAAAGAAAGAGTAGTGCTGTGTGTTGAGTCAGAGGCTGGCCGTCTTTCGTCTGGCAATCGCTGTGTTTGTTTAGAGGCTTGCTTTCGTTTTGCCTGTTTTCATTACTCACTGACTTTCTTTTCATTTGGTAAAATTGTTTCTAGGCTATTTTTCTTTTCTCTCTCTTTTGGAATATTTATATAAAAAAAGTAATAATATGTATAATATAAAATAAAATACATTGGTTTGGAATAATTTGGATTTTTTTTAATGTTTTGGATACAAGTCTCTTCTGATCACCAATGCAACATTTATGTGTTGACTATTGTGAAACAATATTACAATTTAAAATAATTGATTTATATTTGAATATATTGTAAAATGCAATTTATTCCTGTGACACAAAGCTGAATTTTCAGCATCATTACTCCAGTCCAATCTAACATGCTGATTTAGGAGTCAGGAATTTAGGAATTATTAATTATTTTTGGTGCTTAATTATTAATAATGGTTCTTATTATTATCTATGCTGAAAACAGTTTTTGCTGCTTAATATTTTTGTGGAAACCATAATCATTTTAGTTCTGGATTCTTTGATTCATTCGTTTGGAATAGATACTTTTCTGTGATATCTTTTTCTTAACTGTGATTTTAATGCATCCTTTCTGAATAAAAGTATTAATTTCTATCTTTCTTATCCCAAACTTTTAAATGGTAATGCATGATGTTATCCACACAAATATGAAGCAGCAAAATGGTTTTCAACACTAATAATCAGAAATGTTTCTTGAGCATCAAATCATATATTAGAATGATTTCTGAAGGATCATGTGACTCTGAAGACTGGAGTAATGATGCTGAAAATTCAGCTTTGATCACAGGAATAACAATATTGCATAATACATAATACTGTATTTTTCATCAAATAAATGCAGCCTGGTAAGCATAATAGACTTCTTTTAAAAATTGTATGTATAAAATGTATAATAAAACAATAATAAAGATAATACTGCCTACCCCAAGTCTGCATTTTAGTAGTCAAAAACATGGAAATAACACGGAACTTCAGGCCTGGGAAAATCTGAGCAAAATCTTCATGGAAATTTGTATAATGAATATAAATTGTTCTGTTTTTGTTCTGCTCTTAATATTTCATTTTCAAGAAATTTTGCCCTTTGTAAGTGCCTGCGCTGAGTAAAATATGAATCCGTCTGTCTGTTGGTCTAATTGGAAACATTTGTACACTAAAAATGTCAATTATTCAAATCTATTTTTCCAAAGCCTATCATCTGACATACAAATGAGAACCTGTGTGAAATGGTCCGAACGATTTCTGAATGGAACATGAGGTCTCGAGCGAGTCCAGTCATGGATGTGTGTGAGAGGCGGCACTGAAACACACTGCTGGTGTGAGAGTGTTCTCCGGGACACACAGATCCAGAGGATTACACAGTGCCAGATTCTCCAGCTCTTCAATCTCTCCTGTCCTCGTACGCACAACAATTCATTCTCTTCATTCGTCCCCTGTCGTTACGCACAGTCCCGCTCGTACATTTACAAGCCCTTATTTTATAAGAAGGATTGCAAACATATATGTGCATATAAACGTTTGAGCACAATTGTATGTCTTACATATAATCAGATATAGGACAGTCAAGTCAAGTCAAGTCATCTTCATTTATATAGCGCCTTTAACAATGTAGATTGTCTCAAAGCAGCTTTACAGAGATAAGCGTATAATTTAAGGTAACAGAGATTGTTTCGGCTTTACAGCAGAGTTAAGTTATTTCCATCTAAAGTTAGTTTTAATTGATTTGGTTCCGTCGCAATGATCATTTGTTATTAAATTAGGGGCCGCTAAGACGACACCATTCTCTCTACACAGACTTTAAACGCAAACCTGTGAGAAACGCTGATGGCGGTCACATGCGCATTTAGAATGGGTTCTATAGTTATGTGCGTTTGAATATACGCAGGTTTGGAATTCCCTACAAGCCAAGCCTAAACAAAATACTTGTCTTTCCTTATAAATTTTGATAAGGAATTTTATTTTATTTGTTGCTTTGGGGTAGGACAGAATATGTGTATTGGCGTGCAGTCCGAACGAATGGAGCTTTTTTCTGGATTTTGGCCCGAACACAGAGTACACCCCCCATGTGCCTGGCTGGGATAGGAATAATAGAGAGTGAGGAGTGGATCAGAGGTAAGTCTCATGCTGATTGGGTAGATTACCTGAACGTGCTCCTGCCGTTTATTATATGTTAATAAAACATCATATTGAGAAAATGTGAAGATGTGTGCTGAATCAGATGCTAATGACAATAAAGCCTGAACCCAGAGTATGTGCACTTCAGTTTTGATGTGAAGGCTAGCATGTGTGACATTCGCTGTATCCAAAATCGCAGAGCATACTGTATAGTAAGTACTACACTTGGCTTGAAACTTACTTTGTGACCATTAAAAAAAGCATGTTCTATAAAGTATGAATGTGTAGTATTAATGCATTCCGGACATACTAATTCCGCCATGTTGTCATGTGACCTACGTCGTGTCACCGCCATTCATAAATCTTCTCTCGAGGGATAGTAAAGGTCAAAAAGTGCGAGACTCGATGCAAGTAGCTAAACTAAACATTTCATATTTGACAGTTGTTTTAGGATAGAAATGTTAAATGACCGAGGAAAACTAATACTTTTGATCTAATTTCGCCATATTTTTATTTGAAAATAACCTTATATAATTCACTGTCAATGTGAGAGGACAAGAAACATTAACGAAGCCGTTTTCATCATATTAGGCATTAGATCAGTAATGAATGTGTACATACAGTATTGTGAATGAATTTAATAAACTTAGTTACCTAGCTTTCCTGGTAGCCTTCAGTAAATTAACTTTTCCAAGAAAATGATTCATAAAACATAAATATCAGCTGACCCTGTGTTTACTTGCTTCACCGACACAGATGACAATGAAAAGACTAAAAAGAGGGGAAGAGACAGGGCAAGATAAGGAGACTGAGAGAAAAAGGAAGAGTGATGGAGATGAGGAGAGAGCAGGAATTGCTCTGCACTGACATGCTTTTAAAGCTATTGTAATCCAATCTTCATGGCCTTCAAACGTCTTAAAATGCACAGATCAGACATTTTCATTCCTTCACTAGATCAAGTTTGGGACCTCAGTGATAATGAAACCCTGCATACGGCCCTTGTAATGAGGTAAAAAAAAACACACGGTACCAGTAGATGAAGAGGTACCCGCTCCAAACTCAAGCGTCATTAGCTGAGTCAGCTGTCAACATTGGGCCGCTCAAACAAACAGAGCAATGTTTTGTTAGCGCCTCACTCTCAACCACTGAATGACTGACTTAAAAGTCTCTACATATTAAAGTAGGAAAGGATAAAAGTATTTCAACATCAAACTTTTAGGTTGCATGTGTTTGCTGCATACGTGTGTGTGTGTGAGAGCGAGAGAAACGGGGCAAGAGGCAGCCAGTGTGTTTTATACGGTGCGTTAAACAGAGAACAAAGTGAAGTCAGTTTTAATGGTCAAACATTAAAATGCCTTCCCTCAAGCAGCCCCCAAGATCACACGCTCTCACACACTGACACACACACAGCTGCTATTCAAATGGAAACGTTCAGCGCCGTGGGTCAAGGATGGATTGAAACTGTTAACAGATCCTGGTCTGGCTGCGCTCCTCCACTTCCTCCGTGTAAACAGTGTGAGGATCACTGGAGGCACACACACACACACACACACACATACACACACAGCAGAGCTAGGTTACCTTTGCTGCCCTGCTGTTTTTTGGCAGCGGTGGCGTCCTCGGACTGAGCCAGACGTCTGAGCACATCTGCCAGCGCAGCCTTCATCACCGTCAGCTCGTCCTCCTGCTGTTGAACCCGCAGCTCCAGAGACGACAGCCGGTCCTGCACGTCTGAGGTGCTCGCCGCTGAGATACTGTCATCTGGCACACAGAGAGATGCATTTCTCATCAGAGAGTACAGATACATGATATAGAAGTACAAGATCTTGACCAAACATCGCTGCACCTCTTGATGGATATAACATCACAACATTTATCTCCATCAAAAGGGTCATCAATGTTTGGTCAGGATCTTGTACTGTCAATGCAAGAGTCCAGCACTCTGTAAAGTCTCCTCCAGCACATCCCAAACACTTTCAGTCAATTTAAGCTCTGGACTCAGAGGAGAAAATTATTATTCTTGCTCCTCACAACCACTCTTTCACAGTTTAAACCTGATGAATCTTGACATTGTCATCCTGCAATATGGCCATGATGTTTCTTCATACATGGTTGTTTAAGAAATGAAAAACTACACACTCCATCAATTATGGTTAGAAGAACTGTTGCCAAACATATAACATGCTAGACACATAATAATCACTGCATATACAGACATTGGTTTCCATTCACTCTGATATAAACGACTCTTCTCTGGGTTATTTCATTAAATGCAAGTGTAAACTATTCCACAGAACTCTCCTACTGTAGTGCTGATTTAAAACAATCCTCTGTAGTCTAGATGAATATATGCTCAGAAGTCAGCAAACACACGGCCCATAGAGAGCCTCACCGTAGCCGTTCTTCAAAGCACATTTGCCATCGATAAGTAACATTCGAGCTTTCCCAAACCTGAAGTCCAGACACCACCAATGTCAACAAAGAACACGGAGAAAGAGCTTGCGGTCGTTTATGCACAGAAAAAAATATGAATGAGACAGTGAGAGAATAAAGATTAAATCAGCGGTGAGCAAATGCCATTTTTCTGCATTCAGCCTCGGCTCTTTCCTCTTGCAGTTTCATCGGCTGCAGCTTTTGCTGCTTTTGCTTGTCAGAGAATATGAACACTGAAAATCTGGATCTAATGTCTTTCCTCTTTGGAAAACAAAAGAAGATATTTTGAAGAATTCTGGTGACCAAACAGTTTTCACTTTAATTATAATTATTGAGACAATCTTTTTTTTACAGAAGAAGGAAGTCATTTGGAATCTCACGAGGCTGAGAAAAATGTTGATTTTGGGGTGAACTATCCTTCAAGTGTTTGTTTGCTGCAGAAAGGTCATCAGTATTCCTGGGAACATCAGTGCTGGGCTCTGGATGGGGGGCATGGGCTGCCAGGCGTTACTGTGGTCGGGACTTTGAGTGCTGGACTGGTTCCCTGATCGAGGAGGCCCAGCATTCTCAGCTGCGGTTAGCTCGTTTAAGGGGCATAAAATAGCATATAACAACTCAAACTCTCACACACCAACACATCTCAGATCCAAGCTTGAAACCAGACCGTAGGACATTTTTACACCACTTATAAATCACTGGAAGTACTCTCATTCTCACCCACACACAATTTCGAACAAACAAAACGCATGGGCGCAAATACGAGAAGCCTATTACCACACCGCACATCCAGTCATATTCCCACACAGCCTTAATGATAACGGAGCCTGCAGTCTTCACACACACACACACACACACACACAAAAAGTATTGCATTATGATAAACCACACATTTCAGCCGTAAACCATTTTTAAGAAAAGGGATGAGTCAAAATGATAAATGTGGATAATTCTATATACCTTATTATCTGAAGTGTTTAGATTTCAGAATGCACATTAACTTTAACATAAAAATTTACAACAGTGCTTCTACACTGCACGCTGTATCTGTGTGAGACTGTTGCTCACTGTGGAAATCAAACACGGCTTTAATGATATTGAATTTTTTTATGAATTTTATTGCTGTTTATCATCAACCCGTAACCATTTCATCCCTACAAAAAAGGGACTCTCTGTGCACTCTAACCCAGAGTCCATTATTAGACAAAAAGCCGAACTGCATTAGCCAGATCCTCCGCCAACAGCTGAGCTAACACACTTTACAGTTAGTTGTTAGCACAAAGATCAATCGGTTCAATCTGGCAACTGCAACCATGGAGAGAGAAACGATTCAATCAAACTCCTGGAGCCGTCCAAGCCATCGTGAGTCAGAGACGCCAATCCAGCGCAAACCACTGATCGATACTCAGTCTGTCAGAGCTGCATATCAACCCTCTCATTCCTGCCTCAGGATCACCAATACTACCATTAATCACCTTTGTCCTGTTTATTTTCATAATTTCCTTTTTGAAGTCAACATCTGAAGGCCAAATGATCGCAACATCTCCAAGTATAATCAGTGGTGAATATCTGCTGCTATATCAACCGTAAATATCCAGCTGAATTTGATGCAAAAATGTGTTTGTCTATTTGCGATTGATAATGGCAGCAGTAATTCATCAAATGAAGGAGGCAAATTGGGATCAGGATTCCTCCCTCAGGATCCACATCAGGATGCTAAGCCAATAGCAGAGTGACGACGAAGACTATTTCTGAGGCAGAGTCCAACGTAGAAATGTTCTTTGGAAGATCAAACCTTAATATGGGCTTGTGCTTTCACAAGATTTACAATGCTAATCTCATGCTACAATTGAAGATTAAACCATCTTAAGCCAGGTACACACGGAGAGATTATTGTCTTGAGAGAGATGTTTAGTTAAATAAGTTTATATTGTGTGGCATGGCATGCAACATAAATGAATTGCTTAGCGTGTTTTAAAATGCTTAAACTATGGAGCACCTAAGGGGACATGATGATAGAAAAAGCAAGAGTTGGGAGGAAAGTTATATTAAATGCTTTTGTGAGCAAACGAGCAAACTTTTTTGAGACAACGTAAACCGTTTGTCAGCAAATATAAAGTTTCTCTGGGGAACACAAAAGCATTTAAATATTATTTTCCATCTGATATTCATTTCCATCATCGTGGGCTTCATATATTTAATTGCGCAAACACTCTAAAATATATATATATTTGGAAGTAGTAAATAAAGATTACTGGAGTACATTTTACAAGAAAAAAAGTCTTTCTACTTCCAAATGTCATGCTTAATTCAATGTTTTACTTGCCATTTCTTTGAGGTCATTTGTGAAATTCATTAGCAATTCCCAAATACCTACACCTTTTTTTTCCGGTGTAGTTAGAATAGCACAAATAAATATGCTTATCAAGCTTGAAAAGAAAGGAGAAAACATTTGCTATGTTTTGTTGTCAATGTCAAATGCTGAGTGTCCTAACTCAAATGCAATATTTTGGCGCAAATGTATCTGTACCAAAGCAGACAAAAATGGTTTATATTAATAAATGTCAATGTTTGACTGTAAAGGTGCAGCCACATTTATCACTGTTCAGTGAATTTTTGATTGCAAAATTCAGTCGACTCAATAGAAATCCACACGATTGGGAAAATTATACACAGATTTCGCAACAGGTTCAAGTTGGTCATGTGAATTCGCTATGTTAACCGACAGAAAGCTGCTTGGTTTGAAAATGACTTCTGTGAGCTTTTTGCCTGCAAAATGTCAATGTGACCGCCATTTTTATTCACTTTGATACGATTAGCAATTTTGATACGTCAAGTCATCACTAGTCCAAAGTACAATCTGATGTAGAACCAAGAACCACTGACCTAGAGAACCAGAACATAAGTGAATGTTCACAAGTTAACATAAAAAAACACCACACACGCGAACCAACGTCACTTAAACAACTGTTTTATCAAAGTAAAAAATTTACCAAGAAATTAAAAGCAAACATCTCAAGGTTGCAGGAAGAAGTTAATAAAATCCAAAGTCTGGAGTGCTGCAAAACGACACGATGTTTCACTTGCTTCCCCTGCCCGCAGTTTCCTCCCTGTCTGCAGGTCCTTCCTCTCAAACCATCTTATCTCAGCGGCCCACGGAAACACGGAGAGGGCAAACGTTAATAACACAATGCATTTCTTTGAGAGGAAATGGCTTTGGGAGGTTGTTTGATACTGGCAGTTCGTACGGAAAAAAACAGGGCAGAGCGAGCGTGCTAAGAAGAGAGAGAAAGGGAGGGTTCGAGGGTGGACGAGTATCCCCAGGTAACCTCCACCGAATATATCAGCGGCATGACGTTTCTGGGGTACACCTAAACTGAGGAGAAGCCTGCCCTCCTCCACACTTCTACCCATGATTCCTGGCAGGGTACAAGAGGAAGGAAGGCCTGCGCACATGTCATATTTCACAATAGCTTGTCAAATTCCTCAGTTTTCTCCCCCACCCCTTCAGCACGTACACCTAAACACACACACACACACCTCCGAACTAACACGCATTCCCTCAGAATGAAATGGATTTATCTTGCATAAAACATGCGTTAACATCCCATCCCACCAACAAACACTCATACACACAACTCCAGTGAGATCCTCGACTCGCTGCAGGACAGTCCCGTGGCGCGCGGCCAGATCGCACGCTCGTAAGGCGTTTTTGGCATGCTTGATTCTGTCTATGGAGGAAGTCCTCAGGGTTAAATGGCAGATCTGGAGCCGAGATAAGACTCAGTTGTGCAATCAGACACATTCAGGCTCGAGTCACACACAAACACAACGTTCGAAAGCATTGATTGATGTGTGTTGTTAATGTTTAGCAGTTTGCAACACTTATTCATAACAGATAGCCTTGATAATCTGACGTGGTGTTTAGTTGCGCGCTTCCTGAGTACGAGATAAGGATTAGATGAAAGCAAAGGCTGGTCCCACACAAGAACTAGTTTGAACTTGACCCTCGTGAAAAGCGGTAGAGACGTCTCTTACCTGGCAAAAAAAAAAAAAAAAAAGTCACGCTGACGGGGTTAGAAGATGATTAAAACACTTTGCACACTTGTAAACTGGAGTAAAGCACAAGGCTGTACATGTCTAAACTGGTTGAGTGTATGTGCGAGTCTTATATGGTTTAGAAGACAAAACATTTAACTGAAGTAGGGTTATTATACACTCACATGCATGCCATAACTAAATGTTCAGTGAAAGTACTATAGAATTATCATGTTCTTTGGAACCATCGTGCTCTTTTTTTGGTCATGCCAATTTAATTTGGACATCATACATGCTTTTGGTTGCACTTTATTTTAAAGTACAGTAAGGTAGCTACCAGTTACGGGTTGAGGTTAAGTTTAGGGATAGATTTAGACATACATTTCTTTTTAAAAATAACATGTTTTGTCCTGTCTAATCCCTTAAGACATAACTGACTGTGTTTACATTAATTTTGCATTATAAAAGCATGAGATGCTTTTAAAGCACATGAAGCATCATCATGCACCTGTGGTTAAAAACTACACTCAGAATCCATCCAAAGTCATTAGAGAGAGAATCTCGATATATGAGTGTGAATCTAATTTGACCAAATTAACTATATATATCGTTTATTTGCAAGCGGAAACATAAGAGATCTTCAGATCGGGCTGCTGTGTCCAGCCAACCATGTTTTGAGTGATTTGGTAAATATCTAGACTGCTGCTTTTGATATTCTTTCAGGGTATATTTTACAGGGTATAGTGCAGTAAGTGTAGCCCTTAATCAGTGTATGTAGTGGCAAATAGTTTGTCTGAAACATAGTTGACAAGCTCACCAGGGAAAACATCTCTTTCTATGCAATATCAAAATGGTGCTTTAATGATTAAGCTTCACAACTAGCAGATATGTTGCACTGATAAAATATATAAACTTAAACCAATAGTTGTTTTATTGAGAAAGCACTTTTTTTGCTAATGTGAAAATGAACCCTCATATACAACGACTCAAGTGTGTTTATTTAAGAGATGGTCCAAAGAAAACAGTAGGACCACACTTACCATATTTTTTCAACAATGCATCTTGGTAATAATTGTTTGAAATTGTACCATGGTATTCTTTGTAGTAACTTTGATGAGTAAAAAAGGGAAGCTGCGATACTCTTTACAGAGGTGAGCTCATACAGGAAGCGAGCTCAACGATGTGGGCGCAGAGAGTGAAAATACTGAAATAATTTTACACTTCGTTTTCATTCTAAGGGAGAATCAGTGACGCACCTCCGCTGAGAGGTGTAATCTCAACTACGTTTGCATGAAGAACTCTCAGTTAGATTCACACCACACAACTAAACCTGAAATCTAACAAGAGATATTCATAACACTAACTAGATTTTTACATTTCTGAAAAGCAAAAAAGCCAACCTCTCTTTTTGCGGTGATGTGGCTTATAAGACTACTGTAAATGTACTTGTGACACAGAATCTCACACACACACACACACACACACACACACACACACACGCACAACTCCAGACAACCTCAGGGAACTGAGTATCATTGTTGCATGCTTGCAATATGAATTATACATAATAAGTCAGCATGTCTACACACAGGGGATTACACACTCATACACGTGTATATGAGAGCACACATTTGCATACAGAGACTCCGGGGCTCTGCCCTCATCTCAAGGTTATGAGCTTCACCACCACAGCGTTCAGTAGGGAATGACCTTATTAATGAGTCTTTATGTTTTACTTGAATCAGATCAAACTGTCTGTTTGAATGAAACAATTCAAAACCCGATTCAACAATTCATTTGCATTTCAAAAATGACTCAATGTTGAAAACATTTGTGCTGCTTAATATTTCTGTTGAAATTTTTCATAATAGAAAGTTCAAAAGAGCAGTGATATATATTTCACCCAGCCTTTTTCATATTCAAATCTAACCTTCAAAAGTTGATTCCATAATCCTTAAATCGATTGCAGAAACTGTCTGAAAGCCGTAAAGGAATACAACACCCAAACATGAATATTCTGTCATCATTTAAACTCGCCCTCATGTTTGTTAAACCCATATGACTTTCATTATATGGAAAAGTGTCACGTCTTGTGATTCTGTGAAGAAAGTCATTTAAGTTTGGCACAAGATGAGGCTGAAATTCTAACAGAACATTCATTTTGGGAGGAAAAGGAAATACCTCTTTAAGCCAAAGGTTTTGCTGAGTCGTTCTGATTTGAAGGGCTGTGTGTGTTTGTGAGAGTGTGTCCTGCAGCTTTATGAATGAGATTCCTCTGTCTTCGACATGTAACCGACATGATTAACTACACAGCACTGAAGCTTCATGTTAATGATTCACTGTAATGTCCCGAGGCTCGACACACAAGATACACACACACACACACACACTCACACAAAACCACACTCACACATGGATGGGGCTGGTGTGAGATTAGATGATGATAAGAGGCACAGAGCAGTGTTGTGACATGCGTTTTCACCACCTTCTCTCCTTAGATTGTGGACAGATTTAGCTGATGCTCAAAAGACTAACCAACTGTTAAGAGAGCTGCAGGCCTGTTGCATGTGCTTTTGTTATCACGATTAAAATACGATTAATCATGCAGCCCTGCGATTGGCCGTCGAAACTACCATAAAGACCAGTTTTACAATAAGCAATACGCTGTGCATATTATGCATACCCAGATGACCCCACTGCATTTGCTCAAAAACGCAGTATACACTGCAAGGACGTGTTTAACTTGACCATATAATATTTCCATGTGACTAATAATCCAGAAGTAATTTCAGAGTAATGGCCATGGCTGTATTCAAATAGCATAGTTTATTTTACCTACCATGCAATTAAACATATATATATATATTTTTTTTAATAAAGTTTTTTAATTTTTTTTTGTATGGTAGGTAAAATAAAACCTGTAGCTGTAGTTTGCCTTTTTAACCAAATAATTTTGTGTAATAAATACCTTAATTAAGTTGAGTGTTTTGTTCTTACCTTATATTTAAAATATTTTCAAAATCTAAAATATTTTCCTCATATTTTGATGGTTTATTGAACTTGTAGGGTCATTAAACACATCATTTGTGGCCACTACTGCCGTGTGCTCGACTGGACCTTCCACTACAGCGCAACAAAACTGGTAGTAAAATCATTTGAACACCTCATTGCTTGCTCTGCCGATAACATTTTAACATTGAATTACCAGCAAAATAAAAAAAAGTGTTACTTAAAGTTATCAGTTATTTAATTATCAGTAAATCAACCATGAACTGACTTCAGCTGAACAACTGCTTTGAAACAATCTGTATTGTATAAAGTGCTATATACAGCGGGGGAAATAAGTATTGAACACGTCATCATTTTTCTCAGTAAATATATTTCCAAAGGTGCTATTGACATGAAATGTTCACCAGATGTTGGTAACAACCCAAGTAAGCCATACATACAAAGAAACAAACAAAAATAAGTTCAGAAATTAAGTTGTGTGTAATAATGTGAAATGACACAGGGAAAAAGTATTGAACACATGAAGAAAGGGAGGCGCAAAAAGGCATGGAAAGCCAAGACAACTGCTGAAAACTTACAGTAATTAAAAAGCAATCCAGCCCCGTCAGTGGAAATTAATAACAGCTTCAGTCCCAAATGATGGCCTACAAAAAGGTCTCATTGCCAAGGTGTCACACAAGACACATCTCATGATGGGTAAAAGCAAAGAGCTGTCTCAAGACCTTCGCAACCTAATTGTTGCAAAACATAATGATGGCATTGGTTATAGGTGCCATTCTAAGCTTCTGAATGGTCCAGTGAGCACTTTTGGGGCCATAATACGGAAGTGGAAAGACAATAATTTCACCATAAATTTGCCTCGACCAGTGCTCCTCGCAAGATTTCTGATAGAGGGGTGAAAAGAATAATCAGAAGAGTTGTAAATAAAGGTGACTTGACTTGACTTGACTTGACTTGACTTGACTTGACTTGACTTGACTTGACTTGACTTGACTTGACTTGACTTGACTTGACTTGACTTGACTTGACTTGACTTGACTTGACTTGACTTGACTTGACTTGACTTGACTTGACTTGACTTGACTTGACTTGACTTGACTTGACTTGACTTGACGACTTATTTTATTTCATTTTCTAAAATGTTAACTCGCCACTCTCCAAATTAAACATACATCAAAATGACGTGATGTGACAGTAGTGCTCTTAAATTTTTCTGAACTGAACAATATGTACAATTTCACAGAGTATGTCAAACTAATGGTAGGCAGCATGCAGTGCACACTGTGCAGTACGAACACAGTCAGTGCCAGCGCGTGCCCAAGAATGAAGGTTTGCCTTGTGCTGTAATTATAAAATGCACGTCTGCATGAAGTGCTAATTATCGCGCAGCAGATTCCAGCATCTTGCCTCGCAGCGGCTTCAGATTGTTTAGCGCGTGTGCTGACACGCTCGTGTAAAGACATTAGACTGTGCATTCGGGCCAACTGTGAGTGCGGAGCAAGTGTAGAGACAGGGTTACGCAGCGCTGACGCTGATGGATGAGTGGATTATTGCACAGTGAACTGCACATCCACTCTACTAACACACACATTCATTTAGTCTGCGTTACTTAATAGATAAACATGATCTTATTTGGCATCACTAAACGGTTTAATACACATGTCGCTACTACATCGGCCTCCAGCCACCCTGATATACTGTTATCAGCATTGGCTATTCATCGACCTCTAACTACCACTGTTACAAATAATAATGGGGCAGATCCACGGTACAGTGATAGTATCAGATACCATCATCATAATACCATGGTACACCAAAGTCCTTCAAAGAAAACTACAGAAATACCATCCATCATATGAAAGTCCAAAAATACATGGCCAAAAAACGATGGTAATCCCGTGGTAGTTTTGTTTGTGCAAACATCATCTAAACGTGATTTCCTCATGGCTGATGTATTCGTTGTGCTTTTAAAAGTCATTTATATCAGTGCAGACGTCCAGGCATGCAGAAGCAGAAGAGCTAGTAGTTTCTATTCTTATGGTTTGGATATCGATTGCACAATTCCAAACTAACCTCTGACCGCTAGATAAACTTAAACACATGAACACATCCTACACAAACACACACCCACACACACACACACACAGCAGACAGCGGCTGTCCATCTGTTAAAGTTGTCTGAGAGACTCTCTGCTGGACTCTCGCCTAACGTACATCAAGTCCAGCGCCAAATACCAGCAGACGGTTGTAACAGCACCTGTGTGTGTGTGTGTGTGTGTGTGTTTGTGTGTCTGCTCACCCATATTCTGGGGACAGATTAATAGCCAGAAGTGAGCTTTTTTTTCTTTTTTTTTCAGTTTTTGCAGAAGATTTCCATTAGGGTTAGGGTGTTCTTAGATAATGTATAATGCGGTATGTAAATATATCCATACAGCACAGTGCTACCACCACAGTTATTGACACTTTAAAGTGCTAAAGAAACACGCATGAATGAGAAAATATTGAGTGGGACGAGCACATGGTTAAAAATAATTCTGAAGCCATTAATAAAGAACTCAATGAGATGAGATGTGTTGAATGATGCACCGCCAAAGCACACAGTCGGTTATGTCTTAAGTGAACATAAACAGTTGGGGGTGTGTATCAGTATTAGATCTGTGAATTAGGTCTTAAAGTGACAGCAGCCAAATATAGCTCATGTCTGTGTCATTCAAGTTAAACAACGAAAGACAAAGAGGAAATCACTCTCTGGTCTTGACTGAATAACTTTTGAATCTTTAATAAGAACCAATTTATATTTAATTCATACAGTGAAGACTATGCAGTGTTTTATTTTGCACGAAAATCAATACTTCGCTGTGAGAGCACATGCATATGCTCACACTCACACTCACACTCACACTCACAGTATCAGTCGCACAGTCTATTCTCTGCTATCTGCGTCAAACTAAAACTTAAAGCATTAAAATCATTCAGTTATCGTAAATGATCATTCAACGATTCCTACATTTGCAATATGGTCTATGGATTGTCCTGCATCTACAGCAGATTGCTAAGTAAATGTGTGTGTGATGTAATATACACGGGTATAATTGTGCTGCATGTTTTTCAGTATGCTTATGAAAGATGTGACGAGAGAGAGAGAGAGAGAGAGAGAGAGAGAGATGAACTTTGGTAGTATAATTGTTACGCAACATAGTTTTATTTTCAACACCGTCTTAAAAACTCAAGTGTACACGTATTTTCAGCGGCAAAAAGAATTGCAAATTCGTGTTTTCAAACAGGTTTCTGTCATTCCCCATTGGTCAGACAAACAGAAGGCCCCACCCCAGACCTCTGCCATTGGTTGAGCCCGTGTTGCCGTGCTGAGCGGGTCTGAACGCTTAAACAAACAGAGCAATGTTTTGAAAGCGCCACAGAGTCTCAGTGTTTACACTTAGAGGAAATAAACCTTTAATGGTTTACTTACAGTTGTCTCCGCATTCAAACCCGGATAGGACAAAGTGTTTTACCAGTATTTTTATTTTTATTATTTCATTAAAGAAGCTTTATTAAACTCTATCTAAAGAAGATGAGAAAAGAGTAGGCTACATCACAGAAGGAAATTTACATAGAGAAGGAGGTAAACAGTAATGTGTGTGTACCATCTGCAAGGAGACATGCAAACACACTCCATCCGAACACCAGCTGAACACATACAGTACATTGCAGGCAGATTCACATATAGTGTGAGCAAAGACACACACACACACACACACACACACACACACACACACACTAGTTAATCGTTCACCTTTTTTTTTATTGTTTTGTTAACCAGCGTTTATTACAATGAAAGGAAGAAACACCCTGACCAGAGGCAGTATTCAGCCCACATTCAGCCACTGAACCTGTGTATTTCTGTTTCACATCCTCAATAATGATAGTCTAACCTTTCACACACACACAATGCTTTTTATACAGTAGAAACTGTATTTTGCTCTATCCCCTAACCCTAAACCTAGTCATCACAGAAAACTTTCTGCATTTTTTCAATTTTCAAAAAAACATCCCATGGTATGATTCATAAGCGGTTTGGACCCCACAAGGACAATGATTTCAGATATTGCCATCTTTGTCCCCATAATATAAGGTATACCTGAACCACACACACAGACACACACACACACACTTTTACTGAGAGATTTGCTTCTACTCCCCCAAGCCAGTTCTCCATGAATGAGACACCACAAACAGACTCTGTACAGACGTGGCATCCCAATAAAAAGCCACAAGACACAGAAACAAGCATCTACACACACGCACACTAGACACAACATCATCTAAGTAGAGAAAAGACAGTCTGTCAAGATAATCTGTGAATGTTGACTTGACAAAAGTTAATGTGAGCATATAGAATATATGCTGCCACTGTAACTAGATTTTATTTTGTTTATGGGCATGACATGCACTGACTACCATTCATAAATCTAAATCAAGGTAGATTAGATTTTTAAATGTTTTTGAAAGAAGCTTCTAATGCTAACCAAGGCTGCATTTATCTGACCAAAAATGAAAACAGTACCATTTAAAATTACAGTTTTTTTTTATCTGAATATATTGTAAAATGTAATTTATTCCTGTGATCAATGCTGGATTTTCAGTGTCACATGATCCTTCAGAAATCATTCTAATATGATGATATTATGCTTAAGAGACATTTCTGATTATTATCAATGTTGAAAACTGTTTATTTGAAATATGCCTTTACTGTCACTTTTGATCAATTTAATGTGTCCTTGCTGAATAAAAGCATTAATTATATATATATTTTTTAATCTTACTGACCCCAACCTTTTTACAAGTAATATATGCCTGAAATTTTGCGCCAAATTAAACACGTTCAACTCAATAATTTAAACACTTTCTAATTTAAACACTTTTTATGGTTAAAATGAACACTTTTATAAATCAATAATTAACTTTTAACAAAAAAACTTGCAGTACAGTCCTCCTAACATTCCCTCAACAAAAGTTCATGGATCTGCTACACTGAGAAAATGCCTAAGTTGAATTATTTGAAAAGACAGCCTGAGAGTCTGTGCTAAATGTGGTGGATTGAGTAAGAAATGTTCAATGCAAGTCTCCAGAATTGATGTTTGATCATGTCCTGAGGTAAAAGTGTACGTTCGATCGGTTAGGAGAGGCACGGGACATCAGAACAGGCTGTAGGTCTGAGCCAAATCTGCAGGAGGAAGCCTAAAGCATCCAGCCAGAACATTCGCAATGCATGTTGAACGTTCAAAGGAAAATGGTGTTTTGGGGCAATATTTCATCATGCATTGCAAGAAAAACATTGCAAGTTAGAAAATGAGGAATTTTGCAGAAAACAAAACAATCCAAAGTTTGTCAAGCCAACATAAATTTATAAAAAAATATTTATTTTGAAGTCCAACTAACCACACACAACTCTCTCCGGGGTGGTGACTATTTGCAAGCATTCAAATGAACTGCTTGAGTCCCACTAAACACACACACACACACCGCTGAGATGCATCAATGTAGTGAGGTTAGAGCGTTACACACACTTCCTCTCTGTGTGGTGTGAAGAAGGGAACCTCCACATGACAAAAAGGAAGACTCTTGCTTATTCATTGCACACACCACGCACCCATGCATCTCAATCACACACACACAACCCTCCCCACAATCCCGCTGTGCTGCATTACCGGTGCAGTGGTGGTTCAGCATGGCCGTAGAGTTACACACTGTCGCGCTGTCTTCCATTCTTCACGGCTGCACGAGATCTTGTCTTCTACGCTTCTCCTCGTCTGTCTGTCTGTGCCTGTGTCTCTCTTTCTCTGTCTCACACACACATTCTTCTGTTCTCGCACGGTGCTGCACACATACGCCCGCTCACACAAAAGCCAGGGCGAGCGAGTGAGCGTGAGGGTGAGCGAGAACAAGGGAAACTAGAGGAGGAGGAGATAAAGGGATAAAAAAAGAAAATCTTGGTTGGCTAAGGGAGTGGCTAAAGCTCCCCTGCTCGAGCGTCTTAAACCTCTGCTGTTCCAGCGGACACACACACACACACACACACACACACACACACACACACACACACACACACACTGCAGTTTTACTGTGCACTGGGACGGGGGGAGGGGAGGAGAACACGTGGAGGTGTCAAAGCTTCAGGCTTCACGGCCACGCACACTAAAGCGCTCTAAAATGAGCCAGTGTCGCCTCTAAAACCTGTAACCACTCGGCCACCGGAGCAAAAACATCATCTGTACTGTACCAGACCTGTACAGTGGACACACAAACACTGCTTGCATCACGCAGCTGCAACTCGAAGGTGCTTTTTCCATTTTATTTGACCCCTGATGTGACTTGGAGATATTAAAGCATATTTCTGAGAACAAACAGTTAATTCAGAAGCACATTTGTAGGTTACCTAAGCAAACTTTTTTTTTTTTTTTTTTACAATGCTTTGTTAGCTGCTATTCTTTACCAAGAAAGTCTATTAAATAAAAAAAAAATGTTTAAAAGTCATGCAGAACAGTTCAGTATAATATAATACAACATAATATAATATAATATATTAGTGCTTTAATTCGATTAAAATAATTTACTAATTAATCTGAAATTTTTCTGTAACGCACCTGAAATGAATTTTTTTTATATAGTTTTATATTGTAATAATTTCACATTTAAACTCCAAATTAATGTAGAAACAACATAAAGACCGTATCTTATATTTTAAATGTGTTAAATGACATCTTTTTTTGTTGTTGAATGAAGGCCAGTCTCACCGACACACCAATACTGCTACTGATGTCTCTATGAAATTGATTTTTTCTCAATTTTAGCCATTAATTATATCCATTCAGCCTTAGAGTATAATCGAAAGCTATACATTTGAACATTTATTAGGCTTTCACCACTTTTAATTTAAGTGAACTTAAAACAATCTTCAGAGCCCATTATAATAAATGTCCAATTTACCTGTGCCTTCAATATATCAGGGCTAAATGTTTCCTATTGGCCCAGTCAGACCAGGTCAGATATTCACTTGCCCTGTCAAAATGCACAAAAAGTTGATTTTTTTGTCTTTGACCAATGCAACATTGTAAGCCACTATGTGGTGGTGTGGCGCAATGGATAAGACACATGCCTTTGGTGTGAGAGACCAGGGTTCGAATCCACTGTGAGACACCAATGTGTCCCTGAGCAAGACACTTAACCCCTAATTGCTCCAGAGGCGTGCGCCGTGCGACCTCTGACATATATAGCAATTGTAAGTCGCTTTGGATAAAAGCGTCAGCTAAATGAATAAATGTAAATGTAAACAGTTAGGTCAAAGGTATAATAAAGTTATCAAACACTTCACGTTCTTCACTGCATTCATTATAAATGAAATATAGATTAATACTTAAAGCTACAAACGTTATTCAGGCAAGAGCAGTGGGTGATTTTGAATATCCTTAATGACAGACAGCAGCAGGTTTATTAGGCTGCTGTCCCTTTAAGACCTGCCGCTCATGATGCGGATCCCATTTTCTAACTCCTTACGTTCATTTAAGACTTCATTTAACTCATTCAAGACTGTGCTTGCCTGGATACCTTTTGCCTTTTGTGTCTTATCGCGCTTGAACGGTTTAAAAGCATCTGCATGAATAAGAGTGTGGTCATATAATGTAACACCAGCCAAAGGATGACGGGAAAAACGGATGCTGCGTTAACTGCATTCATATTTTTCCAATGTTCATCCCATGACTATCATGCATGAACGACTGAATGGCTGTGTATGCGTTTATGAGCGTTAAGAGCGCCACTCTGAGACTTAGCGTTTGTATACAACTTGTGTGTTTCGTATATCTGCAGTTTATACCCCCAGAGTTCAACGAGTTACCATGGTAAGTGTGCCTTGTCGGGCTCTCGTTCAAAAACCACACGGCTGTTTATTAATCTTAGACCTGAGGAGAAGGAGTGCAGCATAGCAGCAGTGTTTAAAAAAGAATGAAACATTTAATTATCCCACGTTTGAGAAGGGGCCAGCCTGTCGCTGAGGAGAGCTATAAAACAATGAGAAGGAGAGCGAGTGAGAGAGAGCATTCCGTTAGCACACAGCTGCCAAGTTGGAAGAAAAACCAACAACAAAAAGTGACTGGTGAGAAGCCAGAAGGAGAGGAGAACAGAGGAGAGAAAGAATATCGTGGCCACGTACACCGCAATCTTTCAGCGTGAAAAGGCCCATAAAGTGAACAACAGGAGATAACGGCAGCGCGAGGGAAGGTAGAAATGCCGTCTCACACTGGGACATGAGTATCATTCTGACACAGTTACAGGCAAGGAATGAAAAGAAAGTAGGTCAAAGGCCAATCATGGGGGCCGTCTAACTCCCACTCTCACATGCACACTCATCTACGTGTACGCAGACTTCACGTCACATTTATTTCAGCTTACGATGAAATTACAAACCACAAACAGGGAGTACGCCTACATTTGAATGATCAAACGAGACATATTAGCTCTGTTCCAAACCCTACTAAGCTACATTATCCTACTACTATCTGGCAGAATCCTGAGTCAAATGGAACTTGAGATTTGAAATGCAACTGATTTGGAATATTCTACAAAGATAGAAGCACACAGGAGACTACATTCACAATTGACCGTTCGCAAAGACCCGCCCCCTTTAGTTACTGTCGCTACGTCCGACAAGCCACGCCGCTCTCACGCCACACCGTGTTCTCACGCAGATAAAATTCATTGCGGAGCAAAGAGGACACTGACAATCCGCTGACAGACAGGACTGTGCAGGTTACTTTTGATATGAAACCAAGTTTCAACATTCAAATTTGGCATTTTTTGAAATAAATTTCAACAATAAATACTGTTTTGTGGCTCTTTAATGTGTCTGACAGATCGCTGTAGCACCTCAGTCAAAGCTGCTCGTGAACCGATCATCTCTTTCTTCTAGTTCATTTATAGCATCAAATAAACATGGATGAACATCAGAAGGAACGTTGTTTCAACCGCGGAAAGACGTCAGTACACACCGTGTTTCAAGTTCAAGTCCACCGAAGTTAATCTACTAACTCTCCCAGGGGGGCAGCGTTTCATATTATGTTGAAGCTTCCCCGGGCGCCGCCATTGGCTATCAGACCATCACCTGCTGTTAGCATCCCATTGACTCCCATTCATTTTGGCGTCACTTTGACAGCGAATAACTTTACATCTGAGGCGTTTAAAGACTCCATTTGTCCATTATTTATTTCTAAAGAAACACGAAAATGTATAAAAGGCTCCATTACCTTGTATCTTACGTTATGGCCCCGTAGAAGCAGTTTTTGTAAAAATAGGCTAACGATTGCGTCATACCAACGCGACTCTCTGTCGCACAGTAGAGAGATTACCGTATGGACAGGAGGAGAAGCTCGCTCGCAATCGGGGGGACGTGGAGGCAAAATGGCAAAGTAATTAATCAGAATACTTAGCAAAAGTTTCTCCTGCTCCAGCTCATGGACACCTCCTACTCACACTCTCCGTCTCTGCAAGTTTCGGAAGGGAATGATTCAGATTTCGCTTGGCACAGCTACTAGAAGACAGACGGGTTGCTCACGTCACATCTACGTCGTCAAGCTCAGTGTGAGTCTGCGCAGTACGCTCGACCATCAGGAAGTTTGTGCTTCTAATTGACTTCACTTGCCTCCGTTGAATCCAATGGGGTCGCTGTGTCCAGTTTATATACTGTCTATGAACTCTCCTGGCTGCTTTGGCGGACAAAATGGCGGATTCGGCGGATGGCGGATTATGATTGGTCAGATCGCCTGTCAATCAAACTCCCTACGAAGGGTGAATTGATTTCAATAAAGACGAGACAAAAGGTATGACGTGATACTTTAATAAACAAAAAATACTTTTTAAGAAACTAATTCTATCTTTTATCAGTACTAAATTCATTATTTATAATTAACATTTTTTCTTCCCAGCAACAAATCTATGCAGAGAACAGACACACACACAAAAAAAATTTATTCCACATTGAGAGGTGCAGTATAATTTTTTTACCTTGAGAATTGAACATGTGACCTTGCTGTTGCTGGCGCTTTGAGATCACGTTGTGCTACAGGAACTGAGATAACATTTCCAACTCATACACAGCTACTAACACAGCAGTGCCAATCTGTCTTTAGACACACAGTACGGCCTCGTTCAGAATCTGATTTTTGTGCATATCTGATTGGAATCCGATCATATTTAGAAAGTGTGAACGGTAAAAAACAAACCAATGCGGATTTTACAAATTCCGTTTTGAGCTACATTCAGATGTGGTTTGAAATCATATTCCCATTTCTAGAAATCAGTTTCAGTTTGACTGCTGTAATCGGATTTCGGGTGGTTTATCTCACTTTCTCAAGCCACGTAAAACCACGTCAGATGTTGTCAGTGCTGGGTAGATTACTTGAAAAATTGAAAATTGTAGTCCGTTACTGATTCCAAATTACATGACAAAAATTTTAACGTAATCCATTACATTACATACAGTATTTTCTGACTACTTTTTAATTACTTGTTTGATCACATTGATTTGATAGGATATAGGATAATCTTGTACCAAACTGATATAAAAAATGGGTTTGAAAGACAAAAGCCTTCCGAAGACATAGCAACATGGTTAAATGACTTGCTTAAAATAATAATTAATGTGTTCGTCAGTAGTTGATACGATATGCAATGTTGAGAAAACAGAAAACAGATTTCTGTAAATCCAGTGGTCAAATGCTTTATGGCCTCTCAATTTCCCATGTGATTAAAGACACCTGACTAGTGGCTGGTCTGTGTGTGCAATTTCACAAAACTTAAAAGATTTTCTGAATGTATATGAGCGATATGCTTTTTATTTTTATTTTAGAAAGGAACATTTTAAAAGAATTATGAAGAATCAATCAATTATGAATGATTTACAGCCAGAGTAATATGTAAACATGTAATCAATAAAAAAAGTTGTATTTTAAATGTAATCTAATCTAATTACAAGTACTTCCATTTTTGGAATCTGATTACCTAAAAAAACTGAACAGTTGTGATACACAGTGTGGACAGTCAATCATTTAGGACAGATTCCAATCGGATTCACAAATAATCACAGTGTGAAGACACCGGTTGGTTTTCAGAATTACAAACTGGATAACTGTCTTCTGAGTAAGGCTATCCATCCATGCACTTGCATAAACTGTTCATTTGCATATTAACTGGAAATCTGCAGCAATGTTGTACTATGGGGGAATTCACAGAAACGAGTTATGACTAAGTGCTGTTTATTTGCTCGATCACTAAAGCAAGTCAAAAACACACCCATCAAATTATTGCTGATCATAATTTTTCATGTGTCGAATGCAAAGCCTATATTTCAGTTCTGAGCATTAGGTTCTAGTGAATGCAACAGACCACCACAATCTGACATACTTCACTGAGACCGCACAGCATCAATACATCATTTGAATTACTGTTGCCATGGCGAATCAAAGTGTACACTTAAAAAAAAAAAAAACTGAGAGACCCAAGCATTGATTTCATAATGTATTATTTTTTTTCACCCTTAAATATGTCTTAAGGAAGCCATTAATTCTAAAAACCACTTTGTTTAGGCAACACTTGCATTAGGGTGTGATTTGGAAAAACATTGCAACACTGGGCATTTAAGGTTACAAAATCCCACCACTATTTTTTGATACAGTAAGTTAAAGTTAAAAGTCACAACAATCTAGCAAACAAAGGTATTCGAAAAATAATACATTTGAACCAGTAAGGATACAGTTATGAAAAGTTAAGAAACATTAACCACATCGATCAGAAAATGCGTCAGATTACAAAAAGTCATAAAGAGTTCTGTATTTTATCAAACTGAAATTAAGGGTATGGATGTATTTATCATTCAGCAAAAGGAGCAATTTGTGCCTGTTTGCCTTGATCATTTAATTTAGGTTCTTACTTTTCAGGGAAGTAAGGTCAAGCATTTTCATTTTAGAAGGAAAAGGGCATTGCCTACACAACAGGAAACTTTAGTGAAATTACGCTTTTGGTCTATTAATGACTTTTCAGGCAGTAGACTGACTTGTTCTGCGAGTCAGGTCAAACGAGGTGTGTTTAGTGTGTGAGACCCGAAGGCAATTTAAGCATGACTGAAACTGCCGTACATCGGTGTACACGTACATTAATTCAAAACGCTGACATGTAACAAGAGCTGAGGTGTATACCTGGCATTGAACTGGTGAGAAGTGCAATATTTCATTTTAACGGATCTGCATGCAAATTTCAACATTTTGTGTCTGTACCCATTTCTCTACATTTGTTTTAAGGAAGCACCAATGCGTCGGCCGATAACAATTATTGGCCAATACTTCAGTGCATCCCTAAACCAAACAAAACAATTATTTTCACAATTCATTGTCAGAAAAACAGAAGATGATCAGGGCTGGTTATATCCTGTCAATCGGGGCGGAAACATGTGTCAGACTGCAACTTTGTGACAATAACGCATTAACAGTTAAAAAATAGCGAATCACCCATAGTTCAGGGTTGTCAGGTCTGCGGTTTTCCCTACATCAAACATTATTTGTAGCACCTCGCATCCAATAATCACAAAGAGCTTTGTGCACGTTACTTCTGATAAAAAATAAAGCATCAGCTTTCAAATTCTGTAAATTGTATCATGAAATAAAAAAAATAAATGGCGTTTTGACACTATTAAAGGAACACAGTGACTTTTGGGGACTTTAGCTTATTCACCGTATCCCCCAGAGTTAGATAAGTCCATACATACCCTTCTCATCTCCGTGCGTGCCGTTACTCTGTCTGACGCACCCACCGCTAGCCTAGCTTAGCACAAAGACTGGAGGTAAACGGCTCCAGCTAGCATACTGCTCCCAATAAGTGACAAAATAATGCCGACGCCAACACCGTATATATACTGGGAACTATATTCTCAGAAGGCGAAGCACTGCTACTTGGGCGGAGTGATTTGCTCACAACACCTGAGAAGCCCCATGGTGAGGAGCAGAGAGCTCGCTCAGAGTTGGAGTAAATCACTCCGCAGAAGTAGCAGTTCTTCGCCTTCTGAGAATATAGTTCCCAGTGTGTATACGGTTAGAAGATGGCTGTGTCTCATGTGACCTTGTTATTTGACTATGCAAATCACAACATGTAAATAGGAAAATGTTGGCGTTATTTTGTCACTTATTGGGAGCAGTATGCTAGCTGGAGCCATTTACCTCCAGTCTTTGTGCTAAGCTAGGCTAGCGGTGGGTGCGTCAGACAGAGTTACGGCACGCACGGAGATGAGAAGGGTGTGTATGGACTTATCTAACTCTGGGGGATACGGTGAATAAGATAAAGTCCCAAAAAGTCAGCGTGTTCCTTTAAGAGACGTGACCGATCGCTGTTGCTCATCAGTTCGAGTGGCAGCGCCGACACTTTTTTCTTTCACTTTAATACAAATGAATGCATGATATTGATATACAAAATGATATTTTGAAATATACAGTACAACTTACCGAAATGTATCACGTCTCACATAATCGCTCAATCATTGTTTCAACCGCGGACAGCTTGTGAACAGTGTCACTTAATATCCATGTGACGAGATCTCATGCCACGAGATTAATTACATCCGTTCAACGTGTTTCTCAGAGTGGCTCCATTCACAGTAAATTCTGCTCCACACAATCTCAGTCCCTGCATGTACTGTTTGTTTGAGTTTCCAATAATGTGCATTTGGAAATGCATATAAATTTTGATGCACTTTGTGTTTGATAGAGAATCTGAAGTGTCGAAGTGAGGAAGTGTTTCGCTGCTATCATATTCATGCATGGAGCGCGTCTCAGCGGCTCAGTTAACAGATTCAATCTCTGCATATGCTGTGAGTTTATATTACAGTACATTACATTATGTATTTTAACAGTGTTGTTCAATTAACAAATTATTACTTGCTTTTGATACTTTATTTGAACCCATTATTGTTTCTTCATTGTTATATTATATGTATTTTAAGTCATTTTGCAGGCTATTGTTCACTTAAGTCTGTTTTTATTACCACACAAAAAATGATCCGATTACTCGCTTAATCATCAAAATAACTTGATTACCGAAATAATCGTTAGTGACAGCCCTAGATTAGTTAAAACATTTCAAAATGCACCTGCATTGTTTTGCATTTTGAAATAAAATGATTTGCATTACAATTATTTAACATTTTCAAATAAAATACTTTTTCCAATCATATAATTTGTCTTTGAAGATTTCTTAAAAAGAGTTAATATACCAATATCGTGCATCGTCTCATCTCATGAGCAAAGTGTATCGTCACACCCCGAATGTTCACAGTTATTTGTTGGCTATAAAAAACACTAGAGAGGAGCTTATTTATTGTTAATTATGTTTGAATAAATTTGCCATTAAGACAAGTGCTTATGAAACCTACCTTATGTGTATTTTTTATGTAATTATCTGAAAATAAATAGCAGTTGAATATAATAGCTCTGTTGTCAATAATAACCTCTAATATTATAGTAATGTACCAAATGAGAGGGTTCGTTGTATAGCAAATGCAAATGTAATGTAAATACTTCCTGTATAGTTTGCAGCATTAGCTGGGAGAGTTTTTATTGGTATCGGCAGAATAATCGGCTATCATATTGTATCATTCTGAATAATCTGCTATTATATCAGCTAGGAAATGTAGTATTGGTGCATCCGTTTGTTAAATTTGATTTGCTCAAGTTTTCACCAAAGCAACTATAAGATGGCCACAAATAAGATGCAGTAGACACAAACATCTCTGTAAACATGTTGCACGAATCCCAGAGCGAGACCTGTAAAATAACTCAGACACGAGGCATGCGCCACTCCCCACGTCCCAGCATGCCTGAGGAGTGGGACCCGCTGTCGCCTGGCCTGGCGCTGGAAACAGTCATCTCGAGAAAGGAAACTGAGACGCTTCAGAGGCCCACAGACCTCACACTAAAATAGAGATGACAGGAAGGCAGCCGGTGGCACACAGGAAAGAGAGAGTGTGCAAAGGACGAAAGCAGAAGGGGTTTGAGTGAAGCATCTGCACGAACACCCCAACGCTTTCCCAGAAACACTGTCACCGCAGAAACGCACTGCTGCAGCAGTATCAAACACCCCAGCAGTTTATGAGAGTGGCTGAGCAGTCATTTAGCAGACACTTTTATCCAAAAAGACTTTATTACTCTACTTATTACAGGGCCGGTCCCCGATGAGATCAAGAGTCATGGTCAGTCAGTCATTGCAGGGTTTGAACCTACAACCAAATCATAAACCAATACGCCACATCACTCTGTGATTCAGCCTCAGACGCAACACCCATGGACCAACTGATGCATGGCACACAAAGAACGGAAGTACCATGTAACAAATCAGCAGTTCAAATCTGATTGGCTGGTTTTGCATAACTTCCAGGTGCTCGGAAACAAAGGTGTGCTTAAAGGTTCCAGGCTGACACAAAAATCAATTTTGAGGAAGTACTACAAAGTTGCTATTTTTATTGGTGCATTTGTTTATTTATTGGTGTTCTTACTGGTTTATTCATTTTTCATTCATATTTATAGTATCTATTGCAGGCATACAACTCTACAGGGCGCAGGCTGATCCTGTAGCCGATGAGATTGCTTGCTCAACATTTGAATAGTCTGGTTCAGTGTTTGCTGTAAGCTAGCAGAGTTCCTCTGAACCCCTCCACCTCCCCCAGCTCCACCTGCCTAGATCTACTACAGGATTAATGTGTGTCTGTATATCAGTCCCTCCAGAAAAACGTGATTATGCGATCGCATGATTCAATGCATAATCAGCCAAAGTCCGCATATTTATGCGGGGGCCGCATTTTTTCAAATACGCCGCACTTTCGCCGCATAAATTGCAGATTTCCACGTGCAAAATATGCAGGATTGCATGATTTCATAAAGGCAAAAAGTCACATATATCTTAGCAGAAAGTTGAAAAATGTTGCGTTTACTTCACACAAGCACAGCCATTTCCCATGTTGCCATGGGAACGTTATGAAGTGACGTAATTACGCGACATCATTGAAAAGCTGCAAACCCCGTGATGCCGATTGCCGATGAAACCATGATGAAGCCCACAAATCATTCTCATTTGCCAACAAACATAAGCGCAAAAGACAGCGCAAAGCAGTTTCCCAATGCGTTACATGACAGTGGGGGCAAATTATTTTAACAGAAGATGTCTGTTTTGTATAGCTACCTCTGTAAAACAGGAAGCACACATTTTATTTTTTTATATTTTATTTATTAATTTTTACAGAAGTTGTAACATATTCATTTTGTAAAGCTACAGAACTTGTTCGACTCATCAATGTTTTGTAAGTTTGAGCCATGTGTTTAAAAATAAAACAAGATGAGAACTTAAATTTTCCCAGCACTTTATGTGATGTAGTATGCTTGCTTATCATAGGAAGTAATAAGGAATGACTCTTTACATTAAAGTAGTAGCCTAGTGAATAGGGTGTTGGGGAATCACTTTTTTTCCTCTTTTTCATCAAACCGCAGTTTTTGCAAGTTCCCGCAATTTTTGCAAGTTCCCGCAATTTCATTGCATAAATATCCCGCATATTCCATTGCATTTTTTAAGAAAACGCGCCGCATAATCAAGGATTTTTGCCCGCAACAATCACAAAAAAACTCCACGTTTTTCTGGAGGGACTGGTATATGCAGCAACAGCATATCTTACATGCTCACAATAGATGCACAGACACACTGCTAACAGTAGCAAGTCCATACTTGCATAGCAGATCTAGTCTGCCATCTCAATACACTGTTATTGTTAAAGGGTTAGTTCACCCAAAAATGAAAATTCTGTCAGTAATTACTCTCCCTCATGTTGTTCCAACCGTAAAGCTTTCGTTCATCTTCGGAACACAAATTAAGATATTCTTGGTGAAATCTGAGAGCTGTCTCACTCCTCCATAGGCTTCTATGTAATTGAAACTTGCCAGCCCAGAAAGTTAGTAAAGACAATGTTTAAAATAGTCCAAGTGACAACAGAGGCTCAACATTAAGTTTATCAAGCGACGAGAATACTTTTTGTGCGCAAAAAAACAAAACAAAAATAACGACTTTATTCAACTCTTCATTTTCGTCTGTGTGGGCCTGTGCGTCCGTCACACGCATCACACACATGACCAGCGTCGGCCAATAGTGAGCCTACGTTCTGACGTACAACACAGAAGCGCTGCGCTGTTACACTACGTGAACTCACTCAGAAGAAAATGAAGAGTTGAATAAAGTCGTTATTTTTGTTGTTTTTTGCGCACAAAAAGTATTCTCGTCGCTTGATAAACTTAAGGTTGAGCCTCTGTTTGTCACTTGGACTATTTTAAACATTGTCTTTACTAACTTTCTGGGCCGGCAAGTTTCAATTACATAGAAGCCTATGGAGGAGTGAGACAGCTCTCAGATTTCACCAAAAATATCTTAATTTGTGTTCTGAAGACATGAGGGAGAGTGATTACTAAACAGAATTTTCATTTTTGGGTGAACTAACCCTTTAACTAAATCTTAACCTATAAAAAAAGTTTTCTGTTAATTGAAATGAAGCTGGAATCAAATAAAATACAAATATTAAATGAGAAACTTAAACAGAAATGATAAATGTTGCCTGGGCAACTAACTGAAATAAAAGTAAAATAACTACAGTATAATGACTAAACCTACAAAAGCACATAGCAAAATTACTAGAGCTTTTCTAAGTAGGCAGTTTTTGAACAGAATAAGCAGCAAAGAGGATCGTTATGTTGATAGTCTGACTAGGTGTGACTCTTCAGGAATCTACACTTAAGCTGATACCACATTTGAGTGAATAGACTACAGATAAATGTTAAAAAATGTGTTGCGAAAGCACTGGAATTCTCAGTGCTTTAGCCAAAACTCTTTACTGGTGACTCATAACACACACAAAAACCTTCAAAGGATCATTTACAAAGATTCTCCTCATTTTAACAGTGGTTATATAGAGAAGATGTACAGATCAGGCAAGCTTACACTTGAATAGGTAAAGACATGTTGCATATCCATTTTGCAATGTCAAACCCAGGTGAAGAGCTCTTGATTCACTGCATTATTATTCCTCATCTCCATTCTTATTTTTAATTTGCTCCATATCTATTCATCTCTGCCCTGCATAAATCACAATGAGACTAATGGTTTTTGATGACATATTTGGGCATGTCTGAACGGTGGAGTTCAGGCTTACACAATATTAAAGAGTAATGCACTCTGATGCCAGTGTGATCGTGTGATCAGTTCAGTTCCCTTCTGAAAGGCGTCAGAGACTAGAGTTTGATCAGAGTCTGATCAGAGTTTCAATCAGAGGAACCTAAACACCCTAAACGTCATGTTAAGAATTAAGCCGGTAGTTCTTTAGAACCTTAGAAACATTGCTAAGCTACGTAATATGCTATCAGTTTCTGATGCAGAAAAGTTAGTTCATGCATTCATGACCTCGAGACTAGATTACTGTAATGCTTTATTAGCCGGTTGTCCTGCATCCTCAATAAACAAGCTACAGTTAGTCCAGAATGCCGCCGCTAGAGTTCTTACTAGATCAAGAAAATATGATCATATAACACCGATTTTATCATCACTGCATTGGTTACCTGTAAAGTTCCGTATTAATTACAAGGTATTGCTACTGACTTATAAAGCCCTAAACGGCTTAGCTCCAGTCTATTTAACGGATCTTCTATCGCCCTATAATCCATCGCGCTCTTTAAGATCACTAAATTCAAGGCTTCTGGTCATACCTAGGATATCCAGAACCACCAAAGGAGGGAGAGCATTTTCACATTTAGCTCCAAAACTCTGGAATAGCCTTCCTGATAGTGTTCGTTGCTCAGACTCGCTCTCCCAGTTTAAAACTAGATTAAAGATGCATCTCTTCAGCCAGGCATTCATATAATATTTTTAATCTTACAGTTAAATCCGGCCTCTAGTTCATAAACGCCAGAGGAGAACTGGCCCCCGACTGAGCCTGGGTTCTCCCAAGGTTTTTTTTTCTCCATTGGGTCACCTGATGGGGTGTTAGGACACCATTAGGTCACTTGATGGAGTTTTTCGGTTCCTTGCCACTGTTGCCTTTGGCTTGCTCAGTTGGGGATATTTTGGGGATATTTAATTTAATTTTATCAATCAATAAATTCCACTAGAAACAAACCTTGTTGTATTATTTTAATTTAATACTGTGAAGCTGCTTTGATACAATCTGTATTGTGAAAAGCGCTATACAAATATACTTGACTTGACTTCTTAGCCAGTTACCAGTTACAAAGTGGGCTAGATGTTTTACAGATAGAGTCCAGTTCTGTGAGGTTAGGAAAACCTTGACTTAAACTCTGACTTGCTAGTCAATTAGTCCTAAGATTTGTTCCTATAGCTTACGACATGCTGTGCTTCAGCTGTTATAGACAGTTTGCACAGCAAAACAATATCTTTAAAGATCTTCGAAATCAGCATGAAATGGAAGTTGAAATAAGTGGCTTAATAATAGTTGTCCTTTTATATATCGGAGAGAAAGTACTATAACATTGAAAAAAAGGACACACTTGAGCTTTAAATATCCTGAATGAGACCAAGCTCTATGCTCCACCGCTCATCCCTGTGATGAACATGGTTTGTTTAGCCTCTCTAAATTAGAACAAGAAAGACAGAGAGCCAGAAATACACCAACGCATCCGCACACATATGCACAGCTGGCCTCCACGGAGTGATAAGGGCATCTGAGGTCAAACGGGCTGAATGTTAGCCATGAGTTATAGTACTCACACACACAGCAGGGGATGACAGAAAAAGAGATGTATACAGAGAGAGAGAAACCACAGTGGGGTGAGCCTGACAAAACAAGACATGTTTGACATACGCTAGTCACACGCAAACTAGCATTTAGGGAAATGCCTCCCACATCAGCTAGTCTCATGCAGTCAGACTTTTGAGATTCAGCAAGTCTGGTCCACATTTTGCTGCTGCTTTTTCGAATCAAGAACCGCCCACTTAGACAGGACGGCTGTTTGACCGACATTTTGATGTTAATTAGCAATTCATTTGGTTCAATTGCTTCTTAAAGGTGCTCTAAGCGATGTTGGGTGACGTCACTTCTTGTTGACGTCCGAAGTATTGTCAAACAAAACGGAGGCTAGCTCGACCCACCCTCCTCCTCATCCCGTCCCATCCCTTCCGTGCTTTTCCGATGTAAAACACCCCCAAATCATCCTTTTTCCCTCTTCTTTGCTATTTGTTCATCGGAACGTCGTCTCTTTGGTCGTGTGTCGGCCATATCAAAATTCAAGAGAAAATAATTCTAACGTTAGTCGTTGTCGTTGTCTATGACATCTCTCCTCTAGCTAACTTCCCTCTTCTTGCTTCTCTCTCGGGGGGGGGGGGGGGGGGGGGGGGGGGGTGTTGCCTTTGTTTTTGTTGCCGTTTGCGGAGCCTGGGCTGTCTACAGAGACCGCGTCTTTTTACAGTGTGTTCAGGGGACAGGCAGCTTGCACTCTTTAAAAAAATAAATAATCTTGCCCAGACAAAATCATTCATAATAAATTCTGCAATATTCCATAAAATAAAAAGTCAATTTTAATTTCATGGTGACTTTAAGACAAAACAAGGCTGAGATTTAACAAAAGCCTTACAAAAATATCCAATAACATGGTGCCATCATACATGGCACAGTACAACACAGCAATGTAGCTTAATTTGGCCACAAAACCCTTTTACAGCTTTTCAACTTCATTTTAATTTCATTTCAACCAGATTGTTCTTTCGAGGAAGGTTGTGTTAGGACACACACACACACACAGACACACACACACACACACACACACAGGAGGAACCCTGCAGAGCACGGCTAATCAGAATGGATAGCAAGGAGACCTTGAACAAGACACTGCAATAGAATTACATTGATATCCTGTGTGTGTGTGTGTGTGGTCCTGGTAAACCCCATGTTGTGGGAACCAAATGATAGTAATACCTTTCCCCACATAATGGTATAATACAAGTCATTAAAAAAAAAAAAAAAAAAAAAAAGGTCCCCATGAGGAAACCAGCTTATAAATCATACTAAATTATGTTTTTATTGAAAATGTGAAAATGCAGAAAGTTTTCTGGGATGGGTAGGGTTAGTTTGTACAGTATAAAACCATTATGTCTAAGGAGAGTACCCATAAAACTTTCTAAAACCAAAAAAACCTACCCTGAAGTGAGCTAAATCTGACAAAACCTACTTTTAAGGACATCCTTGTTTGTAAAATGGTATAAAAATTAATACAGTTTTTTTTTTTATTAAAATACAGATTCGTAATTAGTTGTACATTAAAACAGTAGAAATCTATGAAATGTCCCTATTTAGACAAATAAAGGGCTAAATAAATGGCTCCGATTCAACCTAATTCTTGATCCTAAGTAATTCCATTATTGATTCGTTTAGTATACTTATAATAATAGATCCTAACTATAGTAAACAATACATACATATTATAAAAGCAAAACAATACAATATTTGTTAAATTTTTTTTACATTTTAAATGATCATTTATTACAACAAAATTCTGATTGTGTACCTTTAACTACAGATTGTTATATAAACAACCAGTAATTACAAGAACTTGGGTAGACAAACCATATGACACACAATGATTCTTGGTCAGATAAGAACAACACTACAGACTTGCGGTTCATTGAGTCATTTTCTCTTAATCATTCAGAACAATTTCATGACTGATTCGTGAGTCGGCTACAGTGGTCAGGCAATATGTTTGTTGTTGCATGCAACCAGCTAGGTGCAACAGAAAGAGTTATTACCAATGTATCTCTTTTTTTTCAATTATTTTGCATAATTTTTTGCACCATTTCTTATGCCATGGCACTGTAGATTCAGGAATGCAGATGAAAGATGTCATTGAAACCATTTGGTTTCAGTATTTTAAAACTATATAGTATTTGTTCTATACAAGAACAAGTTCTCATTTCCCGACCCTAAACACAAGCATTGGCTTGGAGCCGTTAAATCAACAGGTTCGAGCCTCGGTTTCAGCTCTTCCAAATCTACACGCAACTGAGCCACTTTGTTCTCCAAGCCACACAAATTACACATCAAAGCTCACTATGCGGCTGTCTAATTGAAGAAACACAGAGATCCACGATTCCTGCCCCCCTGCAGTGCCCCAGGAAATGTGTGTGTGTGTCAAGAGTGTGTGTGGGTGAGATTTGTCCGCCCACCCCTGCACTCTTCCACAGCATCGGCTGCATTCCTCGCATCCCTGTTTCCAATTATCCTGGAAGAGTCTGCAGTTCTGAGAGGCCACGAGAGCCGACGGGAAACAAGACTACTGCCGCAACATTCACATTTCACCTGGATTTGTTGTGGACTGGGAAAAGTTGGCCGTACATTTCTTGGTTGTTTTTCTCTCATTAGCCCGACAAAAAGAAAAACTACCGCTAGCGGCCGCAGTTAGAAGCTACCGCATGCTAGCGCTTTTCAAACGCACTAAAGGATCATAGCCGGCGCCGCCAAAACCAATAGACCACCGCATTCGCATGCAAATGGAGCACAATTTGCTTTGATGCTGCTTCGACATTCCACAAAATCTCGCCTTTCAAAACAGTCTGTGCGCGTACATGATGAGAACAACGAACTTTTAATGGCCTAACCCAACAGTTCATCTTGTGTAAAGCCGCCAAAACTTTGAGTCGTGCTGCCATGGATCGTAAAATGATCTCTGTGGTGTTCTGGGCTTGTGTGTTACAATCTCTGTGTACAGCCTCAAAAAAAGCTGTGTGCAATCCTACAACACATTAAATCCCACAAATATGTTTCTGAACATGCCATTAAATATTTTTTTACGGTAATCCAAGCCGCTGTTTGTGTGCAATTAGATTCTGCAAGAACAAATCCAGACCTGATGAACCTGAAAGAGTTGTGTTTAAACAAGTTTTGGTGTCTTTGTGCTGCCAATTCTGCTGCTAACCTCTCTCTCTCACACACACACACACACACACACACACGAGCAGCGTGCCACAGATGAGTGGTACGGCGCCAGAGAGCTCGCTCTTTCTGCTGACGGCAGCGATCACACACACCCCTGCCTGAGTGAAATCACAGGTGTGTGTATCCGTCTTACACTTGTGTGTGTGTGTGAGGAGGGGGTGTAACCATCAGGAGAATGCAAATAACCTGTCTCAAATGTTAGTGGTGTTTGCCATGGTATATAATGACTGCATGGTCTCATTTTTTTTAGATCATCACCGTAAATATTTTGTGGTCTATTTTATTTGACAATATTTGGAGCAACAATATATTGCACTCAGAGACTCTGTTAACTGGAACAGACCAAAAATCAAAACACTACTGGATAATTCAAAGTGTTCTGGATGGATGGACGGACGGATGGACGGAAGACAGACAAATCAGTTTTCACACGTCTCGAAAGTTGAAGATGCTGATCAGCAATAGAAGTTGCCCTGTGAAAAACTTCAATAGGTCAGGATGATAATGCTACTTTCATATGTGCACGCATTATTACCATCATTGCTTAAACTGGGGTGAAAGGGGTTACTGGGGTGGTTTGGTCCCGAAGTATATTTGCAGTAGCAAAGAAAATATTGACAGCTTCAGTCTTTCTTCCTCTGAAAGTCTCTCCTCGCCTGCTAGAAGCCAAACGTTGGATGTACGTTAATGTTAATATCACTGTACATCAGCATGAAATGAAAGCAATATGGAAGTATGCTATGTGATGAATGAACCTTCTTTCTAGTTCATGAGAGAGTTAATCATCTACTACAGCTGAGGGTAATAAAAACATTCTCAAGTACTAATACTGATGAATAGTTTCACCATGTCTTGCTCACAGACACACAGACACACAGTCCTCTCTGTGTACAGGCTTGAACACACACATTAGATGCAGTAAGCAGCGCTTACATGTACAGTTCATATAGCCTGCACTAATGAAAGCCATACTATCAGTTAAATAGTCACAGATGGATCGTGTGTGCAGTAACTGAACTAGACTGGACTGAATTCCCCAAAATGTTTCTAATGTGCCAGCAACTTAAGACACATAATTTGCATATTTGCTCACGCCCAGTCACAATAATATGAATCAATAGTCTTGGGAGAGCAGCATGATGTCCTCTGTGTCAGGTTTTGAGGACTGAAATCAACAGAAGCTCGTAGACTGAGAGATGCAGGAGAATTTAACCTGCAAACCTGACACTTACTGACAAGCTGACACTCGTCTGACTGGAGAACTGCTGTCAGTAATGTCTCTCTCCGTCTCGGCCAGTTCTCCTTTACTACCTTCCAGGTGGTCTCTCGGATTTAATCCTTTCGCTATCTGTGAGAAGAATGTCTTTATATAACAAAGAGTTGGGAGATTCACAATATATTCACAATGATTTTGGAGGCATCGTAGAATTAATTTTGCATACTGTGATCATTAGAGGTGTGAACCTACACTGGTCTCACGGTTCGGTTCGGTTCGATTACGATTATCATGTCATCGATTCAGTTCAATTCGATATCACAATGCATCACGATGCACTGCATCCTCAATTTTCAATTTTACTTAAAAAGTGATGTGTGCGTGCGTGTGTGTGCTCGCCAGTTCGGGAAGTCGCAGTGACAGAAACATTGACATTCCAGTTTAAGTTTCAAGGGAGTAAAGCTTGTTTATGCCATTAAGAAAAGGAAAATCTGTCAAATAAATTTTGTTTTAAAGAAATGTTCATTTAAAAGCAGCGCTCATTAATCAGTGTATTATGTTACATTAAAGATGTGCGCATCAACCGTCGCCAAATCCGCTGTTGAATCGCGATGTATCGTAGAATCGATTAATTTCGACACCCCTAGTGATCATCTGTTTGGAAGCAGGACTTTTATTTTGACAGCGCCAGCGAGTGAGAGTCTTCGTTCCCATTCTCCGTCTTCATTAGTTTACGGTCTGTGATTTACAGTTCTGCCTTAGAAATTATTAGTGCACTGTGGGTAACAGTGTTTACTTCCTTTTTATTCCTTTTTATAATATATTTCTTTAGTTGTGAGAAATTCTTTTTTTTATAATTTTTAATTCATTTCTAATTAAGTACATTTTATGAAAAAAAAATATAACTATATTATATGTATATATATATATATATATATATATATATATATATATACACACACACATTTAGTTCCAGTTAGTTGTTATGCATGTGTTTTTGCTATCTTTAAATTAAAGAGTGTGATTCACATTTACTGGCTTTACATCAGATATCAGCCATCATAAAAAAAAAAAAAATCGGTTGACCTTTACTATATAACAGGAAAGTAGACTAGAGATGCATGCTAGGGACTTCACCGTCTTAAAGGGACAGTTCACCCAAAAATGGAAGTTCTGTCATCATTTACCAACCCTTCCATTACCAGAAGAATGTTTAACCATTTTTGTCCATACGATGGCATTCAATTGGGTCCAAAACAACATTGGTGTTTAAAAAACAGTCATATTTAAAAAAATAAATAAAAAAATAAATCAAACAGGTCTGGAATGACATGAGTAAATAATGACAGGAGTGTTTTGCAGCTGATTTCAACTAATCAAAAGGCCGTTGTCTTCCCTTTTGCCAAATAGGTAGAAAATCTTCAACACCCATAATGCACTGGGCATGTTGTCATCCAAGGCCACTCCCTCCAGTCTGCTCTGAATATGCTTACCAGAGACGAAATATTATTAATTACCAGAGTCGGAAAAATTATATTATTAATATTTTACCAAAATCAAGCTCATATGGAGTTACAAGGTTTTTGACCATCGAATTGGAGAATTTCAGACATGAACGACCGCATCTGAAGCAGTAAGTGCATCACATTTCACTTTCATCAACTTGCAGATTATAAAGTTTACTGTGGGCGCTCAGTTTTTTTCTGCAATTTGTCCAAAATCTCATGTTATTAAAGACGAAGTGCTTCACACAGAGTAGCAGTTTAGATTCAAACAATGATGCATCAGAACTACAAAATTAAATGCTGATTTCTATTGCCATCCATCTCGTTTCTGACTTTATTTTTCTATGTTTCCATATCTCTTCACATATTTATCTCATTCACTCTCTCTTTTTTACATCTGTTTCTCCTCTTTCCGTCTCTGTTGCCACTTAGCTCGAAGCTGTTACGCAAGCTCTCAGATTTATTCAAGCAAGATCAAACTGAAATGTTAGGGGAAGTACATGCACTCAAACCCCAGCGTGGTACTTACAGGAATTAATGGGCACTCGGGGTCAACCGGTTCCAATAGAAAAACTGAACCAGAGTCACTCACAACACAACGTTTTCAGAGCTCACAGGAGATGTACGTTCACCACAATTACAGTAATAACAGGTTATCCTAAACAAACACAGCACTGAGACGTCTTCTTACAAATGCTTAATTACCAGTCATTTGTATTATTATTTCAAACAAACAAAAAACCCTTGAGGGGGTAGCTGTAAATACTAATGATTTCTCTGTAGAGTGTGTGTCGTGGTGTTAACTGGATGCCAGGTGCACTAAGCATTCTTGTGTGCTTGTTTCACAGCTGATACGATAGCGGATCTGAGCCCAGTTGTTCAAAAGTAATGATCGGATTTCGGTTATTGGATTGAATCAAATCTTGAAAATGGTTTGTTAAACATATCCTAAAATGGGATTAGATCACAAACACCAATCTTGGTTTTGATTTGGATGAAATAGTCAGTTTGTCTTGTTCAAAACTTAGGATCCCTTTGATCCAAAAATCCAGGATTATCCTGAACCCACCAGAAGGGTGGATTTCAGGGACAAAAATGTAATAAAACAAGTTCAATATGTTAGAAAACAGCACAAAAACGTGCAGAAAAACGATTCAAAGGCATTTTTGTTGAGTAATCTATTGCAAGAACCTCTTTCAGATGACAGAAGTCAGTGAGGTGAACCATCTCATTGTAAATAAACGTTTAAAAAAAATTTAAGGTCTAATTTTGGTCTACTTTATTACATAAATCAGAATATAATACTGTACTATGTTAAAATGTTTTTGAACGTGTTCAACAGTAAATTTTTATATTGTAATTACTTCACTTCCACATTACTGCAAGAGTACACTAGAGTTCAAATATGTGGGTTTGGTACAACATTTTGTCTCTTAAATCTCATCTGCTCACCAAGGATGCATTTATTTGATAATGTATATTTTTTTCGTTTTTTTTTTTTCTCTCTCTCTGTAAAAATGTATGTTTTCTATTTGAATGTATGTTAAAACGTAATTTATTCCTGTGATCAAAGCTGAATTTTCAGCATCATTACTCCAGTCTTCAGTGTCACATTTATTATTATTATTATCAATTTTAAAAACAATTCCTTTGCATGTAAATTTATTACTTAGTACCAATGTGAAAAGGTCAAGTTTTGAAATGTTATGGGTCACACTTTACTTTAGGGTCCAATTCTCACTATTAACTATGACTTTTGCCTAAAACTCCTAACTACTGCTTATTAATAGTTAGTACAGTAGTACTTAGGTATTGAGTAGGATTCAGGGATGTAGAAAATTATCATGCAGAAAAAAAGCATTAATATGTGCTTTATAAGTACTAATAAACAATAGATACCCTAGTAATATGCATGCTAATAAGCAACTAGTTAATAGCGAGAATTGGTCCCCAAACTAAAGTGTTCCAATGTTGTTTAAAAAAAAACACACACACAAAATTCCCTCCACAACTTTAAATCCTGTTCTCTAAGATGGCTGCAGCGCCCCCTGTCTGTGACTCAAAGCATGTAAAAGATTCTGTGAGCCGCTATTACTGCTGTGCACCTGATCAGCGAGGAAATGCTTTTACCAGCCATGTTTGAGCTGGATGCTGTGGAAAACTACCAGAGAAAGTTGGACGGACTGCAGTGGCCTCCCTTAAAATATCCAGTTGTCCTGAGTGAAAATGCAGAGTCATCATCCGTCCTGCTGCACTGCGGGAAGGAATGAGGCCATCGCTGTCAGACACACACACACACACACACACACACACACACACACACACGTTTATGAGGAGCGTAAAATCTGCAGTGTCACAGCGCTGGGCTGGCTGACCTCAGAGAGCAAATGTCCTCACAACCCCAATCATGCAGAGATGTTGCAAAGCATCAACCAAGAGAAAGAGAGACATGATGGATTGGTGAGGATGCGTTCACTGTTCAATTCTGACTTAAAGTGCCCTTATTATGCTTTTTTGGGATTTTACCTTTCATGTAGTCTGTAATATAGCTGTTTGTGAATGTAAAAGGTCCTCAAAGGTCAAAGTGCAGATGAATGGCGTTATTGTCTCCTAAAAGAAAGAAGTGATTCTGAGCGGCCTGAAATGAGTCGGCAGTCTCACTTCCTGTTTGAACCTACACAGATCTGGTATCAATTTGCATAATTACAGCCTATAGTCTTCATTGGGTGCCCGTGAACAACGTCTACTTTGTCCCTCAAACACTGTAGATGCAGCTGAGAATGGAAGAGTTCAGTTCGTGTTGTTGAAAAGATGCTGTTTTCTGCACTGCAAAAGCAAATCCACTTCAAAAGGATGAGGACTTGCGCTATTTGTATTAATGAGTGCGTTAACAAGCATGTTCTTAACCCGATTACGCTTAATAAGTCGACAATGCACGTGATCATGTAAACGCATTACCCTGCTTTCTGTTGCCTTATCAAAGTGCACATGTGTGACGTCACAGGAACGCGTCCCTCCTGTGGATTTAAGCACATTTTGCAGTAAAATATACCACAAACTCTTTCTTGAAGTGCTCTCATCTCAAGAATTTGGTACAGTCAAAATGCTGCATCTTTAACTGCATGAGAAGATATATGAAGTTTCCCGCTGACATGATGCGATGCTCTTCTACAGTTTTTAATGCTTTATTTAACACCACAACCGACATAACAAATGAAAATACTATTAATATGAAAATACTAATAATATGAACGCATATTATTATGGTTTGACGTCACTACTGGGAAATAGACAGATTTATTAATAAAGTCTTGTAAATGCGGTTTACTTGTGTTGTCGAGTTATTGATTTGCGTGTAAACCTATTGTAAGAGACCTTAAAAACAAAAGTAGGAACCTCACATTAGGAGCACTTAAATGTTTATTTCCTTAAATCAGTTTTTTTGTGGTTTAAATCACTCAAGTCGACCTGTGCACTCCTATCTTGTGTGTTTACAGAGGAAGCTGTACTCAGTATTTTGTGTGTGCATCCGTTTGTGTGCGTAGGTGAGTGATTGTGGCCAGCGTGTGGTAAAGGTTAGAATTTCAGGAGAATAGCGTGAGTGGCGTCTGATGGCAGAAAATGACAGACGCTGCACATTTATGATTTATAGCTGACAAAATGGCTAAAAATAAGTAGCACTGCACAACATGGCAGAGAGAGACTGTACCTGTCACTTAAGGGGACCTCACTTTAAACACAGTACATTTATTTCCAAAATTGGTTTTTAAAGTCTCCTACAATAGGTTTACATGCATCCAAGTTAAAAAAAAAAACTTAAATTTCCTCATAACATACATTGCTGCATCACCTCTTTCGCACAATGTCTGAAACGGTTCGATAAAGGATTCAGTCTCTCTAAACTCCTCCTTACTAAGAGCCTACTCTGCTCTGATTGGTCAGATGGCCAAGTCTGTTGTTATTAGTCGACCACTTGCAGCAGAAACCAAACACTCATTACCATATCTTAATTTCAGCTCCGGCTCTTCGTCAGCATTGGATGACGCTGTGTTTATATGATGAACAGATTGAATTTAGGCTTTTATTCACATGTAAACATTCATCAACTCACACATCAGATATGGTAATTGGAAGCTCAGTCATGCTTGCTTGACGTTGATGAGGTTCATTCTGGTGTTACGCAGCACGTTTGAGCTTCCGCAAGAACCAATGAGGTTCATTCTTGTGTTACGCAGCACGTTTGAACTTCAGCAAGAACCAATGAGGTTCATTCACGTGTTACGCAGCACGTTTGAGCTTCCGCAAGAACCAATGAGGTTCATTCTCGTGTTACGCAGCACGTTTGAGCTTCAGCAAGAACTAATGAGGTTCATTCTCGTGTTACGCAGCACGTTTGAGCTTCTGCAAGAACCAATGAGGTTCATTCTTGTGTTACGCGGCACGTTTGAGCTTCCGCAAGAACCAATGAGGTTCATTCTGGTGTTACGCAGCACGTTTGAGCTTCTGCAAGAACCAATGAGGTTCATTCTGGTGTTACGCAGCACGTTTGAGCTTCTGCAAGAACCAATGAGGTTCATTCTTGTGTTACGCAGCACGTTTGAACTTCAGCAAGAACCAATGAGGTTCATTCTGGTGTTACGCAGCACGTTTGAGCTTCTGCAAGAACTAATGAGGTTCATTCTCGTGTTACGCAGCACGTTTGAGCTTCTGCAAGAACCAATGAGGTTCATTCTCGTGTTACGCAGCACGTTTGAGCTTCAGCAAGAACCAATGAGGTTCATTCTTGTGTTACGCAGCACGTTTGAACTTCAGCAAGAACCAATGAGGTTCATTCTCGTGTTACGCAGCACGTTTGAGCTTCCGCAAGAACCAATGAGGTTCATTCTTGTGTTACGCAGCACGTTTGAACTTCAGCAAGAACTAATGAGGTTCATTCTCGTGTTACGCGGCACGTTTGAGCTTCTGCAAGAACTAATGAGGTTCATTCTCGTGTTACGCAGCACGTTTGAGCTTCTGCAAGAACCAATGAGGTTCATTCTGGTGTTACGCAGCACGTTTGAGCTTCAGCAAGAACCAATGAGGTTCATTCTTGTGTTACGCAGCACGTTTGAACTTCAGCAAGAACCAATGAGGTTCATTCTCGTGTTACGCAGCACGTTTGAGCTTCCGCAAGAACCAATGAGGTTCATTCTCGTGTTACGCAGCACGTTTGAGCTTCTGCAAGAACCAATGAGGTTCATTCTCGTGTTACGCAGCACGTTTGAGCTTCCGCAAGAACCAATGAGGTTCATTCTCGTGTTACGCAGCACGTTTGAGCTTCCGCAAGAACCAATGAGGTTCATTCTCGTGTTACGCAGCACGTTTGAGCTTCTGCAAGAACTAATGAGGTTCATTCTCGTGTTACGCAGCACGTTTGAGCTTCTGCAAGAACCAATGAGGTTCATTCTTGTGTTACGCAGCACGTTTGAGCTTCAGCAAGAACCAATGAGGTTCATTCTTGTGTTACGCAGCACGTTTGAACTTCAGCAAGAACCAATGAGGTTCATTCTCGTGTTACGCAGCACGTTTGAGCTTCCGCAAGAACCAATGAGGTTCATTCTTGTGTTACGCAGCACGTTTGAACTTCAGCAAGAACCAATGAGGTTCATTCTCGTGTTACGCAGCACGTTTGAGCTTCCGCAAGAACCAATGAGGTTCATTCTCGTGTTACGCAGCACGTTTGAGCTTCAGCAAGAACTAATGAGGTTCATTCTCGTGTTACGCAGCACGTTTGAGCTTCTGCAAGAACCAATGAGGTTCATTCTTGTGTTACGCGGCACGTTTGAGCTTCCGCAAGAACCAATGAGGTTCATTCTGGTGTTACGCAGCACGTTTGAGCTTCTGCAAGAACCAATGAGGTTCATTCTGGTGTTACGCAGCACGTTTGAGCTTCTGCAAGAACCAATGAGGTTCATTCTTGTGTTACGCAGCACGTTTGAACTTCAGCAAGAACCAATGAGGTTCATTCTGGTGTTACGCAGCACGTTTGAGCTTCTGCAAGAACTAATGAGGTTCATTCTCGTGTTACGCAGCACGTTTGAGCTTCTGCAAGAACCAATGAGGTTCATTCTCGTGTTACGCAGCACGTTTGAGCTTCTGCAAGAACCAATGAGGTTCATTCTCGTGTTACGCAGCACGTTTGAGCTTCAGCAAGAACCAATGAGGTTCATTCTCGTGTTACGCAGCACGTTTGAGCTTCTGCAAGAACCAATGAGGTTCATTCTCGTGTTACGCAGCACGTTTGAGCTTCAGCAAGAACCAATGAGGTTCATTCTCGTGTTACGCAGCACGTTTGAGCTTCTGCAAGAACCAATGAGGTTCATTCTTGTGTTACGCAGCACGTTTGAGCTTCCGCAAGAACCAATGAGGTTCATTCTTGTGTTACGCAGCACGTTTGAGCTTCAGCAAGAACCAATGAGGTTCATTCTCGTGTTACGCAGCACGTTTGAGCTTCAGCAAGAACCAATGAGGTTCATTCTCGTGTTACGCAGCACGTTTGAACTTCAGCAAGAACCAATGAGGTTCATTCTCGTGTTACGCAGCACGTTTGAGCTTCAGCAAGACCCAATGAGGTTCATTCTAGTGTGAAACACCACAACTTCTCCAATTAGCTAGGTTCGTCATCCATAACTCCATCAAGGTCAGTCGGGAACCTAGGAGTTGTGATTGATGATCAGTTGAACTTTACAGACCACATTGCTAGAACTGCCCGGTCCTGCAGATTTGCCTTCTACAACATTAGGAGGATCAGGCCGTTCCTATCAGAACATGCTACACAACTCCTTGTCCAAGCACTTGATCTATTCAGACTGGACTATTGTAATGCTCTCCTGGAATCAAACCTCTGCAACTGATCCAAAATTCTGCAGCTAGAGTGGTCTTTAACGAGCCGAAGAGAGCACACGTCATTCCTCTCCTCACAAAATTGCACTGGTTGCCAGTTGCCGCTTGCATCAAATTCAAGTCACTGACTTTTGCCTACAGAACAACTACTGGCTCTGCTCCCTTTTACCTAAACTCATTACTTCAGACTTACATGCCATCCAGAAACTTGCGCTCTGCAAGTGAACGCCATCTTGAGTCTTGTGGTGCCATCTCAAAGAGGCACTAAATCTCTTTCTCTGACCTTCTTCTGCTCTGTTCCCTGCTGGTGGAATGATCTGCCTTACTCAACCAGAGCGACTGAGTCCGTGTCCATTTTCAAGAAACGGCTGAAGACGCACCTTTTTCGGCAACACTTGATCCATTAAAGGGATAGTTCACTTTAAAATGAAAATTCTGTCATCATATACTCACCCTCATGTTGCTTCAATCCTTTACGAATTTCTTTCTTCTGCTGAACAAAAAGGAAGATATTTAGAAGAATATCAGTAACCAGACCGTTTCTGGTCCCATTGACTTCCATAGTATATATTTTTTCCTACTATGGAAGTCAATGGGACCAGAAACTGTCTGGTTACTGATATTCTTCTAAATATCTTCCTTTCTGTCCAGCAGAAGAAAGAAATTCATACAGGTTTGAAACAACATGAGGGTGAGTATATGATGACAGAATTTTCATTTTAAAGTGAACTATCCCTTTAATACTAACACTTTATCTTCTATTCTATATCTATTATCTTAAAAACAAAAACAAAACAAAAAACAGGTACTGCGTTAGATTAAACTGGGAAGGGTCATAGCACTTGCATATTGTTGTCCTATTGTTAGTTTAACTGTTTCTATTGTTCTCATTTGTAAGTCGCTTTGGATAAAAGCGTCTGCTTAATGAATACATGTAAATGTAAATATAAAATGCTTGAGCTTCAGCAAGAACCAATGAGGTTCATTCGCGTGTTACGCAGCACGTTTGAGCGCAAGAACCAATGAGGTTTGTTCTCGGGAATCAAGCAGGTTTGGTTGAGCTTTTGTTTATGTTCCCTGATCATGTTTACATGTGAATAAAGGCCTACATTCAATCTGTTCATTTAAAGCAATCGAGTCTCTTCAGAAAATTTGGACTAAACCGCTTAATTCATATGGATTAGTTTTACAATCTCTTTATAAACTTTCTGAAGCGTCAAAGTGGAAGCTGTGTAGCTGTCAATGAAGGGACAGGAATATCAAAAAGATCTTCAATTGTTTTCTGAAGATGAATGAAAGTCTTACGGGTTTGGAACGACATGAGGGTGAGTCAATGACAATGATTTTTGGGTGAACTAACCCACTAGTGAGCATTAGATACTTTATTTTAAAAAAATGACATGAAAAAACATGTGTACACAACGAGAAGAGAGACTGATCTATGAGCTATTGACTTTAGAAGGCAAACTAATTGAAAAGAGGCTGTGAGCAGATAAGCAGGCACATCTATAGCAGTACATCTGATACTGATCCAGCTCCTGCTGAGCACACACCTGTCTTCTGCGACACACAGACTCGGAATATATGAGTGTATGCGTAGATGCTTTTGTAGAGACAAACAACACAGTAAACAACTATAACTTTTGAAGCACTACTTGCCAAACTGGCTGTTTATCCTAACACACGTTTCAGTTTGCCTAATGGTTTATGGACCATTTATAGAGTCAAAACCACATCACACATGACCCAGATGGTTTTCTTCATGACCATGTGTATCTTGAACTCAATATGTCAGTCTAAAATCTTTGACTGGGTTCCATGAGAGGAGAAAGGGTGCCTGAAACCTCATCCAAGATCTGTGTCCAACCCAACCATTAGCTTAATCCATCTCGAACCACTTCAGGCAACATGCTGTCCTACTGTACATGTGGATTTAACTCCACCCTGAGATTACAACCCCATCACACACACACACACACACACACACACTCATGAGGGATGGCGGCACATCCTGATTAATCCTGATTAAGGTTACAGTACAGCCAACACAAAATCTGGCCCCTTCTGTTCATCAGCACTATCAGTGCAGCAGAGATAAACACATCTCAAATGAGTTGATTCAACTGATTCAATTCTCAATTTCATGGCGTCTTGTGGGGCTCCAGGGCCTGGACTAATAAAGCAGTCGAGCCTTGCGTGTTCAGTACACTTTCTATGCATGAGCTTACAGAATAGGTTTGTGTGATATCTTAAACATTCACAATGATTTTGATCACAATAACATAAAATAAAGGAATATAATAAATGTTGTGGATTTTAATGCATTTAGATAAGTGTGTTATGATACTAGTTTATCTAAGAAACAAAAACAGCCTTATATTTGTTAAGTTTGATTCATTTCTGTGAATCTGTTCAAAAACCATTATAATAATGCAATGCCAATGCCGTGGGTTTGATTCCCAGGGAAAGCAAGAACTGATAATAAATGTAAATGTGTACCTTGAAAAACAATGTAAGTCTCTTTGGATAAAAGGGTCTGCCAAATGCGTAAATGTAAATAATTGCATTTGCAATAATTTGTTAGTGTCATCACTCAAAAATGTTTACAGAAATATGAGGCATTATTCATGTGTTAAAATGTTTCAGTAAAAAAAAAATATATATATAAAAGGACAAATATGTTACACTGATGCACATACACTACTGTTCTTCAAAAGCATACTCCCATTTAGTAAGCATGCATTGAATTGGTCAAAAGTGATAAGAAAAAACAAAAATATACTTTTTGTACTTTTTATTCATCAGAAAAAGGGGGGGGGGGGTCACGAATTCCACAAAAACATTGATCAGCAACATTGATAACAATCAGAAATTTTTCTTGAGCATCAAATCATCATATTTGAATGATTTCTGAAGGATCATGTGACAACGAAGACTGGATTAATGATGCTGAAAATTCAACTCAGAATTTCAATCAGAATTTAATCACAGAAATAAATTACATTTGAACATATATTCACATGGAAAACAGTTATTTTTAATTGTATAATTACTATTTTTTGATCAAATAAATGCAGCCTTGGTGAGCAGAATAGATTTTTTTGAACTCCAGGCTTCTAAATCTGTGTAGAAAAACATGCATTCATTATTTTTAACTAGATTTTTGGCTGTATTTAGTTCAATACATTAAACATTGTGAATCTACTATTTAAGAAAGTGTGTTTGGTTGAAATGATGGTACCTATGGCTGAGCAAGTATATCAAACACATAAACCAAGATATTGTTTCATGCTTTTTCCTCAATATTCATTATATAATCAAGATATTATATATGAAGATACAAGCTATATTCATCAGCAGATCTGCCATTCATCAAGCTTCATCCATCCGTTGTGTCCACACTCTCACACACTATTTCTCCTCTCACTCCAGCTGAAATCTCAACCATTGTTACAAGGGAAGAAGGGAATGAAGAATGCACAAAGTTGGGAGGCAACATTCCAGCATCTGGAAGCGTTCGGGCACACGTGTGTCCCTTTCCGGATCTCTCCCTCCCTTTGCTCTGTCTCAGTCTCCAGCTTTCTCCTCTGCTTCCCTCCATCTTTTTTTCTTTCAAAGAAGGAATTTTGTAATCTGATCCTCAGCTAGTCTTTCCAAGTGCAACTCAGCAAACACATGTTAAGAAATGCCATGTGCGATCACAAACGCACAAAAACCACATCACAGGTCATTTACAGTCAAAACAATCAGATACTTCCAAAATAAACCCTCGCATAAAACCCAGTATGACACACTGCAAATGAACCGTGAGCGCTGCTGGAGACCTGTTCATCCCAAACCAACACAAGCAGGGTTTTCAACAATGATTTGGTCTTCACATCCCATTACCGCTTCCACGGAGGCTAAATTGTGTTTATTTGGTGGCATTAAAATGTATTTGCATCTGACCATTTTTTTTTGGGGGGGGGGGGTTCACAAACACTGAGGAAAAAAATAGCACAGAAAGACATACTGTAGTGTTTCCTTGAATCAGAAACTTAAGCCAGTGCACTGATGACCCAGATCTGAAAAAAAATGTCATTTAGAAGATGCTTTTGACTAAAAACATTGCAGTGTCCTTGTTTTGGATATCAAATCGTATCGCTGCATGTCTCTGAATCATGTAGTAGATTTTCCTAAATACTTTTTAATTTTACATTATATCACTGGAGCTAAAATGGTCCAATTTCCCTTTGTTAGCTTTCATTTAGCAAGTTAACAGCTTGGGCTTAGCGTAGCGCTAACTGATTTAGAAAATAATTAGCTTCATGTAGAACAAGATGTCATCATGCTAGCACTACGTTTCTGAGCATGTACTGAAGATGGGGGATTCTGCGACGATAGAATCTTTGGACAATAAAATGTGATTTTAAAAGTGATTTTCACAATAATTCTAGAGGGGAAAGTGTTGGTAACGCATCATATTATGAACAAATGAACAATTATGGGGCTATTCACACACCACACACTTTTGTGTGGTAGTGAAATGGGGGAAAAAAAAGGTCTAGAGATGTTTAGTTTTAGTTTAAGTTGAACAACTTTTGATTTGAGCGCTGTATTTTTTCGAATTCTGCATCATGTGTGAGATTTGCAAAAGTCGAACACGTCCGTCTAGTGCATGTTTACATAGAAAAACACTGCAAAAGCAGCGCAGTGGAATGAAAAAACTATGAATTACATATGAGCAAGATACAGTTAGTATACAACAGTGAAATGCTCACATTAAAGGAACACTCCGACTTTTTGGGACTTTAGCTTATTCACAGTATCCCCCAGAGTTAGATAAGTCCATACATACTTTTTTCATTTCTGTGCGTTCTGTAAGTGTTATTTGACGCACCCACCGCTAGCCTAGCTTAGCACAAAGACTGGATGTAAATGGATAATGGTAGCATATTAATCCCAATAAGTGACAAAATAATGCAAACATTTTCCTATTTACATGTTGTGATCTGTAGTCACAGCGTGTAAAAATAACAAGGCTATATGAGACAGAGACCATTTTTAATCGTATAAATACTGGGAACTATATTCTCACTAGGCGTAGGAGCACAGCTAACGTTACTTGGGGGGAGTGATTAGCGCAGCACACGAGACGCCCTGTTGATGGTTCCGTAAACAAAACAAACGTGACTAACTAGCTAGTAGCGAACGTGACTCGTGATCATGGCTGACTTTGAGGAATTGTCAGAGGAATTTTGGTATCAAACCAAGATCCAGAACCATATAGTTTTGAGCCAGAATACACAGACGAGGAGTTACAAACTTTGGAAGCTGTTCATTAGCAAGTTGAATGTTACAGTCCTGAGAGTTACATTTAGCGCCGCTCATTTGTTATTGAGCGATACAGTGTGTTCATGACAACACAATAATAACAATAAAGGGGATACACGGAGCCCCTATTCACGTAATAGTGTCACTACTAAGGTTACATTACAGCATGGCACTGTTACAGTATGGCTAATGTTAGTCATCTCAAAACATAACGGAACACTTACCGCAGCAACAGGTGATCCAATTTGTCCTGTCTTTATTATCGATGGGATGGCTGCATCCTTTAGCACACGTTTCATGGTCCGTGTGGCAACTTGCATTTTTTCAAAATAGTCGTCTATAGTAAAATGTTCAGAGCAAACGAAATACTTCTTGATGATGTTTACAGGTGTGTTTGTAGCCCTCGATTCATCAGGTCAGCGTTTTTGGTTGGAATTCTATGAAACATCATGGTATTACCTGGTCTCCCCTGTTTATTGTCGCAGCTCTTTACAATACAGCGAACACCCATGATTGTAAACTATAAATTTACTATCTAGTAATTACTGACTCTATTACTCCAACTCTGAGCGAACTCTCTGCTCCTCACCACAGGGCGTCTCGTGTGCTGCGCTAATCACTCCGCCCAAGTAACGTTAGCTGTGCTCCTACGCCTAGTGAGAATATAGTTCCCAGTATTTATACGATTAAAAATGGTCTCTGTCTCATATAGCCTTGTTATTTGGACACGCTGTGACTATACAGATCACAACATGTAAATAGGAAAATGTTTGCATTATTTTGTCACTTATTGGGATTAGTATGCTACCATTATCCATTTACATCCAGTCTTTGTGCTAAGCTAGGCTAGCGGTGGGTGCGTCAAATAACACTTACAGAACGCACAGAAATGAAAAGGGTATGTATGGACTTATCTAACTCTGGGGGATACTGTGAATAAGCAAAAGTCGGAGTGTTCCTTTAACATTAACTTCTCCATCTTTCCCAACTACAGTATCTCACAGGAGACGTCTTACAATGTTCACTTATATATGTCATTTTGTGTTTGCATAAAAACTTTGTTACATCACTGGACTAAACTATGCTGCATCGCACTAAATCACCAACTCGAATTGAAAACGAATGGCTTCTGGTTTCTTTTTCACTGCAAATCGCTTTAAGTGTGAACTACTCCACAATAGGTCATGGATGTTGTCAAAAGTATTGGTACTTTCCAGTACAGAATACAGAGTCAATTCGGTACCCAATGAGCACTGCAGCCAATCACAGACATGACTGATGAGCATGTGAACATAACGGCCAATCAGAGGCGTTTAAGATAGTCCGAATCCGATCGATAAGCCAGAGTTTGTTCAGCGGGAGCTTCTGCAACCTCGTGAATCAGAGAGTATAAAGACAATGTAGTAGACAGATTTTTTGATTATAACAGGAGTTTTCATTCAGTCAGTGAGACTGCACTGAAGCTTCAGTGATTATAAATGGAGTGGTCTTTTCTGGCTTTCTGTATATAACGCTTTCACAATTTAAATAAAAGTTAGATTTTTCATGCTGCTAAGTACACACTGCAAAGTTATGGGAGTTTCAACTAAATTAAAATGGACTGATTTTGGAAATTGCGAGGTTTGACATTAACAATAACAATAGCAACGGACAGGACAGGACAAAAAAATGTGCTGTCAAAATAGATCCATGCATGAAGTCTTAAAGTTTAAAAGCAATAGACCTGCCACTTGTTCTGATACCTGTAATGTGTTTCTTTGTTTTTCATTTTATTGCGAACTTTTCATGTGATCTTGTTAATGCAATGTTTACTTAAAGGGATACTTCACCTCTGGGAAGATGAATGTGTATTTAAAATAGGTCATTTAAGTAGAAGAAATGTGAAGAAATTTTTGAATTTGGAGCTTTCTAGACTGAGAAAAGCCAGAAAATGCATTTTTGTCTTATGTGGATGAAAGACAACAACTCCCAGAATGCACTTGCTTCGCTGCCTTAGGAGGCCACGCCTACCGGTAAGAGTGCGTAGTTGAAAACAACAAGGCTAGCCTACGTGATGAGTTTGCCAGTGATTTAGAGATGGGCCAAAATGTCCGGGATTCAGCTTTTGCGTTCGACAGTCGCCATTCATCATGTTTACTGTGGCGAGCAGGACGAGGCTGACGGCCGCGGGAGAACGGCGCGAGGCCGGTGGCGTCATTGCTGAGACGCGCCGGGTCTCGCATCTCTCACGGAGGAGCGGGAATTTTCTTAGCAATGGTAAAACGCACATCAACCGATCACTTGTTTAGCGTTCATGTAAACACTACATTCAGATTCACCAATCGGAATGAATTCAGTTAGATTGAAACAAAAGGTGCATGTGCATGTAAACAATGAATGGCGACCGCAGAACGCAAAAGCTGAATCCCGTACATTTTGAACGATCTCGCCCGTCGGACAAGTCCGGGAAAAGGAGGATGTTGTTGTTTACCCCTACTTACTCAGCTTTCTCCTACTATTCAGCTTTCTCCACAGAACAAGAGCCTACTAGCTTAGCTTCCAAAGAAAGACAGCTGACACTGTGTGTACATTCTGTGAATGAGATCCCTCCCTCTATGGGCGGGCTGAAAACATGCGGAACAACGCCATCTACTGGCTGTAGTCTTTAGCCTCTGACCAGAAAATCCTCCGATGACGCAAAATGACGATTTTTGCGTCATCGGAGGATTTTTTCCAGACAAAAAATACATAAATCTCTTGTCTCAGGGGGATATGAGGGTGGAAAGCACGGTAATTCGAAAATACTACAGGTTTTCTACTAATACAAAGCTTAATGCTAAATCCTGAAGTAACCCTTTAATGGAACAATATTTGAAGGCTACATGTTTTAATGTATCATTTACTTATAATTATTAATCGCATTAATAAATGAACTGATTTTGTTTTTTTTATATTTTTATTTTAAAGGTCCCATGACATGGATTATTTTATTATTTTATAATGTTTCCTGGGGTGCCCTTATAATGTTAGTATGTTTTTAAGATCAAAAATTGTAATAATTTACAAATAAAAGGCATATTTCCTAGCCTGATTTTAGCGCTCTGTTTGAAGGGGCGTGTCTGCTGTGAGACTTCAGTGTAAACGCCCACTGCTGTGATTGGCTGACATGCTTTCATATGAAATAGCTAGCATTAGTACATGTGGAACTCTCTCGAATACTTTTACTATTACAGCTATTATACGTTTTTACTATTACAGCTATCGGGATTAACGAATCGTGAGAAGTTTTTTAAGTTTTTAGATCTATTCCCATCACATAAAAGGTTGCAGTGATGATCATTGAGCAGATGACAGCCTGTTGATTGCGTGAATGAAGATCTTATCATTGCAATTACTTTACATTCATTTAATTACTTTCTTCAATGCTACTGTTAAATACACCTACTGTAGCTGAAAACAAAGCACTGTTTATTTAATTTGTATATTAAGTTGTGTATGTGTAATGTGTATCTTTGATCTTAATATTTAATAACAGAGAAAATAATGACAAATATTTTTTATCTTCGCCCCTGTCTGCCATTCTTTTTTATTTTATATTTTGTTACCTAAGGTTTTGTTTTTAAAATATGGACATTAGTTTGGCTGTAATGCTCAGTCACAAAAATAGTAAAACCAACATAAAAAAAGAATCGTGATAAAATCGTGAATCGTGATTTTCCTGAAAAAAAATGTGATATGATATTTTTGCCATATCGCCCACCCCTACCCACAATGTAATACCAAATTTTCTCCATTTTAATCAACAGTACATTTTTTGTTAACCTTTTAACATATGTCTTGGAGTATCGCAATAATATTGTCTCATGAGTTAAGTATCGTGATATGTATCGAATCGTGTCATGTGGGTATCTTTACCTTTTCCACTTTTATCCTCTATTAAAAGTGGATAAAGACTATTTATTGTCTTTTATCCACTCTGTGCCAGCCAGCGCCGTGGTGTGAAAAGCTGAAAACCCACTGGCGGCCCCACAGAGGCCTGGGATTGAGCAATGGAGGCGGGGAATGCACCTGGCGACGGGAGGAGAGGGGGCGGCTGCTATTTTTAAGTTGAGTTCGACAGTCGGGCGGTGAGTGGGTGCAGATCAAAACCTGGCGCCATCTCAGCACAGTGAACGCTTGAAGATGCATGAAGGCCTTTACCAGCCATGAGCTAGACCCTACACCTCCATAAGGCACACTGCTTCAGTCTTTTACACATCAACACAGCGCCACTAGAACACATGCACATGCCTTAAAAGGCAGCACACCGCTCACAGGCCAACCTACTGACCTTCACACATACCTCTACAGCACTGGCTCTCGACCCAAAACAGGTCTGTTCTGATCAGGTAGCGCGAAATACAATGAAAATTGCAAAAATAAAATAAAATCACGCAAGTCTGGGCCAAATGTTTAATGTCGACCGATTGATTGGTTTTGCCGATTAATCGGCACCGAATGCTGTAAACCTAATCCTCAAGTCAAGTGTAGTTAGGATATCAAAAATAAATAGGCCATCACCTTCTAAAATGTAGAAGATATTTGTCCTAGATAACAAAAACCGCTTAGCCTATGCAGTTAATAAATATATTTGAAATTATGAGTGCAATTTAATGGGTGATTTTTTTTGTGTGTGTGTTTTGGACAGTAAACTACTTTTAAAAATATTGAGCTACATAAAATCTTCTGAAGCAAAACCAGTTCAGAGACACTGATCTAAAACACAAAACAGTTTAAATACATGGGTCAATTACATGATATTAACTTTAATTTACACGCATTTAGCAGATGCAAATTTACTAAATTATTCAAAAATACACTAAAAATGCAATTTATATATACGACTTGAATACACCTTTTCTATTGTATGTTTTTAATTTCTGTGATGCCATTCATTTTGATAATTGTTTCTTAATATCAAACAAAAAAACTATATAAAGAAATAAACAAAGATATCAATTAAATATTTTGGTATCAACATTTGTTTCTTTTTTTTAATTAGCTTCACTGTTAATTAATAACATTTTAAAAATAAAATAAAATTGTAAAATAAATAAATATGCATTCGATGTCGAAGTCACCTTTGATTTATATAGCCTAGCGTTTTTTACAACACAGATAGTTTCAAAGCAACTTTAAAGAGATAACAGAAAAATAATGCAACAAAGTTTGTGTCCAGAAGAAAATAGCGTCACAGTCCAGCTTAAGTAAGTTCAGTGATGGTTCATTTTGTTGTTAAAAAAAAAAAAAAAGTGATTCATTTAGTTAATGATATATATATATATATATAGTTCTCCTCTGGCCAACGAACGAACGGTGTATGATTATGATTCAGTTCTCCTCTGGCCAACGAACGAACGAACGAACGGTGTATGATTATGATTCAGTTCTCCTCTGGCCAACGAACGAACGGTGTATGATTATGATTCAGTTCTCCTCTGGCCAACGAACGAACGGTGTATGATTATGATTCAGCATTATAGGTCAGAAGTCAGATTGGATTGGAACATTCAGAATATTATCCACTTATGAGGCCTTCACAGGGAGAACATGTTCATTTTCACTAAATTAAAAACCTTTATTGAAAACAGTTATCAACAACTTTTCCAAACCCAACATTAAAGTACATTTCTAAGAATCTGGACCATGAGTTTTAAAGTAGATTTTTAAGTGTCCTATTGTGACCCATATCACAGGTGTTATGAAAGGAACTCAGTCTACTTTCTGTACATGCACAGATCTTTCAAGTTTAGCTGTGCAGGTTTTTCTCTCTGTCGTCATGACCAAAACCACATTTTACATTGTAGAAAACCACATTTAGATCTTCCAAGAACCAAAAGGAGTCAAACGGGGACTGTACGTCATACAGAAGACTCTGAAAGAGTGGGTTGAACCTCTGCTGCTGTCATGTCTGACGCAGAGACGGAGGACAAGCGGGCGAGCAGAAGGCTTGTGTGCGGCTGATGTGCGGTCTGTGTCAGACGGATGTACCTGTGGTGCAAAACTGATACTAGAACTGGTTTAATACACGCTTAGTGCACGCTTAGATCAGGAAACCTTCCTCCCCGGGGCATTAGAGAAGCAGTTTCGGGGAAATCAAAGCAAGTCAGAAAAAAAAAAAAAAAGAGTAAGCCAAACCGGTTTAATTTACTATGTGACTGATAACTCAATTGAGTAATATATTAAATCTAGATGAAGTGGTTTAATAATTAAAAATGTGGTGACGGGGTTTGAAAACTAGAATCATTAATAAGGGTAGATAGGGGTTTTTGATGAAACAATGTTGGACAAACACACACACAGCAGTTCAGCAACAGTCACATCCAAAATTTCCAGCTATCGAGTCTCCTCAGAACATTCAACTCAGATTAGTTTTAAGATCTCTTATGAACTTTTTGAAGCGTCAACGTTGTAGTTCTGTAGATGTCAATGGAGGGGACAGAAATCTCTAAGATTTCATTCAAATATCTTCATTGTGTGTTCTGAAGATGAACCAAAGTCTTACGGGTTTGGAACAACATGAGGGTGAGTAATTACTGACAGAATTTTCATTTTTGGGTGAACTAACCCTAAACACTGTCATTTCATAACAGGTACGAAATAAAGTTTTCCATCATATACAGCTGTCACTTTTCTCTCTGTCGCTCACTGGTCTTGTCCTTTACATGGCATCCCTGCCAGACACTGCGACATCACCACGGTAACTCAGAGTAGGGCAGATTGAGTGCTCAGCCCTCCTCCGAGTGTAACCAAGCAACAGAATCAAGTTATATAATCAGCACAGCATTTCATCGATCAGCCGTTGTTATATGACTGGACGTTCAGAGCAAACTCCCACGCAGACTCACACTGTTGCATTAAAGAGAGATGCGGCAAGATCAGAAAACTATTTCAAACTATTTCAACTGATTGTTTTAAATAATAACTGGGATATTTATGTTATATTAAATGTCTGTCTTTGTTGTTGTGGTTTTTGCAGGTTGTATTTCTGACATAATTTATGTATTTATGTTTATGAACATATACATATATTTTATAAAAATTTAAGTTCTTTTTAGTTAAAAGCCATTTTAACTGTTAATTACCAGTGTTTGGGGAAAGTTACTTTTAAAATTAATGCATTACATTATTGCGCTACTCCCTAAAAAAGTAACTTATCAGAAAATAATACGTTAACTAAGATACTTTTGCGTAACTTTTTCTCAACTGGGCTGGGCTTGCTTTGTGTTTTAATAACAACAAAAAAACTCTTACTTCAGCAAATAAAAACTTAAACACAAATATGATGTTTATATAAAAGTCATTTTTGCATATTCGTATAGTTTAATTGGATCATAAATAAATGCATGCTCACATTCAGTCTAGATCTAAAATAACCATCATGTTTACACACAACGTCTCTGCACTCAACATGGGGATGAGAGAGCTGTCAGTCAATAAATGGGAAAACAAAGTAACTTGCGTTACTAAAAAGTAGCTCTGTTTTAATGGTTTTAAATTGAAAAGTAATGTGTTACTTTACTAGTTACCTGAAAAAAAGTAATCAGATTACGTTACTTGCATTACATGCAAGTTACGTTGCATTACTTAAGTACTTTTTTTATACTTTTTATATATATATATTATATATATATAATACATTTTTAAAGTGGTTTAAATACTATGCAGGTCTATTAAAATACTAAAACAAATATCTATCTAACAGAAAAGGCCTTGCAACATTTTATTACACCAATAGTTTGCTCCAGCACACATGAGTATCAATAAAGGCTGATCATGTCATTCTCTCTGTTAGGGCACATTCGATCCATTATGCAATGAAACCGGTCCCCTGTAGCCATGCTTCTGAAAGACCCCTTTACCTCCAGACAGACACTACAGCAGATCTGCACATTCCACACAAACCTCCTCGAGTGAAGCCTTCACAAACACAAGAAGTCCTGCAGACACTGACTGTTATCAGACCAAATAATATGACTGACCACCAGTGAACACCATTAAGCATAGTTCTAGTTCTCATTCTCATTCAGAAACACTTCCTTTCAAGAACTTTAAGAATATAGTTTAAAATGATCAGAATGTTCGCCATTGAAAATCTAACCGTCAATGTAATATTTGCATACTGGCTTGTTCTCCGTCCTTACATTTATTTGCATTTGCATGTTGATTTCAACTTGACTAGCCTTGTCTTATACTTATTATATAGCCTACATAAACACAACATCTTTGCCGCATTCTCTTAGACTGATTTAATTTACCTTGAACCAGAGCATTATCTGGAAGTATGACACTGTCATGTTGCTCCACTGCAAGTAAACACTGATATTTACCATCCATATGGAAATGCAAATCTAGTGTACAGCGTGAGCTGCAGTGTGTGAAGTAACCTATTGTGTTCAGAGCATTTTCCAATGGCATGTCACAGCAGGGTTTTAACAACGGAAATAAACAGCATTAGATACACGTCCGTCGCGAGGATCGTGGTATGAGTGTCTTGACACACTGTAGCGAATGCAGTGTCAGTGAAGTGTGTGTGTGTGTGTGTGTGTGTGTGGCTATAGCGCTGACACGAGTATACAGTGAACACACACACATTCCACACTTGTGTCTATACTCGCCATGTCTGCTGCAGAAGAAGCATCTATTAATACACACTCACCTAAACTACCGGCGAAACCGTCCATTTCTCGGGTAAATATCCAGGGAGATATTCCTGGAGCGACTGTGGGAATTCGTCCTCTATGTGAGAAGAAAGCCTCGAGCTCGTGTAATGTCACGTGGGCTCCTCTGATCCGCTTAAATGCAGTAATAAAGGGACGACCGGCTGGCGGCTGGTTCTCCGTCCGGGTAACGAGGCGCTTCTCTGGGGCAGTCGATCACGGAGGATCCCTGAGCTTGAGCTGCTCCACCACGGTCGGTTACTCCTCCTGCGGGCGGGCGAGGGAGGGAGTTTAAGGAGCGCTGGGCTTTCGCGTTTCCGACTCCGCCTGCTTTGGCACGGCGAGCTTCCCTTCAGACTGGCCGAGCCCGAGTGCGCCACAGTCTGACACTACGGAGCATCTCAATATGATAGCTCTAGTACTCAAGTGCACACTGCTGTAGCTACTCTACTTCAAACGTCATTTGTTTGTTTATGCATTTGTATATTTATTTTTTTGCTTGTCCCTCAAATAGTTCACATGCTGCTCCATGTCATTTACCCATGCATTTAAATCATAAACATAGGCCTACAAATCGAATGAGTGTTTTTGGACATGGAACCGTCATGATATCATGTTTTTGTACTGTATATATGGCAAGCCGTTTTGACTTTTATTCATTCCCAACAATTAAATTTTCACTAGTTAAAATGTGAATTCTTGATATCAACAATGACGTCATCACTCGCAGAAATACGAATTCTTGATATCAATAATTACATTTCTGTAATTGTATTTTCTCTAGTTAAGTGTCATCATAGGCTGCCATTCAAATTCAATTGTTGATATCAAGGATTGATTTCTTACCAGTTGAAAATGATTGAACTAGTAAGAAATCAATTCTGGATATCATCCATTGAATGTGAATGGCAGCTAGTGAACATACAATTATAGATATCAAGATTTACAGATTCAAGAATGATTGTTTTTACCAGTTTAAATGTAATTCTTGATATCAACAATTCACATTTTCACATTCTTTACTTGTGGAAATGTAATTACTGATATCAAAAATTGCCATTGTTAGTAGTAGAAATCTAACTAATATAAAGAATTAGTAGCCTATTTTAACAAGGGAAAATGTAATTGTTGATATCAAGAATTCATAGCAATTCAAAATGGCTTGCCATATATACATACCCTGAAAATACCACTGTATTCTTCTGAAGTACCCTGAAATACCAACACTTACAAACAATACTTTGGAGTACCATGTAAATAGTAAAACACAGGGTTGTATTTGAAAGTCCATGGAATCTAAAAGATTGAAAATCCCTGGTATACAGTATCCAGTCGTCATACTTAAAGTAAAGATTCCGTTGTGGAAATTGACTTGGGTAAAGTTAAGAAAAATGCATGAAAGCAATGACAGCCTAGCTGAGTGATTATGTTGTTAGGATAAGAGTTACGAGGATCGTTCACCCAAAAATTACTTCTTTTTTTTTTTTTCATTGCTCATCCTCATGTTGTTGAAAATCTGTTTAAATTTCATCTGCAGAACACAAATACATTTGGGGGTTAATCTTTTATACAAATATTTTTATTATATTCTTTTATATAGACATGTTTCATAAAATATGTTGAAATGGCATACTCGTGTCTTTTATTAACATAAAATGCTTTGTTTGCAAGAACTATAAGAGAATTATAATGTCATTACAAGAGAAACTGGTATAAATACCCAGCTAAACTTCTCAGGATTATAGACTATGACAAAAATACATGGCCAGTACAGTATTTAATTTATGTTAATGTATCTAGAGGTATTACTGTAGATATTTGGCAGCACAACCAAGCACAAAAACAAAGGAATATATACTTATATAAATATAAGATGTTTAATACCCCTCACAAAAAAAGTACTGTGACAGTACCATGGCATCAAATGGAAATTTCATGGTACATATAGCATGATACTGGAGTTCGTGATATTGTACTCTGGTTCATGTCCAAAACACCAAGGTACTTTTTGGTACTGTGTTATATGTGGCATGTATAATGTAAAGGGTGAAGGTGAGTCTATTTTTGGAAACACAATAAAAATGTATTCAGATTGTGATTCACGTAATGAATCATTGTCAGAACAGGTTTGACAGGTTTAACTGATCAAAAGATTCATTCGCAAACTGGATTTCGCCAAAACCGATCTGCAAACTTTTGTTGCTGTTATTTTTTGCAGGACAAAACTGCAGTGCGCACTTTTAATAAATAGAGCATTATCATCCGTTGGGGTGGACACTAATATAAGTTATCATTATTTATTACACGGCTCTGTGGAACACTTGATTCTGATTGGTCAATAGCGCCATCCAGCGGTATGCTGTTCCCAGATAACAACCGCTGAAAACAGATAACACTGGCTCATCCGGGTTACTGACGTCAGCAGGGCTATACGCATGTTAGGAACGTTTTTTCTTCGTCGAAGTTTTGCGTTTGGTGAGCTAATGAAATATTAAAACTCAGTCGAATCAATATTTTGTGAACAGTTATTTAATTATGCCATCCAGTATCGTGGACTCGCTCTCTCTTGTTTCATACAAACATTTTGTGACTATTGTTTTGTACACAGTTGGATTATGAGATACAAACAGGTATGATTTTAAAACGGTTTAATCTGAAATCAATCTTATCCCCATAATTATTTATGTGGTGAAATGCTGTGTATTAAGTGGTATGAATGACTGTATACCGTATCTCTTAAATGTCTGTTTAGTTTGAACTTGCCGTCCGCCGAAGCTTTGCTTTTAAAGACCTAATAGAATATTTCAATTCAGATCAATATTTCATGTCTAATTATTTACTTATGTGGCAAGTAGCCGTGTAATAAGCGGGATAATGTACATCCAGCCGGCGGTTCTCTCAGAATAAACCCCTTCAGGCTGATCAAGACCTCCGCTTGGCGTCAGGGTCCTCATCATCCTGTCAGGGGTTTATTTTGAGAGAACCAACGGCTGGATGTACATTATCCCTTACATAAATTATATTTATAGGTATCATTCTTGGTGTGAACGGACCTTAAAGGAGAACTCCGGTCAATTTTAACACTGAGCTCATTTTTTTATACATTTGGAGTGCTGTCAGTACAGAGAACAACGACAAAAATCGGGGTTGCCAACACAGTGTTATCCTCTTTTTAAAATTTGCACCCTGTTGACTTAAATGGGGCAAGTTTTAAACCTGCTTTTAGTCTCTTAACATCCTTGATGTGTCATTACAAGTGCACAGATCATGTGAGTGATTCCTTCGGAGTGACACGGGTGAATCTGACTGCACTAGATGTGAAAGATATTAATAAAAATGATGTTTATTCAGCACATACCTGTATTTTCTTCCTGTTTTCGGTTGAAGTCCACAGTAGTCGATTGTCGCGTGATCAACCTATGTGCGTGAACTCGACAATCGACTACTGTGGACTTCGACCGAAAACAGGATGTAAATACAGGTATGTGCGCTGGCTGAATACATTTACATTTTACATTTACATTTAGTCATTTAGCAGACGCTTTTATCCAAAGCGACTTACAAATCAGGACTAAATTAAGCGAGTCATCATGAAGAGGCAAAAAAAAAAAAAAAAAAACGCAAGAAGTGTTCAAAATACGAAGTTCAGGCATTATTCAGAGTAGCATAAGCATGATAAGTGGGGTTTTAAAGGGAAAGGTTTTTTTTTTTTTTTTTTTATCTTATTTTTTATTTATGAGTTTAGGTGCTCATGGAAGAGATGGGTTTTCAGCTGTTTTTTTAATGTTGTCAGGGATTCTGCATTCCGGATGAGGGTGGGGAGAATGTTCCACCAGCATGGAACTGTGAATGAGAATGATCTGGAAAGTGATTTTGTGGCTCTCTGTGATGGAACCACGAGACGTCGCTCGTTGATTGATCGTAGGCGTCTGGTAGGGATGTAGGCTCGTAGGAGTGAGTGAAAGTAGGAGGGAGCTGAGCCTGTGATAGATCTGTAAGCAAGCGTCAATGCCTTGAACTTGATGCGAGCAGCGAGAGGTAGCCAGTGCAGAGAGATTAACAGAGGAGTGACGTGGGCCCTCTTGGGCTCGTTGAAGACAAGACGAGCTGCAGCATTCTGGATCATCTGAAGAGGTTTGGTTGCACATGCTGGAAGTCCGGCCAGAAGAGCATTGCAGTAGTCAAGCCTAGAAATGACCAGGGCCTGGACGAGGAGTTGTGTTGCGTGCTCAGTTAGGAAAGGCCTGATCTTCCTGATGTTGTGCAGCGCAAACCTGCATGATCGAGCTGTCTTTGAAATGTGATCTGTGAAGGTCAGCTGGTCATCAAACGTTACTCCCAGATTTCTGACCGACCTTGATGGGGTGATTGATGATGAATCAAGCTGGATGGTGAAGTCGTGCTGTAGAGACGGATTGGCAGGGAGGACGAGCAGCTCAGTCTTTGCCAGGTTGAGCTGCAGGTGATGTTCCTTCATCCATGTGGAGATGTCTGCCAGACAGCTCGAGACCCGTGCAGCTACTGTGGGATCATCTGGTCGAAATGAGAGGAAGAGTTGTGTGTCATCAGCATAGCAGTGGTAGGAAAAACCGTGTGCCTGTATGATGTGTCCCAGTGATGTAGTGTAGATGGAGAAGAGGAGGGGACCAAGAACTGAACCCTGGGGAACCCCTGTGGTCAGTTGATGTGCTCTGGATACCTCGCCTCTCCATGCGACTTTGAAGGACCTACCTGTGAGATAGGATTCAAACCAGTCGAGTGAAGTTCCTGTGATGCCCAGTGATGAGAGGCTGGACATAAGGATCTGATGGTTCACGGTGTCGAAGGCAGCAGACAGATCCAGGAGAATGAGGAGTGAAGATTTGGAAGCAGCTTTTGCGATCCGTAGGGCTTCTGTGACCGACAGTAATGCAGTCTCAGTTGAATGCCCTTTCTTGAAGCCAGATTGGTTGACATCCAGCTGGTTGTTTAGAGACAAGAAGGATGTTACTTGGTTGAAAACAGCTCTTTCAAGTGTTTTTGCAATGAATGGTAGGAGAGAGATAGGTCTGTAATTCTCTACAAAAGATGTGTTTAGTGTTGGTTTTTTAAGCAGTGGAGTAACCCGAGCCTGCTTGAATGCTGTAGGGAAGGTGCCAGTATGGAGGGATGAGTTGATGATGTGTGTGAGTGCTGGTAGAAGTGTGGGAGAGATGGCTTGTAGAAGGTGTGAGGGGATGGGGTCTAGAGGGCAGGTGGTAGGGTGACTGGAGAGGAGAAGTGTAGATACTTCTTCCTCGGTTAGCGGAGAAAAGGAGGACAGAGGGGTATTGGCTGTGGAAGGGGTCGGTCTGGGTTCCTGTGTGTGTGGAGCTGAGAATTGACTGCTGATAGTTGTTGTTTTGTTGGTGAAGAAGTTCGCAAAATCGTCGGCAGTTAAGGAGGAGGAGGGTGGTGGTGGAGGTGGACAGAGGAGAGAGTTGAATGTCTTGAAGAGTAGTCGTGTGTTGGAGGAGCTGTTGATCTTGTTGTGGAAATATGAAGATTTTGCAGCATGAACATCAGCAGAAAAGGATGAGAGGAGAGATTTATACATACTCAGGTCAGATGAGTCTTTTGATTTGCGCCATTTCCTCTCTGCTGCCCTGAGTTTGGTCCGGTGTTCACGAAGAACCTCAGATAGCCAGGGGTTAGAAGGAGTAGCGCGTGCTGGCCTGGAGGAGAGAGGGCAGATTTTGTTTAGAGTAGAGGTTAGTGTGGAGCATAGGGTATCCGTTGCAGTATTCACATCCAGAGATGAGAATTGTGAGGGTGGGGGAAGAGAAGATGACACGGCAGAGGAAAGATGGGAGGGGGAAAGTGAGCGCAGGTTTCGCCTGAGGGTGACTGGTGGTGGGGTTGGTGGCGCAGGGGTAGCGAGTTGTAGACTGAAGGTGATGAGGAAATGATCTGAAACATGGAGAGGCCTCACCAAAATGTTGTCTGTGATGCAGTTGCGTGTGTAAACCAGGTCCAGTTGGTTGCCTGATTTGTGAGTACCTGTGGTGATGTGTCGTTTGAGATCGAAGGAGGCTAATAGAGAGGTGAAGTCTGTTGCATGTGGTTTTTCGAGATGAATGTTGAAGTCACCGAAGACTAGAAGTGGGGTGCCGTCCTCAGGGAAAGAGGACAGCAGCACATCCAGCTCCTCTACGAAGTTACCCAGCTGACCTGGGGGGCGATAAATTACTACAATATGGATCTTACTGGGAGTTGTAAGTGTGATAGCATGATATTCAAATGAATTGTTGTTGCATAGAGAAGAGAGCGCTGAGTATTTCCAATTGTTGGAAACGAGAAGACCTGTCCCGCCACCCCTCCCAGACTGGCGAGGGGAGTGAGAAAAGGAGAAATTGCTAGAGAGAGCAGCGGGGGTTGCTGAGTCTTCAGGACGAATCCAGGTCTCAGTCAAGCCCAGGGCGTGAGGGGGTGGGGGTGGTGCCAAATAAGAGATGGACAAGAAAGGTCAAAGCCATCAGGTGCCCAATTTAGAAACGAGCGAAAGATAAAGGAATGCAATGCAACTATGTTTTCTCTGTATGATTACGGTATCCATGTCATGAATGAAGGGGCAATATTAATTGTTGGGTATAACTCTTATTTGTTAGACTTTTTGCTATGATTCTTGCTATGCTTAACAATAATTCGGTTTTAACTCAAACACGAGATCTAATTTCACCAGAATATTGTTCTTTGCAACAAAACTGTTACAAGTTCAGTTAGTACACTGCAAAAAAGCGGGGGCGCTCGAAGGGGGTCTCGCCCAGGGTGTAATTCAATGTAGAACCGCCACTGCTGATACCAATCATTTAGTTCACTTCAGAATTAAAATTTCCTGATAATTTACTCACCCCCACGTCATCCAAGATGTTCATGCCTTTCTTTCTTCAGTCAGAAAGAAATTAAGGTTTTTGATGAAAACAATCCAGGAATTTTCTCCATATAGTGGACTTCAATGTGGTCCAATGGGTTGAAGTTCCAAATTGTAGTTTCAGTGCAGCTTCAAAGTCTCTACACGATCCCAGCGCTTGGAATAATAGTCTTACCTAGCCAAACCATTGGTTTATCTAGCCAAACCATCTTTTTAACCACAAATAGATTTTTAACTTTTTAGAAAATAACCGATGGTTTGGCTAGATAAGACTCTTATTCCTCGGCTGGGATCGTGTGTAGAGCCTTTGAAGCTGCACTGAAACTGCAATTTGGACCTTCAACCTGTTGGACCCAATTGAAGTCCACTATAAGGAGAAAAATCCTGGAATGTTTACCTCAAAAACCAGCATTTCTTTTCGACTGAAGAAAGAAAGACATGAACATCTTGGATGACGTGTTATCCAAATTATCCGAAAATGTTCACATTTCAACTAATCCTTTAAGTGGTCTAAATGTATTTATATGTATAGTGTTTATATCGTCCTGTGGAAGGCGCGTAAGAGCATAACATTCGTCCAGTCATTACATTCGGTCTCCAAAAAATGTCTACCCTATCTTTAAGTGTTAAAATGGGGGTAACAATTTAGATCAATAGTCCACTTTGCACATTCTACTAACTATGAGTAACAGTACGACTACATGTCCATTAACTCTCATTATCTGTCTAACAACTTTATTTTGATGCTCCTCAACAGACTACAGTATGTAAGCTTATTCTGCTTACCCTAACCCTAACTTATAATATAGAATGTTTAAGTGGACTATCGAAATAAAGTGTGACCAAAATGTGTTGGGAGAACATCTGCCCCACAGCTGCCCACTGTTGGTGTTCAGTACACACTGGACCATTAAGGTATGGGCAAGGAAAATGTACACCATGGATTGTTAAACTATTGCAGCGTCTCTGCAAATTCCACATGCCAAGAAATGTTTCACATGAAGAATTCCAACGATTTAAGAGGGATCTATAAGCTATAAGTGTTTCTAGAGCAGAATGCGGGGGTTTTCCACGCTGGAGATTCAAATCATTTGATTAAGCGAATATAGAAGGCGCCAGAAACATCATGTCGTCTGGCCACTCAGCACAGGACCGATTAGAAAACAGAAATGCCAAAGGTTCAGACTATTGTGTTGGCCAAAAAGACGCTCTCTGTGAGTGACTGCCGCTTCATGCTGAGTCTTTGCAAATATGAGGACTCATTGTCATATGAGCTGGTGCACCGGATCAGGACAGAGGCAAGATTGTCCTCAAGATTGACCCTTGAATCAGCATGATGGGATCTTCTCTGAGAGATTATGGGAAAGAGACGTGTGGATCTCGGCAGAGTCCGACCTCTCACTCCAGACAGAAAAAGAGAAAATCAGACAAAGCTCTCTTTATTTTTCACTCCTGAAGGAAGAGGGAGGGACAGAAAAGGACTGTGGAGAAATCTTTCATTCTCTTTGTTTTCTCTCTCTGTCTCTGGGCCAGTGAAGAGAAAGACACGCAGGCCAAAGCTGTGTCTCTACTGTGCAGTAGCTCTTTTTCTCCCACTTTGAAGATGATGAATCACCCAAACTCCAGCCAGTATGGTGGGCATTAATAATTCATCAGATGACTATGGCAGTTTAAGAATATGTTGAGTGTTAAACATTTGCAGTGAGTCATCCCATACGTTACGGCTAACCGATGCCGCCTGGCGATATTCTCCTGCCAAGTCTCTCTTTTGCAAATTACACAGCATTCAAATGGCCCGATCCAGATGTGAAAAATGCATTGTTTGGCCAACCTAAGCCAGTTTAAACCTCACCTTAACCTTTGCTGGGAATGCAAATGAATCTGAGTAAAATTCAATACACATTCCCTGTCAGAGATGATGAATAGAACATTTAACATCATTTTACAGTATACCACTGGAGTACAGAAGCATGAGTTCATGATCCATTCACCAAAAACTCTGCCAGTGAATGTGTTTGATGTGTGCAGTTGTAAATAATTACTTAAATGAAATGATAATGTACATTAAATAGTGCGCATTAATAAAAATAATAATAAAAAAGACACAAAGTATAATAATATTGAAAAAGAAAGCACAGCCTAAAGGTCTCGGTTCAATAGCTGTAATCACTGCTGTATCGATAACACTAGTTAGCGATAAACTATATAAATAAAGGTTAATAATAATAATATTGCCAGAATCACTTAAAAAATAAATTCAAAAATCAGCTTATGAATGATAAAAACATTTGACAGCCAATCAGAATCTACTGACTTCAGCTCAAGCATTTAAGTGGCAGATGACATGCACTTATAATAAACAGAAGAACATTATCTATGATATGACACTAAAGTTATCTTTATCATTCTTTGTGTGAATGGGCCTTTAAAATCTTGAGCCTTGTTTCACAGACAGGGCTTAGATTAAGCCAGGATTAGGCTTTAGGTTAAATAGGACATTTAAGTAGCTTTTATAAACGTGCCCTAGAAATAACATTACTGATGTGCATCGTGAGACAAAACAATGGCACTGACATATTTTAAGATATATCAGTGCAAGTTGCTTTCAGTTAAAACGGCTCAAACATGCATTTTAGTGTGGGACTATAGACTTAAACCTGAAACTGAGGGAAATGTTTGCAAATATGACTTGATTTCATTTTCAAAAACAATAAAATTTATGTGACAAGCAGTAACAAAAAACTTGTATGAAATATAAAAAAAATGATGAAAACTTCTAATAAAATCATGTTCAATCAACAAACTACATTGCGTTAATTTTACTCAAAAAAATTAAGTTGTTCAAACTAATTTCAACATTATTTTGTGCTGGCCCTGTAATCAATGAATCTTATCTATTTCAATTCAAATGAACAAAGTGATTGTGAGGGCTTAGGGTTCATTTGGGATGGGGCCAATCATTACTAGGCCTGTCACGATTATGAAATTTGGCTGACAATTAATTGTCTAAAAAATAATTGCGGTTATGCCGATTAATTGCAGTTTTAGGGCTTTGTGATAATTTTTTTTGTGAGCTTCATTCATTAAATAATTGTGATGAATTTAATCCTTTGTAAGTTATCATTTTGCAGTGTAAGATTACAGTTAACACCTTTAAATATTAAATAAATGTATTCAATAGCTATGATTATTTTTTTTAATTAAACTTAGTGAGTGTATAAATCAGCAGCAAAAAGCAATTCTTGAAAAAATCTGCACAGTCATTTTATAAAATCTAAACATGTTAATAAAAACAAATTGCTATTAGTAATCTTATAAAATTCATTCAGGTATTCATACATTTAACAATTTTATATTTATATGTGAATGTAAAGAAGTGTAGGCCTATATATTTATAACATGGAGTCACAGTGTGCAGCGCTGCACAAGTGCGCATTTAAAAGTTCACGGCACAAAGCGAAGAAATGTCAAGCGCACAAATCCTAGTGTATATCTGTCTAACAGTTTATTGATCATTATCAAGTGCCTCTTGCGAAGTGTTTGGACGAACCGGACGAGGCGCGCGCTGTTTGAATACTGAATGGAGAATGATTGACAGCCGCAGAGGAGAGAACACGAGTTTCCGTGAACCTTAATTTAATTATGTAAATAGACTTCTTCTGTCCCTCACATTAAGCTATGGAATGGCTTCAGATGACTTTGAATATATTGCTGGAAAACTTAATTAGTGCTTGTCTATTTCTTTTGGTCCATGACCAAATGTATTATTTAATTATCGTGACAGGCCTAACCGTCTGCTGCTTGATGCTGGAATACACACTCGGGCTGCAAAAGGTATATTTTCTCACTGATGATCATTCAAGAGTATTTATTTAAATTAATAATAATAACAACATTGGACACATGTAACTAATCACTCTGGACTTGATTTGTCTGTGTGGAATTGATTGGAATTGATTGTCACACGATTTCATCTCTGCTCTTTGCGGATGATGTTGTCATGTTGGCCTCATCAGACCAGGACCTTCAGCATGCACTGGGACGGTTTGCAGCCGAGTGTGAAGCGGCTGGGATGAAGATCAGCACCTCCAAATCCGAGGCCATGGTTCTCAGTCGGAAAAGGGTGGTTTGCCCGCTTCAGGTTGGTGGAGAGCTCCTGCCTCAAGTGGAGGAGTTCAAGTATCTTGGGGTCTTGTTCACGAGTGAGGGAAGGATGGAACGGGAGATTGACAGGCGGATCGGTGCAGCTTCTGCAGTAATGCGGTCCCTGTACCGGTCTGTCGTGGTGAAGAAGGAGCTGAGCCGCAAGGCGAAGCTCTCGATTTACCAGTCAATCTACGTTCTTACTCTCACCTATGGTCATGAGCTGTGGGTCATGACCGAAAGGACAAGATCCTGGATACAAGCGGCCGAAATGAGCTTTCTCCGCAGGGTGGCTGGGCGATCCCTTAGAGATAGGGTGAGAAGCTCGGTCACTCGGGAGGAGCTCAGAGTAGAGCCGCTGCTCCTCCACATCGAGAGGGGTCAGTTGAGGTGGCTCGGGCATCTTTTACGGATGCCTCCTGGACGCCTTCCCGGGAAGGTGTTCCGGGCATGTCCCACCGGGAGGAGACCCCGGGGAAGACCTAGGACACGCTGGAGAGACTATGTCTCCCGGCTGGCCTGGGAACGCCTCGGTGTCCCCCCGGAAGAGCTGGAGGAAGTGTCTAGGGAGAGGGAAGTCTGGGCATCCCTGCTTAGACTGCTGCCCCCGCGACCCGGCCCTGGATAAGCGGTAGAAGATGGATGGATGGATGGATGGATGGAATTGATTGGATGGTTGTGGTTTGCTATTGGTGGATCTCATATGAGTGACAGGTTGCCCCGCTCTCATCATCAGAGAAGAGAAGAGATGCTGCAAGAGGGAGGGGAAGTTATTCTGATTCAAGATTAGGAGGCACATGAATTAACAACAACAACAATAATAAAAATAATAATAATAATGTACACGGATAAATTATTTGAAATAAATACTCCATAAAATATATATATATAATTTAATGGTGACTAAATCATTTTCATAGACACCACAAAAGACTTGAAATGTCTTCTGAAAATGAAAATAGAATAAATGAAATATGAAATATAACGTTGCCTTTAAAGTATAGCACTGTCTTTGTTTTCAGAAGAGATATCAAGTATTTTAGCATAATTTAGTCCAGTAGTGTTTTAAATAGGCTACTTATTGTGTTCAGTAAACATTTTTTTTCTTTTTTTTTTTCTGTACGCACATGTACTCATTGTGAAAATTAATAAATAAATTTACTTATTTAACATCATTCCATGATAGGCTACTTTTTAAAAAATTTATTTCCAACATTTTTACCTGTGCAATCGCTCCCTCTAGCGGCTGCAGTGAGACGGTACATTACAGCGAGACCTCTGTGTGTGTGTGTGTGTGTGTGTGTGTGTGTGTGTGTGTGTGCGTGTGTGTGTGTGCGTGCGTGCGTGGATGTGTGTGCTGATGTTTACACAGGAATCCTGCAGGCTAAACGTGACATCACTCACCTCAACTGAACATATCAGTCCTGGTTAATGATGTGGACAGCTGATTAATGGCTCTCAGTCATGAGGTCTGGATGGTGATGGTGAGAGGATCACTGGGGAACTGGAAGCCATCTGTGTGCTGGTGCTGAGAGACAAATGTGTATGATGGTGGGCTCATTAGCCATGTTTTCATAACCCCATTAAAACGCAATTCTTTGCTGTGTTTTACACTAATTGGTGTACATTTGTGGTGAGGGGGTAAAATCATTTTACATGCTATCATTACCTCCTGTATGGGAACTCTAGATGTGAGCGTACTGTAGGGAACACCCAAATGTCCACAAACCCTTACTCACAATTACAGATGTTCTGGCTGCATATGAAGATACATTTTTTATTCAACATTAGGTTTTGAAAGTAGGATTTTAAATAACATCAACAAGAGTTCTGCTTGAGATTCTTTATATCTCGCAATTCTGAAAAAAAAAAAAAAAAAAAGTTAGAATTTTAAAATAGACTCGCAATTGTGAGAAAAAAAGTCACAGTTATCTTTTAAATTATTTTATTCCATGGCAGACCAAGCTTCCATTGACACATTTAGCAACAACAAAGTCTTTTTTTAACAAGAGTTGCCGATTTATGCTAACTTTAGCAACAGTAACCATTAACAATAGACAAAGCTGAGCAGAGATCAACCTTAGTCTTTGTATTAGGTTCGAATTCTGGGTATGACTTTTATGGTGTGGGTCAAATGGACCCTATTTGGATTCAAGACAATTCACCAAAAACCACACTGTTAAAAACAAACACACACACATATATATATATTTCTCATTACAAATAAATAAATAAACATGAGAACATATGATTTTCAAAACAACTCTTTTTAATCACAAATGATAAATATTATGGACAGCATTGTAACTATTTCTCAAACGACAAGATCATGGGTTTGTTTCCCGGCTAAATTAACATGCTTGAACTTACAGTATAAACATTTACGCCCTCAATTCAGTTTATTTGGGTAAAAGCATCTGCCAAATGCAAAACTGTAAAAGTAAATTGCAAAACTGACATGACAAAACACATGGGGGAAAAAATGCGGGTCAAACTGACACGCAAACATCATAACTGTGATTTACGTTCTGTACGAACATCCCACAATCCATCAGAGTGTCAGCACTTTGCAGACATGTTCATGACCCTAAATGAGAAAAATTCACAAAACTTGAGGAAAAAACATTGACCCCGCAACATAATATAAGCGCTAGAGGTGTGATGCACCAACAATGGGAGAGCAGCGATGTGCCATGTGATAAAGATGTTAGTAAGATAAAGTATGTGCGAATGACCTTTACGTAGTGTTTAAACATTTTAGAATACATTCAGGAGGGCTTTTTGACACTGAGAGAAAGTGTGAATTTATTAATCTGTTGGCACAGTGGAGCATTGGGCCAAAGTTTCCCAGCATTCATTTCACACACCCTCCCACCTGAAAGCCCAGTAATCTAAACTTTCATTAAGGCCCCAGACCCCCTGCTAAACCTCATTACTTCATATAAACCCCTCGACCCAAAGCCCCCACCCCAACACACCGCTACAAAAACACACAACAATTCGTAGAGTTGTACGAACACATGCGTATTGACATACTGACACACGCTACAAAAAACGAGTGTATTTTTCTAACACCCAGAAGAAACAAAAAAAATATTTGTGTGACCTATGGCACATCTCTCTTACTTTCTTCAGTAATTCCTTTTAAATGCTCATACCCAGAGCTTTCCATGCGAGCCGTATGAGCTGGCGCAGAGATGGAGGGCAGATAAACGGGTACGAGGCGGAGCGGAGTCATTAAGGACGTGTTGATGGAGGGATTTTGAATTATGGCGAAGGTAGAGGGAGGAGAGGGGAACAGAAACAAGACGCCTGACTAGAGACCCTCCTTAAGAGCGCTTTCCACTTCAGTCCATTCTGTTTATGTGTGGGCTTCACAAGGCGCCTACACGTTTAACACAACTGCTCCTCATATGAATGAACAATCCACTCCCTGTCTGCTCACGCTTGCTTTCATCAAACACCGCCAGCGCTGAAACCATCTATTAGTTCAGGTCTCAAAGCCACAAAGGGGAGAATGCTGCCTGAAATGGCGGACGGGGACGTCAAGGCCTGCGCCTTTTCTCTCAAGAAGTTTTATCAATAATGTGAGTGGGTGTTACTTTCATGATTGAGGGAAAAGTAGCCTACTATTTGTGCCAGTGCAGACATTTGCAAAACCTGCAATGCGAGCAGAATCATTTCTGCTAAGCTTGGGTGTATTCTTAGAAAGCTATTAAAGGTGAACTAAGTAACTTTTTTTACCTTAACTGAACAGCTTCGGAGTCATTGGAATGGTTATATTACTTATTTCGGGTTGAATGGTGGTCGTTTCGCACCCCCCTGGTGCCCGTGAGCGGAAAATACGCACTTGCAACTTTGGGGCGGCGGGCATCTTTGCTTTACGGCCAAAAGAAATCTGCTAAAATGCCGTCATTATTGCGCTCCCTCACGCTGTTCGAACCCGAATGAAGAAGACGTTTTAAAGAATATCCCATCTGCTTTGATGTCGTTGATCTGCTAGCCTCTGGTGTCTGAGAATAGCCAACGAGTTTTTACAACAGTGTTGTCAAATATCTATTCCGAAGCTGTGGGGGGAGCTCTAGAGAGAAAAAAGCAAAAAGCGAGAATACAGCGAAGAAATCCCGAAGTTACTGAATGCAGCTTTACAACACATTCTCACACCCAAGGCGTCACTTTTTGTCACTTTCAACCATGCTTCAATATCTGACGCTCAAAGCACCCTTTAGCGTCCATATGTGACGCTTCGGTTATGGGTAGGTTTAGGCGTCATGTAACTGACGCTTTCGGAAGCGTCAATATTCGACGCACAAAGCACCCCCTAGCGTCAATATGAGACGCTTCGGTTGGGTAGGTTTAGGTCTGTGGTAGGGTTATGCGTCTCATATGGACGCTAAAGGGTGCTTTGAGCGTCAGATATTGAAGCATGGTTGAAAGTGACAAAAAGTGACGCCTTGGGTATGAGAACGGGCTGAGCTTTAAGTTATTAACAGAGAATGTCTAATATGGCGAGAAGTTTCACTCTCACTACACTTCCGGCTTCTGAACTGGTTGCAGTTCCACTCTGATTCCATATGAGGGCGCTCACAGGACGAGTGCAGAATGAATGGAGGTCAATGGCGGTATACCCCTCAAAATCCACTTTTCTCAGGATATAATTTTTTGTCTAGTAATTTGAATGTTGTATTCGAAAGGAGATGCAAAGAAATTACACATTGCTGGGTGTTAGATTTTTTAGAGTCACTTATTTGCTTTAAAAAAGTCTTTCAAAATGTCAATGACGTCAGAATGCTGACGTCATTAGCAGAATGCTAGCGTGTTATGGGCAACAACAACTCAACCTGTAAGAAATCAAAACGACATAAGTACTCGTTCATTCAACTTTCGACCTAAAACCCATGTTGAACTTGCAAAATCTACAATCACATCTGAGATTTCTCAACGGCAATCGGGTGAAAGAGACAAATTTAGCCGTCTAGCCCCATTGACTCCCATTCATTTTGCACTCATGGCGAGCGCCCCCAGTGGAACTCTGGTGGTACTACAACCAAAATTCGGTACAATAGGGCTTAATAGGGAGTGGACAGGCTCTCCGTAGACGGGCTCTGTTATTAATCAATTATGTAGTTTTATATTTCCTTTGTGTTTTATATAATGACCACTAGGAGGTGCTCTAGGCATATGTTTTCCTTGATTGGTTTTCCCTGAAGAGATTTGTCGTTGAAAACGAAAGTAAAAGAAGTCGCTTTTCCATTATAGATTTGTGCAAAACTTTTGCAATATTTTCTAAATGTCGATAAAAAAAACTATTGTGAAAAGACGGCATTTCCATTAACCGATGTTATGCGACTAAAACGTATTTTTTTCCTCTCGCGCTAAGTCATTCTAAAAATCATGGCAACGGATGTTGGTAGGTTTATCGTAAATCTCAGCCACCGCACTAGCCATTATTTTTAATGGAAGGAGATGTAGATGTGTTATCCAAGCATTAATGGCAAGGAAAAATCCTTATACTTGGTATGTTTCTGGGTGTTTCTCCCTCATATCTGCTTCAAGGTCAAGATAAATTGTGCCATTTCTTTGTTGTTTAGAATACAGTATTCCCGTAATTCTTTTGTCTTTTATGAGTTTAATAAAGAACTCTAAAGAACCGCGCCATCTTTAAAGAATGATCGACTGTTACGATCTGCCTACGTCAGGTGACCTGTAAATGCGAAAAAACTGTTTCCATTGCAGTTTTGTGAAATATTCCTTTTCGAATTTCCTGAAAAAACACCTCATGCGAGCGTAAACACTTTTTTTTTTTGCGATATATGGGAGTTTTTGCGAAATTGGACGTATTTTCAATTTGCTATTTCAGTTTGAAGTGTAATGGAAATGCGGCTATAGAGTGGCTCACATTCGTTGCGTTTTACCGTGAAATGAGAGTTAATTGTCTTTATTAAAATCAACACATTAAAAATGTATCTCTTACTGACCCGCGACCCACAAAATATTAATTGAAATGTTATTTCTTTATTACTTGGCCAGCCCGAGCCGCGGATTATCTGCAGTCTCCTCCACGCATGCTATAACTTGTTTTTTTTTTTGTTTTTTTTTTTATGTGTGCAAAATGTAAGTTTAATCTGATCACTCTGTTTTTTTTTTGACGTATCTGTAACAAATTACAGTTACCTGATTTTTGTAACCTGGTTACATAACACTGTTACATGTAATCCGTTACTCCCCAACCCTGGTAGAGTTAGGGTTAGGGTTAGAATAGCTTACATGTAGTTGCAAAGTTACTTATAGTCAGTAGAATGTCTGTCATGGAGCATCAAAATAAAGTGTTAGCAGATATTAAGCAGATCTACTAATACTCTAATGACTGCTAGTTGTAGTTAGTAGAATGTTTAAAGTGGACTATCGAAATAAAGTGTTACTCAAGTTTCAATAGAAATGACATTGAAGTATGGTTTAGTTATTTTGGTAAATTGCATAAAAAGATATACGTAAGTCCTACTTACATCAAAATAGCACTCTTAAGCAATTAAATTACAATGTATGCAATAAATTGTAATTGAATTGCAATTTACATGCAATTATGCACGTGTCTGAAAGCATTACATTCAGCTCACACTTAAGTATATACTTTAAAGTTTATTCTGTAATAAGTACTATTTTTAAAAGTACTGTATGTCTTTTTCACGAGGGACAAAGTCCTTCTTATTGTTAAGATCTGGTTTGTATCTTTTAAAAAGAGATGGGTTTGACACATGAGAGCTGGAGAAAGGGTTTCTTCACTCCTGAGTTAGACAGCCACCCTGTGTAGAAATACTGAAGACCAGGGATAAAAATGTAAGATCGCTGACATTCCTTTTTCTTAACTAAAAACAACATTTGGGACAATGGAACCACCACATAATCTTCATTATCAGGAAGCAAAAGACACACAGGGAGCTCTGGTGCTTCCTTGACTCTGATATATATGTTATTCATATAAATATTTATTGGACATATGTAATGGAACATACCAAAGTGGACGCCTTCCTCCTGCTTCAACCTTCCTTTAAATGAAATAAACCAGACCTAGTGTGAAGAGAGAAACAGAGCATTACACTGGATGCTGCCACTAGGGGGCGAGAGGGGGCTGTTTTCTGTGCTCATTAGGGTCTAAATTTGCTATCTGGATAAAATAATCATGTTTGTGGAAATACTAAAATCAGCTGCTGCTTTTAAGAGATTTCTTAGCACACTGTTGCTCTCATTCTCTATTGCTAAGATACTGCATTTATACCGTTCTCTCACAGAAAATACCCACAAACCATCCGAAAATCCACTCAGACCACTGCCAGGCTATTCAAACTTCAGTGCCAACGTTTTATTTCTCGTTTTAAACTTGAAAGTGTACATTTTCACCACAAACATGCCTAGATTTAACTGTTCACAGCTGGTTTGCACATTGCACAATCTGGCAAGGCTTTAGTTTTGACAAGTGGGTGAATGGAAGAAAATGGGCCAGCAAGCATGTTTATAAATGAAAGATGTGACCCTTAAAAGAAGAGACCTGCCAGGGATCATAGTAAAGTGCACACAGGGTTCAGAATTAGCATGTGCCAAGCCAGTTGGCCGGTAACTTTATTAGAAACTGCAATATAAAGTTTATGCTGAATAAACATTATTTTGTAGTAGCCTAATGCTAAAAGGATGATAGCCTGACACCACTGATGTAATAAGCCATGTGTGTGTGATTCAAATCAAAGACATACTATGATTTACTAAAGAAAACATCTGTCGCCTCATGTAACTTTTACCTCAGTGGAAAGATTGCCATCATAAGTTTACCTAAACTTTTGCGTTTCTCCAGAACCCCATATGGCAACTGAATGATTATCCCAATCCCCACTTTAAGACACGTGTCTTGTCCACACATCCTGATTTTGCCGAGTTAGACACGTTCCTGTTTGTTGGTCCTGGAACAACATTCCTGTTTTAAAATGTAGTCCTAACCATATAACTACCCCTAAACCTAATGCTACCCATAAGTTATCCTTAAAATCAGAAGGAAACGATAAGTGAATAACACTGATGTAGAAGCACTTAACCCTGTTTGTAAGCCTAAACTTGACATAAACTCTAAACTTGTACCTCAAATCTGAACAGGAGCAGTTTAACCAAAGACGGGCCAATTGTAAGGAGCCTCCTTAACATGATTATTTTTACATATATTTCCACGCTATTGATCTTTAATTCTTCCTATAGGTCATGCAGTTTTGACGATAATAAATTTTGTAAATATGATTTTAAATAGAATATTACAAAAAAAGTTTGTCTCTCAGAAACTTCAGACTTGACTTAGACTTTGAAATGAAAGAATTATGCAAGTGAAATAATAATTCCCACTGTCATAAGGACAAAATATATATTTTCCAATAAATACAGTTTCATGGCAGAAATAATACATATTTAAAAGCCCTTAGAAATGTTTATGGACGGTGAATTTTCTCACCACTGGAGTTAAATTTGGAGACTGGGTGCATGGCAAAAGCTCCTGCAGAAGACATGGAAATTATCAAGGTTTATATTTAGAAGAGTGTGAACAGAGAGTGTGATCGGCATGCGGGTCATTCTGAAGGTGTGAAATGATTGGTCGTTCTTTAACATTGGATCAGTTTATCTTTCGCTGTAGTGTGATGACATGCATCTCCAGAGTGTTTTTGAGATTTAAAAAATTCTTCCTTAAGCCCTTCCCCCAAAAAAACACTATGGGTTATTTGTACAAAAATTTGAAATTTATTTGTTTATCTATTTATCTATCCATCAGGTGCGTTTCCTCTGAGGAGGCAATTGAGGCCTGAGAAAATAATCCATATTACAAAATGTGTATAAATAACTAATTTTTCTAAAGTTACACTGTCCAACAGTGACACCAGCAGGTAAAGTTACTCTCTCGCCTCCCCTGAGCCCATTGAGTTTTAACAGACCCCCTAGTGCGCTGGGTTTAGTGGGGGGTGAATGAACATCATGACTGCAGTAATGGGAAGACTAATTAAAAGAGTAAGTAAACAACTTGCACACTTAGAAATCACTGCTTTATGTCACGTTAAAATCAAACTTGAAATTACCTGAAAGCATGATGAATGTTTTTTTTTTTTTGTGTGTGTGCAATCAGCTTGGTGAAATTAAAGTTACATCTTTGTGTCAGTGTTTACTATGGAAGCTTGTTTTCGCCACAAAATAAAACATTTTAAAAGATAATTGCGACTTTTTATCTCACAATTGCGAGTTTACATCTCGCAATTCTGACTTTATTTCTCAGTATTGCGAGATATAAAGTCAAAATTGCGTGAAATAAAGTCACAATTGCGTGTTATAAAGTCAGAATTGCGAGATATAAAGTCAGAATTGCGTGTTATAAAGTCAGAATTGCGTGTTATAAAGTCAGAATTCTGACTTTTTTCTCGCAATTGCGACTTTATATCACGCAAATCTGACTTTATAACACGCAATTGCGAGTTTATATCTCGCAATTCTGACATCTTTTCTCAGAATTGTGAGATATAAACTCACAATTGTGAGATATAAAGTCCAATTCTAAGGAAAAAAAAAGACGTTTTTTAAACGTTTTTAAAACCTAAGAGTTTTTTTTTTTACCTCAGAATAGTTTATATCTCACAATTCTGACTTTATAACACGCAATTGCGACTTTATATCGTGCAATTCTGACTTTATATCTCCCAATTGCGACTTTATTTCTCAGAATTGCGACTTTATATCTCGCAATTGCGACTTTATAACATGCAATTCGGACTTTATATCTCGCAATTGAGACTTTATTTCTCAGAATTGCGACTTCATATCTCGCAATTGTGAGAAAAAAAGTCACAATTCTGACTTGATATATCGCAATTGTGAGAAAAAATTCAGAATTGTGAGATAAAAAGTCGCAATTATTATTATTTATTTATTATTCATTGGCGGAAACAAGCTTCCATAGTTTACCGAGTTTAATGACTGATGATCCGAAAATAATTTGATTATTAAAAAGAACTGCTGAACATAGGTTCACAAATAAAATATAGGCTATTGTTTAAATTGTTACATGCCTTTAGTTATTATTTTGGAATAAATGTTGATGACTCGATGAGATCTATCTATCTATCTATCTAGATGGTTTATTTGCACAAAACTGTAAAAACAGTTGATTGGCTGAATTGCCATTTTTAAATGAGATATATTACTCAGAGGTCGTGTTAACCGAAGATTTTCTGTTATTGACAGATTTTTATTGATTTATTTTTTTGCAGTGATGGAAATATCTGAAAGGCGTCCGTCATTTTTGACATTTTTTCTGAGTTACATGACATTGTTTACAAGCTGTTTTACTGACGCCTTCCTGCGGTTGAAACACTGATTGAACGATTACGTGAGAGACATGATACGGATTTCGGTAAGTTGGACTGGATCTTTCAACATGTTTTCTGATGTTCATTCATGTTTATTTCGTTCTGTAACATAGTAAAGAGGAAGAATGACACTCTCCGCTTCAATTGAACTGAGGCGCTAATACAGTGATCTCTAGCGCCACATTAAAGGGCGCCAAAACGGTTTATTGTTTGAATTTTGGGATAAAATGGACAGAATTTGAAAGCTGAGACTTTATTAATATTAAAAGCAACCAAGCACAAAGCTGATTGCGATTTATTGGACAAACATTCGTGATGAAACCCACAACCTATTAAATTGCTTATTATCATAAAATATGAAAATTAAAATTATGCCAAAAATAGATTATAATGGAATCTATAATGGAACGACCATGTTCATCAAAATGAGGGACAATGCGGAAGTCTAACGCGACCTCTGATATTACTACTAGCCTACTAATACATTTTTTTCCATGCACTTTTCTCAAACCCAAAAAGCTACAAGCAAAATTAACATTGAACATTAACACACAATAAAATTCAATATTACACCAAAGATAATAAAATAATAAACACAGGGTAAAAACAATACAAATAATATATGTAATAATTTCTTAAAACATTGGCAGAACAAATGTATAATTCTCTTCATTGTTTGCAAAATAAATTGAATCTGTCCTACATATTTCCCAAAATGTGAAGGTCATTTTAATATTCTAAAGGAACAGTTTGTCCGAAAAAGAAAAATCTGTCATCATTTACTCATAAGGGTGACATTTTCATTTTGAGTGAACTGTTCCTTTAAACAATAAACTGATTCAGTGTCTTGAAATAAATCTGAGTAAATCCAAACTCAGATTGTATTAGGCTTGTAGTAGGCTAAAGGTTGGATTAATACAGGTTGACTATGTTGTGCACCAAATGCTGCTTTGATAGTCCAGATCCAAAGCATATTTCCTCGACACAAGACCTTCTCTTTCGTCATGATCAAACTGCAGGAAATGAGCCTCAGTAGGATGTGGGCCAAGACATGACCCAAATTCTGAGGGCTTTTGAGCTGCACTGTGGGGCCCTCAGGGGCCAGAGCCCCTTCAATGCCCCCTTCTATCACCCCAATCCCTGCAAAAGCCCTGATCAAAGCCTGGCCTTACCCTGCTCGCCGTCACAGAGTGCCCCAACATAAACAGGAAAGCCGGCTAATGTGAAAACACTGAATCATTTTCCATTTTTCTCACTGAAGGATAGCCGTTCTATTATAAACACCCATGTAGGGTCTCGTTAGAGGACAATACCTAAACTTCGGCGGGTCAACTTCACATATGGTCTGACGTAATAACAGTGTCACCTCTATGGCGTGTTGATATTGTAACACTACGATGTTGATAGTGTCTCTTGATTGCTTTATTTAAAGGAATAGTTGGAGATTGCAGCTTGAACAGGAAGTCTTCAGACATGTGCATGTTTACATTCCTCCTCCAAAGGCAGTGCACGAGTTTGGGCAAACTTACGACGTCCCAGAGAGAGCGAGAACAGGGGAGTCGGTAGAGAAGAAACGTGAGCGTCTGCTGTTGATCAGGTTTCCAGTAATAGGACTAGAACTACCGTTTAATTTCTTCATCATAACACAGACCACCAAAGGCAGGAGGGGTGGAAAGAGATCAGCCCAAATCCGCAAACGATTTGGCTTGACTTACCACAAGCAGTCAACTCAAAGTCAAATCCAATTGTTTGTAGAAAACAAGCATATTGCATCATATTAAAGATGTTGATCGCATTTGCTACGCTAATCTGAACAACAGACTTCAGCAGAACAAACTCGGACATAAGCTTCACGTGTGACAGCTTCTGGCTGTGACTCTTTGTGTCTGCAGTGTGTTCGGGTGTAACCGTCTATGATGGCTCTTGGCTCAACATTTCTGGAGTGATCTCGCATATGCGCTAACATAAAAGAGCAGTGAAAGTTAAAATAATCCACGTAATCATATTATGCAAAAACTGCAATACAGACATCCATGTCATGCGGTGACTGGCTGCTTCCATATATAGCAGCCTAAAAGAGTTCTGATCTGCGACTGGTTCAGACGGCACATGCAATTGTGTTTTGGTTCCACTGGTTTTGCATCTTGAATTTCATTAATTGTGACTGCTGGTGCATATTAGGAATGGGCATTTTGGTCATTTTGTCTACTCACACTGACAAAACCTGAAGAGCTCCAAACCCTTTGGTGTGAAATTGAGCAGGCAGAGAAATAATATAAGCAGCCAAAATATAAGAACCTCCAAATAATCACTGGCAAAAGATCTACTTTGCAATGTTGCTTGCAAAAATTTGTATTTGGTCAGAATGCAATGGCCTTCAATGGAGAAAGATGCTTTTGGACAGCAAAATGATGTACTTATGACATACAGTATATGAGTTCTGACAGTTACACTATGTTTTTCATAGCCCGACGTCGTCATACTCAGATTCTAGTCAGAATATGAGTCTGATACTCCTCCATTGGGCTGTGATTGGGGTGTGTTTCAACCGAACCAGGAAAGAAAATGGCTCTGCACTCAAATGGATAGACCTACAACCAATCAGAGCAACGGAGTAAGTGACGCATGTTGAGCGACGCACAGTTGTCAGCAGAACTCAACTGCATGCACGCTGGAAGAAGTCGAAGAAGAAGATGAGTGTAAATGATCTTTGCCGGTGTTCAAGATCATCAACAGATCAAGTAATTTTTTTATTAATTTATATTATGACCCCTACAAAGTATCTTTGTAGATTTGTTGACATGCAATAGGGTTCTGATGTTCCAGCAAACAGTTGTGACAATTGCTATTCCCAGATAGCATTATAATTTCTTCTTACTGTAGGTTTCTTGTCTCTGCCTGGGAACATTTAGATCGTTCACAGTCATATAGGGCCATTATTAATTTCTGAATGAAGACAGACAGCTGGACAGATGTGGAGATGACTCACTATACCATGGAAAATGTGAGCAAATCTCTGGTAGTGTCTTCCCATCTGGGCCAGGAAGCAGTGTGAATAAAACATATGCATGCATTCATCAGGTCTAGTAGTTCAACAGTATTTATATGTTAAGTGCATAACCTCTTCTTTGAGATAATGAATTTTTGGGTGCAGAACCTCAAAGATTAACCCACACAGTGCAAATAAGAGATATGAATGGTGGTATTTCGCTGGTCGATTCAGAATAAGAATATTTTGAAGGTGCATGCAGTACTGTCACTCATAATGTACAGTTCTTATTGCCAATCAATCATCACAGATCTTGCACAATAGATAATCTTGAGTGTAATTTTAAGCTGTATACTGCCATTTTATATTTTATTTATTTATTAAATGCATGTCTTTTATTGAAAGGGTGAAATAAAGGTAACTTTTGAATCTTCAGTATCCAGATTGTTGCCATCCCTTCTCTGAAGGGTTGGAAAGGTCTGACCGCATGCCACTGGTATATTCATTAACTATATATGTCTGGGAATGTTCTGGATATTTAAGATTGTCCTAGGTGTGGTTGAGTTAAGGACGGCGACTTCTCTTCTAGCCAAGTCTCTTCACATCTGAGGTCCTGCCAGTGTAACCTCTCCACAGCAAGGACTAAAACACATAATGCATAACTGCGATATCAAATTTGACAGTATAAAACGTTGTAAAAAAGAAAAGAAAAAAGTAGTTAAGCTGATCACCTTGGGTTCAGTCAGTGTTTGACAGTTAAAAACACAGACACACAAGGGAGAATATAAGGATTTCAAAATGTGACATTTTAAATACCAGCTTTTAAACATTTACGCCACAGACTAGAATTTATTAGCAGGAAGCACAAAGTCTGGCAGGTTTACACCGAGAGGATCTTAAACACGTCTCCTGTCCTTACCTCATCTCTCTGTTCCTCCCTCTGAACAGCGGGCGGCGTCTTGCCTATAGGAGTCATTAAAAGTTTTATGTAACATCCCACAATGCATCACGACTGTTATCGCATGTGCATTTTTTGGACACAAATGTATTTCCTGCTTGCGGTCTAGGCAAGTTGAAGTCTGTCATTTAAGAATGGAAAAGAAATAGAAAAAGGAAGTAAACAAACCTTGTAAACTGAGGCTCCTGGCATTGGTATTTTTGCATTGAGCTTTTATTCCTTTTCACAAAGAAGTTTTTTGTTCTGTCCCTCATGGTCCTGCAAATGTGATTCTGGGCTAAATCTTTATTTAATACACCAACAACTTGATAGAACATGGCAAATATTTTGTTTTGGATGCTAGCATGGAATGCTAATGTGATAAAGTCTTAACCAGAATGACAATTCCAGCAAACAAAAATATGTTCTGAAAATGTTTTTCTAATGTTCTCATTAAGTTATAAAAAACTTTTATTTTTGAATTTTATCTGAACGTTTGAAACATCCAGTTGTTTAAATGTTTTCACAATTTAGTTCTTGGTTATGTGAACGTTTTATCATTTTGCAAACATTATGGGAACGTTTTGAAATGTTCAGAGAACATTCAAAAGTAACAAGTAGGCCTATAACTTTTTTTTTTATATAGAATTTTCTATACATTTTCTATAAATATTTTTTATTTAGAATTATTTTTAGAACTATATCTTGATTGTTTTCGCAATAATTATCATCCTTGGTGTGAATGGGCCTTTAGGCTAGCAGGAACTTTCAGAATCTTTCTTGTGACTCTCAGCTTGTCAACATCAATCAGAGTCAGTGTTTTGGATCTGCATCATTTTTTGAAACACAGTGCTGATATTTTTAGGGTCTAAACTGACCAGAAAGGCCTGTAAACATACTTCAGTGGCAGATTTAAGTAATTACGCCTGTCCCTTCTGGAGTATTGTACTGTTGGTTTTATGAGGGCTGCATTTGGTAACATCAAGTCATGTGTCTGTTCTCTGTGGCTTTCCTGACGGCTCGCTCGAAATAACAAGATATTTAAAACTCTTGTAACCAAAATCGATGGATCAGTGCAGAACATTAAAGCCGCAAACAGCTTCTAGCATTAAATAAAAAATAGCTTCATCTTTCTTATGAACTTTGAAAAGTGGCCCTCCCTCAGGCTTTTGTGTAGGGTCATTAAATGTCATATTTTTTCAGCTGGCTTCACTCCATATATGAGTTGTTGTGTGTGTTGGTCTCATCTGGTATTGTGACATGCAGTGAAGAGAAGTCAAGTGTGTCTTCAAACACAACATGGTTGTAATTAGTAAAAATACTGGTGGGATAGTACTGAGATGTCATACTGCTGCCAAACACTCTGGTTTCAACTGCGCCAGTATCTTTCATGTGGCCTTTCCAATCTCTGCTGAATGGCAACCACTAGACAGTATGTAGAAGTTTCAGTGTCCATATATACTCTCTTTTCATAGGGTTGGTCTCAACATGTGATGCTCAAATTGGCTCTGTTTAAAAAATCTAGTGAACTGCATCGCTATCAACTGAAATGGAGCCTCATAAGTTACATATTTGGGAAGCTCTACATAGGCAGAAAATACGCTTACGTCGCAATGCACAATGTGCTTACGTTATGTTAAAGTTTTGCTGTAAACCCATACGTGCATGTGTGTATGACAAAAAAAAATGTAAAGGTGCAGTAAGCAATTTTTGAAACACGCTGTTGAAAGTGCATCAGACTGAGCACTTGTAGCCAATCAGCAGTATCAGTGTCCACTCATGGGTGAGAGGAGAGAGCTGAGCAAGAGGGAGATTTGAGATGGCTGAGAGAGAGACATTACAAAAGAGAAAGGCTCAGAAGAATATCACTGGAAAAAGGAGGAGATATGATCAGGCAAGAGCTTTAGGACTCGTGTTAATAGAAAAGCTTTCCAGCACTGGAGAGACCTAAGCGGGAAGGCCTGAAAACGGACGCCGAGGTTACGTTGTTTTTGAGTGTGTGCTGCTGGTGACTAACAATGGACTCTTGCTTGTATATACTCTTTTGTACCAATTTTTTTGTGCTTGCTTGTCATTCGTTCATCATCTTCGCTTTATTTTGCGCAAAGTATTATTGTAGGGACGCAGATGGTTAAAAAAAAAAAAAAAAAAAAAAAATTATTGTCCATACCTTCTGAATAAATTTGGATATGCCAAATCCATTTATTGTCCATTTGGCATTGCAAACAACAAATAAAACGAAAAATAAATACTCTAAACTTTACTTACTACTAACAAACCAAAATATTTAATTCAAAACAAACTGTTAGGCATGAGCACAGTCTTGCACACTACGGCGCTCAACACGGCACAGTCAAAAAGTTTGTTTGACCTTCGATATGGGCACCTGTAACTCATCATCACCTTATTTTAAAATATACTCATACGCCCACTAGTGTCACAAACAAAAAAATACAATTCAATATAATGGCTCCAACAATTATTATGCTTTGTTTCTTTGATGAAAGAAGGACTCTTGCATTGCGTGTTTGTGCATTTTGGGGGCGGAGCAATGAAGGGAGGGGTGTGTTTCTCTTCAGAAGACATTGATTCATTATGGTCGTATGGTCCTATGTCGAGCCAGTGGTTGTTCTGTAGGTAAACTAGTGCCTTGAATTTGAAGCGAGCAGCAATTAGCAACCAGTGCAAGTTTATGAGGAGGGGTGTGACGTGTGCTCTCTTCGGCTCGTTAAAGACCACTCTTGCTAATGCATTCTGGTTCAGTTGCAGAGGTTTGACAGTGCATGCTGAAAGGCCTGCTAAGAGACCATTAATAGTCCAGTCTGGATAGAACAAGACCTTGAACAAGAGTTGTGTAGCATGCTCCTATAGGAAGGGCCTGATCTTCCTAATGTTAAATAAGGCAAATCTGCAGGACCGGCAGTTTTAGCAATGTGGTCTGTGAAGTTTAACTGATCATCAGTCTCCCAGGTTTCTGGCTGTCCTGGATGGAGTTATGGTTGACGAACCTATAGCTCAGAGGTCTTCATTCCTGCTCCTGGAGAGCCACTGTCCTGCAGAGTTTAGTTCCAACCTGCTTCAGCACACCTGCCTTTGAATACTCAAGCGATTCTGAAGAGCTTGATGAGCTGATTCAGGTGTGTTTAATTAGGGCTGGAACTAAACTCTGCAGGACAGTGGCTCTCCAGGAGCAGGAATGAAGACCTCTGCTATAGCTGAATGGATGGAAGTTGTGATGAAGTGTTAGGTTGGCTGAGAGCACAATCAGATCTGTCTTTGCAAGGTCGAGTTGAAGTTGGTGGTCCTTCATCCAGCAAGAAATGTCTGTCATCTGACTGGCATGAGAGGTAGAGTTGTAAGGTCATCAGCATAGCAGTGATAGGAAAAACCCTGTATCTGAAGGACAGATCCTAGTGATGCCACGTAGATAGAGAAGAGAAATGGTCCGGGCACTGAGCCCTGAGGCACCCCAGTAGCTAGATGTTACAACACCCCTCCACGACACTCTGAAGGACCTACCTGAGAGGTAAACTTGAACCATTGGAGTGTGGTTCCTGAGATGCCCTTTGTCATTGTTGACAGGATTGGATTGGTTGACAGGATGATCATGTGCCAAAACTGTGTCAAAAGCAGCAAGATGAAGGCTGATGATTTGAAAGCTGCTCTTGCCAGTCTCAGAGCAGGGCAGTCTCAGTTGAGTGGCTTCTTTTGAAACCAGACTAGTTGTTGTCCAGGAGGTTGTTCTGTGTAAGAAAGGTAGAGACTTGGTTGAACACGACTCGTTCAAATGTTTTAGAAATGGAAGAAGGGATACCAGTCTGTAGTTTTCTAAAAGTGATGTATTTAGCGTGGGTTTCTTAAGCAGTGGGGTTATCCGAGTCTGCTTAAATGCTGTGGGAAAGGTACCAGTGTGAAGAGAGGTGTTGTTGATGTGAGTGAATACAGGTACAACTGAAGGAGATATTACTTGAAGGAGATGAGTGGGGATAAGAACAAGTAGACATGTAATAGGGTGATAGGAAAGGATGAGTTTGGAGACTTCTGCCTCTGTGAGCGGAGAGAAGTAGGGGAGAATGTTTGTGTTTGCTGTTAAAGGAGTAGTTCACTTTAAAATTAAAATTACTCCATGATTTACTTACCCTCAAGCCATCCTAGGTGTATATGACATTCTTCTTTCAGACGAATACAATCAGAGTTATATTAATAAATCTCCAGGCTCTTCCAAGCTTGGTAATGGCAGTGGATTGCAACCAACAGATTGAAGCTCAAAAAAAGCACATCCATCCATCATAAATGAACTCCAAACGGCTCTGGGGGGTTAATAAAGGCCTTGTGTGAGTTTGTGTAAGAAAAATATTCATATTTAATACGTTACAAATTAAAATTTTAGCTTCCGGCCAAATGGCCATATGCAGTCTTCTTGCACCTATTGCACAACTTATGACGTGAGAAGTAGCATAGTGCGTCGTGGTGTAACGTAAATATCAGCAGTACATCGCATTACTCGCATAAGTTGTGCTTTACACTTAAGTCAGATCCGTATGTTTGTTTGGCCGGAAGCTAGATATTTTACTTTATTAAGGTTTAAATATGAATATTTTTCTTACACAAACTCATTGTTTAGCTTTAGAAGACCTTTATCAAACCCCCGGAGCCGTTTGGAGTTTGTTTATAATGGATGGATGCACTTTTTTGAGCTCCAATCTGTTGGTTGCAATCCACTGCCATTATAAAGCTTGGAGGAGATAGGACATTTATTAATATAATTCCGATTATATTTGTCTGAAAGAAGAAAGTAATATACACCTAGGATGGCTTCAGGGTGAGTAAATCATGGGCTAATTTTAATTTTAAAATGAACTACTCCTTTAATATGTGTGTGTCAGTTTATGATGTGGAAAATTGGCTATTGATGGTTGTTGTTTTATTTATGAAGAATGTGGCAAAGTCGTCAGCTGTTAGGATTGATAAAGGAGGGGGAGGAGGAGAACTTAGAAGAGAGGAAAAGGTTTTGAAAAGTGTACGAGAGTCAGAAGAAGTTATTATGGTAGTATGTCGTTTTAGCAGTAGAGAAATTTGCAGAGAAGGAAGGACGGAGTGATTAATACGAACCAAGGTCAGTGGGATCTTTCGTTTTGAGCTACTTCCTCTCTGCAGTTTTGAGATTAGAATGATACTCGCGGAAAACATTAGATTGCCAGGGGGACGGAGGGGGTTGCGTAGTAGAGCTTAAATTCTCTGCCCGAGCCCGGACTCGACCCGACCCGACCCGGCCCGCCGATATTTCCCGCCACTGTCCGGTCGGGCCGGGTCGGGTCGGGCCCTTGATAAAGCACGTCACATGTCATGCGCAGCGTCTCGTCCACTCGCACTCGCAGTCTCGCACGTGTGATGCATCACACCTGCTGTGCGTGCTGTACTATTCTGTTGCTATTCTAAGTTGCTATTCTAAGTGCCACATGGAGCTTGAAGAAGCAAAGAAAAAAATTAAAACAGGAGAATTAACTTTGCGCAAGTTTGGAGGAAAATCGGAGGTATGGAAACATTTTAAACTAGTCGTGGGGAGTGACAACATATGTGTTGGCTTTGTCTCGTGCATTAAATGCGGCACGCTGCTCGCCTATGAGAGCAAAATAATGGGGACTTCGACGATGAACAGACACATTAAGCAGTCTTGCCATGACATAAATTATTATAGTAGTCAGCCTCAGGCCTCAATATCCTCTTTTGTTACTTTTCTGATCCATTCAACTATTTCTGAATAAACAAACAACGCAGTTTACATGCTTCTTCCTTGTCGCATTAGGCCTATTCATTAAGATAATAATTAATGAATGCACGCACAATTATGAACTTGATAAATGTTACAGATATGTTTTACTATGCACAAACAAATGCCTTTCAACTTACATGTGCAAAATTCATAATTAAATGAATGTGCTGCAATTTTTACAAAAAAGAGTCTGTAGTGTTTTAGCCATTAAATAAGCACATAGTTTCAAGTTTGTTAAGTTTTGTTTTGAAGAAAGCTTTTCTTTAAAGTGAATTTCGTTTAGTATAAATTGTATCTTAATTTTAATAATTTTTTCATCAACCAATTGCCTGGATTTAATACATAAAAAGCAATATAGCAGACAATATAATCATGACATGGAGTCGCCGGCGCGCCGCGGTCACTTACACCATTTGAAACTCGTAACACACGCTGTCACCGAATTTACAAATGCACATCTTGCTTGTTGCTCACACACATATTATGTTGAAATAACAATATGTTGAAGTAACATTATTAATAATAATTAATCTTTAAGAATATTTGATTGAATGCTGAATGTTGTGCTTGTTCAATTTAATAAAATTAAAAACTTTAATTGTGATAATTAAAATAATTGAATATTGAGTGGCCAATTTTTGCTCATTTATTAATAGTATTTATATAATATATATAACTGCGCAGCTCCCCCCTGTAGCCTAAATGAACTAGCACAGCAGCACCTGCTTAAAAAAAATTCTGGCACCGCCCCTGGTTATAACGGCCCACATATTAAAAATCGTCGGGTTTAAATCGGGCTCGGGCTCATAATTACAGTGAACGTGTTGGGTCGGGCCGGGCTCGGACACAACGTGCTCGGGCTCGGGTTTGATTTGTTGGGCTCGATTTAAGCTCTATTGCGTAGGCTGGCCTAGATGAAAGGGTGCAAAAGTTGACTAAATAAGATGTTAGAGTGGTGAAAAGAGAGTAGTATATAGTGATGAGAACTGATAAGGGTAATTGTGGATAAGACCAAAGAGGATAGACGGGAGGGTGAGAGTGAGCGTAGGTTACGGCAAAAGGTGACCTGTGGAGGAGTGCGTGTTGTGTCAGGAGCCAGGTTGAGGTTAAAAGTGAGGAGGAAGTGATCTAACGTGTGCAGTGGAGTAACCAACGTATGATCAGCGGATCAGTATGTGTAAATAAGGTCCAATTGGTTACCTGATTTGTGAGTAGCCTCACTAGACACTCACTTTGAGGTCAAACGAGGCAAGCAGAGTGTGGAAGTCAGCAGCCTGAGTCATGAGAAGTTCCTAAATGTCAATTCAGGAGGAGTGAACCCATCAAATCTTTCAATTAACTGCAAGAGCATATATAAGCAGGCGCTCACACATCCGGCATCAGCTGTTCTGGCATCACTTCACCTCCCCAACTCCACCAACATAATTTAGGTATCTTGCTACCATACTCATCTTCCAAGCATTAGTAGTCCCGCTGGAGTATATCTAAGCTCGAGATGAAGCTGCTTCCTCGAGCTGACAACGATACGCTTAACTTTAATACCTTAATAAACAAACTTGTGAAATATATATACATATACATCTGGGACAGCATGAGGGTGAGTAAATGATGAGAGAATTTTCATTTTTGGCTGGACGTTCCCTTTAAAATGCTACCTATGTAGGTAGTTTACTAGGTTTTGAAATAGCCATTGTGTACAGAATATGAAAAAATGTGAAAATCTACTGTCAACGCCACCTCAACAGTGATGTGTTTAATTCCAGGGGGCACATGTGAGAGTGTGTTTTGTATAGCAGACTCACACATGTAGCAGTGTGTACGAACATATGCCCTAAACACCGGAGACTCATACATCACTGTCAAAGCATACACACAGCATTATACGCTAGTTGCCCTGGGCGGGGCAATGTGCAACAAATCTGTTTCAAATCAAAATGAGACAAAAAGAGAATTTAAATAATGATACTGAAACACAAATTATGGAATAGTTTCATAATAACCCATTCCCTGAGGTCAGTAATAAATATGAATGTAAGCAAAACCAAACATCTCATTTCTATCAGCTTCTCTGTGTTCTTTAGCATTGATTCAGGACTTTGAGCAAAATGAGCACCATAAAGAAGGGTAAGATTCTGGTAAAAGGAACCTGACCTCACAGTCTCCAACTGCCTGTATATGTATACATAGACAAGCATGCAAGCATCTCAACATGCTTGTTATTGTTCCCACATGCAATGCTCAAGCATCCTTTGCCTTTTAGCAGCATCATAAGCAGGCTTGGATAAATGCCTGTTCAGCAGATGGGTTGAGTTAGGATCAAAGTTAGGATTTCTACCACTATTTCTCCTGTCCCAAATGGACCAAACATGGGCATGAACCCATGGAAACAAAGCATGTCCTCTCTACAATTCAACCTGAGCTATCCAACTCTGGCAGCTCATGTTGATCTGACTCAGACCACATGATTCTCGTTATAAAACGGATACTTCTGACTGTAAATTATGATTGGATAAGTCCTGTTGTAAAACAGTGATACTGCATACACAGACCCATCCTGCACAATTTATCTCCCTTATTTTTAAACAGGATTCTTCAGGATTTAGCATTAAGCTTTGTATTAGTAGAAAACCTGTAGTATTTTCGAATTACCGTGCTTTCCACCCTCATATCCCCCTGAGATGAGAGATTTATGTATTTTTTTTGTCTGGAAAAAATCCTCAGATGACGCAAAAATCGTCATTTTGCATCATCAGAGGATTTTTTGGCCAGAGGCTAAAGACTACAGCCAGTAGTAGGAGCTAGTTCCGCATGTTTTCAACCCGCCCATAGAGGGTGGGATCTCCCTCACAGAATGTACACAGTGTCAGCCGTCTTTCTTTGGAAGCTAAGCTAGCAGGCTCTTGTTCTGTGGAGAAAGCTGAGTAGTAGGAGAAAGCTGAGTAGTAGGGGTTACCATCCTCTTTTTCCCGGATATGTCCGGCCGTCGAGATCGTCCAAAATGTCCGGGATTCAGCTTTTGCTTTCTGCAGTCGCCATTCATTGTTTACATGCACACCTTTTGTTTCAATCTAACTGAATTAATTCCGATTGGTGAATCTGAATGTAGTGTTTACATGAACGCTAAACAAGTGATCGGTTGATGTTTGTTTTAACATTGCTAAGAAAATTCCCGCTCCTCCGTGAGAGATATGAGACCGGTGCGTCTCACAGTAATACACACACGGGTTTATAGTGCAAATAGTTTTATTCGTTTAGTGCACTGCTAGTCACTGTTATTTACCAATAGAAACATTCACAGGAAATAGTGTGCTTCTACGTTAAAATGTTTATTTATTTATTTTATTTCATTTATTAATTTGGTATTTTCTCTTGAAACTCAAGATTTCTCTTTAAATCCTTTTCTTTGGAACTTTTCTCTTAAGGAACCTTATTTTGAAATTTAGTTGTGTCAAAGCCATGAATCATGATTTGCTACTTAGAAGTAGGGACATTCTCATTCTATCGCATTTGACTGGACAAAAATTTGTGTACTGAGTAATCAATATTTTTCCTGAAATACAAAGACTGTAAAATTTAAATGAGCCCTGATGATACGTTGGATTCAATAGTAGAGGTGTGAATAAATTCTAGCCATTTCATTCTTAACCAACGTACAGTTGGAAACCAGACTCGAGCGTTTGAGCAATCGAACTCACATCTCCAACCCATATTGCTCCGTGACATGTCAATGGTAGTGATGTCAGGTTCGTGAACGAATCGTTCTTATGAACCATTTTTTTAGTGAACCTGTCAAACCAGTTCTACCAGTAAGACTCGGAAGGCGAGATTAAATCACAATGACAGTTATTAATTAATTGACCAGAAAATGAAAACAAAATGATTGGATGGTAAAGTTCTTTGGCACAGTAGTCCGTAGTTCACATTCGGAGGCTAGCAGACGTAACCCAGAGTGATTACAAATAAGAAAAAGGAAGAAAAAATAATAGTAAAACAAATGGGTTACTAAATGGAAGAGAAAAGTAAATTAATAACTGCATTCAAAGGAGCAAAGTTAAAGCCCATGTTGCAGGTTTTTTATTTTTATTTTTATTAATATAACCTTGTATGAAAATACCATATGAAAAGTAAATGCAGGATTAAAAATTGTTTTGCAAGACATAAGGGCACAAATTTAATAGAAAACGTGACCATTTCCTTGACCGTGTTGAAAAAGCGCTTTTTTTCACCATCGCGTCATATGACGTCACATGAGGTAGTCGTTCGGCTCTGCGTTCGCGCTCAGTGCAGAGATAGGTTGGTATTCAGTTGGAGCGGTCATGATTCAGTGTGTTTTCTGTGCTTATTGTATTTCAATGAATCATCGTCGTGGTAAATGATTGTGAATTATGGCCTGTCAGGACATCGAGTCCACAGGTTTCCGAATAAGAAAAAGGACGGTGCAATCTTCCGTGCCAGTGTGCGTTTTGTGCAGGGTAAGAGACGGGACTTCACTTCTGCTTCTGCTTTGAAAAACGCGGTAGTGTGTACCGAATGATTATAATCCCGGCGATATGTGCACACTGTCCCAGCTCCTTCATCGGGTCGCCCGGTGACGGTCCGCCGTCAGCATGTGGTTCGGCCGCCAGCGGGAAACATGACGCTCACGGATCCGTCAGAGATCACTTATTGTACATCTGTTTTACAAAATGTGCCTTGTCTTAATTTAATTCATTAACATATCCTACATAAACTTGTAATGTAATGCATTTATGTGTTTGTTATTAGTCTGCAGCCGACACTATTATTATTATTATAAATATAATATATTATGTTCTATAATTCATTTTCAATCTGTACAAACCGACTTTAATGTTTGTGTTGGCTGTTTCTACATATAAAGTTTTTATACAGTAAGACAGTTGTGATTGTGATCATTTATTTTATTCATCGTCACCAAATGGGTCAATTCAAAGCCTTTATAAAGTCCCTCTTCCTCTGGAAACTGTCTCCTAATGGCTGACACACACAACAAATGCAGGTAAGGGTCTCTAAGTACTAGCTTTTCTATTGCCTGATACATGATGATAATAATCTGTACAGTATTGTGATCTGAGCATAGTGTTATACATATCGTCGGCTAACGTGAATACATCTATAAGCTAACACTGTTCTCTCGCCCTGTTCTCCTCACACCACAACTCACCGTTGTTCTGTCTAACCCTGGCCTGTCCTGCTCACTTGGCTTCATATCAGGCTCATAATTATATGATATCATAATATATATCAATTATAAATGAATTATATATATATCATACGAGTAAACATTTAGGCTACAATTCCCTTTCCGAGCTGTCATCCATTGCTTTCCTATTCGCTAGTTGATTTACTTTGACCGCTCTACCTCATGTTACGTCACTTCAGGTTCGGCGGTTTAAGCGATTTTCAAATGCGGAAGTAAAAATTTCTCACAAAAACGACTCCAGAAGCCTAAATAGCGTTTTATAAGTATATGTTTATATTTAAATCTAGTTCCTACATTATTTTTCTATACATTGGCTTACTGGGTACTCTAACCTGCAACATGGGCTTTAAACATTCATAAATGATCCAAAAGTGTTTTTTGTTGTTGTTGTTGTTATTCTTCTCATGTTGTGAATGTAAGAATTGTATATAGTTGATTGTTATGTTGCCTTTAAAAGAATGTGAGGTGGAGTTCGCTGCTGACCAATCAGGGAAGAGAGAACGTGAAGCGTGAATTAGAGCTGTAATCGGGCCTTAAAAGTTCGGCCCGAAAAGGCCCGAGCCCGACAGAGTTTGGCCTGAGCCCGACAAGTACATTTTGATTGACAGCTTTTTAAAAGCCCGAACCTGTTTACAGCCCGACTGACCAAAAGGCCGTCTATCAGCAGTGATAAGAGTGTCGGAGAATAGCGCGGACACGCGCTTAACACCGCGAGCCGGCACACGCACCACTCGGCGGAAAAGGGAGAGAAAGAAAAAAAGAGACTGCGCCGCACGCACACAGCACCTTTGTCTTTCGTAAAAAAATGAGTAATTTATACATTTTTTTAACATCATTTATTCATGACTAACGGAGGCTAGAGGCCACTTGGAGGTTGGAACAAAGAAATAAAATTGTCACAGTGTCTGGTTGTGTTTCCCCGGGTACCCACTAGATGTCCTCCTTACCCCCACGGTGTCTTGCACTAGGAACTTCATCTCCCACAATTCTGTCTGTGATTTGCACCCAGGTGTCTGTATTTTGTATCTCCAGCTGTCTCTTGTTATCCCCTTGTCATTCATGTATATAAGCCCTGTTTGTCTTGTGTTCTTTGTGAATCAATGTTTAATGTTACACCGTGTCTGTTGCCCGAGTTTTGCCCTGCCTTGTCTGTTTCTTGTTTTTGTTATTTGCCTACCTGGATTCTGACCTTTGCCTGTTTTGGATTTCGCTTTTTGGATTACCCTTTTGATATTAAACACCTCACTTTGCTGCACTTTGGATCCTGTGCTTATTACCTTGGCGGTCGTGACAGATTGATTCACCCTCTAGGATCCAAGCAGTATGAGCGCCCGCCGCAATTTCCCCGCTGCCAGAGGGGAACAAGGAGGACCATCAGCACCAGAACCCAGAATGAGCATTTTTGAATGCTTTGCACTGTGGGCTCCGATTATGGAGGAGAGAATGGCGGTCAACTCCCCTGAGCCACAGCGCAAGAACACCGGGCAAACCAAGTCGGTTAATGTTCCCCCCCGTGAACATTCTTTCGTGGGGACCCGCCTGGTAAAGTTTCGCGGTACCCGCGGAGGTCGCAGAGGAGGTGGAGGTGGGCGGGAGGAGATCCCGTTCCATTACCCGTTCTGGCCGCACATCGATCCAGAGGTTCCCCCGCAGCGGGCTCCACCTAGTCCAGAGCCGTCCACTCACCATCAGAGACGGCGGAGGAGGAGGAAACCTCTCGGCCTCGACCACGGGTCCGAGATGATGCCCGTACAGCCTGCTGTCACGCCAGAGACTGTTCACGTCACATCTGCCCAGCCAGAGACGGTTCACGTCACGTCTGCCCAGCCAGAGACTGTTCACGTCACGTCTGCCCAGCCAGAGACTGTTCACGTCACGTCTGCTGAGCCGGTGTCTTCGGACAAGATGGCCGCCGCCGAAAGTGTTCCCGTCACGTTTACCGAGCCGGTGTCCATGGACAAGATGGCCGTACAGCCTGTGTCTGAGCCGGTGGTGTCTGTTCCAGAGTCGGTGGTGTCTGTTCCAGTCCCTGAGCCGGCAGTGTATGTTTCTGAGCCGGTGGTGTCTGTTCCAGTCTCTGGGCCGGAGCCAGTGTCTGTTCCTGAGTCGGAGCCAGTCTCTGTTCCTGAGCTGGAGCCAGTGTCTGTTCCTGTGTCTGTGTCTGTTCCTGTTCCTGAGCCTGAGCCGGTGACATCTATTCCTGAGCCCTCAGTGACCGTGACACTGGCCATTATGGCCACAGCCATGTGGTGTGTGTGGGCTGCGCACACGCTTGGACCGGTGGTGTCTGTTCCAGGGCCAGTGGTGCCAGTTCCAGTGCCTGAGCCGGTGGTGCCAGTTCCAGTGCCTGAGTCGGTGGTGCCAGTTCCAGTGCCATTTCCGGTGGTGCCAGTTCCAGTGCCATTTCCGGTGGTGCCAGTTCCGGCGGTGCCAGTTCCAGTGCCTGAGCCGGTGGTGCCAGTTCCAGTGCTTGAGCCGGTGGTGCCAGTTCCAGTGCTTGAGCCGGTGGTGCCAGTTCCAGTGCTTGAGCCGGTGGTGCCAGTTCCAGTGCTTGAGCCGGTGGTGCCAGTTCCACCGTCCGAGGGGTCGTCTCCGCCGTGGCCGCCCGAGGAGTCGTCTCCGCCCTGGCCGCCCGAGGGAAAGTCTCCGCCCTGGCCGCCCGAGGGGTCTTCTCCGCCCTGGCCGCCCGAGGGGTCTTCACCGCCCTGGCCGCCCGAGGGGTCTTCACCGCCCTGGCCGCCCGAGGGGTCTTCACCGCCCTGGCCGCCCGAGGGGTCTTCACCGCCCTGGCCGCCCGAGGGGTCTTCACCGCCCTGGCCGCCCGAGGGGTCTTCACCGCCCTGGCCGCCCGAGGGGTCTTCACCGCCGTGGCCGCCCAATGGACTGTTCGCTTTGCCCCGACCACCCGATGGACTGTTCGCTTGGCCCCGGCCACCTGAGAGACTTTTGGTTTTCCCCTGTTTCCCCATCCTATTGTCCATGTTTCCCTGGCCCCTGTCTTATCCTAGTTCCCCCGTGTTTGTTCCCCTGCATGGACCTGGTCCCCCGTCCCTCCCCTGGATCCTCCACCGTGTTACCTCCCTCCTGATCTCTTGGTTTGTTCTGTGTTCCGTCTTGGAGTGTCTGGGAGCCACTCCGTAGAGAGGGGGTCATGTCACAGTGTCTGGTTGTGTTTCCCCGGGTACCCACTAGATGTCCTCCTTACCCCCACGGTGTCTTGCACTAGGAACTTCATCTCCCACAATTCTGTCTGTGATTTGCACCCAGGTGTCTGTATTTTGTATCTCCAGCTGTCTCTTGTTATCCCCTTGTCATTCATGTATATAAGCCCTGTTTGTCTTGTGTTCTTTGTGAATCAATGTTTAATGTTACACCGTGTCTGTTGCCCGAGTTTTGCCCTGCCTTGTCTGTTTCTTGTTTTTGTTATTTGCCTACCTGGATTCTGACCTTTGCCTGTTTTGGATTTCGCTTTTTGGATTACCCTTTTGATATTAAACACCTCACTTTGCTGCACTTTGGATCCTGTGCTTATTACCTTGGCGGTCGTGACAAAAATAAGTCCTCCAGAGACCAGCCTCCATTTCACCTCCTCAAGATCCATTTTCACGCTAATCTAAACACATCACCTGACCGCTCATTTACCACGCAACCAGAAGCGCGAGCCTGAGCCCGGCCCGAGCCCGTGTAAAATAATAGTAATTAAGACCGAACCCGACCAAACCCGTCGGGTCCCGTCGGGTTCGGGCAAAGATCTTCAGCTCTAGCGTGAATGATGTTGAGCAGCACAGAGGGAGAGAGAGAAAAAAAAGATGACGCAAGCACAGAAAGATCGGCAGAAATAATTCTGAGAGAAAATAACAGCGATTGTGATTTAAACCTAGACAGAACGTTTAGAAAGATATTGATTCTATCTGAACTGAATTATATTTAGTTTTTACGAGTGATTTTGAGTTATTTTTTTGAGTGTTTTCATTGTGGACACGGTGATGACACAAACTGAGCTCATCACCGTGGGGAACAAGATGGCGAGCCTCCCAGCGAATCTTGATTAAAACTAAACCATCGAGCGATTTCATCGGACCCTCTGCTTAGTTTTCCTCGGACGGAGGAAAAAGACTGTGCTGGATGACAGAGTGAGCTGACGTCGGACTCTTTTCTCTCTTTTCTCAACACGACGGTAGGCCTGAACTGTTACATTCAACGTATCACTGGGGTATGGACAATTGTTTACCTCTTGAATTCGGAGACTGGTATTTGAAAATACACTACTGAATCTATTGATATTTGAACGGTTTACCTATATTGACAGTTGAATTGTGTCTTTATTATTTGTTTCACTGTTTATTGCCTGTGCTGTTTTATGTTAAAGATAAGTGTTTTATTGTGTGAAATATTAGAAATGTAGCCTAAGCTTTGTTTTTGGTTTTGTGAGTTGAACTGCTGATTTGAATATCATATTCAAATTTAAAGTTACTGAGTATGAAAAAGGGTTTTACTAAACCAGTGTATATTTCAATTTAGAAACCTAAAATTAGTTTAAACACTAAAAGGTAAATAGGAAAAATATCCTATATTAAACTAGAGGATAAATCTAGATTTCAAAAAGAGATAAAAAAGGAATACATAACATAAAAATGCAATTGTCTTCTTGATACGGGCTCACAGGTGACCACTGTTTCACAGACATATTATGAGCAGAATTTGTCCCATTTGGAAATCAAGCCTCTTGAACATCTTCTTGAGGTGAAAGCAGCAAATGGTCAGCTCATGCCTTATCTTGGGTACATCAAAATTGATGTAGTGTTCCCCAAGGATTTCCTTAGAGTTGAGACCAAACTTTCCACACTTGCTTTGGTCACCGCAGATACCAGCGGTAGTGCTCAATCTTCTGTACTTATAGGCACAAACACCCTAGACTTAGTCTATGAGAATCACTCTGATTTAGAGATTGTGGGATCTTGTCAGACCTTACCTTATGGGTTTAGATCCATTCTGCAAAAATCCAATAGCATTATTGGGTCTGTGCAAATTCTGGGTACAAAGCCTGAAGTGGTTCCCGCTTGACAAACTCTTGTTCTTGAAGGCTCAATCAGTACACAAGAGCCATCCTGTGATAAATGGGTTTTTATGGAGTCTCCTTCTGAATCCTCACTGCCAGGAGGTCTTTTGTGTGCCTCTTGTCTTGTCACACTTCCTCCTAGAACCTCACAGAAAATCCCAGTGATCCTGAAAAATGAAACAGAGCATGATATTTTAGTTCCTGCAATCCTGTCATTGCAGAGTTACATTCATTAAAGAAGCGGCAACGGAGAGTAGCAATCAGATTGAAGCTGCCCAGCCTTTCACTATCGATTTTGGTGATTCACCAATTCCTGGTGAATGGAAGGACAGAATTTCACAAAAACTATGTTCGATGACGGATGTCTTTGCCCTTCATGATCTTGACTTCGGTAGGACTGATAAGGTGACGCATCGTATAAGGCTACATAATGAAACCCCATTCAAACACAGGGCTCGGCCAATACACCCTCAGGATTATGATGCTGTTCGCAAGCATCTGCAGGAGTTACTGGATGCTGGTGTCATTCGGGAATCGGAGTCCACTTTTTTTCTCACCCATCGTAGTCGTTCAGAAGAAAAATGGGGATGTCCGACTCTGCATTGATTACCGTAAACTCAACCTGCAAACAATTAAAGATTAGGGCTGTGATGGTTGGCATGACAACCGCGCCACCGCGGTGGAGGAGGATGATCGGCGGTAGTGTGACGTCACATACCACATGAATGATTGAACACTGTAACAAGTATAAAGTGCAGTTTTGTGTACACATGTAATAATTATAACAACAGCGAATAGCGATAGTAATTTATAGCCTTCCCTATAGATTTATATGATTTTTTTTTTTATGTTAAGACACATTTCTGTTACATTGAAATTCAAGTTCAGCCATGGATCTTGTTGGAAAATCAAATGCTACAGCCGATCTGGGAATATTTTGGATTCGTGCCGAACGAGAAAGGCAAACCAATCAATTTAAATGAAACCTAGGCTTTGATGGAAAACAACAAGTATTAAAAGGGCAAACACCTCAAATCTCCAGAGCCATCTCCGGTCATGTCACCCAGCCGCGTATTATCAACTCATCTGAACGCAAACGCCCAGCTAGTCAGCTGGATATTGCAGAGGCCTTCTCAAAAATGGCCAAATACAAAAGAGAAAGGGATAAATGGAAGACATTAACTAGAAATGTGGCAACATTTTTGGTAGTTGAGAACGCGCCGCTCCGCTCTGTAGAGAAACCTGCTTTCCGAGAAATGCTTCAGTCGTTTGATAAACAGTACGAACTTCCGAGCAAAAAATACTTTTCAAACACTGTCATTCCTCAACTATTCAACGAAACCAAAGAGAAAATCATTGCGGAACTACACGACCTTGATTTCTTTTCCGCCATGACTGACATGTGGTCCAGCGTTAATATGACTCCGTTTATGAGTCTGACTGTACATTTCATCAACAAAAATTGGGACTGCATTCACACCAGAAAGTCACACGGCGGATAATTTAGCAGAATCTCCCCGCAGCGCATTCAAAGAGTGGGGGTTAAATTAAAAAAATATTGCATGTATCACAACAGATAATGGGGCCAACATCGTGGCTGCTGTTAGGAAATTAGAATGACCATGGCTGAATTGTTTCGGCCACAATCTTAACCTGGCAGTCACAAACTCAATGTCAGCCGAGAAGGAGAGGACATCCAGGGCCATGGGGTTGTGCCGAAATGTGGTGACTGCATTCGCCCACAGCTGATACTGGTGAGTTGAAATAATTAAGGTAGTTATTATTTATATATATATATATATATATATATAATATATAATATATAACATATATATATATATATATATATATATATATATATATATATATATATATATATATATAACAAATAACAGTGTATGATGGCGCCGGCGCCATCATGGATTTTGTTCTTATTTTAAATTATTTTAAATTCTAATTGTTTATACGGGAAAAAAATTAAATGATCCAGAATTTTTATGGTCACAAAAATGAAAATACTTGTCCCACATTTTTTTCTTTGGTTTTGTTAATATGTCAATTATTAAGTAAAATGTATTTCCTGTCGGCCTATTTATTTTATTCGTTTTATGATAGTTCATGTAAAATTAAACCACTGAAAAAATATAGAAAACAATTGTGGTAGGGCCTATTTTTAAAGGGGTCACATTCACACACACTTATCTAACGTAATTTAACATTCTGATTTTGTCATTAAGGATTAACAAGCATCAATTGTCTGTAAGGAAAATTTACCGAAATAACATCTAAGAACAATTTATATAATAATTTTGTATTCTCTTGTTCCTTCGCTATGCCAACAGGATTGTCCCACACGATGGGGAAGCAAACCAAAAATGAGAGAGAGAGTATTGGAGCAAGTCCACGCAATTAAAACAGCGCTGGATGACCGAAAGCATCAACACCTGAACGTGACATGGCAGGACATTGCAGTGCTTGAGTCGATAAACGCAGCACTTAAACCAGTTGCAGAATTTACAGATGTTTTAGCGAATGAGAAGGTTGTTACGGCGTCATCAGTTAGACCTGTGCTGAGACTGCCGACCAATGATCTCCTCGACCCTTCGCCAGAAGACTTTGAGTTAACAAAAAACATCAAAGCAAAGATGATCACTGTCTTGGAGGAGAAATACAAAGATTTAGAAGGGCAAAAAATGCTATCAAAAGTAACTACGTTGGATCCTCGATACAGGAATAATTTCGAGGAAGAAGATATTAGAGACGAACTCATTGAAGAAATAATGCACATTACTAAAGATCAACCAGAAAACACTCAAACTGAGGAGTCACTGGATGCAGGGGAAGGAAGCAGCCCAGCACCTGCTTTAAAGAAAATCAATCTCGCACAGCTATTCTGCAAAAGAAAAGCAAAGGCCACAATTCTTCCAAAGAGAGCGCGTGCTGGTTAGGAGTAAATGCGCTATTTGCAAGAAGTGACAATCGATACCAGCGATGACCCACTTGCTTGGTGGCGGAAAAATGAGGCAAGATACCCTCTCCTGGCCACGGTTGCAAAAAAATATCTGTGCATTTGCGCTACAAGCACACCGTCTGAACACGTGTTCAGTGCTGCTGGAAATATTGTAACCCCAATTAGGTCTTCGCTTAAACCGGACAAAGTCAACATGCTAGTTTTTCTGGCAAAGAATTGTGGAAAGGTGGACTTAAACCTTTAATAGTATACGCTGTTTTTTTTCCAGCAGACTTATATTGTTGCTAATATTATTATTAGTTGTTGTTGTTGTTCTTCTTCTTCTTCTTAATTACCATTTAACTATATTGTTACTGATTAGTAAAGTTCTTTAATGTTTATTATTTAAAGGTTGCAGCCTTTGTACATACAGCATGTGACTTAGGCCCACTGTTACAACATTTAATTATTATTATACTGTAACAAGCAGTAAAATGTATTATTTAAAAGGCTTATTTAACTAGCCTATATTATATATAGGTTTCATTTACGGAAGTTCTAAAATAAACACGCACGTTTGTATGGATGTTTTTGCATCATTTGTTTGTTTTTGTCATTTCTTCATTTTTACATAAAATGTAAATTAACTGAGGTACAGAGGCTTGCGGGTGGAATATATTTGCCAGGGTCGACTCGATATTTAAAGTAATTAAAATAACTTGCGGAAAGGATGCATTAAAGGAAAAGCATGATTTGCAACATTCTTCATAATCTAATTCATACATGCAACAAACTTATTTTGCGCCAGCCAGAACATACGCACAGAACATCTAAAACGGTATAAAGTGATATGATCATGAACATGTTTGCGCTTGTATGATATTATTATGATCATTGTTGAGCGTCTGCCATCTTTTCTCTCTCGGTTCACAGGTACAGTGAAGTCGACTTTCTGTGTTATACATATCACGTTTGACTTTACCGGTGCTGGTTACAGCCGCGCGCATCAGCAAAGCACATTCAGTGAAACACTAACAGCACTTCACGTTCTGTCATGGATTATTATTTTACGGCACCATATATACTGTAACTCAACACTCTTAAAAGAAATGGTTCTATTTAGAACCAGAAATGGTTCTATCACCCGCTTCATATATGGAACTCCTATATAGAACCATTTAAAAGGGTTCCATAAAAAGAACCCCAAATGGTTCTTTGAATCCAAGTTAGATGGTTCTAAATAGAACCATTTAAGGGTTCTTTATTATTAAACGAGTTATTATTAAATAAGAAAATATAAACAATCCAGAACGCAACGCATGTACGCCACCAGGGAGCATTTTTACGATTATTTGTTTTTAATGTTCCCTTCGATAGATTAAAACCATCACAATATGGTATACAAAATAAAGAAAACTCCTGGTTAGTTTATTTTTTTCTTCACAAAATGATTTGTCAAAAAGTTAAACTATAATATATTAGGAAATATAAGTTTCATGCTAATGTACAGCTCATATTAATATTTGTTTACTCTTGTTTTTGACTACAGCAGTCATTCTCATGGGTCTTGACTCAAAAAGCTTTGTGAATGTGTTGTGTAATCTTTAGTTTACACTTCAGTCATAAAACATGAATTATAGAACCATTTTAATAAAAAAAGGTTCTTTGCTATGCAAGGGTTCTACATAGAACCATTTTTTTGGTAAAAGGTTCTATTGGCCAAGTACTGAACCCCAGGGTTCTATATAGAACCTCGAGGAACCCTTTTTTTTAAGAGTGAACCCCTCCAATCCTCCAATCCCCCCCCCGGTTGTTGGTGATTTCCCACCGCGGTAGTAAAAAATGTTCACCGTCACAGCCCTATCAAAGATGCATATGCCCTGCCAAACCTAGAGGAGACCTTTTCTGCTCTCACTGGTTCTCGCTGGTTTTCTGTTCTTGATCTCAAGTCTGGTTACTACCAGATTGAGGTGGAGGAGTCAGAAAAGCATAAGACCGCTTTTGTCTGCCCTCTAGGGTTTTGGGAGTTTAACAGAATGCCGCAAGAGGTCACAAATGCTCCCAGTACTTTTCAAAGACTGATGGAGGGGACTTAGCAATGAGAAATGTTGCTAAAGTTGGAGAGAGGAACAAAGCTCGTTTTGACAAGCATGTTCTTCAATCCACCCTGGACCTTGGAGATAGGGTTCTAGTTCAAAATGTACGCATAAGAGGTAAACATAAACTGGCTGACAAGTGGGAATCACTTGTATATGCTGTTGTGAACAGGGTATGTGATCTTCTGGTGTATACTTTTAAGCCAGAAGGTAAAGATGGTCCTGCGAGAACGCTTCATAGATACCTTTTACTACCTTGTGAATTGTTGCAGTTAACTGAGGAGGCAGTTGATTTGCCCAGGACCCGGAGACGTCCGCCAACTCGTAGAAATCCGAGCAATGAGGTACCGGAGCAGCCAAATTCTGTCTCTGATGACAGTTACTGTTTAAAATTGCTTTACCACGACCCTCCATTCTGCACAAACACCAGATTCATTGAAGTCAATGAAACTGGAAAAGGGTCACAGAATGACGTTCTCTCGAATTCTGTAGTTCAGGGTCTGTTGATAACATTCCAACTGATGACTTGCCTGTTTCAGCAGACTTTTCTGCCAAATGTTTGCATGGGTCTGAGCACTCTACAACTGAAAGTACTCCTACCTTGAATAACTTACCCGTTGATGATCCAGAGGTTGTAGCGCCTGAGGCTAATGACAATTTACCTGCAGACGTTTCTGACACGCCCACTGATCAGAGCATACCTGTAGAGGAAACGGAAAGAGTCTGTGAGCATGAAACTGTGAAAGAGCAAAATAATGATGGCAGCTTCATTAGAAAGTCTAATAGAGTTAGACAGAAACCATGAATGTTCACCTACCCTGATTTGGGTAATCCTTTGGTCTCAATAGTACAGTCTCTTTTCCAGAGTCTCAGTACAGCTGTGACTGATTATATTATGGAAAGCAGTCTTACCAATTCACACATAGTGACACAACCTCTTAGTTGCATGCACAGGGACGTGCATAGAGTTAACGGGGGAGGGTGTAACCCAGAGTGATTACAAATAAGAAAAAGGAAGAAAAATAATAGTAAGCCAAATGGGTTACTAAATGGAAGAGAAAAGTAAATTAATTAACTGAATTCAAAGGAGCAAAGTTAAACATTCATAAATGATCCAAAAGTGTTTTTTTGTTATTCTTCTCATGTTGTGAATGTAAGAATTGTATATAGTTGATTGTTATGTTGCCTTTAAAAGAATGTGAGGTGGAGTTCGCTGCTGACCAATCAGGGAAGAGACAACGTGAAGCGTGAATGATGTTGAGCAGCGCAGAGGGAGAGAGAGAAAAAAAAGATGACGCAAGCACAGAAAGATCGGCAGAAATAATTCTGAGAGAAAATAACAGCGATTGCGATTTAAAACTAGACAGAACGTTTAGAAAGATATTGATTCTATCTGAACTGAATTATATTTTGATTTTACGAGTGATTTTGAGTTATTTTTTTGAGTGTTTTCATTGTGGACACGGTGATGACACAAACTGAGCTCATCGCCGTGGGGAACAAGATGGCGAGCCTCCCAGCGAATCTTGATTAAAACGAAACCATCGAGCAATTTCATCGGACCCTCTGCTTAGTTTTCCCCGGACGGAGGAAAAAGACTGTGCTGGATGACAGAGTGAGCTGACGTCGGAGTCTTTTCTCTTTTCAAGTGGCAGTTGTCTATTCTTTCCGTTCAACACGACGGTAGGCCTGAACTGTTACATTCAACGTATCACTGGGGTATGGACAATTGTTTACCTCTTGAATTCGGAGACTGGTATTTGAAAATACACTACTGAATCTATTGATATTTGAACTGTTTACCTATATTGACAGTTGAATTGTGTCTTTATGTTTTACTGTTTATTGCCTGTGCTGTTTTATTTTAAATATAAGGGTTTTATTGTGTGAAATATTAGAAATGTAAGCTTTGTTTTTGGTTTTGTGAGTTGAACTGCTGATTTGAATATCATATTCAAATTTAAAGTTACTGAGTATGAAAAAGGGTTTAACTAAACCAGTGTAGATTTCAATTAAGAAACCTAAAATTAGTTTAAATAAGTAATTAGAACACTAAAAGGTAAATAGGAAAAATATCCTATATTAAACTAGAGGATAAATCTAGATTTCAGATAAAAAAGAATACATAACTCTTAAAAAAAAAAAAAAAAAAAAAAAGGGAACTCAGAAACCAGTTTTAATTTGAATTTACCCTTGTTGTCTATCTGTTCATTCAATCTCTCACTGCTGCTCCCTATGAACCTAGATTACTGGTCCACGTTTCCTTTCTTTATGACTCACCTGGATGCCCATTGAGCCAAAGTGTCCTGGTGACCTGAAGGGACGCTACACGGACTCTGCATATCCTGCCTGAAGATGAAGGCAGGGGCGAAGCCGACCACCGGGGAGGTATGGACAGGGACCATCCTGTGGGTGTTGGCGAGGATGGAGGTGAATGTTTGCGTCATCATCTGTGAACTCAAAGTGTAGGTAACGATATTTTATACTCCAAGTATTAGATAGTGATTGGATAGACCAAAAAGTAATGAGTGACGTAACATTAGAGTCTTCCTGGCAGAACTTTATGCTAGAGCTTTCATTTCACCAAATCAAACTGAATCGTTCAAAACAGTTTGCGTCTTGAGTCAGCGCTGATTCACAGTTTTCTAAAGTTACTCGCTTTCGGATGTGCCTGACAGTCCCTCCGCCTCTAAATAAACCAATATCCCGGAGTATATATTACTCCAGTAACTCTGACAGTTCACTGAACTGAGACATGTTGTGCTGAGAGAACTGATGAGCACGAGTAGCTGATACTGAGCATGTGTGTACTACAGAAGGTACAGGTACAGCCACGGTTGCTTTGTCCAGGTGGTATTTATTGCATAGGAGGTGGGACGCTTTAGATTCTAGAGAGCATTTGATTGGACAGAAGATATGATGAGAAGCTGAAGTCCACGGTGATGTCATAAAAATCTGTGATCCATTTTAGCGGAAGTGAGAGACTATAATTTCTGAATGCTTATATCTCCTAAATGCTAATTTTGTCATTGTTTTGGATCACACCAGCTTATTCATAACCGTGAGGGTAATCTATTCATTCTAAAATCTGGAAAACTTACATTTTGATTTCAGGGGGGCTTTTAAAAATGTTTTGCCTTTAAATTCAAAACTTTATAAAGTAAAATAACTATCTTCCGGCCAAACAAACATACGGATTCCAAGTGTAAAGTGACATACTGCTGATATTTACACTACGCCATGACGCACTACACTAAATCTGACGTCATAAGTTGCATAAGTTGAATCCATATGTTCGTTTGGCCCGAAGCTAGTTATTTGACTTTTTTAAAGTTTTAAATATGGATTTTTTTCTTATACAAACGCATCGCTTCACATCAGAAGGCCTTTATTAACCCCCACTTTTATGATGGATAGATGCACTTTTATGGACTTCAAAACAGAAACGGCTATTATAAAGCTTGGAAGAGCCAGGGCATTTTTAATATAACTCCGATTGTGTTCGTCTGACAGAAGAATGTCATATACACCTAGGGTGACTTGAGGGTGAGTAAATCATGGGCTAATTTTCATTTTGGGTGAACTATCCCTTTAAGCAATATGACAGAAAACATACACCTTAACTACCAAAGCATCTGCCATTACAACAACCCACAAAACATTATAGCATTGTGGCAGCAAGTTTAGCAAGCATCACTTATATTTTCTACTGTAAAAATCTTGATGAGCTATGACATTACAAATCCAGGGTAAACTGTTTAGTATATCATGTAGCCTTTTTCTGTCATTTTATTGCATTGTATATTATACTAATAGCTGTCAAGGCTGGTTTTTGGTTACATCTCTTTAAAGAATCTTATTTTGATATTAATTTGGTTCTGTTGTCCCCTTGTTCCTGTTTCTTCCCTTACGAAAAATAAGTTTATTCAATTGGTCTATTAGTTTACTTCTTTTAAACTAAAAATAAGAAAGTATACTTTCAGTCTACATTTTATACACTTCTCAGAAATATACTTTATGTACTTCACTTAAAATTACACTTAAGTGTACTTGACTTATACTGAGAGAAAAGTCCAAGTATATTTGGCCTGTACTTGTACTCAATATTTTGATAGAGAAATACTTAAAAGAATAATTAAGTATTCAAAGTATACTTGGCTTGTAGTTGTTAACTCTTTTGATCGAGTAGCCTATTAAATATACTTTTATTTTACATAGTTTTTCGTATACAGTGTTATGAAACTTACCTTGTTTGAAAATATTGATTAGAATATTGATATAAAACAGATATGTTTCTAATTCTGCGAATCAGAATTTTTGTGTAGGCTTGTCCACTGGTAGAGTACATAGGAATTTACTTTAATTCTACTTTACTCTTTCCCCACCATTGACTGAATTTTCCAGCCATCCATGTTTTCACTCTTATACGGTAGGGGGCGCTATGACACATCTTCTAGTACAGAATCTCTGGATCAAACACAGGAGAAGAAGAAGCTGAAACAAGTGATAGAAGATTGCTCACACAAATGTAACATAAAGTGATCATCAAACATTTAACAGCATGCAAGTCAAAACTGCTTAATGTAACCAAATGAAATGTCGAACCCATGAAGAGAAAACGACAGTGAAGCTTTGTTGGTGTTGGACTCGATCTACTTCATCTGTTTTTATCATCCTGAATCTGATCAAGGCGTAGTCTTTGACAAAAATGTGATTTTTCTAAATTTTTTTGTTTAAAATGTTGCCTTTATTTATGAAACTTAATGACATTCAAGTGGTGATAAAAAAGGATGCATGAAGCTAATAAAATGTTTTTAAAATTAAAGTACAGTTAAAGGTATTTTTCAAGTATAAAAAAAATCTACATTTGAACATAGTAGTATACTGCAAGTGCAAAAAATAATATATAAATAGTAAATTATAAGTATAATGTTATGTTCACTTAAAGAAAACTCATAAGTATACTTTTAGTATAAACTACTAAACTTGTAGTTTACTGAGAGTACACTTCAATGTGTACTTTCATGAACTAAAAAATTTACTACTTGTATTAAAATAGTAAACTAGTATACTTATAAGTTCAGTTGTAGTACAGATGCATTACAAATGAGAAACCTAGTTGTGTACTTAAAGTTTACTACTGTTACACTTATAGTACACTTAAACGTATACTTTTATATACTAAAAGTGGTCCAATTTAGTCCCAAGCAGTATTGAAATAGTACACTAAAAAGTTTACTACAAGTATACATTGATATTAGTATATTTACTACATAAAGTATACTTAAAAATATACTTGAACATTACTTTCTTTAAAAAAAAACTTAAGTATACTTTGTTTTCGTAAGGGTTGCATTTAGTTCCTGTTGCCTAGGTTCCTGAGACTGAATCCAAAATTGCCCCCATACCCTCAAATAGGGCATTATTTGAAGGGACAGCCATTTGTAGTGGTGTCCGAAACCATTGTGGACTTTATTGAGTGTACTCATTCAATCCCATTGTGGCAAGGGGGGGTGTGGTTCAGCAAAGTCTGTTACGGGAGAGAGAGAAAGGAGACGAGCAAAGTAGGTAAGTACTGCAATGACTTGTTGCAGTAATTGGCGTGGAGAGACCGGATATAAGCTGCTCTGGAAAGAGAACGAGAGAGAGAGAAGGACTGAGGATCGTACAAGATCGCTGGGGAAAGAGTATCGTGAGATAACCTGCTGGAAAGAGGGACACAGTCTTTATTTTGAAGTTATCCTAATAAAAACGTACGAGTCCCAGTCACGCCGACCCTGTCTTCTTCCTTCCAACCTTGAACCTCATCACACTGGTGCCGAAACCTGGGAAGGAAGAAGAATGCCGCCGCCATAATGCAGTCTCCATCGGGTTCGCCGTTTGTGAACGTCATCCAATCGCTCGCGAGTCAGCATCAGGAACACCATCAAGCCCTGCTGGGAAGACCGCGAGCTGTTCCAGAACTGGATAGACCGGGAGGTTTGGGCCATGCAAACCCCATCTGCCCCAGCCCCGCCCACTCATTTGCCTCTAAATAAAATGGGACCACAGGATGATCCAGAGGCTTTTATGGATTTATTTGAGAGGTTCGCTGAGGCCTGTGGATGTGCACCCACGGACTGGCCAGTGCGGCTCATACCTCTGCTCTCCGGAGAGGCGCAGGTGGCCGCACAACAACTGCCAGTCCAGAAGCTCCTGGTATATGAACACCTGAAACGCGCCATCCTGCAGCACCCTTCATGATGGCCGAGGGAAGCGGCTTCAAGGGTGTCATCGATAAGGAGGTGTTGGAGCAGTTTGTGGCACAGCCTCCCGACATCTCTGAACCAGGCCATCCAACTGGCGGAGGACCAGATGGTGGCGTGCCCCGGGGTCGGCGAACCCCTACCAGCAGCTTCTCTCTCTCTTTCTTTTCCCTGTTTCTCCCCACTCCTTCCCCCTCTAAACCTGTCCCGTACCCTAGGTCTCAGGGGGGTTTCACACCCCGACCGGCTCCCCGATGAAGGAGTGGGTCAGCGGCAGTGCCAACAGCTGGTCCCAGAGCGCAGCCCAAGGGGGTGGGGCTGACAACCAGCAGCACCATTGCAACTCCCTTTCCTCCACTCTCTCCACGCTGTTACGTTCCCACTTTAGTCTAGGGGTTTCACAGAGGGAGTAACAGATGTAACAAAAAGTAAATAAATAAACGTGAGAAATCTCCTTTCCATCTATCCCAGCTCTAATTCTTTTTCACCTGTATCACCAAAAGGCTACACAACACCTCATTGATTTACAACTAGCAACAAAAGGAAACTGAGAGAAAGTATGCTGAATGAGTTTCTTTTTAATAAAGGTTTAATCAATATATTTATAAAGCAAACCAAGATCAATAAACAGACAAACAAACTTAAATAACCATATCGTCAGGAGAGGGCCAGGCCAAAATAACAAACAAAACAAGGACTTCCTAAAGTTTAAACCCAGATAACTTACCTAACAAAAATAAATGAAAAATTAAAGACAGTTGTCTTACCTCTCTCCCTGACTAGAAATAAACAGGAAAAAAAATTAAGGAGTGGATACTCCAAACAAATTGGCGCCCAACTCCCTACACGGTTTAAACTCACATAGTTTAAATGGTCGTTGGACTCAAACAACAGGTTTCACCAAAGAATATAAGTTCTCTTTTTAACAGCAATTCACACACAATAATGTCTGGGATAGCTGGAGAGGGACCCTGTCGATCACAGTCTCTTTTTGGTTTTATACAGGCTGCCAACAGATAAGCCACGCTCCTGCTAATTGGCATCAGCTGCGGACGATTTGGAGTGCTGCATGAGAAAGAGAGAGAGATAGAAAAAGAGAAAACAAAAATCACCAGCACAATATAAACAAGACTACGTCACAGGACGTAACACCCCCACCGTTAAGATTATAAATAGAATTATTTATAATACAGTCACCAATTCACTTTCACTATTAAACATTCACATATTGTTGTAATCATAAATCATTAAACCATTTATGACCTAGACAACGCATCCGCAACAATATTTTCGGAGCCTTTTTTGTAACGGATGTCAAGATTAAACTCTTGTACCGCAAGAGACCACCGCATAAGCCGCTGACTCGCATTGGACATGCGCTCAAGAAAAATTAACGGGTTATGATCTGTGTACACTACTATTGGAGCAACACTACCACCCAAGTACACTTCAAAGTGCTGTAGTGCCATCAACATTGCAAGTGCTTCCTTCTCAATAACACTATAGTTCTGCTGACACCTTGAGAACTTTTTAGAAAAGAATGAAACTGGATGCTCTACACAAAAACTGTCCTCCTGCAACAGGACCGCACCAGCTCCTGTAGCTGAGGCATCAACCTCTAATTTAAACGGGGCATCAAATTGCGGGGCTTTGAGTATCGGAGCATTACAGAGCAAGTCTTTTGCTGCATTAAAAGCATACTCACAACTGGGTGTCCAGACAAACCTCTTTGTAGTGCTTAGCAGATCAGTTAGTGGCGAGACAACTGAGGAAAAGTTTGAGCAGAAAGCACGATAGTACCCACACATCCCAAGGAACCTGCGCAGTTCACGTTTATTAGAGGGAATCTTGTATTCGAGGATAGCTACAACTTTGGCCTCGACAGGCTTCACCATTCCCTGTCCCACTTGCTTACCCAAATAGTTGATCATTGCTTTTGCAAACTCGCACTTGGCAAGGTTCAAGGTCAATGAGGCATCGGAAAAACGCTGAAAAACATTCTCGAGGGTTGAAAGATGTTCTGTCCAGGTATGTGAATGGATAACCACATCATCCAAGTACACTTCACAGTTTTTCACACCTGCCAACACATTATACATTAAACGTTGGAATGTGGCGGGAGCGTTTCGCATCCCAAAAGCCAAAACCGAATACTGCAGAAAATTGTCTGGGGTGACAAAAGCTGAGATTTCTGATGCACGTGGAGTCAGAGGCACCTGCCAGTATCCTTTCAGGAGGTCTAGCTTTGTTACAAACTTCGCATTACCCACCCTGTCCACACAATCTTCCATTCTAGGAAGCGGGAAGGAATCAGCTTTAGTTATGTTATTGACTTTACGAAAGTCAGTGCAGAAGCGATAGGTGGAGTCAGGTTTTGGTACCAGGAGGCAGGGCGAACTCCAGGGACTTTGACTGGGCACAGCAAATCCATTCTGCAGCATATACTCCACTTCAGCCTTCATTATATTTCGTTTTTGGGGATTGACTCGATAAGGATGCTGTTTGATCGGGGATGCATTTCCAACATCAATGTCATGAGAACACATTGTAGTTTTTCCAGGCACATCTGAGAACAGACTAGGGAATTTGTGCAGTAAATCAGTCAGTTCTTTAGCTTGACTTTCACCGAGATGAGCAAGGTAACTCTTGAGGTCGTTTAGAATGGCAGAGTTCTGTAAACGTGTGGAGGAAATTTGAACATCTCTGCTACACAATCCGTCTTCTTCCATGGTATAGTTGGTAACCATAGCAACAGTGGAGGTTGGCACACTTGCCGTCTCACAGTTCATTTCATCTGTGGGTTTATCACACTTTTCACTTTTGCATTGTGCAGTCACATACCTTTTCAGCATGTTGATGTGGCACAAACGGCTTTTACGTCTGCGGTCAGGTGTGTTAATGACATAATTAGTGTCACTTACTTTCTTCTTGACAATGTAGGGACCATTAAACTTTGCCTGGAACACAGAACCAGGAGTAGGTAGCAGAGCTAGAACCGAATCACCAGGCTGGAAAGATCTTTTAACAGACTTCTGGTCAAAGCGTGCTTTCATCTTGCCTTGTGTGATTTCAAGGTGTTTTGCTGCCACTTCACGAGCGCTCTGAAGTCTCTGACGGAGAGACTGGACATAATCAGGGATAGCCACAGGCGTTGGATGTTCAGTCAACAGCTGCTCACTCAACAACTTTAACGGTCCTCGCACCACATGACCGAAGACAAGCTCAGCTGGACTATATCCAAGAGACTCTTGTACTGTCTCTCTCACAGCGAACAGAAGAAAGGGGAGACCCTCGTCCCAATCTTTTCCCGTCTCAACACAATAGCTGCGCAGCATCGTTTTAAGAGTTTGATGAAACCTTTCGATCGCACCTTGTGACTCCGGATGGTAGGCACTGGATAACTGATGATTTATGTCAAGCTCCTTCAGAATCTGTTCAAACATTCTTGATGTAAAATTTGTGCCACGGTCCGTCTGGATTACTTTTGGCAGGCCGAAAGTGGAACAGAACTTGATCAGCTCTTTCACAACTGCTTTGGCTCTCAGGTTGCGTAATGGAACTGCTTCGGGAAAGCGTGTTGCAGCACACATGATAGTCAACATATATTGATGTCCTGCCTTGGACTTGGGCAACGGGCCCACACAATCGATGATCAGTCGTTCAAATGGCTCACACATCACAGGGATTGGCATAAGAGGAGCGACAGGAACTCTTTGGTTCGGTTTTCCTGTGAGTTGGCAAATTTTGCAAGCTTTGCAAAAGGTAGACACAGCAGACTTTATACCAGGCCAGTAGAAGTATCTGGAAACTCGATGGTACGTCTTCGTCACTCCTAGATGCCCGGACATTACATGTTCATGAGCCAGCTTCAACACATGTGTTCGATAGCCAGAAGGCAAAACAATTTGTTGCACCACCTGACAGCTCTCATCATCTTCGTCTGGTTTCCATCTACGCATCAGCAGTCCATGATCCCAGAAATACATTACCCCAGAATTAGGCGCTTGCCCAAGATCTGTAGCTTTAACACACTTAGCTAGCGTCTCTCTGTGCTGTTATCAAATGTTCTCGACTCACTTTTAAGGGGATTTTTGACTCCGAACTGGGATCAGGCGGAAGCTCAGGCACTGTAGTCAGCGTACACTCACATGGGGTAGTGTCAGGAACTAAAAAGGAATCAGCGAGATCCACCACTTCTTTGAATTTTTGTGCTTGTGCACGGGTCACTGCGCATGCAGGGAATGCTGAAGGATACAAAGTAGCAAGATTAGTCTGCTCCTCTACACTTGGGGTATATGACACAATTGGAGAGGGAAAAACTTCGCCACCTGCTAAATCATTCCCAATAATTAAGTCTATACCTTTTACAGGTAACTGTCTACGGACACCCAGCTTAACAGCTCCACTGACAAGACCTGACTTTAAGTGAACCGTATGCAAAGGTACATTAGCACAGCGCATCTCAATACCACGGACCAACACATCATACCCTGTGTACGTGTCAGCAGAAAATGGTAGGCTACTATCAAGAATGAAGGATTGCGCAGCTCCAGTATCTCTAAGCATGACTACTGGCTTAAACTCAGCATCAGGGAATATAGAAACCATGCCCTCTAGAAGAAACGGCTGGTAACTTTCTACATCAGCTGGACTTAATTTTGATAAGGACTGAGCAAGTGCTACACTCTTAGTTTTCGAACCCTTCTGCTTCCACTGATGACAGTCCGCAATCAAATGTTCAGGGCTTAGACAGTAGAAACATTCCCGTCTCTCACTATTACCAGACTTAAATTTACGAGCACTCTTCGTGAAATTTTCTGCTCTAGCAGGGCGCATTACATGAGGCATCACATTTGGCATATCGCCCGCATATGGCGCAGAGAATTTCGGCTGCCGTCCTGCACTAAAAACAGTGCGATGTGTTAATACGAACTCGTCAGCCAAAACAGCAGCGTTAGACAACAGATAAGCCACGCTCCTGCTAATTGGCATCAGCTGCGGACGATTTGGAGTGCTGCATGAGAAAGAGAGAGAGATAGAAAAAGAGAAAACAAAAATCAATTGACCCGCTTCCCGCTACTAGGATGGCGTTGCGGGGACCCGAGTCATTTCATCAAACCGGTGATGGAGGTGGGGATGGAGGCGGCTCCCCGGGGTCTGGGAGCTGATCCGGGTCCCGGACACTCCGCAGGCCACCCCCGATCAAGCTGGCCTGTACCGGATACCTGTGAGTATTAAGGGGGGTACGTATCAGGCTTTGGTGGATTCAGGATGTAACCAAACCTCCATTCATCAAAGCCTGATTCAACCAGAGGCATTGGATAAGAGCCGCATGGTTAAAGTAGGGTGCGTGCACGGGGAGGTGGTGAACTACCTCTTAACCCTCTGGAGTCTAAGGTGTTTTTGGGGTCCTTGAGATGTTTTGAAAATTGGTTCAGAGTTTGAAACATCTTGATTTTTTTTTTTTTTTTCACAAATTGTGTATGCTTGCAAATTGTATAATATCCAAGTTTTTAGTAATTGTGCAGTTAATTCTCATACTGTATTTTCAGAAAGTTTTGGAATATGTATCCTCTCCCTAAATATATCACTAATAAAACACAATAAAAATAATTTAAAGAGAAGGCTTATATTGACCTTTTAATATTTTGTTTACATCTACCTTGTAAATATATGTTATGCTATTTTATTAAAAATGTTACACTTACAACAACAATTACAATTTTAACAATATTTCAAGTGTACTCTTTCTTTGTAAAAAATAAAGTATAGGCCTACATTTTATCATACGTATTTCAAAGTTAAGGATTCATTAGTTTGAATATAGCCTACATTGGAACAAACACTATAATAACATCTTAGTTGACGACTTTATTTTTGACAAAATATAATATATATATTTAACATATGAGCAGAAATAGCAAAACAAAAGCTTATTTGATGTGGCAGTAGTCTATTTTACAGTAAAAACTTTATAATCTATCCAAAACTAGTCAACGAAATGTTGTCTTTCATATTTCGTCTGTAACATATCGTTTTTATGATATATTAGGGCATATAAATGTTAATTTGCAGTTTAATACGTTGCTTATACAAAGACATTTTATTTCAACATATTTCAGTATAGATTTTTACTCATCTCAGTATAGCAATATAGTTCGGATATAAATTACTTCATTTAAAAGAAAAGAATTCAAGCGTCATGCCTGTGTGTCTGTATGCCTGTTTGACTGAGTATTCGCTGAGGTATAGTTCATTTTTGGACGCGTTTCAGAATGGACTTCACTGACAGAGAGAAGGCAGAACTCGCATCATGTTTATTTTTCTTCATTTGGCAAAAAGCACAACGTTTTTATTGTGAGTATACACAAAAAAAATAGACACTTAACAGGATCGAATGATGTATAACACTTACAAAAACAGGAAAGTATTCAGACCCCCTTAAATTTTTCACTCTTTGTTATATTGCAGCCATTTGCTAAAATCATTTAAGTTCATTTTTTTTCCTCATTATTGTACACACAGCACCCCACATTGACAGAAAAACACAGAATTGTTGACATTTTTGCACATTTATTAAAAAAGAAAAACTGAAATATCACATGGTCCTAAGTATTCAGATCCTTTGCTGTGACACTTAAATATTTAACTCGGGTGCTGCCCATTTCTTCTGATCATCCTTGAGATGGTTCTACACCTTCATTTGAGTCCAGCTGTGTTTGATCATACTGATTGGACTTGATTAGGAAAGCCACACACCTGTCTATATAAGACCTTACAGCTCACAGTGCATGTCAGAGCAAATGGGAATCATGAGGTCAAAGGAACTGCCTGAAGAGCTCAGAGACAGAATTGTGGCAAGGCACAGATCTGGCCAAGGTTACAAAAAAATTTCTGCTGCACTTGCAGTGGCCTCTAAAATCCTTAAATGGAAGACGTTTGGGACGACCAGAACCCTTCCTAGAGCTGGTCGTCCGGCCAGACTGAGCTATCGGGGGAGAAGAGCCTTGGTGAGAGAGGTAAAGAAGAACCCAAAGATCACTGTGGCTGAGCTCCAGAGATGCAGTCGGGAGATGGGAGAAAGTTGTAGTAAGTCAACCATCACTGCAGCCATCCACCAGTCGGGGCTTTCTGGCAGAGTGGCCCGACAGAAGCCTCTCCTCAGTGCAAGACACATGAAAGCACTCCTGAAGGACTCCAAGATGGTGATAAATAAGATTCTCTGGTCTGATGAGATTCTAATTCTAAGCGGTATGTATGGAGAAAACCAGGCACTGCTCATCACCTGTCCAATACAGTCTCAACAGTGAAGCATGGTGGTGGCAGCATCATGCTGTGGGGGTGTTTTTCAGCTGCAGGGACAGGACGACTGGTTGCAATCGAGGGAAAGATGAATGCGGCCAAGTATAGGGATATCCTGGACGAAAACTTTCGGACGAAATACTTAGGACCATGTGATATTTCAGTTTTTCTTTTTTAATAAATGTGCAAAAATGTCAACAATTCTGTTTTTCTGTCAATATGGGGTGCTGTGTGTACAATAATGAGGAAAAAAAATGAACTTAAATGATTTTAGCAAATGGCTGCAATATAACAAAGAGTGAAAAATTTAAGGGGGTCTGAATACTTTC